>NC_090442.1:549450056-550090991 GCF_031143425.1 Pleurodeles waltl
CTGCTGGAGACAGGAATGTTTTACATGAGGATGTCACCCTCTTCTTCACACTTTCCACCGTGATTTGACTAGTTGTAACTGATGTTTCCTGGCTGTCCTCACTGTCACCACCGCAAACATGTTCACTAATTTTTTAAGGTGCTCCTCTACCAGATTGTGTGATCTTTTTTCCTATGGGTCGTCTGGCCTCCAGTACCATAGTGTGAAATCGGCTTACCTCAACAAACACTTGAGTGGTAAATCGAACATATTGCAATATTCTCCTTTTGTTTGCTAAGGTCATCCTCCTCCTCATCATCCCATTCCATGATTCTGAGGCTTTCAGGAGCTGTTTTCTTCCTCTTGCCTTTCCTGGAATCTACTGGACCACTCCATGTCCCTATCATCATCAAAGAAGTGGTACTTGGAGAAGATGGCGAAGAAGTAGCCTTCCTCTTTCTTGCTGGAGATCTGTGAGCCAATGATTTTAAAAACGAAGGTTCTTGCTCGGCAGGAAGGTTGACCTCCTGTTCTGCTCCAACTTCAAGAAGATCTACTATTGCTGGCTATGACCGCTGTCCACTTTGCTCTGTTTCATGAAATGAATGGGTACTACTTTATGAAATGGACAAATCTGATTCAACGTCACTGCTCCTCAGGTCACCATGATTGCAGTTGCTGCCTCACTGACAGGCATGGTCTTCGGCTTAGGTTGGAGTGGTGCTGTTGGTGCAGGAGTGATGTTCCCAGATTCCTTCCCTGAGGCCGTTGTGGCAGACACACATCTCCAGATAAAGGTTGTGATCGACAAGCCACTGATGGAAAGCTTCTTCTTTTCACTAAGCACTTTCTTGGGAGAAACTTTCTTTGGGGCCATCTGAACAGCTCTCAGTTGGCAGTGACACTAAGCTGCACAAGTAGAAGAGATTGGAGGACTGAAATCATTGTACAGGTATGCTCTTTGACAGTACTGCGGGTGATGTCTCTTCCTCTCTTGTGCACCTAAAAGCAACCAAGCAAGAAAAACATGTTGTTAGTAAAATACAACATTGTTGCAGGTTACCTATGTAATAAATAACAATTCATCCAATCATTGTATGGTCAAACCACACCATCTCCATACCATAAAATTTCATTACAAATCAGGCACCATAAAATATAGCTACAGCGCGCTTTATCTCCATCTATTTTAAAGGAGACACCTGTGGTAGTCAGAGAGGAGCATGAATAAATTATAACAAAAAACCTATGGCAGCAAGGTGATCCAGGTGAAATGCAATAATCATTTAAAAAATCTATGAGGCTGCTGATGTGTCTGCAGTGCACCACAGCTAGGGTGTCGAGGAGGAAATGGAATTATAGACCTAATGAAACTGAATGCTGTACGCGGCTGTGTGCCTATGTTGGATGGATGGATGAAGGCAAATTGTAGAAATAAATTGCATGAATAAATAAAATGAAATTGTAAAAAAAACTAAAATAAGAAATTAGAGCTATAAGAAATTAAAATAAAATTAAAATAAAAAATAAGATAAAAAACAAATGAAAATAAAAACATTTACAATAAAAACTTTGAATAAAAAATTGAAATAAAAGCCTAAATTATAGAAATGATCAATAGTTGCCAATGTTTGTATGGGAAGACAAGAAGAAAGGCACGTATTGTGAGGAAAGAACTGGAGGTGCAAAATAAAAATTGCAAAAAAAAACAATGTTCATCAAAATCATATTTTTAGTATACATGTACTACAATGATCTCCAAGCATATTATTAAACTGTTTTCACACATCCATCCAGGCAAGCCAAAGGCACACTGGCTGAATGCACAAAATGGCCACCAGCTACATGATCAAACAACAAAAGCGAACAAGGAAGCATGGGGAACAAAGAACACATGCAAGCCTATGGCTGGCTGAATTCACAACATGGCTGACAGCCACATGTTAAAAAAAACAACAATGAGCAAGGAGTCATGGGGAACAAGGAACACATTCAGGCCTATGGACGTAGACTACCCCGAAATGGCCTCCTGCCACATGGCATGGAAAGCAAAGACAAATGGTGGCCAATGAACAACACACACACACACACACACAGTTGCCAGAAAATAGAGTCATGGCGGTAACTGTGGGGAAACTGGGCTCATTGCAGAAGCCCCCTCAACTTTTGCCCTGATTTGTAGCTGATACAGGTGTCTTCTGACTCTGGCTGTGCCCTGGGCACCTCTAACCAGTCCCAGGGCCAATGCCCTGGGTAAAGTGGTAATATGCAAATTACCCATAGTTATAATTGGCTCTGAACACCTACCTTTAAGTCCCTGATACATGGTAGGACATGTAGGTTTAGGGACCAAGGTATGTTGATGCACCCATGTGTACACTGCTGTAGCCCTGGTGTCATTTTAAAGGCAGGCATGCCTTTCTGGCTGCTTTTCAGTTAAACATAATCCCAAATGCAACTTTGAATTAAACGTACTTCCAAATTCTCAAACTACCTTAGTTTTCCATATGAATATCCCTAAGGTCTGGTCTAGGTGTCCCCGGGGTTGGCTGCAGAGTAAATATGAGCAGGAACCCTATAAAAGATATTTTATAAGCCCTGGTGAGAGGAAAACAACCAAATTCACTTTTTCAGCATTGTAGTCAATGGTCCCAAAGGCTAACATTTGGAGACTTTATTTTAAAATATTAAATTCTTATTTTCAATAGAGATGAACTAAATATAGTAGGTTTGATACCAAATTAAATGGTATATTAAATCCAATAACTTGCCAATATTGAATTTAATATAATTAGCACAGGGAAAGAGTTTTAGAACTCCTTCTGAAAGTTACCAAATGAAGCCCTATAGTGCCCTTTGCTGATTGGTCAGCCTCTGGCAGCCTGAGTCAGGCTACCTTAATGAGGTGTGAAGTGGTCTTGGCTGAGACAAAGGAAATATCTGGTGGGCGAGGAACTGCTGCAGCAGATGGCAGAGCAGGATGGGGAGAGTGGCCAAACTGATTTTCACAGGAGGCAAAGCCACCTGGGACAGAAACTGGACCAGCCCCATTTCCAGCTTCACCAGCCAGATAGGAGCCCAACTAACTAGATTAGGAGAGGGGCTGGAGGAGGTGTGTTAGGGAAACTTGACCACACCAATAGGTGGGCTCAGCCAAATGTGACCTTCAAGGAGAGAGTTCCCTCATGTTATATTTTTAAAGAATAATGCTTTCTGGGATTGATTTGTGTTACACTTCACAGGAAGTGGTCACCCCAGAGGGTGTTGGCCTGCACACCATTGGACAGGAGCACCCCCTACTTCCCACTGCAAGGAGCAAGGATAAATATGGCAGAGCTGCCTCACAATTCAGATCCCTCCTGGAAGAAGATACTAGAGAAGAGGGCCTTCCCTGCTGGAACCCTGGCCTGCACCTAGACACTGCACTCATAAGGACTACACCAGCTCCACACTTTGGGCTCCAATAAGAAAAGGACTTTGCCGTGCTTCTACAACTCCAGGAGTGGACTCCTTGTAAGCTACAGGTACAAAGGAGTTGATCAGAGTCCCCTGCATCAAGTACTATAAGAGTAGCCCAGCTGACCAGCGTCCAGTGGCCATCTGAGGATTCAGACCAGGTGCATTCTGGGAACTGTAGTCTCAACTTCCAAAGAGCAACTCAGAGCTCCTGGAATCTTGGATCAAGTTTGTGGACACTTCAAAGTTCCAAAAAGCAAGAAGATCCAGACATTTGAAGATGTTTGGACCAACTGTTGTAAACAGCTCCATAAGTTGAAGAGGCGCATTGGGGAAGTTCTAGTCCCAGACCGCAAGAGGCATACCAGAGCCTCTGAACCCTTGGCTGGTGCTGTGGACCACTTATCTGTATCAAGAAACACTTCTGAAAGTAAGTTTAACAGTGTTACATCGTGGGTGGCCTGAACTCCGTGCAACCATTTTTAACCCTTTCAGTGCTATTTGCTTGTAAGCACTAGATTGACTTTTAATCTTTAAAACTTCATATCTCTGTTTCCCTAAAATGGATTTGAGTTATTTTGGTGTCATTTTAAAGATAAATATATTTCTTAGTTCTATAAATCAGTGCTCAATGTTGTTTGTGTGCTGTGTTTTACTTAGTTACCATTTTATTGATATTAAATACTTTACACACCTGTCCCCTAAGGTAAGTCTGACTGCTGATGGCCCAAGCTACCAATGTTTGAGCAAGGAATAAGTTACTGAAACCTTGATTGGACCTAGTGGTCTTACCAATAAAAATAAATGAATATTGCAAATATAACAAACATGGAGAAAAGATACTGAGCTGAGGAACACTTAGCCTTTGCAAAATGTGAAAAAATCATTGAAATGCAAAAAAAAAATTAAGTAGGCCCCTACTTAAAGTCAAGGCCACCCACTACAATGAAATTTAAAAATCAAACAAAAGTACAAACAATTACCTGTGCATGCCCTAGCAAACAAACAGCACCCTTATACAATAGTTTTTTTTTATTTATTTGTGTGATATTACAAAAACAAAGTCCTTAAATCCAAAAGTATATATCCATGAGCCAAAGAGAGTGATCCTTCCACCTCAAAACCCAAGTGAAAAGTAACCAGTAGTTTGACAAAGCACTGGGAGGAGCATGCTGGACAGGAACAGGAAGTTGGTGTCTCTGGGGCACTTCCTTCCTGTTGGAAAAAAAGCTTTAAAAATAAAACCTTCTTGCACTAAAAAACAATTTCAACGGTCCATTAGAGAAGAAAATCCACAGAAAAACCTATTTTTGAGTAGGTTTAGCTGCTACTGATGTAGTGCCTTTTCTTCTAAAAAATTTCTTGGCGACGGACAGTGATTCTCACAAGTGAATTATTCTACTGATATACAACGGGTTATTTGTTGAACTAGTGCTCTAACTATTGACTGTTTTTGCTACCAGAACATAACTTACTAAGAATGCCTTGAGAAAGCCCTGGCCTACGCGCCTGTGGGACGAAACACATGTTGGCTGGCCTAGTTCTCATACACTTTTCTGGACTTATGATTGTCTACATCTCTACTGCGAGTTGTTTTACCTTTCTAAAATTAAAACTGGATTTGGAGCAACATTGACATTGATTACAGCCTTTTTAATGAATGTTACACGTTTCAAGATTAGCTGATTCTGCGAAACAAACTGTATTTACTTAGTGGGACCTCACCTAACTTTGAATCATACTGAAGTAGAAAATCTACTCGAGTTGCTTTCATGCTCATAAGCATCAATATAATGGCACTTTTGTGGCCTGAAATCTCACATGTGTTTGTTAGCGGCCTGAGAACACTGTGGCACTTGCTCGAGAGCACCAAAAACAAACCTCACAAGCATTAACCCAAAAAAAACACCTCTGCTTCACGCCAGAAGGGAGAATTCAGGAACTCCGCGTGGCGCAAAGTGTCCAAATTCTATCAACTCCTAAGCCCAAAGAAAACACAAATATTAGTATTGATACTTTAGAGGAGAAGTACCAAAGTTTTAATGCAGTTTGTATAGAGAAAACAAACTATGGGCCCAATTTAGATTTTGGTGGATGGGTTACTCTGTCACACTGACAGATATTTTATCTGCTGAAATATGAAACCTGTAAGAAATGATGGAATTTATATTTTGGTGGATGGGATATTCATCACCGTTGTGATGGAGTAACCTGTCCTCAGAAATCTAAATCAGGCAATATGTTTGTAATAATTTTTGGTGCCCCCATTACAAATGCCAAATGTGAAATATTGATGTCTGCTTCAGAACTGAAAATGAAAAGATAGAAAAGTGGCCAGAATTTGCAGTGCATTTATTTGTGGAGAAACATTTTGATTTGTTGACATGCCAGATCATGTGTTACAATTGCTATGACAAATTAGAGGACAACAAAATGCCTGCCAGAGCAATACACAATAAGTTAGAGGTGGTTAAAATTCCAGAGGAACTTTGACATCTGAATGTTTATGAAACAATATGCATAAAATCTTTACACCCTTTTCAAGCAATGCTTTGTTTGGAATCAAAGACTGAGATAATACCACCCACTAAACTTCAGAAAATGCTTAAAGGTAGAGGTAACCTTAGATTTCAAACATAGGCCCTCATTATGTCATTGGTGGTGAATGCAGCCTGCCACCACACTGACGGCTGCCAACATACCACCACGGTGGGGAATAGCCATTCGCCATATTATGACACACACACACACCAATCTGACAGAATACTGCCACATACAAAAATCTGCCAGCCCAGAGGTCAGTGCAAAAGTGGCAGTCCCAACACCCATACCATTACGCCAACAGAGCAACGCCCACCACATTATGACCCATGAATAACCATGGTGGACATTCAACTGCAGTAAACCATTTGCGGTACATACCGCTGCGCACAGAATGGACACCACCACATTGGCCAATATATAAAACACACACCTGACACCCATACACACATCATACCCACCCACACCACTATAAAACACACACTCACATTATCCACAACCCTTTACGATTACAAATCATTGCCACAAGAATGACACCAAGATCACTTAGACAACTAGACACACACCACTTACACCCATACATCCCTCACGTACCCCACATTACACCCCCCATATTACTCATTATACTCTCACCAACACACACCACACAACACCCACGTCACCATAAAAGCACCCCCGTTTCACTGAGGAGGAGTTAAGGGTCATGGTGGAGGAAATTGTCAGGGTAGAGCCACAGCTGTTTGGAGCACAGGTACAGCAAATATGCATTGCAAGGAAGATGGCGCTATGGCGGAGAATTGTGGACAGGGTGAACGCCATGGGATAGCATCCAAGAACAGGGGATGACATCAGGAAGAGGTGGAATGACCTACGAGGAAGGTACGTTCTGAGGCAGCAAGGCACCAGCTCTCCATACAGAGGACAAGCGGTGGACCCCGCCTCCTCTCCCACAGCACACAACATGGGAGGAGCAAGTCTTGGCAATACTGCATCCTGAGGGACTCGCTGGAGTAGCCGGATGACTGGACACTGATAAGTCAACATTTAACACTTATCGACCCCCATACCTGCATGCCATCACAGTCCCTCACCTTCACTCCCATCACTCCACCCCATCCCTCACACTGCACCTACACAGATGACTAACCCCAATGCCCAGCCCTGCATGCAATACCAATGCATGGACAGCCCTCCCAGCCCTGCATGGACACCCATCACTAAAGCATGCACAGCATAGGGGAACTAGCAATCCCACAATACATCACCATACACACTCAAAGGTGGCAGGGCAACACCAACGATAGAGGGGAAGCCAGGGATGTACAATATGTCACACACATGAAGCAAAATACATCACTTACATGCCCACAGGTACCCCAGCCAATGTCAGTGGAGAGGAGGTGCCACAACAATCCAGTCCCCTAACAGAAGATGCCCTCACTGATGACAGTAACTCTGGACTTCAGGATCTGGATGACCCACCTGGCCCATCAGGGACCATTGGACAGACGGTCACCCAAGCCCACTCACAGACCACCACAGAGCCTCCCCCCTCCTTATCCAACACCACAGCACCCACCCAGCATACCCACACCTCTGTCTCCACGACACACCAATCAGCAGTGTGCCCACCTGTACAGTGACCCCAGTCCACACCTCACCCCCAAGATAATCAGGGACCTGGGGTGAGTGGCAGTGGGCACACCGTTCAGGGGACAGGGGCACAGGCCAACAGGGACACTGGGAGGACTGCTGTGCACCAGGGGGAGGACAGGATCAGGGAACCAACTCTCCAGGAGGCCTTCTTCAAGATCCTGGGAGCCTACCAATATTCCCAGGACACAATGGGCCAGATCCCTGACAACATGCAGCAGAACAGGCAGCTGCAGGAGGGGCAGTATCAGGTGTTCAGGGAGGACTTGCAGGCCATTAACACCACCCTGATCTCCATAGCAGGGGTGCTGGCAGACATGGCCAACATCATGGTGAAGGCAACAGCACACCAGCGGGCCCCTACCACTAGCCAGTCCATTGACCAGCCCTCCACCTCCGCTAGTGGGCAGGAGGCCACGCCACAAGACCCCCAGCCCACCAGCACCCCTCCCCCTGCCAAAGGTGAACCAACACGCAAACGTTCTCTGTGACCCAGACAGAAGCCAGAGACACTTGCCAATACCACCGCCAGGAAATGAGACTCTCCTGATTGTCCCCCTTGTGCCCCACTCAGTAACCTTGTCAACTTTGAACTGCCGTTGCTCCCCTTCCTGGACCTGTGCTACAAACAGACTGGAACAATACCCTGGACCTTCCTCCATCATCACCCCATTCCATTGCTCCTTCCTCTAAATTTCTTAGCACTACAATAAATACCCTTGAACACAACTCGATTACTTGTATGTCTTGTGTTGAAAATGTGTATTTATGGAAACAGTTATATCCATTGCAAATGAACTGCACTTTGTGAGAGCATAGAAATAATGACCTGTACCTGGCTGTAGTCAGCACATCAGTACACAGTTGTCATAGCACCAACAGCTGTAAAATGACAAACCATAGGTGACAGGAAGTAGCGGTAAAAGGAAGTTAATGCCATTATGTAACCGCCACACAGAATACACTAATAGTCATAGAAATGTGAAGTTGCACTGTTTCACATGTGTGTCATTGGAAGTACTGATGGAAAACTAATGTTCTGTTGTCCTCATCTTCATTCTCAGCCTCTTCATCCTCACTGTCATCAGGGTCTTCTGCTGCCACATGGGCATCTCCTGTCTCCTCCTCCTGCAGAAAGGGTACATGGTGTCTGAGGGGCAGGTTGTGCAACATGCAGCATGCCACTACTATCTGGCAGACCTTCTTGAGTGAGTAGCACAGGGATCCACCTATCAGATGGAGGCACCTGAACCTAGCCTTCAGGAGGCCGAAGGTCCTCTCGATGATCCACCTGGTTTGCTCATGTGCCTCATTATATAGTTCTTCAGCCCTTGTCCTGGCATTCCTCACAGAGGTCAGCAGCCATGATAGGTTTAGGTAGCCAGAGTCACCTGCAGGTATTGAGGGACAACATTTAGCCACACACAATCCAATGGGGTCAACACCAGAGGCATACACTAACATACACTGGGTGGGGACCACAGCTCACCTATTAGCCACACCCTGTTCCTCTGTAGTTGGGCCATCACATTTGGGAGGCTGCTATTCTGCAGGACAAAGGCATCATGCACCAACCCTGGATACTTAGCATTGACGTGGGAGATGTACTGGTCCGCAAGTCACACCATCTGCACATTCAGTGAGTGTAAACTCTTACGATTCCTGTACACCTGTACATTCTGGCGAGGGGGACGAACACAATATGTGTCCCATCAATCGCCCCAATAATATTGGGGATATGTCCCATTGCATTGAATCCAGCCTTCACAGTGGCCAAATCTTCCACCTGGGGGAAAGCAATGTCGCTGCACATGTGTTTTACCAGGGCAGACAACATCCTTGCCAGCACGATTGAGAAAATTGACTGTGACATTCCTGCTGCCAAGCCCACTGTCACTTGGAAAGAACCTGTTGCCAGGAAATGGAGCACTGATAGCACTTGCACAAGAGGAGGGATCCCAGTCGGATGACAGATGGATGCGATCAGGTCAGGCTCAAACTAGGCACACAGCTCTGTGCTTGTGGCCCTGTCCAGTCTATAGGTGAGTATAACGTGCCTGTCTTCCAGTGTAGCTAACTCCATCAGGGGTTTGTACACAGGGGTATGTCTCCACCTCCTATTCATCTGCAGCGGTAGGTATCAAAGGGACACAAGAGTGAGTAGGCTGTCACAAATGGAACAACAAACCCACAACTGCAGTCCACATGGTGCACTTATCTATTGGGACATTGTTAATGGCGAAGTATTAGACAATCTAATCTGTGATGCAGTAATTGTAGATATGGCTGTTCCCCCCCGAAATGTCGACTGCCTGTCCAATACTTAGGGGCAGGTGGAAGTGAGGTAACTCTGCTGATGTTGGGTATTGTGGCAGAAGGCAGTCTTGCACCGCCGTGCAATTGCTCATTGGATAATATGGGGCTCCATGGAGTACAGTGGCCAATGGGGATCTCTGCCGGTGGTGACGGTGTACACTGCCGTGGACGTGACCACCATTTTCTATCTGATACTTCACTTGTTTCCTGACCTTCAACCGGAGAACACCTACACTGCGTGTGCTGCTGTGACCTGTGTCTGGAACCCATCGTAGCCTGTGTGACCGGGTAAAGGGCACCAGCCTTCACTTTGGAGGAGTTGGAGTGACTGGTGGATGGGGTCCTACCCAGTGCAGACAGCTATATGGGCCTCCAGACCAACAGGTGAGTACACTTTGGGCACAATGCATGTGGGAAGGATGCATGGAGATGTGTGTGCAAGCATCGTGTCATCCGGGGTGGGAAAATATCTTAAGGAGGTGTACATATTGTGCGCTGGGCTATGTGTGTGCCAATGGTGATGGAAGCGGGTATGGTGGGTCATTTCTATGACAGGCTGGACTGTTTGTTTAATGGTGTTCTCCTGTCTGTATTGCCTCTGCAGGTCAGTGCCCATCAAAAGAAGGGAATATGGCGTGCCATCGTCAAGGACTTGTGGAGCCTAGGCGTCTATGGCAGGTGGAGCACCCACTGTCAGAAACAGTGGGAGGACCCGAGATGCTGGGCATTGAGGACCGTGTAGGCCCAGCTGGGGATGGCTTCCAAACAAGGAAGGGGTGCCTGTCGGAACTTGACCCCCCCCTGATGGCCCGCATACTGGCGATGGCCTACCCTGAGCTGGATGGGCGCTTGAGAAAATCACAGCATCCACAAGGGGGTGAGTACAGTGGGTATCAGTACATATTTTGGCTGGTAGGGTGGTATCCGGGTGGTGGATGTGTGTTAGTGGGTGCCTCTAAGGCCAGGCCAGACATTGCAGCATGGGTCATCTGAAGGGTAATGGGTGTATGGCAAATACAGGTAACCTAGCTTGTTAGTCCTTGTAAGCCAGGGCATTGTGGGTCCCAGGAGTGCTGCAGTTGGTGGTGTGTGCTCCTCATCTTGCCTTAGTGACTAGCCATATCACTGGTAGTGCAATGCATAGTGCTTAAGACTGTTCCCTGTGTGTGACGGTGGTGTGTATGCCAATAGTGGTGTTGGTGCAGTCATTGACCCAGTGTATCCTTTGTCTCTCCCCCTTTCTTGTTTTGCCATCCTGTCCTTGTGTGTATTAGCATCATCTTGCGGAGGAACAGGGGCACCAGCGACAGAGGGATCTGCATCCCACAGGACCCAAGAGGCAGACCCCACCGACGCCGAGGGAACCAGTGGGATGGAGGGCGAGGGGAGCACCACAGCGGAGACTGGAGGAAACAACATGGACTCAGATACCTCCTCAAATGAGAGCTCCCTGGTGGTGGCAGACACCTCTGTGACCACCCCAGCTGCAGGTTCAGCTGCCACCCCCATACCAGGACCGCTCTCCCAGCAGCCCCTAAGCGAGCTGGCTGTGTCCGCTTACCCAGGAGGGTATGCATCTTCTTCGCCTCAGGCATCTCCGGCCCTGCCCCAGTGAGCCCTGCTGCCCTGAGTGAGGAGGCTATTTACTTCCTTGGACCCATCTCTGTAGGGCAGTCAACCATTGTGAATGCCATCCAGGGGCAGGCATCCCAGATGCAGCAATGCAATGCATTCCTGGAGGGCATTCACGGTGGATTGGCGGCCCAACAGAGGTCGATTCAGGCTCTGGCCTCCTCTCTGATGGCAGCCATTGTCCCTGTTTCAACTGTCCCCCCTCCAACTTTCACTTCCCAGTCCCATTCTCCTCAACCCCAACCCATCCAAGGCACACATACAGACGAGCATGCACACAAGACAAAACCCAAGAGTGGCACAGGCAAACACAAGCACCACACATGATCCCGCAAGCACTCACACAAACACCATACAGTTGCAGACACAACAACATCCACTGCCTCCACTGTACCCCCTCCTCCTCCTTCCCCACCTCCCTCCCAGTCACGCGCACCCTCACACCTGCATGCAATACATCAACATCCACTACCAGCACCACCACACCAAGCAGAACACATACCTCACTGGCAGACACCTCCACAACAGCCATGCACCTTACCCTCTGTCCTCTCCCACCCTTTTTGTCCCCCCTCGTAAAGGATGCAAATGCAAGCACTCACACACCCAACAGCCATCCACTTCACATCAGCATACAGCCCATGCACCTGCACCCAAATCCAGCAGACATCCAACTCCTACAACCACTCCTTCAACCTCCACTCCCATTACTCCTCCCTCCTCCTGCCCCAATGTCCCTAAAAAGCTTTTCCTTTCCCAATTTGACCTCTTTCCTCCCCCTCCCCCCATCCTGCCCATATGAGCAGGGTACCAAAGACCCAGCCCAGCACCTCAGCCACAGTCTATGGGGATAGTGGTAGCATCACCTACTCATGGGGGTAAGGATACCACACCACCATCGAATAAAGAAAAGGAGGCTGCACCTCCTAGCAAGAAGGGGAAGGAGCCTGCACCACCAGGCAAGAAGGGGAAGGAGCCTGCACCACCAGGCAAGAATAGGAAGGAGCCTGCACCTCCATCCAGGAATGGGAAGAGCCCGTCCACCCCTGTCACGAAGGGTAAGGGATCCACAACCCATGTAGTGGAGGAGATGAAGCCCTCTACGACAGCGGATGCTCTCAGGGTGACACCTCCACCACCACCAGCTGTCACGGGCCCCCACCACCAGCTAATGAATTGCAGCCATCAGCAAGTGCAGAGGCTGCCCAGGAGGCTCCTCCATCCACCACCACACTGCAGCCATCAGCAAGTGCAGAGGCTACCCAGGAGGCTCCTCCACTCGCCAACACACTGCAGCCATCACCGCCAGCAGATGCCATGTAAGCCACCTTCCAGGGGCTGCTGTATGTGTTGCCCCCTCAGGAACCAGTGGGAAAGTCACCCACTCCAGAGACTGTGGCCTTGCACTCCCCAGGACAGAAAAAGGGCATGTTGCCCCTTCCAGAACCAGTGGGAAAGACACCCATTCCAGAGACTGTGGCCTTGCACTCCCCAGGACAGAGCAATGGGCATGGAGCCCCATCCAGAACCACTGGGCTTGTTCCCGCATCCGGCTGATGTGCCCCCGTCCCCCTGAGGTGTCTGCCCATTTGCAAACTGATGCCCCTGAAGAGTACTATCCAGACGTGGTCAGGATTTGATTTGGGCCTTAAACTGTGCCGTGTGGCCATGTGGGCCCTTTGAACATTGGACTGGGCAGTGTCCCTTTGTGTACATCTGTACATATCTGTTTCATTGACAAATCAAATTAGTTATTTAGATGTTGATTTAATTACAGTCACTTTCTTCCATTCCTGTTGTCCTTGGATTATTTTGCTGTTTTTCGTAGACAAATTGCTTTTAGTGTGCAGCTGGTTGTGTGTATGGTGAGTGTGTGTTTTGTGCATGTGTGTGTCACTCTAATTTTCCTCCCTCCCTCCCTTGTGTGCTAGGTGGCTTTACTCACCATCGTCGTCTTCGTCGGTGTTGGTGTCCCAGGTGGAGCATAACATAGAACATCATCGGGAAAACTTGCAGTTCGGGTTCCATGGCGGCGTTGTTCTTCCCATGCATTTCTGCCAGGCTTTTGATGGCGTTGGTACCGCCCTGGAAAAGATGGGGGATTACAGGTGAAAATATGGTGGGTGGTACCACCGTGGTAAGTGTTATGTCTGCCTTGGAGGTTGGTGTGGTACATTGGCTGTCTATAAGCTTTATCACAGCCATGGTCATAATTTTGCGGTACTTACCACCAGCCTGGTGGTGGTATTACCGCCACTTTATCACTCACCGCCAGGGTCATAATGAGGGGCAAAATATTGAAACTGTTGTTGTAGAGAGAGATTTGAATGGACTACTTGTGATTCTAGTGAATGGTGTTCCCACAAAAAAAAAAAAAAAAAATCTGGCAGGAGATAGTCAATGTAAATAAGGTCAAGAGATCTACATTGTATCTGAAAAAGAAGAATGTGTACTATAAATGTGTAAATGCCTGCCTGCTCTAAAAAAATGAAAAGAAAACTTTTCCTTGTTGTTTTCAAAACGCATTCCGTTTTCCTTAAAGGAAAACGGGCTGCATTAAAAAATAAATATTGTTTTATTTGAAAGCAGTCACAGACATGGTGGTCTGCTGACCCCAGCAGGCCACTATCCCTGTGAGTGCTGCCATTTCCAATGGGGTCACAAATTGCGACCTACCCCATGAATATTCATGAGGTAGGTCATTTGCGACCCCATTGCGAATCGCAAACAGTGTCATTGAACCTGTTGTACATCAGGTTTGGCGACTCGCAATTTGCAAGTTGCTATGTCTCACAATGTGTGTGTTGCAAAACCTGATCTTCATACATGTGGCCCTTGGATCCTACGACTGCTGTGATTTGTTGAGTTTTACTAGTTTATATTTTAAGCCAAAATGAATTGTTTAGGTCAATCTAGGCCTAGCATCAATTCAAAACAGAGTTTTGAAATCGTATCCCGAATTTCAATATCTTGCCGAATTTGAATCAGATAGTACAGACATTGTAAAAACAACAATGTTGGAAGCTTACTTTCCAGAAGAGCATGTTAAAAATATTTGTGTCTATGAAGTACTCCAGTACTACACATATTGAAGCAATGTGATAGAAAATGTAGGTGAAGGTAAGTTTGCAGTAGTTGATTGCAATGGGTGTTTGGTGTGACATAGCAAAGGCCGACTAAATTAACAATAGAAAACTAAGTTGCCAGACTAGTGAATTCTATTTGCCACTTTTATAGCTGTTTAAACTTTTGCATTCTGAAACAGAATTACTGGGAGTGTTTGACTGACATGAAGACTCTTTCAGTATTGCAAAAGATGGCATTTAGTGCTCAGTCTTGAAAATATTGAATGATAAAATTAAACAGGAAGATACAGTTGCTTTTGAGGTTCCTAAAGAGAGTTCACAAAGTAGCCAAAGGCCAGGCCCTCAAAGTCAGGACCCATTCACACAGCCAAAATTTGAAAATGAGGCTGCTATTGCAATGAATGAGGTGGAGGCTCCAATGGAGCAACCAAGACAGGAAAAAAATGATTTGACATGTTTAATTGGACAACTACATGACGATCAAATAGAAATATGTATGGAAGTGAAAGCTACAGTTGAGCATGGATGACTTGCTCAACATTTAAGCATATACTGTTGCATATCAATGGTTGAGGTGGTACTAATAAAAGTTTCTTAATACAAGTTCTTATTGCTTTTCTACAGCAGACTATAAACTGTCATTATTCATGTGTGTTTACAGCACTTATTAGACTAGCTGCACACAATTTCAAAGGAATTAATTACATCAACTTTTGATGCTTCCTGTAAAACATTACAACAAAGTGGAATATCATAAGTTATCTGGTGAAGCTTGTCTTGAAGTGTCAAGAGTGTTAAAAAAGAAAAAGTTGAAACTTTTAATCATCGACGAAGGGAAGCACGGTCTCAACTTTATGCTTGCCTTTCTACTACAACTTACACCTGGGAAGAGTCGGCCAGTGCACAAAACACTTCTCCATGATGAAACTAAGAATTCTGTGGGAAGCATTGGAAATGTGAGTATTTGGTTATATTTTGAATACAAATAATTACTCAGGAATATATTCGACAAGCAACTGACATTAAATATAGTAATATTTTGAAAGATATTACAGTAGGTGTTCTGTCAAAAGAGGAGAGATGTTTTCTAGAAAGTCATCTTCTTAAAAAAATATAAACAACAACAAAGCAGCAGAACTAATGTTCAGGTTTGTACAAGAGGGTACAAATATTGTGTGCCTAATGTCTATACAGGAGGAGTGTGCATCTTTCAACAATTAATTGCTGGAATTTGTGAAAGAAGAAATTTTGCAACTGAAGGCAATAGATAAAATGGAACACAAGCTTGTCACTGTATTGTTAAATGAAAAGTTACAAGGAAAACTGGATTCTGTAGAAAAAACGTTTTCACAAACTGCAAGTTTGGAGACATGTTTAAGCCTGTGCAAAAACTGAAGGGTGATTTTGTGTCAAAACTGTTGAAAAAGGTTTAGGTAATGGTGCCAGAGGTAAAGCTGTTGAAATTTTCCAATAGGAATGGGGTGGAATATCTTGTGATTAAATTTGATCAGATTGACAATGCAAATCAAATCCAAATCCAAGGGTGGTGTCTTTAGAAGGCTTCTCCTATGCTAGTGAGCCTCATATCTCTAGTAATATTTCTAATGATGACATTCTCATTTTCAGCATATTATTCTTTGGGTTAGTACTGAAAAATGAGTGTGTGCAATGCACTGTGTTGTTTATTTGCAGTGACATACTGTCCAGTTCTGTTTTTTTAATACAGTCTTTTCCCAACTGTTCAAGGATAAATCTTTATACAACACATCATTGCTATTGTATAAAGTATAAAGTCTGAGAACAGATAAAATGGGAAATCAAAATGTTTTTTTATTTTTTTTTAGCGATGTATTAGACCACGGGAAATGTGTAGTGATTTATTGGTTTATAATGATATGCATTGGTAACCTTTCTAAGTTTAATGTTCTACAGGTGGATGGCTCTATATATTGGAGTAATGTTTTTTTACAAATTAGTTCTTCTGGTGTTTTTCCATTAGATTACATTATGAAGGTGTTCTGACTTGCAATTAAAAAACATACACCCACTTACACAGTCAGACACCCACTTATAGTCCCATGCAGCCACTCATACACCCACTCACACACTAATACAGATACCCATTTCTCACATAGCCACACAATCATTCAAAGACCTATTTGCACACCCATACAGATACTCACAAAAAAACTCAAACGCCCACAAACTCAGTTACATACCCACTAACACACTCATACAGGCACTCAGACCTACTCACCAAACCACTCAGACACCCATTTACATACCCATACAGCCACTCTCACACCCACTCGCATACCCACAGAGCCACTCACCCACCAACTCACACACTCACATATCCACTCTCGCTCACATTTATAATGACACACCCCAACCCAGTCACACACCCATTCACAAACTTATACATCCACTCACATACCTACAAAACCACTACCGCTACTTTGCACAGACCCACGTAGACACTTAGACACCCACCAACACACCCATTCACATACTCACATACCCACTCACACACCCATTCACCCACTCACACACCCACATATACCCCCATTCACACACTCACAGACTCACAAAATCTCTACTACACCTTCCCACACTCCCCATAGCTACTCAGTCACTGACTCACACATTAATTCACACACTGACACACCCACTAACACATCTGTTCTCACACAGACACACCCCCTTACACTTCCATTCACACACACCCCACCAATTTACCCATGCATACACAAACGAACACATAAACTCACGCACAAGAATATCACTACCAAACCTCCTTGTAGACCCACACAGACACTGACACCCACTGACATACCCATTCACATACCCACTTGCACACCTATTAACAGTGTCACATACCCACTCACACAACCATTCACACTCTCAGACATTCAATGACACACCCATTCACACATTCACACATTCAGTCACACACCCTGAAAACCACTAATGCATCTGCTAAAACAGCTACTCAGACATCCACTCACACTTCCATGAATACACTCACACACCTACTCACAGACCCACAAAACTATTGCAGCCACTAATAGACCCACAGAGCTACTCACACAACCACTCACACACTCATGCACTCACATCTAGTGACATACATATAGACATATGGCAACAAGTATTCATACATTCACAAACAGATAACATATAGGCCCTCATTACAACCCTGGCGGCTGGTGTTAAAGTGGAGGTAATACCGCCAACAGGCCGGCGGTAAAAAAATTGAATCACGACCATGGCGGAAACCGCCAACACAGAAAGCCACTTTAACACTCTGGCCGCCACGCCTATAGCAACAAACACTGTGGCGGTAACCGCCAACAGACAGATGGAATACAATGTACCGCCCACACTATTACAAGGCCCCAATCCGCCAGCTTTTCCGGGGCGGTACCAACGCCATCAAAAGCACCGCGGGAACAGGAATTGGAAGGGAAACCACTCACCTCTCGACACACAAGGAAGAACTAGGATAGCATGGAGCCCGAATTGCAGATCCTACCCATGTTGCTGTATCTATTAATACACCACAAAGTGGAAAGACGGCAGCGACGGCGACAGTGAGTACTGCACCTAGCACACGGGAGGAGGGAAAAGAGAGTGACAATTCACAAGCGAGAGGGGTGGGAAAAGAGAGTGACACACACATGTGACAAGCTACACCCCCACCCACAACAACACACACATATTTAATCACATCACAGATACACCCCGTCACCCCCTGGAAGAACGCAAGGGCCAAGCAAAATGAGTTTAACTAGCGTAATATTCGAACAATCAGATAGACCAAGAGAACAGAAAATAATCAGTATAGACAAATATTTACAGCAAGTACACAAGTCAGTACACTGTCCCATGAAATGTCCGTGGACCAGTGGTCCCAAAAAGTATGGGCGAAGTCCACACATGACACCTGCCTCAAAAAGGAGAGAACACTGCAGGGGCATCAGGTCGAAAAAGAAACAGGCACCTCAGGGGGAAGGGGAGGGGGGCACCTCAGCCGGATGATGGTACAGTGCCACTGCTCCTCAAGGGGGCTCCATGCCCACTGCTTGGTCCTGGGGAGTGCAAAGCCACAGTCTCTCAAGTCTCTCAAGTGGGTGGTTTGACCACTGTTTGGTTCTGAGGAGTGCAAAGCCACAGTCTATGAAATCCCTCAAGTGGGTGCACTGCCCACTGCTTGGTCCTGGGGAGTACAAAGCCACAGTCTCTCAAGTCTCTCAAGTGGGTGCACTGCCCACTGCTTCGTCCTGGGGAGTGCAAAGCCACAGTCTCTCAAGTCCTGTAAGTAGATGCCTTTCTCCACTGGTTCTGGAGGGGGCTTTGTGCCCAGAGTGCTTCATCCTGCCAAGGACTGGATTAGTGGATACCTTTCTCCACTGGTTCTGGAGGGGGCTTTGTGCCCAGAGTGCTTCATCCTGCCAAGGACTGGGTTAGTGGAAGCCTTTCTCCACTGGTTCTGGAGGGGGCTTTGTGCCCAGAGTGCCTCATCCTGCCAAGAACTGGGTTAGTGGATGTATCTCTCCACTGGTTCTGGAGGGGGCTTTGTGCCCAGAGTGCTTCATCCTGCCAAGGTCTGCATGAGTGGATGTACCTTTCCACTGGTTCCGGAGGGGGCTTTCTGCCCAGGGTGCTTCATCCTGCCAAGGACTGGGTGAGTGGATGTATCTTTCCACTGGTTCCGAAGGGGGCTTTGTGCCCAGGGTGCCTCATCCTGCCAAGGACTGGGTTAGTGGATGTATCTCTCCACTGGTTCTGGAGGGGGCTATGTGCCCAGCCTGCTTCATCCTGCCAAGGACTGGGTTAGTGGATGTATCTTTCCACTGGTTCTGAGTGCCCAGTGATGCTGCACCTGAGGTGTGGCAGTTGACTTCGTCTCACCTGGGTGTCTCAGCCACGCGATGTACCTGGAACAAGTAGTATGATACTCTATGGAGGCAGACCCACACTCCATCCTGCAGTGACGTAGGCTGCCAATTGCTGGTTCGTGTCAGTGCTGGAGGTGGTGTCTCAAGTGGCGTGTCCAAGGTCTAGGACATCACCTGCATACTCTGACAGCTGCACACTGGGGATGGGGCAGATGTCCAAAAGAGTGGCATCGGCTGTGCACATGGCTGTGCTGATGGTGGTGCAGGTGGCGGTGTCTGCGGCAGAGTTGCTGCCAGTACTGGCCGTGGTGCAAGTGACTGTTGCAATGGATGGAGACACCATAAAGTCTCCGCCAGCCTCGGATGGCTGATCCTTGGGGAGGATGCTACAGACTGACGTTGTGGCAGCGGCGGTGCAGGTGGTGGTGCAGGTGGTGGTCGGAGTGGCGGTGGTGACTGTGGTGCATGTGGCTGCCATCCCTGATGATATGGTGATCACCAGCCCCTCACCAGGAGACATTGGGGGTCATTACAACATTGGCGGTAAAAGCCTCTTACCGTCGTGCAGAAGACCGCCAACACACCGCCGCGGTAGCGGAATTCTGCCACAGCTATTATGACCCACATCTCGAAATCTGACAAAATTCAGACACCCACGCACGTCCGCCACACCAAAGGTCAGTGATAAACTGGCGAAAACAAAACCTCAACCGTCACGCCAACAGAAATACGCCCACATTATCACGACACACGAATCCACGCGGCGGTCTTTCAACCACGGTATTCCATTGGCGGTACACACCGCCGCTCTCAAAATACACACACTTTACCAAAACACTACCACATTGGACAATTTGAAATACACACACCTGATACACATACACACACCACTCCCACACACCCAATACAATATAAAACACACACCCACATCACCCACGAACCCCTACGACCACAATTCACGACGAAGGCCAGAGAGAGACACCACCATCAACTAGCATCAACAGGCACACAACATCCATCACCCACACAGCTTCCACACACCTCACACAACACACCACTACTTATTACCACACACACCACCCCACACATCACCTACACCCCATGGCACGGCAAAGACACCCCAGGTTCTCGGAGGAGGAGCTCAGGGTCCTGATGGAGGAAATCATCCGGGTAGAGCCACAGCTATTTGGATCACAGGTGCAGCACACCTCAATTGCAAGGAAGATGGAGCTATGGCGAAGAATAGTCGACAGGGTCAACGCAGTGGGACAACACCCAAGAAATCGGGAGGACATCAGGAAAAGGTGGAACGACCTACGGGGGAAAGTGCGTTCCGTGGTCTCAAGACACCACCAGGCGGTTCAGCGGACTGGCGGCTGACACCCACCTCCTCACCCACAACTAACAACATGGGAGGAATGGACTCTGGTAAGTCACATCTTAACTATTACATCCCCCACCCTACCTGCATGCCAACACATACCCCCACCCTCGCCCTCACCCCTATCACTCCAACTCCTCACAAATGTACCAACATCGCAAACCACACATCCCAACACCAATCCCCACATGCAACAACAACGCATGGACACCCATCACTAAAGTATGCCCACTGCACATACCCATACAACCCCCTAAACCATCATCACACAAGCTCCCACACAGGAATGCCAGCACTGTGGTACACGGTCACCCACCCATTGCACACCATGCCACACACAGATGCAATAATCATGCCTTTCCACCCCTGCAGGACCACTACCCAATTTCACCAGACAGGAGGGTCAAGACATGTCCACTCCACCCACAGAAGAGGCCCACAGTGATGACAGCACCTCTGTCCAACTGGATCTAGATGACCAGCCCGGACCATCGTGGGCCTCGGGACAGTCGGTTCCCCTCACACAGGCACAGGCCACCACAGATCTTCCCCTCTCTGGAAACACCAGCGCAGCACCCACCCAGCGGGCCCATACCTCCGTCCCCAGTACACATCAATCAGCTGTGTGTCCACCACTACAGGGAACCCAGGATAACCCACCACCCCAACAACAACAATGACCTGGGGGCAGTGGCAGTGGGCACACGGTCCAGGGGACGGAGACCCAGGAACACAGGGGAACTGGGAGGGCTGTTGTGCGACAGGGGGCGGACAGGCCAAGGGAACCCACTCTCCACGAGGCCCTCCCCTCCATCATGGGAGCATACCACCACTCCCAGGAGACAATGGCAACGGTACTTGCCAAGTTTCAGGAGACCCAGCGCCTGCAGGAGGAACAGTATTTGGGGTTCACGGAGGAACTCAGAACCATCAGCTCCACCCTGGGCACCATCGTAGGGGCGCTGAAGGAAGTACTCAACACCAGGAGGGACACTGTGGCACTACAAGGGGCCCCTGACACTAGCATGGACGATGAACTGCCCACCACCTCCGCCGGCGCTAGTGGACAGGACGCCCCACCACAGGACCACCACACCTGCACCCCACCCCCTGCAGAGGGAGAACCACCCCGCAAACGGTCCCTGAGATCCAGGAACAAGACAGAGAACAATGCCAAGACCCCCACCAAGAAATGAGACCACCCTGATTGTCATCCCACTGTCCCACGTTGTCACCCTCTCCATATTGAAACTGCCCCAGCTCCACTTCCTATGCCCATTTGGGCAATGCACCTGTGAGACTGATAGACTGGACTCTGCCATGGACATTCCTCCGCCATCACCCCTCACCATTTAACTTCCCCCTCCAATATTTTATATTTCAATAAACACACCTAAAGCACCAAAAGATCTGGAGTCTGTCTGTGATTTCGAAATAGTGTATTAGCATTTACAGTGACAAAATGTTCTTGAAATAGTAATGTCAACATACCTATGTCACACAGCTCTAGTCCATGAGGAATCTAAGCAGATGAGACACGTTGGGACCCACACCTGTGAAACCGTAAGGGAAAGTGACAACTCAGTGACCATACACTGGGTGAAAACGACAGACAGGATAGAGGTAGAAGTGTAAAAGTACATGTAGTAGGCAGGAATGTATTCTCACCTGTGTTTCACTGGAAATATTGCTGGATGACTGAGTCCCTGTTCTGCATGTCTTCTTCCTCTGCTTCATCCTCATCACTGTCCACAGGCTCCACAGCTGCCACAACACCGCCATCTGGACCATCCTCCTGCAGAAAAGGCGCCTGTCATCGCAAAGCCAAGTTGTGAAGCATACAGCAGGCCACGATGATCTGGCACACCTTATTTGGTGAGTAGAATAGGAATCCCCCTGTCATATGCAGACACCTGAACCTGGCCTTTAGGAGGCCGAAGGTCCGCTCGATCACATTCCTAGTTCGCCCATGGGCCTCATTGTAGCGTTCCTATGCCCTGGTCCTGGGATTCCTCACTGGGGTCAGTAGCCATGACAGGTTGGGGTAACCAGAGTCACCTAATAGCCACACGGTGCCTCTGGAGTTGACCCATCACATAAGAGATGCTGCTATTCCGCAGGATGTAGGCGTCATGCACTGAGCCAGGGAACATGGCATTCACATGGGAGATGCACTGGTCTGCCAAACATACCATCTGTACATTCATGGAATGATAACTCTTCCGGTTTCTGTACACCTGTTCACTCCTGAGGGGGGGGCACCAAAGCCACATGGGTCCCATCAATGGCACCTATGATGTTGGGGATATGTCCAAGGGCATAGAAGTCACCTTTCACTGTAGGCAAATCCTCCATCTGAGGGAAAACGATGTAGCTCCGCATGTGTTTCAGAAGGGCAGACAACACTCTGGACAATACGTTGGAAAACATAGGCTGGGACATCCCTGATGCCATGGCCACAGTTGTTTGAAAAGACCCACTTGCAAGGAAATGGAGCACTGATAGCACCTGCACTTGAAGGGGGATTCCTGTGGGATGGCGGATTGCTGACATCATGTCTGGCTCTAACTGGGTACACAGTTCCTGGATTGTGGCACGGTCAAACCTGTAGGTGATGATCACATTTCTTTCCTCCATTGTCAACAGGTCCACCAGCAGTCAGTACACCGGAGGATTCCGCCATCTCCTCACATGTCCCAGCAGACGGTGCCTATGAAGGACAACAGCGAGCACAGAGTCAAGCAACTCAGAGGTATGTACCCAAAGTCTACACAGAACACCAATCATACACAAAATGGTGCCTGTATGTGTGTTGAGACTAGGCCTAGGTATGTGTGACGCATGTGGAAATTAGGCCATGTGGGCCCCTGAAATGGCGGCTGCCTGACCTCTAAAGTGGGACAATGGGATGTGAGGTAACTGCGTTGGCGTTGTACACCGTTGTGGTAGGCGGTCGAAGACTGTGGCACAATGCTGCATTGGTCAACATTGGACCCTATGGGTCCCAGGAGCCAATGACGATGTACGCCGGCGGTGATGGTACGCACCGCCGCGGACGTGACCGCTGCGGACGTGACTGCCATTTTCTATCTGTATAACTACTCGATACCTGATCTTCGACAGGAGAGGACCTACACTGCAAGTGCTGCTGTGACCTCGGTCTGGAAGAGACAATGGCTCGTGCGTCTGGGGAAAGGGCCCCTGCCTTCACATCGGAGGAGTTGGAGAAGCTCGTCGATCGGGTCCTCCCCGAGAACACGCTACTCTACGGTCCTCCAGACCAACAGGTAAGTACACAGGGAGCATGTTGTATGGGCTATGCCTGTGTGGAGAGGGCTGGTTGTAAGAAGGAAGGGGGCAGAGTTCTGCGTGCATGAAAGACGGTGGGTGCATTTGCCACATGGCAAGGGTAGGGATGGGGGCCACTCACTTTGACGGCGCAGTTGGTAATGACTTCTCTTCTTCCCCTGCACATTTCATTTAGGTCAGCGCCCACCAGAAGAAGGATATTTGGCATGCCATCGCCAAGGACGTCCGGACCCTGGGGGTCCACCACAGACGGAGCACCCACTGCCGGAAAAGATGGGAGGACATTAGCCGCTGCAGCAAGAAGACGGCAGAGGCTCAGCTGGGGATGGCCTCCCAACGTGGGAGGGGTGCCCGTCGAACCATGACCCCCCTGATGTTCCGGATCCTGCCGGTGGCCTACCCGGAGTTGGATGGGTGCTTGAGGGCATCACAGCAGACACAATGGAGTAAATACACTCTCATTCAGCTGACTTTGCGCGCAGTAGAGGTGTCTGGGTGGGGGAGGAGGGTTGTGTCCCCTCCGTAAGGCATGGCCCTGTGGCCCACCACCCCACCTCTGTAGAGTGCCAAGTACAGCTATTCATGCACCTGTGTCATATATGTGTGCAGATGTCGTCCATGGCCTTGTAGGCCATTTCCCATGAATTACACTGCCCAAGAGCGCGACGTAGTGTAGGGGGCTTCTGTGTCTGTCTTGTCCGACAACGGTAGCGGTAATCCATGCACTCAACATGTCTTTCTTCTGTTTCCCCCCCTTTTTTGTGGTCTCCCTGTTCTTGTGTGCATTAGCATCATCAGGCGGAGGAGCAGTGGCACCGGAGCACGAGGGAGCTGCATCCCACATGGCAATGGAGGGCCACACTACAGACTCAGAATTCACCAGTGGAACGGAGGGCGAGGGGAGCACCACGGCAGGGACAGGAGCTGAAACCAGCGACATGGACTCATCCTCTGATGGGAGCTCCCTTGTGGTGGTGGCAACATCTGTGCCCCCCGCATCTACAGGTACAGCCGCCACCCCCCCTACCAGCACCGCCCTCCCAGCAGCCCCTCAGCCTTTGCCCTGTGCCCGCTCACCCAGGAGGGTGGGCATCACCTTCGCCCCAGGCACCTCAGGCCCTGCCCTAGTCACCCCTGCTGCCCTCAGTAATGAAGGCCATTGACCTCCTCAGGTCACTCACTGTTGGGCAGTCTACCATTTTGAATGCCATCCAGGGTGAAGAAAGGCAGTTGCAACAAACTAATGCATTCCTGGAGGGCATTCATTCTGGTCAGGCGGCCCTTCACCGAGCCCTTCAAACTCTGGCCTCAGCACTGATGGCAGCCATTGTCTCTGTGTCTAGCCTTCCCCCTCCAACTTCCTCCACCCAGACCCAATCCCCTGTACCTCTGCCTACCCCAAGCGCACCATCAGACCAGCCTGCACACACCTCACCACACAAGGGAAGCTCAGGCAAACATAAGCACCACACATCCCACAGGCACTCACACAAGCATCATACACATACAGACACACCAACAGCCACTGCCTCCACTGTGTCCTCCTCCTCGTCGTCTCCCTCCTCCCTCCTAGTCTCGTCTACACTCACACCTGCATGCACTACCTCTACAGCCACTACGTCCCTCACCAGCACACCCACCACCACACCCCGCTCATGTGCAGTCACCCCCCAATACCATACACACGTCCCCTGTGTCATCTTCCAGTGTGTCTGTGACTTCCCTTCCCAAGATACACAAACGCAGGCACACACCCACCCAACAGCCATCCACCACACGACAGCCTCCAGCGCATGCACCTGCACCCAAAGCCACAAAACGTACACCTCCTACAACCACCACCTCTTCCTCCACTCCCAAACCCCCTCCAGCTACCCGTCCCAGTGTGGCCAAACAACTTTTCCTGTCCAGCCTTGACCTATTCCCCACCCCGTCAAACTCATAGGTCCCGAACTAGCACCTCAGCCACAACATCTCCGGGACCAGTGGTGCCTGTTGTCACAGGTATGTGGAGTGCACCGGCCACCAGGACAGCCAGTTTGGCACGGAGCCACAGCACAGCCAGTCCCCCCCTGTGAAGCACCAGAAGTTAGCCAGTGCCCAGCGGGAGAGGGGTAAGACTCCAGCCATCCAAGCTGCTCCCAGGGGTCCTGGTGGGAGTGTGGACTCAGCTGTGACTCCTCCCAAGGTGGGGTAGGGCCACAAGAAACCCGGCAAGTCTGGGAGGAGCAGCACGGCGGAGAAGACCGCCATCATCCCCGCTGCCCAGGAGGGCCCCCCAGGAGGGCCCCGCCAGCCCCATCGTTGCTGCCCAGGAGGCCACCGTCAGTCCCATCGTCGCTGCCCAGGAGGCCACCACCAGCCCCATCGTCGCTGCCCAGGAGGGCCCTGCCAGCCCCATCGTTGTTGCCCAGGAGGCCACCACCACCCCCATCGTCGCTGCCCAGGAGGGCCCCGCCAGCCACAGCCCAGCTGCCTAGGAGGGCCCCGCCAGCCACAGCCCAGCTGCCCAGGAGGGCCCCGCCAGCCACAGCCCAGCTGCCCAGGAGAGCCCCGCCAGCCACAGCCCAGCTGACCAATGAAGGACCGCCAGCCCCAGCCCAGCTGGGCAATGAAGGACCGCCAACTCAAGCACCGCTGAACAGGGCAAGCACCGCCAACTCAAGCACCGCTGAACAGGGCAAGCACCGCTGAACAGGGCAAGCACCACCAACTCAAGCACCGCTTAACAGGGAAGGCACCGCCAACTCCAGCACCGCTGAACAGGGCAAGCACCGCCAACTCAAGCACCGCTGAACAGGGCAAGCACCGCCAACTCAAGCACCGCTGAACAGGGCAGGCACCGCCAACTCAAGCACCGCTGAACAGGGCAAGCACCGCCAACTCAAGCACCGCTGAACAGGGCAAGCACCGCTGAACAGGGCAGGCACCGCCGACTCAAGCACCGCTGAACAGGGCAAGCACCCCTGAACAGGGCAGGCACCGCCAACTCAAGAACGGCTGAACAGGGCAAGCACCGCTGAACAGGGCAGGCACCGCCGACTCAAGCACCGCTGAACAGGGCAAGCACCCCTGAACAGGGCAGGCACCGCCAACTCAAGCACCGCTGAACAGGGCAAGCACCGCTGAACAGGGCAAGCACCGCCAAATCAAGCACCGCTGAACAGGGCAAGCACCCCCAACTCAAGCACCGCTGAACAGTGCAAGCACCGCTGAACAGGGCAAGCACTGCCAAATCAAGCACCGCTAGCCCATGAGCGGCAGGGGCACTGATGCAACAGGGACCGTTACGGGGTGAGTGATGCACTCTGGGCACCAGTCCCCCTCCAGAACCAGTGGAGACATGCATCCACTCCGTCTGTCCTTCCCAGGATGAAGCACTCTGGGCACCAGTCCCCCTCCAGAACCAGTGGAGACATGCATCCACTCCGTCTGTCCTTCCCAGGATGAAGCACTCTGGGCACCAGTCCCCCTCCAGAACCAGTGGAGACTGTTATCCACTTGAGAGACTGTGGCTTTACACTCCCCAGGATGCAGCAGAGGGCAACCCACCCACTGTAGAGACTTGAGAGACTGTGGCTTTGCACTCCCCAGGATGCAGCAGTGGGCAACCCACCCACTGTAGAGACTTGAGAGACTGTGGCTTTGTATTCCCCAGAATGCAGCAGTGGGCATACCACCCACTGTAGAGACTTGAGAGACTGTGGCTTTGCACTCCCCAGGATACATCAATGGGCATGGAGCCCCCTCGTGGAGCTTGTGTTGTGCACTCATCCGGCTGAGGTGCCCCCCTTTCCCTTCCCCCTGAGGTGCCTGTTGTATTTCTATCTGATGCCCCTGAAGTGTTCTCGCTGTTTTGATCTGGTATCGTGTGTGGGCCTCACCCATGCATTTTGGGCCCAGTGGTCCACGGACTATGAATGGTGCAATACCTGGACTACTATTCTTGGTGTATATTTTGTTAATAGTGTATATATGTATATTTTTGCTTACTGAATTTTAATATATTGCAATGGTTACACTCATTTCCTTTTGTCTTTGCATTCTTCCGGGGGGTGTTGGGGGGTGTAACTATAATGTTTAGATATGTATTAGTGTGTGTTTTGTAGTGGGTGAGGGTGGGGGTGGGGGTGGGGGTGTTGAGTGCTGCGTGTGTGTGTCCCTGTTTTTTCCCTCCTCCCTCCCCTGTGTCGTAGGTGCAGTACTCACCGTGGTCTTCGCCGCTGGCGTTGGTGCTCCTGGTACAGGAGCAGGAAGACTATCGCAGGTAGGATTTGGAGTTCCGGGTTCATGGTGTCCTCCTTCCTCGTGGAGTGTGTAGAGGTGAGCGGTTTCCCTTCGAAATTCCTGTTTCCGTCGTGTTTTTATCCATGGTGAATCCGCCCCAGAAAAGGTGGCGGATTGGCCTGTCATAATAGTGTGGGCGGTACATTGTCCTCTGCCTGTCTGTTGGCGGTGACCGCCGAGCTGTTTGTTTGTACCGACGTGGCGGTCGGAGTGTTAAAGTGGCTGTCTTTGTTGGCGGTTTCCGCCACGGTTGTAATTCCAAAAAAAAATCCGCCGGCCTGTTGGCGGTCTTACCGCCGCTTTTACACCGTCCGCCAGGGTTGTAATGAGCACCATTGTGCCCAGAGGTGATGTGCCCTTTGGCTTGTGGCCCTTTCCCATCTTGACAGTCGCTGCAGGGACCTTGGCACTGCCCACTTGGTGTTTGGACAAGACCTTGCTGGGTGGGTGGTGTGACTGTCCCCTGCTGGAGGCAGGCCCCTTTTTGACCTTTGCAGGTGGTGGAATCGGGTGGTCCTTCTTTTCCGTCTGTGGCACCCTGGCAGCTCTGACAGGTGCCCATGGTCTCCTGGGAATGGTGCTATTCTCCCATGATGTTTGAGAGTGCCTCGTGGAGAGTGGGTTCCATTGGCCTGTCCTCCCCCATCGCACAGCAGTCCTCCCAGCTTCCCTGTTGCCCTGTACCTCCGTCCCCTTAACTGCGTGCCCACTGCCACTGACCCCAAGTCCCTGATCGTCCGGGGTTAGTGGATTTGCCTGGGGTCCTTGTAGTGGTGGACACACTGCTGATTGATGTGTCCTGGGGACAGTGGCATGGGCCCGCTGGTTAGGTGCTGTGGTGGTGTTTCCTGAGGGGGGAGGTTCTGTGGTGGCTTGGGACTGTGGCAGGGTAACCGACTGTCTAGAAGTCCCTGATGGGCTGGTCTGGTCATCTTGATCCAGGCGTGCAGAGCTGCTGTCATCACTGTGTGCCTCTTCTGTGGGGGGACTGGACATGGCAGGCACCTCCTGTCTGGTGACGTTGGGTAGGGGTCCTGTTGGGGGGTAAATGCATTGTTATTTTATCTGTGTGTGCCATCTTGTCCAATGGGTGTGTTTCCCTCTATGACTGTGCTTGCACTATCAACTTGGCCCTTGTGTAAGTGGTAATTGTGTGCACTGGGTGAGTCTCTCTATTGGACATGCTTTGGTGATGGGTGTCCATGCATGTCTGTGATAGGTGTCCATGCATTGTTGTTGCATGCAGGGCTTGGTTGTGGGAGTGATGGGGCATGATGGTGGGGTGTGTGGGAGATGGCAGAGTGATGGGAGTGAGGGTAGGAGTATGTGATGGCATGCAGGTAGGGTGGGGGAATATAATAGTAAAATGTTGACTTACCAGAGTCCAGTCCTCCTGATACTCCTGCGAGGCCCTCAGGATTCATTATTGCCAAGACTTGCTCCTCCCATGTTGTTAGTTGTGGGGGAGGAGGTGGTGGTCCACCTCCAATCCTCTGTACAGCTACCTGGTGTCTGGATACCATGGAATGCACCTTCCCCCATAGTTCGTTCCACCTCTTCCTGATGTCATCCCTTGTTCTTGGATGCTGTCCCACTGTGTTGACCCTGTCGACAATTCTCCGCCATAGCTCCATCTTCCTAGCAATGGATGTCTGCTGCACCTGTGATCCAAATAGCTGTGGCTCTACCCGGATGATTTCCTTCACAATGACCCTGAGTTCTTCCTCAGAAAACCATGGGTGTCTTTGAGGTGCCATGATGTGGTGTGAGTGATGCGAGTTGATGGTAGATGTGATGTGTGGGGTGATATGTGGGGTGTGTGGTGTGTTGTGCGTGGGTGTTGTGTGCCTCTGGATGCTGGTGTGGTCTTTTCTTTTCTCTCTCTCTGCTTCGTCAAAAAGTTTCGGTGTAAGGGGTTGTGGGTATTGTGGGTGTGTGTTTTATAGTGGTGTCTGTGTGTGGGTGTGGTGGGTGTATGTGTGTCAGGTGTGTGTATTTTGAATTGTCCAATGTGGATAAGTTTTGTAAGTGTGTGTGTATTTTGAGCGTGGCGGTGTGTACCGCCAATGGTTTACCGCAGTTGAAAGACCACCGAGTTGATTCGTAGGTCGTGATACTGTGGGCGTATTCCTGTTGGCGTGATTGTGTGGGTTTTGCTATTGTCAGTTTATCACTGACCTTTGGTATGGCAGACTTGTGTGGGTGTCTGTATAGTGGCGGAAATCTCAGTGTAAGTCATAATACCCATTGCGGATTTCCGCTGCGGACACGGTATGTTGATGGCTGTTGGCACGGCGGTCAGCGGGATTTACCACCAGGGTTGTAACGAGGGCCATAGTTTTTCTTTCTTTAAACCAAAATAGGCAGATCTAAAAAGAATCTTTTTTTGCATTTTTTGAACTTTTTAAAACATGTTTATCCAAAATGTAACTATAAAAAATAAACAGGAGAAATGTTCAGAATGCCTGCAGTCGTATTTAAGAAAAAAAACATTTGTGGTTCATCACATCCTGCACTAATGCTGGCATGGACTGTTCGCCAACAGAAGTAATTTTATTGCACAGTGTGCAGTACAATTCAGCCTTTAGCATCTGTGAAAGAATATCAGGAATATTAGCTGTAACTGCTACATGAACCAGGGCTTCAGGAGCAACATGCTCTGCACCAGATAAAGTTGATGCCTGCACTGCATCCCTCTCTATTTCTGCTCTTACCAGGTGACGGGCGGATAGTTCGGAGATGCTAGTGCATACTGCTGGTTCTATCTGATTGTCTTTTATTAGTCCAACTGGACAGTTGTCTGTTGCAAAGGTTGAATTTGACAACCTTTGAAATTACTTTTTTCCCAGAAGGAATGGAAAAAAGGTATAGATTCTTTTGACGCAAGCTCTTCTTCTTTTCTCTGTTGTTTTTGCTCCTGTTCTTTTTGTCCTCCGGATGCCATTTTGCTAATTCCTTTACAAAACAAAACAAAGAAAACGCAGGAGCTCCTCCTGTGCTGCAGAGGTGTGAAGACTGAGGCACACCTAAAGAAGAAAGAATGCAAAGGAACTTCCTGTGAAAGAGGTTAACAGGTGTTTTAACCAATCAATGTATTTGTTGTTGTGTCTCATGGGATTTGCGGATTTGTTGCAGTGCCTGGCAGCACCACGAATCAGGAAATATGTATAAGACCACCTTTAAAGCTAGATTTACTTATAGGAAAAAAAGTTTCTATTTTACTGTGCTAAATCAATTACCTCAAATATCAATTTTATAATGTCTATTTATGTTCTTAAGTGTTTTTAGAAACCACGCCAGATCCGTGGATCCCTTCCGGAGGCCAGAACAGGAATTATACATGGGTTAGGCTTCTGGCAGATCCACAAATCCAAAAAAAAACTTTAAAAAAAACTATTTTTGTTTTTTAAATGAATTAAGTTATATAATTTAATATTTTTATACACTTTTTTTTTGTAAAACATTTCTAGATGAAAGGTTAAAGTAATATTACTGCTGGGGCTACTGTGATTATGTGATTCTGCGGCCACAGTGATTTTTGCATAGTTATTAATCAGCTGTGTTTGCCAAATAATCTGCACATTTTAAGAAAATTATTCAAATAACAATGCAATGTCATGTGTTGTGGCACAGTGCAAGGCCCTTTATAAAGCTTGACTGGTCACCTTTCTGTTGCGCATTGTTGTAGTCTGGTTTTAAACTATTACTAATGAGGTATAACTAATGCTACTGCCTGTTACCAAGTTTAAAAATCATGAAATAATAAAGTAATAGTAGAACAAAACATGCCGCATTATGCCTCTTTATTTGCATTTTCTTGTTGCATAATTTACACAACCCTACTGCAAAAGGTGGCCCTCTCCTGTTGAATAATTCGAGTGGCCTTGTTATAATTAGGTGTATTTCATTAACATATCATTATTTCATAAAATAACTTTAGAAATTCACTTCCAAATGTTGCAGGTAAGTTATTGTTAGGAAATACCATTAAAAACACAGAACTTCACTGGGAAAAAACATACAAATACACAAACACATGTGTGCACGGAAAGCTCTGGGGCGATCCGTCAAACAGGGGACAAATAAAAAAAGGGTCTCCCAAAATGCAATATCCCCATGCACCTTCTATAGGTGGGCTGCAGCAAAAACTGCTGAACAAAATTACACCAATTTTGGCAGGAAACTAGATCTTGGTCCGCAGATTGTGCTTTTTGTGATTTGGTATAAATCCATTCTGGAGGTTTTCTTAAATTAAGGAAGAAAAAATAATCATGTAATAGAGCATTCTGATTGGCCCAGGGAGCTTTAGTTCCTTTGGACCATCTCACTCTAGTGGGAGCCAGACTCCTGTACCAGTGAAAATTCTGAGTGGCTTCCACCAACATGAGAAAATTGTTGCTCATAGCCAATATGTTGGAAAATGGGTTATTGGTAAGGGCAGGTAGGTACCTACACTAAGCAGTAGGCCACTAACCTCCACTAAGGTCCAGTTAGGTCTCAGTAAATTAAACCCAGCTCAACCCTTGGTAGCTTGGCAACGAGCGTCAAGGCTTAACTTAGGAGACAGAGTGTAAAGCATTCAAATATCAAAAAACAGTAATTAAATAAAACACAGGAAACAGTTTAAAAATCCAAAACCAATTTATAAAAATAGATTATATTTTTATCTTTAAAATGACACCAAAACGAATAAAATCAGATAAGGGGAACCGGAGATATAAATTTTTAAAGAATTATTATTTTAGCGCCTAGAAACAAAAAGCGCCAATCGGGTCATCTGGTTGCACCTCGACCAGGGCAAAGTCAAAGTTTCAGGCCGACCAAGATGGAGCCCTGCTCGGCTACAGGCCGCGGGAGTCCTCGGTTAAAAGTTTACCTTCACACTTAGGCGGTCATTCTGACCGCGGCGGGCGGCGGTCGCCGCCCGCCATGCGGTTACCGCCTTCCGGCTACCGCCTTCCGGCCCAGCGGGAAAGCCCCTGCAATGAGGAAGCCGGCTCCGAATGGAGCTGGCGGAGCTGCAGGGGTGCGACGGGTGCAGTGGCACCCGTCGCGATTTTCACTGTCTGCTAAGCAGACAGTGAAAATCTGTATGGGGCCCCTGCACTGCCCATGCCAGTGGCATGGGCAGTGCAGGGGCCCCCAGGGGCCCCACGACACCCGTTCCCGCCATCCTGGTTCTGGCGGTGACAACCGCCAGAAACAGGCTGGAGGGAAGGGGGTCGGAATCCCCTTGGCGGTGCTGCAAGCAGTGCCGCCATGGAGGATTCCCTGGGCCAGGGGAAAACCGTCTGGAAACTGCCGGTTCCCCTTTTCTGACCGCAGCTTTACCGCCGCGGTCAGAATAGCCCAGGAAGCACCGCCAGCTGGGATACGCTGGCTGGGAGGTCCCGGTCAACTTTTTACCTTCGGACTTAGTCTCTTTTTTGGAGATTTTCTTTACCGGGATGAACCAGCAAATCAGGCCAGGTCGCGGTTGAGGCAAGCCGGCTAGAGCTGCCGCGGCGGGTCGGTCCCTCTATGGAGCTTTTTTATAAAAGTTGTCTAAACTTCTCCAAACTTCTGGGGCTTCTCCCAGATGTCCTTTTAAGGTTCTTTTGGGGTCCACAGCTCACCCCAAGGGTCCAGAAGTTCTGAGATGGTCCTTGGTGGGTGCGGACTACAACTCCCAGAATGCACCTGGCGCAAACTCCTTTTTGGCCACAGGACAGTGGTCAGCTGGTCGCTTTCTTCAGGAGTTGGTGCAGGGGACTCTGGATAGCAATTTTTCACCTGTAGCAAACAGGGAATCCCTCATTGAACCAGTTGAAGCCAGGCAAAGTCCTTCTTGTGGTGAAGCCCAAGTGTGCAGCTGGTGCAGTCCTTCTGAGTGCAGGTTCCAGGTGCAGGCCAGGGGTCCTGCAGGGCAGTCCTTCTTCTTCTGTTGTTCTTCCTTGTTGGATGTGGTAGGGAACTGAGGTGTGGGTGCAGGTCTGCCAGTTTTATCCTTGCTCCTGGGTGAAAATCAGGGGGGTCCTGGTTCTCCAATCAGGTGCAGGGTCCTTCCCCCTGTGATGACCACTTCCTGGGAAGTGTGGCAAAAATCAATCCCAGGAGGCAACATTCTCTAAAAATCCATCATGGCTGAATCTGATTTTTGGAGGTTACATCTGGCTGAGCCCACCCACTGGTGTAGCTAAAAATCATAAACACACCCCTCTCCTGCCCTCTCCTAATCTAATCAAGGGGGAACCTAGTTGTCTGGGTTTGCAGGATGTGGGGGTGTTGCTGGTTGCTCCAAATGTCCTTCTCTGCCTTTGAAGACCAGTTTGGCAGCCCTCCCACTTCCTGCCTCACCATCTGCTGAGGGGAGATTCCTTCCCACAGGCACATTCCTTCGTGTGAAGGCAGGCCACTTCACACCTCATCAAGGCAGCTTGGCCAAGCTGCTCGAGGCTGGCCAATCAGAGCACAGCAGCAAAAACAATGCAGGGCTGAAATTGGCAACTTTTTAGTTAAAGTTTAAAACTCTTTACCTGAACAAGTTATATTAAATCCAACAACTGTAAGTTGTGGGATTTAATACAACAATTAATTTGATACCAAACTCTTGGTATGCATCATTTAAGGAGACTTTAAAAATTTAAATAAAGTCTCCCCATTGTAGCGTATGAAGGGCATTTACTACAATGAGGGAAAAACTAATTTGGCTGTTTTTACCTCACCAGGGCTTATAAAACTATTTTTATAAAGTCCCTGCTTATAGTTACATGGCACCCAGTCCTAGGGGCACATAGGGCACACCTTAGGGGTGACTTATATGTAAAAATAAGGTAGTTTAAGACTTTAGAACTACTTTTAATTCCAAAGTCGAATTTGCATATAACTTTAATTTAAAAGCAGCCAGCAAGGCAGGCCTGCCTTTAAAATGACACTGGGAACCTCAGCAGTGCACCTATGGGTGCACCACCTATGCTGTGGTCCCTAAACCTACATGCCCTACCATATACTATGGACTTATAGGTAGGTTAACTTAGCCAATTATAATTAGCCTAATTTGCATATCCATTTTACACAGAGCACAGGCCCTGGAACTGGTTAGCAGTACCCAGGGCACCATCAGAGTCAGGAAAACACCAGCGAAAAGTGGAAAATAGGGACAAAAAGTTAGGGGGCCTCTGCAATCAGCCCTGTTATCTCACACAAGCCCCCCCCCCCCAGCCCACACGCCCAGGAGACTCAGCCCAACCCTGGGAGAGTCTTCCTGGCTTGTTAGGCGAGGAAGACAGTGAAGAAGACTGGCTGTCCCTTTGCTGGGCCTACTCTGCCTTACATCCTCCTGTCATGGTCACTCCCTCTGGGTAGTAAACCCACCCCAACAGTGAAAGGACCCATCTCAAACTGAAACTTCCCTCTAGGGGGGTCTTCCTCCTCTCTCTCTGCCAACTTGGGTAGTGAGGTGCCCACCTCCCCTACTCCTAACTTTGCTAGGGCAACACCTAGCTTACCCAAAGAGGTCACCCAACACTTGAGCAATCCCACCAAGACCAACAGGGTCAGGGGGCCTACTTTTCTATTGGCAAGTACAGTGCTGCCAGGAAGGCTAGCACCCAGCGAGGCTACTGACAGCTGTCAGTACCCAGAACCACCCCCTAAGCTCTCCACTGACAGGTGGCTGAGCTGCTTTAGGGGCAACTGTGGGGTCCTGGCACCCCTCTTGCTGTCTAAAGCGGGGGGCTACCACCTCCTGTGGCAGACACCCTCCTTCCACTCTCCCTTCTGTAACTGCAGGGGCAACACCCTGCATCTTGATAGCTGCCTGACTACTCAGGACTTCCTTGGGGTCAGGTGAGGCCTCACCAGTGCCAACTCTGGGTTCCCCCCTACTGGGGCAGAAGGCCTTTGGCTCCCTGGAACTCTCTTTAAGAGTGGCCTACCCTTCCTTTTCTTCTTTCCTTTTCTTGGGGACCCCTGTCTCCTAACTGTAGGGACTGACTCCCCAGGACTTTGGGTTGGGGGCGCCCTGGGCGACCGCAACATCTGGGACCAGACTCACCTCTGGGAGGTCATTGCCCAGGATACAATCTGGGGGAGGTCAGCACTGACTACCACCCTAAACCAGTCAAGGATACCCTCCCTCTCTAGGGGCACTTTGGCTACAGGTTTGGAGGTGACCTCCCCTGTGGCTATCCTGACTTTCCTTGGTTAGCAGTACCCAGGGCACCATCAGAGTCAGGAAAACACCAGCAAAAAGTGGAAAATGGGGGTAAAAAGTTAGGGGGCCTCTGCAATCAGCCCTGTTTTCTTACACAATATAGTCCCCTGTCCTGAAGTTAAAAAAAAGAAATAATAAGAGGGCAGGGTATGGATGATACCCTGAATCCCAGGACCTAAGGCAGTGGACCCAGAGGGAGCCCTCAGGCCGAAAAGGAAAATTAAATTGGCAAAAAATGCTGCAATCATGTGAAAGTGTTGCAGCATTGATGCAAAGGCAATAGTGACAAATTTATTATGTTTATGCCCGGGTGAGCCCACCTTGTGGGCTGTATTAATGAAGGAGAGTGGGACTGCATGGCTCCCCTCCCAGAGCCTCCACATGACTGGGGAGTCCAATCTTGTGGCTGAAATTTATTTATATGGGGAGGGGGGCCCTGAGCCTCAGGAGGACTCAGGGAGCCCACAGCAGGGCCAAAATGTCTTCACATGGGGAGGAGTGTCTCCCCGAGCCTCTTAAGGCCCCAGGGAGCAGACCACAGGGCCAAAACCTTACAAAAAATGGATAAGGGGACAATGCTGCCACTCTCTTCAAGTCTCAAAAGACTCTGGGGAGCCCACCACCGGGGTCAAAATTTAACAAAAAGGGGAGGATGACTGTGCGGCCTAAAGCACTACCATACACATACATCAGAAGGGGCTGAGGGCTAAAGAAGATCCATAGGACCTAAACAGGCTCAGGAAGGTGGCCATGTGGCCTCCTCCCCTTTCTTTACAAAATGACCCTGGGGGATCAGGGTCCCCAGAGCCTGACCCTATGGTCAGCACCCCACATGTGCATGGCTGAAGGCCGTACACAGTGTAGGGCGGCTGTATGGATGGGTTGGCTGCATCATTTGAGATCTCATCAGTGATGTCATAAATGATCTCACAGAACATGTCATGACTATAATGTCCCTGTAACCTTTGTTTTTTTAAGTGAATTTCTATTTTTTTTATTTTTTATTTCCTAACCATAACGTGCCTGTAACCTTTTTTATCCAGTCAATTTCTACAGTTTTTTAAAATGAAAAGTAATTTTCATTATGGCCTGTGGCAGTGCGCTGCAGGCCGGCAGACAAAACCTATAGTAGCCCAGCTGTGTGCTGCAGGGGTTGACTGCTGGGCCTTGCCTCTGGACAGGTGCTGCGACCAACCCCTATAACAGCCCATCCCCACGTGGTCTCCACTCCCCAGGATGACCTCAGCCCCGGGGGCGCAACCCCCAGTGTCCAACCTAAATAATGATTTTTTTTAGTGGAAGGGGTGTTACATGCCCCCTAGGCCGATCTCAGCACCAAGGACCCCATCCCTTGGGGACTGGACTATAAATATTTTTTTTTGATTCCTCAGGGCCCAGTAATGTTACCTGGGTTCCCCTCAAGGCACCCAATCACAATGTTAGGGACCACATGGGTGGGTCTGAATACCTTTACAGTATCAACCGGCTCCCACCTCCTGTGTGAGCTGGCATTGCTATCACAGAGAGGGAGATGCTAAACATGCGGATCCCTCTCTGTGAGAGCAATGTTTCCTTGCCTGTATGTCAGCGGGCAAGGAAACAGAGGAAACCTCTGCTTCCAACAAGAGAGAGCTGTTTGACAACTCTCACTCGCTGGAACCGAAGTGTTTGCTCTGACTTAGTGGGAGCTGTCAAAGCTCCCACAAAGTCACAGCAAATAGCTATGTCCATTGGGTGGGCCCCCCATGACATAGGAGGAGGCAGACCTAGGGGAGGCAGTCCCCAGGGCCATTATTGGCTCCTTGATGGGGGGCCCCTCCATATTTAAGTGCCCAAGAAAGGTGGCAGTCCCCAGGGCTGTGGGTCTGAAACAGACCCCCTATGTTTTTTTAATTGAGCCCCAGGGAGGTGGCGGTTCCCAGGGCTGCTGGGGGGGCACCAGGGCCCTCCCACATTTAATTGAAATTCTGCCCTGGGAAGGTAGCAGTTCATCGTGGTTGTGGTGGGCCAGGTATACCCCTGCATTAAAATAGCAATGCCCCTGGACCTGGTCCGCACAGTGGCTGCATTTAAACAAGCGCAGGAGACCGGGCTTATTATTTTTTTACATTTTTGGTGGAATCACGGATCTGCTGCAGCTCCTGCTGAAAATATTTTTAAAATGCTTTTTAGCTCTGGGATAGGATCCATCTGGGACCCCAGCACCAAAGATAAGGGGTCACACTGTCTCTACCCTGGCCCCTTTTCTTTTTTTCACCTTTTTTTCTGGGACTCAGCTGAAGCTGAATCCCAACATGGCTGGCAACACTTCCTTGTTGAAGTGTTGGAAGCCAATCATATCTCAACATGAGATATTGAGGGTTCACGGAGCCTTTGCATCCCTATAATAAGTCCTATTAATTTTTCAAAAACTATTGAATGGATTTACACCAAATTACAAAAAAGGTGCTTTCTGACCCAAGGGCTACCTTTCAAACAAATGTGATGCAATTCTGTCAAGTGGTTCAGGCGCTATTCCTGTTCAAAATCCATGTGGAGGAATGCATGGGGAAAAAGCATTTTAGAGACCCCACCTTTTTCTCAGTCCTTGTTTGATGGATCACCCCCAAACTTTCCAGACAGACACTTCTTGATTTGTAAAGATTCATCAAATGGCGCCAAATGTATTAGTGAAACAAAAAATGCATTTTCTATAGAAACTAGGTGCTAACTATGACTACCTAATGATGTGAGCAGTGTAAACACAAAGGTGCAGGATTTATATAGTAGTAAGATGGCAGAACATACAGGTTGAGAAAGGTTTTATTGCCAAAACATGATCTGTAGTTTCCATTAATTTGAAATAAAGGTGATTTCACTCACAACTCTGAGTGCCTGAATTATTTATTAATGCAAGAGGAGACTGTTTTTGAATATGAGGCACATACGACATAGCACTACTGAGGCATCGCTGAGGGTCTGGAGCTGACTGGCAACGCCAAACCACATCAAGGATATATATCTATGTGTTATTGCTAGCCATGAAGGCTAACAACCCACAAATCAGCTTCAGCCTTTCTAGCCCCCATTTGTTCAACAAGTACTCTCCTATTAGTTAACCGCCACAGACCTACATGGTTGAGATGTTTAATGTAGTCACAAATTTACTTAAATATTAACAAAACGTTTCAGCCTAGAGTAGGATGCTCTCCCAACCCCTTAGAGTGTTGCAAAGCCCTGGTTCTCTACTAACCATCAATGGTTGAAGCCATATAGTATGATTAACCTGTTTGTATATCATGTTGTGATAAGTGTCCTCATATTACAGACTCCGCTATTCTTCTACTAGTCACTGAACACTTCTTATGTCAACATAAAGAAACCACAGAATACAACTTAATTTGAGGTTGTATCATACAGAGAAGAAATTCTTTGTCTTTCAACATTCAGAATGTTCCTAAAATAAAATACAGCATTCATCAATCTGGTGTTTACAACTTGGGAAAAAAGGCCTCTTGAAACAGCTACCAGTTACAACACAACATACACGGTTCCAACAGTTAAGAGTCACCCTTTTACAAAGCAAAGGACTCAACTATTCAGTATCCTTTACAATTTAAAACTCTCCTAATTGTGAAAAATGGTTACAAAACTAGAGGCACACTAATAATAATGCAAGTGTTATACAAATTCTTAAGAGGAATCACGTATTTACTTTGCACAGAGTGTACTGGACTCTGAAAAAGCTGGCCAGCCTGTTAGACAAAGGCTAGAAGCCATAACCTAAGTGTGGCATTGACTGAAAGTGGATTATTAGTAATTACATGTACATACACTTAGTAATAGGCCACAATCTCACATAAGGTCCAGTCAAGGTCTCAGTAAATCAATCCTTCCTCAAACCTTGGTAGCTTGGCCTAGCCTACAAGCAGTTAGGCTTACCCTAGGAGACAAGTGTGTAAAACATTTAATATCAACAAAGCAGTAAATAAATAAAATACAACACACATTAAAAGCAGAAACCAATTAATAAAAATAGGAAATATTTTTATCTTCAAAGTGACATGAAAACCACAAAAATCCAATCTAGGAAACCGGAATTATGAATGTTTAAAGATTAAATGTAAAAAGATGCTTTCTAGTGCCTAAAAGCAAAAAGCACACACCATGGACATCAGATCATGCTTGACTGGAGTGAATTGAAAGTTTAAGCATGACCGCAATGGAGCCCAAGTCGAATACACTGAGCGGTAGGCCTCGGTCAAAATTGTACTTTCAAACTTAAGGCCTGATTATGACCTTGGCAGATGGGATACTCCGTCACAAATGTGACAGATATCCTGCTTGCTGTATTACATGTTCCATTATATTCTATGGAACTTCTAACATGGTGGGTGGGATATCTATCCCGTTTTAATGCTCCTAGTCCTTTTTGTGGAGTATTTTCTGTCATCAAGGGAGGCTTCTCTTCGTGCCACCTGGCGATACAACTTTGTTCGCTTGGCTCAGCGCGAGGTTCCAGTCAACTCCTGGAAGTCTTGTTGATGGCAAAAATCTAAGGAGCTTCTGCAGGATGAACTTGAAAATCTGGCCGGGTCGTGGTTCGGCATCTCCAGCTTGACTCTCGTCATCGAGTCGGTCACCTTATGGTGCTTTTTTTTACAAAGTTGCTCTAAACTTCATGATCTTCTCCCAGAAGTCTTTTTTGGGATCTTTCAGTGTCCAGACTCTTGGTCCAAAGTTTCAGAAGCTCTAAGGTGCTCCTTGGGAGTTAGGACTTAAATTCCCAGAAATCACCTGGTCAGAATCCTCAAAAGGCCTCTGAAGGCTGGTCAGCTAGGCTCTTCATGTAGGACCTGATTCAGGGGACTCTTGGTAGCTCCTTTGTACCCGTTGCTTATAGGGAGTCCACTCTTATGTCTCTTCAGAGAGTGCAACTGGTGCAATCCATGTGGGTGCAGTCCTTCTGGTGCAGACCAGGAGTTCAGCAGGGCAGGCCTTCTCCTTCAGTCTTTCTTTGAGTAGGATCTGAATTTCTGGGAACTTTTGCCATATTTAGACATGCTCCAGATTTGGCAAGCAGTGGGGAGCCCCTGACAAATGAGGTGCAGGGTGCCGCAATCTGGAATTACTACTTTCTGCAAAGTGTGGCAAAAAGTAATCCCAGAAAGCAACATTCTTCAAAAATCCAAGATGGAGGAAATCTGTCCTGAGAGGTTAGATCTGACTGAGTCTGCCCAGTGGTGTGGCAAAATGTCCCTAACACACTCCCTTCACCCCATATCCTTATCTAATTACTGTGCTCCCATCTGGCTGGAGGAACAGGAAATGGAGGAGGTCTTTTTTCTGTCCTGTGTGACTTTCCTTCCTTTGAAGACCAGTTTGGCCACCCTACCCATGCCCTGCTCTGCCATTTGCTACAGCAATACTCGTCCTACCAAATGCTTCCTTTGTTCATGCCCAGGCCCCTTTACACCTTATTAAGGTAGCTTGCCTCCAGCTGTCAGAGGCTGACCAATCAGGAAAGGTCACTTCAGGGCTGATTTAGGTATCACACATGACATTAGCTCTTTCCTAGTGGAATTTAGACTTTATTCTTTTAAAATGAAGTTTTCCAATATTAGCCTATGGAGCTAATGCACTTCAATGGGGAAAAAACCTATTTGGCAGCTGTTCCCTCACCAGGGCTTATAAAAAATCTTTGTAAGGTTCAAGCTTATATTTACACTGGACCTAACCCTTGGGCCACCTACGGCAGACTTTAGGGGTGAATTATATGTAAAAATAAGGTAGATTGAGTACTTTTTAATTCCACAGTCAAATGTTAGGTTAATTTTAATTTAAATGCAGCGAGCAAGGTAGCCTTGCCTGTAAAATGACATAGGGTACCACAGGAATACACCCAGGGGTGCTCTAACTTCAATGGGGTCCCTAAATCTACATGCCCTACCATATACTAGGGGACTTATTGGTATGTTGTCAGAGTCAATTATAATTATTCCTAATTTGCATATACCATATTAATCAGAACACAGGTCCTGGGTAGCAGGGCCCTGGGTGCAATTAGAATCAGAAAACACCAGTATCAGTCAAAAAATGGGCGTAAAAAGGGAAAGGGCTTCCACAAAAGCCCGGTTTTCTCACAGGCATAGAGATGGTTGGATGATGTAGATATGTTTTGGTAGTGTCCTGCTATCCAACTCTTTTGGCAGGAAGTGGGTAAGGCCCAAACAGATATAATGAGGAGTGAAATCAAGGTAATTCTATAATTTTCATAATCCTAGAGGGTGACTATAAGATTATATAGGAGACAAAGAACACTTCTATTCATCCTAATTCTACTTGTACAGCAGGACATCTGCATAAAATGGGTATTTCACATGCCTTGGGGTTTGAAGACTTGGCAACTTCTGCACTGCAAAAAAATAAACTTGACTGCAAATGCTTATCTGCGCAAAGGGTGGTGGTTGGGAATGTCGCATAAGGTATAAGTAGGTAAAGGTCAACAAGGGGAAAAAATGATACAAATTCTCAGACGTGGAGGGAAAGTTGGAATACTGTGCTTCTTAATAAAGAAAAATAATAGGTTATGGTAAATATACTGTATTTTAAGTTTTCAAAACTGACCAAACAGGAACTCAAGAAAAAAAACCTGTCCGGACAGTACAGTTTAAAGAATACCTTTTATCATGCTTCAATTAAAAATGACTAAAATAACCCAAAACAAATCATCTACTGCCCTATCCACCAGGTTCTTTTATAGACCTACCTTTCCACCTTTCAGCCCATGGAAATAGATGGGCTAATGACTCAAAATCAGTGCTTCCAACCTCGTAATATAGCTATGCTCGGCTTCACATACCAATTAATTCTGTCAAAAATGTGTTCCTGACAGAGTAATGCTCATTAATGTATACCTCAGTGTGAGAAGAACCTTCAACAGCATAAAGCAGCATCTTCATTCCGCTTTTAAAGCATCCTATGGTCAAGCCCATGGTTATAGCAAATTATATAATATATCAAATATTGCTTTTCCTTTCCTTAAAAAATAATAGTCATATGGCATTAGCATATGAAATAACACAGATCCCTCCCTGACTGCCAGTTAATTGCACTCCAGTAAGAAGAACTGAAATGAATCTGTTTAAATAAATGTAGGACATGAATATTGAGCATTTCATATTAAAGGACACAAATATTGTGGAGAAAATATTAAAACTGCAAAAATATTTTGGGAGAAAGTTTAGAAAGTAATTGAATATTTTTCTCTCTTTGTCAATAATATTAAAAAATACAGGGGCCTATTAGTAACATCTAGTTTAGAATACCTAATGTACTACCACTTTTTTATGTATTTCATAACTCCATATACAGGCCTCCAATTGGATAGCTCCACCTCTGCTTCTCCTGCTTATTCTGTGTAGAGATATCTGCCCAAGTGACGGAGAGCTCTAACATGTAGGTATGCAATTTAGTAATTAATGTGGGACGAACAAGGAAGGATGATTGGAAAATGGACAATAAGTACTGCAAAATGCTTATGGTTAACTGAAATTGGAGGAGGAATTTAGAAAGGGACTGCTAGTGGAAAAATAAGACAATTGCAATTCACAAAATACACATTTAAACAGTCCTTTTAATAGACTGATGACAATAGTAATATGTAGGAAATTACTGATTATTCTGTTTTAATTGATGATTGTAATTTGCTTTATTGCCTTTGCTTTTTAACTTGCAAAGGTTTTAATTAACCATTAACAGTAAAGTTCATAACAATAATTTCATTTAAATTTAGTACTGTTGACAAAACAGACTCGGATTTACTCCAGCTCATCCTTATGATTACCAAATGGAGCACCACTGGTACATACTGTACTGAAAAAAGTCCTGCAACAATTATCGGAAACATGCAACAACACTAACATTTAAGGAAACATAAATTTGAATAAATCAAATAACATTTTAAAATACACATTATTGACAACATTTTTAGGGTTAGCATTAAACATGGTGTTAAATAAAACTTTTGTTTCTAAGATATATAGAGAAATATTTTAACAAAATATGTTGTAAATGTTTATTATGTCACTTAAATATAAAGATGTTCCAATGTATTATTTCAGTGGGTCTTATTTTTTGCTTCATCTAAATTGTGGGTTGTATTATTTGAAGTATACATTTCAGATGCATTTTGTTCATGTATGTTTTATAATAGGGCTATTTAGGAAGGAGAAACATATTTTTGAATAAAGATTTGATATATACATTTATTAAATGTTTTCAGTAGTTATATTTTCCAAATTAAAATTGGGAATGATAAAATTAATATGAAGCTTTACCATGCAGATTATAACATATTATTTATTTAAATAGTTTGTATATTTGAATTGTTAAATTATGAGAACCTCAGCATTAAAATGTGAAGTAGGTGTTTACATTAATTTAAACATTTACATTTTAAATTTAGTATGTCCACATTAATATGTACTGTAAAGTTTAGGAGAGTAGGTTTCCTAACCACTACTATTTAGAAAAATTGTATATAATATTTTAACAGTACCGATAGAGTAGGTAACAAGAACATAACAAAATATATAAAGTACGCATGTTTGTGTTGTGGAATGGCAGTTAGAATAATCATTGAGAATGCCAACCCACACCAAGTGTATATTTTGTCAATGTTGATGGAATTGATGTTAGAATAGTAAATCTAACAGAACAAGACCCGTACCTTTCCTAATTATTGTGGAAAACAAATAAGAATTCATGTAAACTCTCTAAATTATATGCATGTTTCGCACTTTCACCAGTATTTGAGGGACTAGAGTTAGAACGTAAAATATTACTCTCCCTCAATATAAGAACTTTCTCTGTAGTTAGAGATTGGATTAAAATAGTAAATAAACTAGACCCCAATATATGCACTTCCCCCAGTATTCTTGGTGTTGGAGTTAGACTACTACATCTGACACTCTCCCCCAAGAGAAGGGACAATAAGAATGATGCCACTAAATCTACACACTTCTGTGAGCCTATCGATGACAATACAAAGACTATCTATGTTGGAGAGTAGTAGATGGGTGGAAAGACCGCATGTGAGAGTGCGAGAGAGAGAGAAATGGGGACACCCAATATCTTTACTTTTCTTGTTCCTATTGTTGAACTCAACCTGCACTGCTGAGGCATAATTACTTAGAACAGGAAATATCTATTTTAGTTTTTGATGAATGCTATTACCACTCACTAGTTTCACTACAATATTTGATCTACTATGTGGCATTACTTGTATAACCCACTGTTTATGGTTGCTGATAACTGTATGGCTTACCTGAGCTGAGGTTCAAATTAGCTTTATAAATAATGTATGAAATAACCTAAACATTATTACACAATCTTGGATCTATAACTACTTTCAGCAAGTTGCAAATCAAGTCTGTGATCTGAATGATTCCCAATAAATGAAGTTCATCACCTGCAATTTAATGAATGAATATTGTTCTATCACCCCTGCAAATATACATTCTCTTCCCAAGCACCAACACAAGTGATATCATATGTGATTTAAGTGATATAAAGAACTTTGTAGAATATAGAGGCTTGTGGCTAGGTGTAATAGAGTTCATAATCCTAGAAAGGATGACTAAAATGTATAGAATTTGTAATTTTTGTGAGGATTACTGTTACACAAATGTGCAAATCAAATTCTAACATCTTGCGCTTCAATGTTTCTCAAAAATGCTTCTTTGGGAAGAAGGTTGTAGATAACTCTTGATAAAAATACTATGAATTCCAATCTCTTTGCTATAGGATTCCCACTGCATTACCTACATATCAAGAATGCCTAGCAGGTAACACTATGAACCATGAGGAACTTAATGGATATAAGATGGATGCCACCATTACAAGTCTCAATCGACTTCTGTGGTGCTGTGGAAAATATTGTTTGTTTGACAGCAGGCTCTGTCCCTGTCTCATAATGGGCATAGATGTTTTCTCATCCACCTTCTGGATGGCAATACACCCCTTCTGTAGGGAGTGTGGCATAAAGCCCACCAGCCAGCAGGGAAATTTGTCAAAAAAAGAAATCCACCTAGACATCGGACAGTATTCATCCCATAATGGGCGACATGGGTTTCTGGGTTTCTGACATCAGGGGAATTTAACCTCACTAAGTGACAACGGGAGTGCAAAAAGTCCACTAGAAACCATGGATTATTTGTTTAAAAAAAGTATGAGGTGGGGATGCCACCTTTTGTCATTAGGCTCACCTGTTGTGAGTGATAGACTAAGTGATAGAGAGTTTGAAGGTCATACAAGCAGACCATCAAAATCAAAGGCTTATTACAATGTTCCAGCCTGGCTGATTGGCGGGAACATTGTATTATGCGTTCCTGGCTGGTTGACCAGCGGGAACAGTGCTACAACATTGGATTTGGCTCCTTTAAGGGAGACAAGGCCAATACCGCAGCACACCAGCACCATTAGAATATGCACTGTCTACAGTTCCGATGGGGCAGGGCAGGAGGGCCCCTGCGCTGTCCATGACATGGGCATGGGCAGTGCAGGGGCCCCCCTAAGGCCCCTGGCACTGGCTTTTCACCAACCTTTCCACCCCCCATGGAAAGGCTGGCGCAAAGCTGAGTTAAGTTGTAATCAGCCAGGCAGCGCCGAGTTCAGCGTTGCCATGTCTGAGTACAACTCAGACTGCGGTCAGCCCATCCAGAACGATGTTCCTGGCTAAGACAGCGGTTCCCTAGTGGGTCCGCCTGCCAGAATTGTAATGCAGTGGTTGGACCACCTGGAGTGTAGCGGGTGTGGTGGTCCTCGGACCACCAAACATGTAATGAGGCCCTAAGTCACATAATTTGCATACCATTTTTAAATCTTTTGGAGAACTGTTTGAGTGATGGTCAGTAGGACTTTTTTGAATCCTAACAGAGTTTGGAAAATGTGTGCTTTTAGCCTAAATTTGAGATTTGTGGAGGATTCTGGGTAAGAAAACTTTGTGGGACACACACAAGTCACACCATCTTGGGCTCCTCTGGGTGTCTAGTTTTCAGAAATATCTGGGTTTAATAGTTTTCCCTAAGTAGCAGCAATTCCAGGTCCAAATACCTCAACTTTCCACATTGACAAAATGGGTCTATTTTAAGGCAACAATCTGATGTCTCTACATTGTGTTTTGGGACCTTTCCAGTGGCTAAAGATAAGCCCAAACAAATATATGATATATGTTTATTTGGAAAAGTATGGAAAAATAGAATTCTAGAACATTTTGTTATTATCAGTTACATTTCTACCCATTTGTGCAATAAATAACCTAGTTTGGAAATGCCCTTTGAATCACATGGTAACGTGGCTACCTCCAAATTCAGAGATGTGTAAATAGTCTCCATTCCTAAATTCTGTATCTTAGATACATTTCAAAAACACATTGGTTTCCTTAATACCTATTTTTCATTCATTATGTTTAACCTTCTGAATTTGCCCATGATAGGTACACAATGAATAACCTTTATGAGCTGCAGCTCAGTTGTTAGCTCTAGGAGCTGCATGTTTTTGTACAGCCAACATACATACATCCCAGCCACCAGAAGCATTGGACAGGTGCAATTTACTTTTGTAAATTGTCAATTGGGAAAAAAACATTACAGATGAAAACATTGTCATCTATTTCTATTTTCTCAAATTTATTTTCATTATTCTTAGATTTCACCAATTATTATTGTTTTGTGAAAAGCATGAGCGATCTTTACAAATGACTCCTTGCTGAATTTTGTCTTTTCAGAAGTCTATAGCTTTTTAGATCCACCGATCGGTTTTACACCAGTTTTCAGCTCAGACAAAAGGGTAGAAGCCACAAACAAATAGAAGACATCAACTACCACCTAGAAAAACATGTAAATAGTTGTTATAAATGTTTCTTAACATATCTGCATGTTCCAGGAAGCTGGGAAACTAGTGATATTGACATAGAAAACTTTAGCTTGGTGCAGTTCCTGGAATAAACAATATGATTTCTGTCTACAACTAACAGTCACCCAGGATATTTAAAACAGCGGAAGGATATGTCATCTAATTGAAACATAGTGAGAGAAAAATGGTCCTGGGTGGGACAAACACAAGATTAGGGAGGAGAATCATCCAGTCAGTATCAGTGAAGTGAGACAGACAACAACGGTATCCAATCACATGTATTGACTGTCCTAAAGCCCATATTTATTATAAGATTTGCATTGCAAGCAATAGGTCTTGGCAACATCTATATGATGCAGAGAACTAAAAAATTGCGAATGTAATTTGAACAAAATAAAGTTGGACGTTACAAAAGTGTTCAAGCAAAAGGTTTCTACGAACAATACAGCTGCTAACTAGCAGAACTGCTAATTGCATTCCTTGTTTATTAACTCGGCAGCAGGCATCAATGATTTAACATGCGTTTTGAAGTGAGATTTGAGACTTTGCAAGTGCTGTTGGTGCTCTTATCTATTTAATTCTTTACTCGCTATTGGATTATTATTTTATGTTTGACAGAGCTGGCAGCCTCTTTCCAATATTGCACTTCAAATACACCAATAGTCCGTACATATTTAAATGTATGCCATCCTTAAATAGTTTTACAATTTTTTTTTACATATATCGGCTAAACATACATTTTTCCAAGCATGAATTAATCAGTTTGTGGTGGATACATCACAAGTGCTGACATGATTTTGTTGCATGTTCCGGGTTTTCCATCCTGTGCACTACATATTGTGTGCATTTCATACTAAATATATGTGAACGGGAGGACCAGGGTAATCCTGATTAGCCTCGTTAGCTAATGGATTCTAGGAGTTTGATGGCAAGTGGCATGGGACATAACTCTACATTTTTAATCATATCACATCTGAGGAGTGAATGTGCCATACCTAGAAATAGAAACTGTGACCTTCTGCCAAAGCAATGACATTACTGCTTGAGCTAAATGGAAAAGTATACAGCTATGTCGAATTTCTATTGCAGAAACTAAATAGCTGTTGCGAGCCACTAATGATAATTTGCATATCAAATTCTATTTCATATTTCTTGTTAAATGTGTGTGGCTTACAACAGTCACTAAGTTATCTCTCAATGGGAAATCTGTGTGCGTGTGTGTAAACAATATTATATTGTGCGTAGGACTACATGTAACCTTTATTAGTCTAGTTAAATTTGTGAACTTCACATTACTTGACATCTGCAAAATGACACAGCTCTGAAATTTTACAGTTTTTCAGATAGAGGTTTGAGCAGGAAATATCTTCTAGAAGACATTAACTCCTCAAACCATTAAAATGCTCGTAACTTGAGTGACATTTGGATCAGTGATATGCTCTAGTGTTAGGTTTTTAGGCAGAACACAGACAAAGTTAGTTAGTGAAATTTGACTTTACTGTTATTTTTATAACATTTCATAAACTTTTGCAACATTTTGTAAAATTAAATGTCACAAAAATAGAATATGGCTTTTCAGACGGGGATGGACGTTGTTTTGGATAAGCATTTGTTTTGTTTACTGATTGTTTCCCTTTAGCATTAAGCATTAAGCTCAAATGTTCAACATTTGTTATTAAAATAATATTTATTTCGTCAAAACTAGGGTGTTGAGTGTTTGTGCATGGCGAGGTCGTACTGGAAAACCCATAAATATGCTCTACGAATTTTTGATATGATTATTAATTCTAACATCTATATCAAGAATGTTGAGTGGGTGTGTTTTTTCTCTCAATAGGGTGTAGTCAAATTAATTATTGATAATTAGCTTTTTCCTGGAAATAGAAGTTTTGGGAGGCAGTAAAACTTTCTGAGCTCTCTCAATTACTAAATCTTTCTTTGTTGATGTCAAAAATTTAAGTATTTAGCTCCCTAGACTCCTTTGCTGTGGAGAAAGCGTATCAACCAATATTAAATCACCACTACTCCACTACTGTCTTTAGTTTACACTAATTTATCAAAACAGGTTTCCAGAACCACGTTCCAAATGAAAATATAAGAGTAGCTATCAGATGCCAAGGAGGACCACCAGCATCACTCCCACTGAAGAGAATCATATCTTATGCAAGACCTTTGAATAGGAGTTGCATTTAAAGTTTGAACAGTTCTCAGCATTCTTTTCCTAATAAGGACGTGCCCCTTCCTTTATAATTGCATGAGAAGGGGAAAATGCCATTGTCTGTCTGAGTTAGAGAGCTAAAATCTCTACAGTTCTAGTAATTTGACCTATAACCTCTACTAATGTCTACATGACCCTAGTAACTTGTGTCATTAAGCTCTTCACACCTATGTTTTAGAGCAATTTAAGGCTGACTCTGGGGGGGGGGGGACGTGCTGTGGGCAAGCAATTCAGAACTCTGCAATGTACAGCAAAAACACTCAATAACAGTACTTTAGTGACAGAGCTCAGGAAAGATGTCCAGGTACTTCTTGTGTTTCTTTCCAGTGAAACCTATCAGAGCATCTAGGTGTGCATTACACTCTTTGAAAGAGAGAAAGCAGATGCAACTCTGGAAGACCAACCTCCGAACCTCAGTGTGTTTCTCTTCTACTCTATACCCTCTCTGTCCCCCTCACTGGAAATAGCAGATTTGAAGGAACTGAAGTCTCCGTCTGCAGCTAGTTAGGGGGGAGTGGATTATTATCAGGGCCCACTCATCTAGAATCCAATATTACTTTTTCGGGGTGTAATAAGGTGTCATTAGATGTTTCCTATTAATACAGTCAAACAGTAGGGGTTCCTACAACTGAGAGTTAACTTGGAAATAAAGAGCCTGACTTTAAAGTCAGCAGAGGGGAATACACCATCATAAACATGACAGATCTCCCGTCTGCCGCATTACGATCCCATTCTATCCTATGGGGCTCATAATAGGATTTGCTGGATAGCTGTCACATTTGTGATGGAGTAGTCCATCCATCATCTTCTAAATCAGGCCCAAAATGTCATTATGTTAGAATCACACTATATTGAGGATATTACTTGCATAATATTATCTTTTGTCATACGATTACAAGACAATAAGTGCACATCTTCAATCATAACTTGCAAAACATTAATAAATTGATCTTATTTTATTAATATCAGCTATTACACCATTATAATTACCTCTACATATTGTTTTTGTCTTTCTGTTCCAGTAGTTGGAAAGCACTGAAAATCATCCTCATAATCATCCTCATATGTTCTTGGAACATAGCTTGTTGTTAGTAAATGATCTATTTTAAACATTCACCATTATTTTTGTTTTCAAATCAAACACCATTTAAAATCGATAAGCATATGTCTCTGCATAGAACATTAGGCGTAATTCTAAGGACAGTTGTTCAATTGAGAAAACAGGTATTCTTTTCCAATGCTGGATCTGATAGGAAATTACTTGTTGAAAGAGGCAAGTGTATTGAACAACCCTAATTTACTTTGCTCTTTTATCAAGATGGATCCATATTCTTATCACAAATCTACATAAATGAATAGGTTTCCCCTAAATGTGGAATTATATTCAGGGTTATAACAGAGTACTTAACAGCTTTAACTTGTGTACCCCAATTGTTAAATATCAGTAGGATTGAAAGCTAGAGATCAATATTTACTTCTCACGAAAAACCAATCTGAATAGATTAATGAAAGTTCGGTGTTTTCGGACTCCACAAATGGACACTGGCACTACTGCCAACTAATGACTCAGGCTAAAACACCCTGCAGGGCATCAGGATTACCGCAACCAGAATGCCTTAACCCAAAGAAGGACAGGGAACCTTCAGAAGCACTTAAAACCACCACGAGGAGTCTGCAGCACTGGATGCTAAAACATCCTGCTAGCCATCAGGATTACCATAACCCCAATCCTTTGCCATAGGAGGGGTGAGGGAGGGCTGTCATCAGTACGTAGAAATGCTACAAGGAGGCAGGAAGAGACTGGAACATGTCCGTTGGTCTTTTGTTTGAATTCATAACAAACCATGGGGAAGATAAAACTTGCAATCCCCACCATTGGAGAAGCAGGTAAAGCAGGTACCCAGTGTAACACCATTGCAAATGTTCTCTCTGAAGAACTTTGTGCCATAAACAAAGAGATTATTAATTCTGAAGTGACAATAGAGGCTACTCATCTAACTGCCCAGATCCATGCATCAATTGTTGCCTTGGAAGTAACACGTGCATCAGCTCAAGCCTGATTGCCCAAGAGTGTGGGGGGGGTCCTTTGAGATTGCATGTCCAAGGAGTGAAAAGGGAAATTCATCTGTACTTAGAGAACCTCTTCCAATTACACTTTGTTTACCTGTACATCAGATGATAATCCTCACACCCCAAAAAGAAGAAAAGAATGGTGGCAATGAGGGCCCAAAGTAATGATTCCTCATCTTCTCTAAATATTATGCAAGGTATGAACGGAGGAAGAATTTGGTGGTACTAAACCTTGTAACTTGGATTTATTTTTGTTACAAAAAGTGTTGCTGACCAATTCTAAATACCATTTAAATCCCCTAAATAATAGATGAAAGACCTAATAGACAATCTAAGTAGTCATTTAAGGTATTCAAATCTTCTGTAGTGATGTGTTTGGAGGCCACTAATAACCTGCAGCTGAGTTCATCACTCCTCATGAAAAAACCTAGTATTTGCTCTAAGGACCGTATCATGCCCCCAGTTGGGATTGCAGAAGCAGCCCACATCTAGAGGAGGCTGTAAAGTCACTGAACCTTAACACATAACAGAAGAGCCCAATAAATTTCTATCCATATTTATCTTACTGAACATGGTAGGAGTAGGATTTCTGACACTGGCCATCAGATTTTACTAGATCTCCCCCCTGATGCCACTCCGTATATCTTGGTTCTGACAAAAGTTCCCCTCCTTGCACTAGGACAATCCTAAAGTTGGACTGAGCTTAAAAAAATAAGACTGTGCTTTGGTTGTGGGTAAATGCTGATCTGACAAATGATTTTAATATGATTACAATAGCGAGGCAAGTGAACCAAGAAGGGGAAGTAAAAAAAAAAAAAAAAGAGGAATGTGTGGTTCTAAATTGTATCTCTTTCAATCTAGTTGCCACAGATTTATCCAAGGTGAGAGACCATACTATTGCTTCCTCACAAAATCAGAGTGGATTGGCTGGGCTTTTGTTTATAAACCTGCAGACCATATCCCCAAAGTAAGCCCCTCCAACTGGGTACACTCTCTAAATCTCACTCAAACAGAGTTCAACAGTTCTATAGCAACTTGGCATGCATGTTTGAGTGGGTTTAACCACCTAGAATGACTCCCAATACTGAGAATTTGGATATAGGTTGTGAGCCTTCTGTAGCTATGGCAAATGATATACAAATGCCATTGAAAATAGATTAAGGTGTCACAAAGCAAGGGGAGGCGGTACACTAGTATCAACCTCTAATTTGGAACAAGATGCTTCAGTTTTCTCCTTACGAAAGGAGATAGGCATCCTATGTTGAAATGTGGCAGGCTATAAACTAGATTGAACGTACATCTGCTAGGGCTAAAGGAGGGCTGCCTATTCATGTCTTGATCCTGGCACAATGGTGTGATCACTTGGCAGAGTTGATTTTTTATAACACTGTATTTACAACAAAGAAATCAGATATCTTGAATGAACTTGATTAAGATCTTATTCCATTGAAGTAGACATGTGCTATTCACCTATAACTTTGGGAAGGGCTGTGGACTTTAATGTGTATTTGTGTCAACATCCTTCTAGGAAAATATTCAGGTTTTGATGTTAACGGAAATGGGAAAATGCATTTTATACATCATACGTACCTTTAACGATTTGCCCCCTAATTAAGATTTAGTATTTGCAAATGAATTAAGTAGACCATCTTTTACTTTTGGCCTTTAAGGGCTGTGAAGTAGGGAGCTCTATAGATTATATCCTAGTGTCGGATAATTTGATAACTTCTGTATAAAACTTTGAGACTCATGAAACCTGTTACAGTGATCACCATCCTTGCAGCAGTGAGTTAAGTGCCATCCTGTGGAGAGACAAGCACAAACAAATAACTGTTGTAAATGAGATTAAGGTGGTCTGGATTAATGGTCCACGAATGAAGCTCTATTATTTTTGTGACATTTAGTTTTACCATAAAGGGTCAATCCTAAGGGGTTAATCTTCAAGTTGATTGTTGAAAATAGGCACCTCATTGAGACGGTTTGGATGGGAATGCTGCAGAATAAGATATTACATATGCTTTAATTGAACATGCTTAATATGTAAAGGGTGAACTGATAAGGCCACCTTTGGGAAATGCACTGAAACCACAGGGCTGGTTTGATCATAACTGCAGTAAGGCCCATGCCACACTACTGCAGGCCTTGAAAAGTGAGGAGAGATTCCGGCCAGATATCACAGTTTGTAGCAAGAGATATAAAATGGCACTTACCCATGAAAGGTTGTTAATAAAGAAGAGGCCTTTGATGCACCTGCTACAGCCAGCAATGAAAAAGGTAATACAGCTTTTTGGCAGTGATAAATGTCCCCTATTTTGAAAAAAGGAGGTACAGGTGATGGAACTGGCTATTCTATCCCACAAGTGGGTAGCTCATTTTAGTTGCATTTACGCCCAAACATCTGCCTGGACACTGGGGACCTCATTACAGGCTTGCCAGTCCTATGACCGCCATGTTGGCGGTGGAGGTCAGACCGCCAACAGGCTGGGGGAGAAGGCCACCAAATTATAACTTTGGCGGTATTCCCCACGGAATACAGCCAAAGCACCACCAGCATCGCCAGTACATTCAGACTGCCACGGATGAATGATGGTGCCAACAGGCTGGTGGAGACCATGTTTCCGTCTGACATGTTACAAGGCTGCACACCACCAAATTTTCTCTGCTGTCGAACCATAACAGAAAACAGACGGAAACAAACAGTATAAAAGGAGACACTCCCTTCAGGAAGCCATACTTGTCCGGAGCCGCAGTGGAACAACATCTAGACGTCGTTCCACAGCTCTTGCTTGCAGAAAGACTATGGAATCTTCGTGGATGACAACAACCGTAAGTACACACACTTACCTCTTACTGTTGTATATTGTAAAATTTTGTACATTTACATGACATACCATATGGAAGGGGGCGCAAGGGCTACACTCAAACATATGAGTACACTGACATGCACACTCACATACACTAAGAAATACAACCACACATACACAGCACACACACTACAGCCACCACAAGCACACACACTACACGTCAAAAACACACACATGGCAACACAGCACAGGCCCTGTCGCACACAATACAATACAGCATAAAAACACGTCACAACAACACCACAACTGCACAATCAGAAACACATTGGCATTCAATCACAACGGATACCACCCATGGACACATCACACATACAACATAATGTACAACCAACAGACAATGAACACAAACAATTACACAATCATACAACTTACCAATCGACACACACATCACAACACAGCACACTCCTCTTGTCATCCCATGCACAATACATGCACACTCACACAATCAAAGTGCACAAAGCCACACGCCGCAACAACAAACACATGTCCACACAAACACCACACAATATCATTACAACATGTCAGCTACATACACATGCCCATCACACAACACACACCCTATCCCTGGGGGACAAAAGAACTGCATACACCCTCACATACTTCCCATACAAGCACAAGCACCACACACACACAAATACTGACCAATGTCAGCCAGGAATAACTTTAACCTAGGAAAAGAAATGCAGAACAAAGATATCGCCAAAAATCCAACAATGGGTTGGTATCTTTATATAATTTAAAGAAAGAAATAGATAAATATAAGGCCAATATCAAAGTAATTGTAAATTTCCAAAGGCATTATATGGTGCCCCAACTTCACTCCTGAATGCCATATAACCTCCACAGGTAGGGGCATTAAGGGGGCAGGCAGGAACCTCAGGGATGATCTGGGAAGGGTGGTGGTGGGGAGTTGGATTTAGGCTCGGGGGAGGTTAGGATTGGGCTTGGGAGGGGAATTTGTTTTAGGCTTGGGGAGGGTTGGGTCTTCTTGAGAGGGGTAGAATTCTTGGTGGGGGAGGAGCATGGGCACTTGCAGGGGACATAGGGGAGGCCTTGGAGTTGGAAGGGATGGCCCTGGGGAGGGAAACAAAATGTTTTGGAGTTTCACAGGAGAAGAGGTGTAGGGAAAAGGGCAAACTCAGAAAGGAAGGATTTTTTACACACACAAGGGAGGTCACAGCAAAAGGGTTTGGGTGTAGAGGGAGAGGGAGTGGTTGCAAGAGGTGTTGGTGTAGATGCCTTGGGTGCATGCTTGTGGGAGGGATGCTTGTGGGTTGTGGGTGTTGGTTGGGTGGGTGATTGAAGGTGTTTATGTATCTTGGACTGAGGGGGTTGGAGACGTTGGGGGATACTGTGGTGGGTGAGTGACTGTCCGCTGGGGGGGTTACTGCAGGTATGGTGGATATGCTGCATCTAGGCTTGTCTGTGGTTGTGGTGTCTGTGAGTGTGGTGACAGGGGTGGATGTCTGAGAGTCTGATGTGCGGCTGTCAGCAAGTAGGATAGGTGTAGTGGCTTAATCTGTGAATGTTGGTGTGGTGTCTGCAGGTGTGTCAGGTGTGCTGTCTGTGATGCTGGGGATGGTGTCAGGGCAGGTTGTGACTGTTGCTGTATGTGCACCTGAATGTTGCTTGTGTGTATGCTGGTGGTGTGTCCTGTGGTACTTTGGTTTGTCTGCACTACCCCTTGGATGTTGAGGTGGATGCATGCCTGTCTGTGTGCTTTGGCTCGGTCAGGAAAGGGGGTTTGGGATTGAGAAGAGCAAGGTGGAATGTGGACAGGAGACAAAGGGTGACTGGCTGCCATCAGTGTGGGGGCCAGAGCCTAAAATTATCTCTGCAGGCCAGCCAGTCTACCGTGAATGCCCTCCAGGAATTCTTTACTCTGTTGTATCTGGGTTGCCATTCCCTGGATGGCATTCACAATGGTCAACTGACCCACAGAGATAGAGGTCAATAACCTCCTCACTGAAGGCCCCAGGGCTACAGAGGGCTGGGGCAGAGTTGCCTGCGGCAGAGGAGACTCCCACCCCCTTGGCTGAGCACGTCCTACTGGGTGGGGAGCTACAGTGGGGGTGGTGATAGAAAGGGGGTTGGTGGACAGAGATGGTGCTGGGGTAGTCCGAGATGGGTCTGCCACTGCCAGGGTGTGTCAACTGGAAGAGGATTCCAAGAATGACAAAGTGGATCCAGTCTCCACCAATGCACTGCCCTCTCCCGCTGGGCCACAGGGTCCATCAGTGTCGGTATTCTCATGACCGGAGGTCCCTTGGCTAGCAGCTTCCCCACTCAGCTGTGCCCCATCTCCTTTGCCTACTGATGCTCATGCTGGAAAACAGAAAGTGAGGTAGGGTCACCACATTCTTAACATAGCACTTACATACCACTGTACACATCAATAACATTACATCTAGTTGTACTACACCCCCAGGTAGAACCAGTTTTGTGCCAACATAAAATGTACACCCCTATATGAACACCTTGTGACACATAAGATAAGTCACCTTTCTCACACCTACAATACCATCATAGCAGTAGAGCTATCACACTAACCATTCCATGACAAGCTGACATAGCCATGTGATCCTGGGTCCCTTCCAACAGCAACATAGTCAACCAATAACCAAGCTTTGGGAAAGAGTAGTAACAATGCTTTCCACATATCACATACACAAAATCTACACAAACGAACAAATTGACCTGATGTCATGTGCCAGGCAAGGGACCATATCATATGCTAAACACAAGACAGCATGTTGCATACAAGCCATAACCATTTCATGTCACTGAGTTAACAAGCTTCACAATTGAAATCACCAAACATGCAACTACTCTATCTGGCACATACAAATTTGGAGTTTGATAGAGTCAGAACACATGTAACCAACGCATTTACCAATAGTGATGTAGGAAATGATGATACATACTTTATGGACCATGTCATCTAACTCATTGTCCTCCTATAAATAAAGTATTGCACACTTTAAGGGCTTATTTAGCCCTGAATATTTACCCACAGAAAACCACAGGTAGTATAACAACTCTTTCAATACAATGGAATCTGCCATGTGCAGGGAGGTGACACAAAGTTCAACGTATCATATTATTATTCCATCAATAGCCCAACAACTGAGTGGCAACATCACCATCCACACATCAGACATGGCTAGCCGTATATCAGTTTGTTTAAAAGTAAGAGACACAAACCACATCAGAGGCTACCATGATAGGGACATACACCTTGATGCAGGTCAAATGCCTGAATACACATACTCTGACAACAACACATGTTTGTGAACTACTACAACTGCACCACAATGTAGTCAATGCACACAATAGGTTTCCAAACAAAAAACATTCAAACCATATCTAAAATAGCAAAAGAAGGTATGTTTAAGACACATTACAAGTGTGATTCTAGACAGAACCTTACAATGTACACATGATGTTTGCAAAAACATGTTCTGATTGTAACTGTAAAGAAGAGGTCTTGGACTATTTATCATGCCAACACCATGGCTAAGGAAATAGCTGTGTGGCCATTTCCCATCTACAGAACATGAACATGTCAATAGCTCTGATATCAATGTATGTGATCCCACAGGAGTCTATCAATAACTCCAGGGTTACCTACATGTCAGATGTCCACTTAGATGACACATTACAGAGGCCTATGTACATCTCTCACATACCAAAGGGGTTCACCTTGTAACTGTGCAGATTAAGTTATGCAAGTATGGCATGTGAAATGTCAGATGGGTATCACAGCCTCACATAATGCTATCACTCATCAGAAACCTTATGAAAAGTATGGATGACTTTAACTTGTCTGACTTGATGTTGCATGTAGACATGGATCAAGAGTTATTGTAATGGACAGGGGGCAAAGACCTGGACAACTTACCATCATGATATTAGGAGTACAGATGTGCAGGTGGGAAGGAACAGCCAGCAGGGTATGAAAAGCTGTATAGTGGTGCACAAATGACACAGTCACATGTGCATCATCATATGCTTCTCTATAGAGGGGATAGCATAGGTGAGTAATTTGTTCCTATACAAAATAGAATGTGCTCACCTCTGTACCAATTTTGATGACTGTACATCTATGTTTCTTGGAGAATTTTAAACCCTCTGCACTATCACATTGTCACAGCTTAGATTCTTTCAAATCTTAAACTAACCTGGTAAAGGAATTAACATGTATTGAGTCTGTACCTTCCTCTGTCCAAGTATGTTTCACACCACCTTTGAATTTAATGTGTGACAGTTTGTAGATGGGTCAGGGTACATACATCATAACACTCCCTACTATGTATCAGGACTCAAAATCTACATTAGGAACGTGTGCACATGTCCATCTACCCACACATATCTCCTTAATCCTTCATTCATCCACATTTCCAGAACATCATCATAAACTCAACAATTCAAACTTTGGTATTGCTATGCATTTACCTGCTCCTCTTGTGCACCATAGAGCTGTCAATACGGGGATAGGACCTCCTCCACAAACTTGTCCAGCTTGTCACACAAGAAGGCAGGGGACCTATTATCTGTAAGACGTGGCATGATGGCTCCCAGAGGAAGTACACAGCAGCTCAGGCCATGGAGATCTTGCTGGCAGCAGTGTCAGGAGTCAAGTGAGGGATGACATTTGAGATGGTGGTCACGTCCATCACGTACAGGACCACCACTGCCAGCAGACGTCGCCATTGGCCCAAGTCCACCAAAGGCAGCAATGTGTTCCAATGACAATGTCCACTGCGGTTGTATCCGCCTACTGCCATGACGACATCTGCCGGCGGAGTTAGGTCACTTACTAATGTCTAGCACAGTAGGTCAAGCAGCTGCCATTTTACAAGGCTCGATAAGGTTTAGAAACTAACTGTGAAACATATCTACAACATTATATCCACTGATGCCCTTATGCAAACATGTAGAAATGTGCATGTATCATTTGGAGGGTGTTAAATAGATGTAACCTGGGTTATGTACATGAAATAGTATTGTCAGCAGAGTAATAACAATCTGCAAATGGTACAGGTATACCAAATATGTGCAACATGTAAGTAAGTATATAAGTAAGCAAATAAGTTCATGTCACATTCACTTTCAGTGACATGTTTCCCCATTCAAAGAACATGATAGGTGTTAGGGGATCTCAATGCAGTTATAAGCCAAATTTTGCCTAGGTATGTGCTGACTACAACTATTTCACAGTTTCATGTGGCAATAAGTAGCAATGTTGTGACGTAGATGTGACCATACCTATGCTGTCCAGATTACGTGATACACATACATTCTGGTGTTCTCCCACATAGTTACCCTGGCATGAGAAGAGCAAGACAACCTCCAGTGTACCATCCACTAGCAGACCTGCAGATCATGGAGGAGTGACATGTGATTCAAATATACCACCTGGATAGGCCGACAATCATGGATCTCTGGGTTCAGTTGGAGCCAGATCAGATGCCTGCCATTCGTAATCCCAATAAGATACCTCCCATTGTACAAGTCATTTCAGTGCTGCACTTTCTGGCCACTGGGTCCTTTCACAATACAGTGGCCCTATCTGCAGGGATGTCTCAGGCTATGTTCAGTCTGGTCTTGATGTCTGTACTGTCTGCATTGTTGAAAAACCTGGACAGTTAAATCATATTTCCACAACGTGAAGATTTGGCCCAATGAAAGGCTTTTTTTATGCTTTGGGACATATTACACATGTGGTGGGAGTCATAGATGGGAGCCACGTAGCCCTGGTTCCCCCAAATGCCAATGAACAGGTGTATAGGAACAGGAAAAACTCCCACTCCATCAATGTCCAAGTGGTCTGTTTGGCTGACCTCTACATTTCACAAGTTTATGCAAAGTATCCGGGCTCGGTCCATGATTCCTTCTTCATGCAGAACAGCAATATCCCACTGCTGATGACATGACAATACACAGAGAGGGCCAGGCTGTCTGGTAAGTCACATATGTTATGTGTGTCTGTAACTTAAATCTCTTACCTAAATATGTGGATGTCCAAGGTTTATGTTAGGCTTGTCATAACTATTCCTTACAGGGGTCTCTGGCTACCCAAACTGTCCTTGGCTGTTGACACCAGTGAGGTATCCAACCATGCCAGGGAAAGTCTGCTTCAATGAGGCCCACGCAAGGACAACGTGTGTCATGGAGCTGACTTTTGGGCTCCTGAAGTATGTCAAAATATTGTTGCCTACTGCATGCTCCACAACCTCACTCTGGGACATCTGATATCATTCATACCAGATAAGGGTGAGACAATTGTGGAAATGCAGATTTGCCAAGTAAGAATGAGGATGAAGCTGGAGACATCAGGGCTGATCTCATCAATTAGTACTGAACCTGACTTAAGGTATGTGATGTGATATATTTAAAGTGAATCAGTGGGGAATTGGTGAGGTTAGGAATGCCTGATTAGGTTCTTACTATGACCATCAGAGAGGTCATAAGTGGCTTCAAAGCCCATGACTCAGATATGCATGCAGAATGTTACATGGAGTTGGGTTTGGACATGTAATAAACATAGTCTAAGTTTTAAACAATGCACAAATCAGAGTTATATTTGTATATATGAATTGCTTGTGTTATGTATATGTATCAATGTGCCCTGTACCTTATCTTTGTAATTTACAGATTGCAGATTGACCTTTTTTGCTCATCCTTGTTTGGCAATATCTGACAGTGTCACAGGCAGATAGGATTTGCAGACTGACATGTGAAGAGAGCATGGACTGAACCAGGTACTGTCAGGCATAAGATGTGTGATGTGTGAGTTCTATGCCCAGACTGTCAGGACATTGGGATGGTAGTGTGCTATTCCACACTAAGGACCTGTTTGGTTTTGGAGGTGGGTCTAATGGTGCCATGTGTGTGTTCATTTGACTCAGACACATGTCATGTGTGGTATCCATACCCTTTAACATAATGATGGTTTGTGTTGGATGAGAACTGACTTGTATATAGCTGTCAGTGTGTTTCGTCTTTTCAGACCAAAGTGCATGTTTCAAAAGACTGACACAGGTGGATGGCAAGCCTACAATTACCTGACCATGGTAAGTAGAAGGTTCTTGGGACATTAGTACTGACCTCTTCTGTTTCTTGCAGTCTGTTAACTTGAAAGTTATGGTATGGGTCTGTAATAAACCTTTAGCAGATGATACATTGAAGCAATACATTTACCTGCTGGGTTAGTGATAGACTGACATGTCCCTAACTTCAGTAGTCTGTGGGTTGGGAATGTATGACATCTAGGCTGAAACTCTGAAGTTAGCAGCAGTACTTCTCTGTTTGACAAGTGTCATTTTCCAAATATATATGTGGGAAAGTACAATTCAAGTGATTTGAGTAATGTCTATTATAATTAGTCAATGCAATTTCTAGCTTGGTTAACCAGTACATGTGTGATGACAAAGATTTTACATTTCGGATAAACATTCTTGTGAAAGAGTTGTCATATATGACAGTTGTACATGGCTAATAAAAATAACTCTAACACATGATCTGTTGTTAAGTGGTACTTATTGGGGAGTGCACAGCTAATTTAGTGAATTTTAACACAAATAACACAAAGTAAATTGTGAATGGCTCAATAATGGTGGATGAAATCATCAGGGTAGCTGCTACACCATTTGGAAACACAAGTTCAGTGTCCCTGTACCATAGGAAAATAGAGATATGTTTTAGAACAGTCAACATAGTGTATCTGTGCCAGACAAGGGGAACCAATCAGTAGAGGTTCACTTCCAGGCAGTGGTTTTGGTCTTGGCATCTGCTCCTCCAGGACGTTTGGGGGGATGTTGATGTTTGCAGGGGGGTTCTTCAGCCTCAGTGGGTGGAGTGTCTGAGGCATATCCTTTCCCTGGCAAGGCCTTCATTCCACTAGCTACCACTGATGTAGAAGGGCCAGATGTTTAATTGCTAGTGGAAGAGGCAAGATGTTGTGTTCAAAACCTACTCAGGGCGGGATTCATGTCTCTTAGCACCCCAGCAACAGAAGCTAGATGGGCATTTTGGGCCTGCCACTGCTGCACGACTTCCTGGTGGTTGTCTCTCTGCGGCTGTCTGATCTCCCCCATCATGGTCAGTACCTGGCCCATCACACCTTGGGATTGTTGGTAATCTCCCAAGACTTGGGAGATGGTTTCCTGGCTAGTTGTATCCCTTGGAGCCTCCATCCTCTGACCCACACCATCCCTCCCACGCACCCTACTCCTACGCTCGTGCCTGTGACCCTAGCAGAGTTTGCCCACTCCCACAAGTGTCAGGCGCATCATTATCTGTGTTTATGACAGGAGACTCAGGTACCTGTATTGGGAGGCACACAATGGAAGACACTGGTCTTGGGGCACAGGTTTGGGGTGAATGGCTGCCTGTGATGTAGATGTAACAGGGCTGGGAGGAGTCAATGTGGGCAGGGTGAGGCTCACTATTGTTGACTAACCAGGTGTCCCTGATGGTCCAGCTTTGTCCTCATTGTCCAAACATCCAGGGGTGTCTTCCTCATTGGGGCTTTCATCAAGAAGGGTAGTGTCAGTGTCTGGTGTCCTCTCCATGGTGAGAATGACAAGGGTACCTGTAGGAGAAGTGGAACACATAGTTGCTGCAAGTAATGCACACATGATATTTAAATTTGACCACTAGACATGCTATGTGACATGCACACAAAATTCTTAAATGATCCCCTGATATGACAATTACAGCTGCTTCAAAATCTGGGTTAGAGCTATGTGGGATATAGAGATTTCCAATTGCATACACAATGCCCCAAGCTATTGGAGTACCTTGGTGGTTAGATGCCTGTTGATTGACTCATAGCTTGTCTGAGTAAAGACATGGCAATGTAAAGTTATCTCCTAGTAAGGTATATGGCATCAATGAGTCAAGTAACAGCTGCACAATGTACAATGGTAACATAGTTAGCCAACAATATGGGAGTTACCATATAACCTGGGCCTGCAAGTTAAATGGGTGTGCTGCAAGTATATCCAGCTTCCTATATAGTTCCCCCCAGGTGAAAACATGACATTGTTTAGAGGGTAATTTCAAAGGTCATTTTAGAAGGGAACACAGCTGTAGCTGTGTTTTGCTTGTAATGCTTCTGGTAGTAGCATTTCTGTCTTTGCCATAGACTGTTCAATGTGTAGCAGTCAGGTGGTTTCTATGGATTGTTAGTTTTAACATGAAAGGCAATTTCACTTGCAGTACACTGTTCTAGTTTTCTTACAGATGGAACAGTGCCTGTTGGGTGTTGTAGTGCTCTCGGTTTCTGTGCTTCACACGCCATGCACAAATACTGTAGCCCCAGGTGAGTTTAGTTGACTTGTGGCATGCTAGAGAAGGGTATTTAGACATTTGGACAGAGCAGTGGTGGGTGGTTTGGTCATTGAGGTGGGTAAAGGTGATCAGTGAGCATGCAAGACAAAACTGCTTGGTGACATTATTGGTGTAGTGAGTTATCAGACTCCACTCCCCCAGGTATTCCTGTCAGGCCCTCAGGATGCAGGATGTCCAAGACCTTCTACTCTCATTAAGTGAAAATAGGGGGAGGAGGTGGGGATAAACCGCCAGTCTTGTGGACCACCAGCTGGTGCCTAGCAGCCATGGAATTTACCTTCCCCCTGAGGACATTCTACCTCTTCCTGATGTCCTCCGTTGTACATGTTTAGCTGCCTACAGAATTCACCCTGTCGACTATCCTTTGCCACAGTTTCATTATACTGGCTACTGATGTTTGCTGGACTGTGCTTCAAAAACGTATGGCTCTACTCTGATAATTTCATCCACCATAACCCTCAACTCATCATCAGTGAAATGTGGATGTTTTGGTGGGGACATGGTAGTGGTGAAAGAGACTGTGAGGTAGTGATAATTGTGAGGAAAACAGAATAGGTGATGAGGTGTGGGTGCTGTGATGTGATGTTAGTGGGTGACGGCTGGTGTGTATTGTGTGGGGAACTAAATTGTGTGTTGTGTGTGTTGTGCAGGTGTGGGATGCGTTCGGAGTGAATTGTCTAGGGGTACCTATTGTGTGCTTTGGTATAATTTTTGGGGCTTGTCTCTAGCTGTGTGTCACGTTCTTGTTGCAAAGGATTGTGGGGTGTAAAGGGATGTGTTATGTAGTGAGTTTGTAGGTGTGTCATGTGTGTGGATGTGTGTCAAGTGTGGGGTTTTCAAACTATCCAAGGTGGTGTGGTGTTTAACTGATATGACCATCGACCACCAAGGTTCACACCGCCAATGGTTTTCCACCATGAAAAGAACCGCTCTTGTGATCTGTGGATCGTAATATGATCAGAGGTTTTTGGCAGGCCGGCGGTGCTGGTGGTGGGACTGCCTCTTTCTTCCCCTGCAGTATCCTGGTGGTTCCAGAAATTTGGCTGGATTTTGACAGACTTAGCTGTGCGGCTCTCAATATGGGGTCCAATCACTGCCAACATGATGCTCTTTTGGCAGCCGCCAGCGCAGTGGTCTTGTTAAAAAAGTGCCAAACTCATAATGAGGCTGTGAGTCTCTCTCTCGACACATGAGGGAAGAACCAGATTTTGTCCCTTCTTTGCAAGAGGTTTCCCTAAATATAGAGAGTTACCCTCTGACAAAGCCCTAGGGCTGACAATATTCCATCAGACCTTTCTAAGGCCAACATTGAACTATGGTGCCTGCTATTGACAAATGTATTGACATCTGTTTGTAAAACAGGGAAACTGCATACTAGATCAGAATCTGTAATAATACCCATTTATTTGTTAAAAAAAGGAAATCAGAATGATCCAAGCTATTATCATACAATTTCACTTCTGGAAGCTCAAGGTATTGGGGAGTGCATTACTAGGAAGGCTGGAAGAGTGAGTGGAGACATCTCACCCATCCAGTAGTGGCATGCATCATCACTGGTATCTCTTCTCAATTAGGCATATCATTGCCTTCTTGGTGGGTTCAACTGAATCTGGGAGCTCTTACATATATAACACTCAGGCTTCTTCAGGGCTCTGAGACCTTCATACCTACCCTCTTCTAATTTTAGGGGTGTGTGTGATAAAGGAGGCATAAGGCTCTCCTACCTGATCAGTGAAGTGAAACCTGTAGGATACCAAAAATAGAATGCCAGCACAATAGCTCATTTGGTACAAACGTATGATAATTCATTCTATATATTGAGATGACTTACCATTCAGCATAGTTAAGTGAAAACAATATTCATATTAAAGAAATGAAAGGGGTACATCTCACAATATATAAAGGTGGTTATGCAAAAAACAAAATTGTGATGGATTAGGTGATAATAAATGAAAAGGAGATACCAATTAAGAGATGAAGAGCATGTTTTTCCAAATGAATAATGAATACACCATCTATCATATTGAGATCCATTAAATATATACAATAACAACAAAATAACAGACCACAGATTAAAGACAAAGTTAACAAATTGGGACCATAATCCCCATGATTCCCCATGAATGATAAACGTAACATAGAAGGTGTGGCTTTCTCTAGTTAACATGAGGAAGTAAGAGAGTCAACAATAAAAAACAGCAAAAGCCACCAATCAGGTGTCAGATGCATTTGAGGAAAGCAATCTAGGTAGTAACTGGTAAAGCTAGTCCCTTGGTGTAGTAAGTTCCTATGAGTGAATGGGATATTCTGGGGATCAGGTGACACATGTGAACTATTTAACACAGTCAACAATCCTATGAGGAGCTCATTTGGGGCTCAGGTAGTGTGGAATTGCAAGTAACAGAGAAAAGAAGAGTGAGGGGCATACCACAAGGGTTATGTGTTACATGTAGTCAGTACCCATATGTCATGTACTTATAATGGAGTGTTGAAACAAAAATGAAACTTTGGATACCACACTGAGTGGTCTAATGTCTTGCAGGCCTGTGTTGAGCATTCTTGGAAATGCCCCACCAATTGTCTACATGTCTGAGCATCATTGCCTTAAATGGGCCAGTACTCACTGGTAATGAGTACTGACACTTTTCAATGTTCTTTCTTGGAGTACCAGAGCTTCTTATTAGACGAGGAGCATATAGGTACTCACAGGGGTCCAGCAGCAGTGCCAGTATTAGTCCTGGGCTCTGACGAAGCCTTAGGTCACCCGATTGACTTCCAGCAGGGTGTGATCTGGAAGCAGAGCTTGCGCTGTGATCTGAAAAGAGAGAGCAAGCTCTGCTGCCGGATAGCAAACTGCAGAAAGTCAAATAATGGATTTATTTTGTGCGGCCAGGGAGTCCCCTATTTAATTACAAAACAGAATGGGAAATGTATGACTTGATATCCCATACAAAAGAGGGAGAGAAGACATTGCAAACAGTCTAGCATGAAGAAGGGAGGATGGAAGATAGAATCATATAGAAACAGGAGCTAGTGAGAGGTAAAGAAGAGGAACAGAGATGAAAGAACCAAAATGAAGCAGAAAAGAATGAATAAAGACATGTGAGTGAGGGAAGAAAGAAACATAGCAGAGGAACAGACAGGATGGTAGAGTAACACAGATAAGATCAAGGAGAGAAAGGAGGCAAATATATTGAGGGAGACCAACAGTTGCAAGATGTGAGGGACAGAAGGGAGAAATTGACATGGTAAAGGTTTAGAAATGCGCAAAAGACAAAAAGGAAAGGGGTGACAGAAAAGAGGTGTTTCATGGGTAGAAGGAGTGGAGACAGCAGGGAAATGCAGGATCAGACTGGCCTATAGGGAATTCAGGTAATGCCCGATGGGCTGTTTTTAAACATCAGTGTGTGGGCCTTTTTTTGGCTGTTTGAGGGCAGCTTGTTTGCCTTCTGGGTCGTTTTCACTGTGAATGTCCCAATATTACCACAAATATTGCCTGCAGCAAGCACACATATATTTGTTCAAACATACCTTACAACCCAACTCCACAGAGTGTCTTTATCAGTTCAAAACAGCCCAATTTACAAATGTAAACCACCTTTTAATCTATTTTATTTGCTAATGAGAGCCCCTTTTATTTTGGCACTCAGGCATATTTCTGTCCCAGTCAAACCATGCGGCCGTGGTGAGAGGGAAGAGTGGAAGCAAAGAAAAATGTGTGTGGAAACCATGTCGTAAAGCATCACAATGGAAGTCTCCAGGAAAGGCTCTTATTTACTTAGGGCCAGATGTAGGAAACTAGCAAATTGCGACTTGCAATTTGCAAGTCCGTGCGACTCGCAAAATGCAAGTCGCAATTTGCTATGCAGAAAGGTGTCTCAGACACCTTCTGCGAGTCGCTATGGGGTCGCAAAGACCCACCTCATTAATATTAATGAGGTGGGTCGCAATTTGCGCCCCCGTAGCGACTCAGGGTACTCACGGGGATGGAGGCCTGCTGGGAACAGCAGACCTCCATGTCCGTGACTGCTTTTAAATAAAGCAGTTTTTTTTTGTCCAAGTGTAGCCCGTTTTCCTTAAAGGAAAACAAGCTGCACTTAGAAAAAAAACAAAAAACCTTTAGTTTCTGATTTTTTCAGGGCAGGTAGTGGTCCCTTGGACCACTGCCTGCTCTGAAAAAATAATTTTGGGTCCAGTCACAAAGGGGAAGGGGTCCCATGGGGACCCCTTCCCGTTTGCGAGTGGGTTACCATCCACTTCAAGTGGATGGTAACTGCGACTCCATTTGGAATTGCATACCACTGCGACTCGCAAATAGGAAGGGAACACCCCTTCCTATTTGCGACTCGGAAATGCATTTTGCATGTCGGTTCCGACTCGCAAAATGCATTTCTGCATAGCAAACACGCATTTGCGAGTCACAAACAGCGATTTTCTCCATTTGCGAGTCGCAAACAGTTTGCTACATCTGGCCCTTAGTCTTCTGCCTACTTTAACATAGCATTTAAGTGGTTCAGTGTTTGAATATAAGTCTTGTAAGAATCTTTTAGGGGTGCAAGAAATCTATTCTAACATTGGTACCTCTGCAGGTCTCATGTTAATGCTGCTCTATGAGCAAGTATATGGGCTATGGATGCAAGTACAAAATATGTTTCAAATAGAAAGCATACTTTTTTTAAATAGTTTTATTCTCATCAATAACTGTCCCATAGCTTCATCCTTCAAAGCATCTGACCCTGATGAAGACAGGAATACCGAACATAATATGCAATATGGTTATGCAAAGCTAGAGATTAGAATATAATTCAGAAACCTAACAATAGGGAATACCAAGCAAATAATAGAATGTATGTGTTCTACCTTTACATTAGTAATACAAGGACCATACAATACAAATAATAAAAAGAACAATTAGAGTTCTCTGGTTAGCCGAGGAAGAAGGCATATATAACGTGAGAACATAAAGGTGAATAATAGTAACGTAAACCATTTTTATCTACCTTTAAAGAGTGTGACAACAGGGAAGCGCCCCCTCTCTCCAAGCATGCAGCCTTGTACACCAAACACATGCCCACATACACTTGGCCATATATGACTAAAATGGGTAAGAAACTGCTGAAGTATATATGAGCAAGAATTGGCTTTATGTCATCAAGTGTACACCTATTGGGGTGTAGGGGATTTTTAGTGTGCATGGTTTGCTGTGAACAAGGACTTGAACAGTGAGTCATCACAATTGCATAGAGGTATTGCGTAGAATGAATGCTCATATGTCTGAGCAAATTAAGTTATTGTGTTGGCATTATGTTTTCGAAATCCTCCAGGTTTCACTTCAATGATCAGGTAGGAGAGCCTCATGCTTTCTTTAGCATACACACCCTTAGAATTAGAAAAGTGTAGGAGGGATGTCAAGGAGCCTGAAGAAGACATACTCAAATTCAAAGGTGAATTCAGTTAAAACATGTTGACATAGAGAGATGACAGAATTATGGCATTTCCATTTAGCATCCTGTTAAATTGTTTTGACCCATGGTATGGAACCCATTGCATAAAGGCAATTAGGGTAATGCCATAACAATTTTTATACAGAGCAGGACCTCTGCAGTAGTCCAGATAATTATGTATGTGAGAACTCCCAGATTCGGGTGAGCCCACAAAGGTAGCAGTGAGCTACCCAGGTAAGAAGAAACACCAATAATGAAGCATACCAACATTCAGTGGGTGAGGTGTCTCTTCTTATTATCTTTAATGATCCTGTTGGGTAGATTGGTTTATACAAAGTAGTCCCTTAGCTTTTGCATTCAGCGGTGAAGAGAGTCTAGATTAAGTTGGAGGGTTTATGGAAGCGAGACATTGGAACCTCTCATGTTCTGTTTGGGAGATACATGGATGGTTTATTGAACACTGAGTTTTAACTCCTCCCGGAGTCAGAAGGGTGGGAGCTGCACGACAACACAGTGGGCATGTGTGTAGGATTGCACCCAGCCATCCTTGCATCCACCGACAGGGGATGCAGCAGAAGTGCTTCCGCTGCCATCCCCAACCTCCCCATAGCATCTGATGATAGCAGCACACACAGCGCACAAATGCCAGGGGCGGACTGAAAGTCATTTTCTTCCAGTTGTATTGGAGGGGAAACAGGTGAGTTTCTGCTTAGGTAGGGTGTTTGGGGAGAACAAAGAGGCATCAGGGAAAGGAAAAGGTTTTCTTCTCCCTTTATGTCTCTTTTGAGAGCATTCCTGGTTCACGATTGCACATAGGGCAGTATGAATGCTCACTAGACACAAAAAAAAATTTGGGGGGGGGGGAATGTATTGGTGTGAGTAGTGGCCCCTTGGGCAAGAGTAGCTCCCCTTTAGGGGGTGATTATTTTGGCTGTGTCTGCCCCCCTTAGGAACAGATCAGCCATATGCTTTTAAGCCCATCTGTCCCAAAGAGGGCAGAAGCCACTAGACACCAGGGATTCTATTTTGGCTAATGTTGATGTTGTGGGGCGGGTCCCTTTGGCAAGGGTCGCTCCCCTTTTGGGGTGATTATTTTGGCTATTAATGCCTCTCTGGGGGGCAGACTGGCCATATGCTTTTAGGCCCATCTCTCCCCAAGGGCGGCAGAAGCCACTAGACATCACGGATTCTATTTTGGGTAATGTTGTTGTGAGGAGCGGTCCCTTGTGAAAGGTTGCTCTGCTTTTGGAGGTGATTATTTTTAGCCATTCCTACCCCCATTTGGGTCAGATGGGCCACATGCTTTTAAGCTAATCTGCCCTCCGGGGGGCAGAGGCCACTAGAGATCAGGGATTCTATTTTGTCTAATGGTGTTGTGGGGAGTGGTCACTTGGACAAGGGTCGCTTCCCTTTATGGGGTTATTATTGTGGCCATTTCTGCCTCCCCGTGGGGGCTGATCACCCACATGCTTTTAGGCCCATTTGCCCCCCAGGGAGGCAGAAGCCACTAGACACCAGGGATTCTATTTTGACTAATGGTGTTATTATGGGGAGTGGCCCCTTGGGCAAGGTCCCTCCGCTTTTGGGGCTGATTATTTTGGCCATTTCTAACTCCCTTGGAAACAGATAGGCCATGTACTTTTAGCTCCATTTGTCCACAAGTGGGACAGAAGCCACTAGATACCAGGCATTCTATTTTTGCTGATGTTGTTGTTGTGGGGCACTGCCCCTTGAGCAAGGGTCGCTCCCCTTTTGAAGTTGATTATTTTGGCCTTTTCTGCCCTCATAGAGGAAGCTCAACCATATGTTTTTAGGCTCATTGGCACCGAAGGGGCTGCAGAAGCCACTAGACACCAGTGATTTTATTTTTGGGCAATATTATTGTTGTGGAGTACGACCCCTTGGGCAAGGGTTGTTCCCCATTTTGGGATGAATGTTGTGGCCATTTCTGTTCCCCTTGGTGACAGATTAGCCATATTGTTAGGCTTTCCTGCCTCCCAGGGAAAGTTTCTGTGTGTGTAAAAGGAGTTGGCTGATGGTCTGCACCTACTGGTGTTAGGCTGGCTGTGTGTGTTCTGGCATTTGGCTGGCAGTGTGTGTGGACTTGTGCTGGGCTGGCGGTGTGTGTAGACTTGCACTTGGCTGGCAGCATGAGTGGACTGGTGCATTATTGGCATTTGTGATCATAATGTTTATTTCTCCTTTTTATTCTAGTGCAAAGCTTTTGATTGATTTGCTGTGCTTCATGTTTTGGCACTGGCCGATCTGCAGTTTGCATAGTTGCATGTGTTTGGTAAGAAAAACTGTTTTGTGCTGTTTACTTCAAAGGAGTATCATTGCCATGCATGAATGAGGTTTTTGTAAATGGTTTAAAAATAGCAGCATATCTAGCTTATGTTTTATTGTGAGTGAAATTCTCATTGGATTTGTGCATGATGTGTATTGTGTTGTCTTAAGTGTAGGATTATTTTGTTCTTCCTTTTCAGGGAGATACCATTGGTACATGCTGTGTCTGTGCAGAGTAGGTGTGGGTGAGTGTAAGAGTCTCTGGCAGGTGAGTGGCATCATTTTTGAGTTTATAGGTCTTTGTGATAAAGCTACATTTTGTTTATTAACTCCTAAGCTGTTGCGCCTTTTTCCTCCTCAGTGCTGAGCCCTTTTTTGGCTATTTGAGGTGGTTCGCGATTAGGCCCCCATAACTTTTTGTCTGCATAAGCTACCCACACCAAATTTGCATCCTTCTTCATAACATTCTGGAGATTGTAAAGGTACCCAGAGTTTGTGGGTTCCCTTAGAGGAGCGCAAGAAATTAGCCGAAACAAAGTTAAAATGTGTTTTGTTTTGGAAAAATGGCAAAAGGTGATGCAGATGTAAGCATCTGTTTTTTTCCCTGCAAATGGCATCAACAAAAGGTTTGCAGTGCTAAAATCACAATCTTCCCAGCTACTAAGGACAGGCAGACTTGAATCAGAAAACCAAATTTTTTTTATACAGTTTTGGCATTTTACTGGGACAAACTCCATGTTTACTATTGTTTGTGCTTTCAGCCTCCTTCCAGTTAGTGACAGACATGTGTGTAAAACCAATGGTGGATCTCAGTCAGCTAAACATTTTTGAAACATAGACACAATTCTGCATTCAGCAAGGGGTCATTTGTGTAGGTCCTTTAAGATTTTCCTTCAGAAAGTAACAGTTGAAATAAAAGAATATTGAAATTGAGTTGAAAAAAACAGCCCTTTCGTACTATATTAACTTTTTCCAACTATGATAGATTTTTAAAGCAATATACCTTTATGTTTGCTGGACCCCCTGGCAGTGGGGATATATAGGCCTTGTAGGTTCATCAAGAACCCAAGCTACTCAGAGCCAATAAATGAGCTGCACCTTGAAATGGGTTTTCATTGTATACCGGGTATACAGCAGTTCACTTGGTAAAATATAAAGAGTGAAAAATAGGTATCAAGAAAACCTATGCATTTAAAAAATGGGCACAAGATAAGGAGTTTAGAAACAGTGGTTATTTGCAAAATGTAGAGAAAGACAATTGGCAGTAACACTTTTTCAAATTTCCCGTTAAAAATGGTACCTCACTTGTGTGGATAGGCCTAGTGCCCATGACAGGAAATGCCCCAAAACACAACATGGACACATCACATTTTTCATTGAAAAATTATGTTTTTTTCTAGGTGCCTAGCTGTGGATTTTGGGCTGTAGCTCAGCCGGCACCTAGGGAAACCTAACAAACCTATACATTTATGGAAAGTAGACACCCAGGGGAATCCTGAATGGGGTGCCTTGTGGTGCTCTCATTAGGTTATTTTACACAGAATCCTTTGCAAACCTCAAAATTGGGCCCAAAAAATTTCTTTCCTCACATTTCGGTGCTGCAAAAATCTGGAATCTGAGGGGAGCCATAAACGTCTTTCCACCTGTCATTCCCCAAAGTCACCCAATAGAAATGGTACCTCACTTGTGTGGGTAGGCCTAGTGCCCGCGACAGGAAAGGCCCTGAAACACAATGTGGACACAACACATTTTTTACATGGAAACAGACGTGTTTTTTGCAAGGAGCCTAGCTGTGGATTTTGGACTCTAGCTCAGTCGGCACATAGGGAAACCTACCAAACCTATACATTTTTGCAAAATAGACACCCAGGGGAATCCCAGATGGGGTGACTTGTGGGGGTCTCACCAGGTTCTTTTATCCAGAATCCTTTGCAAACCTCAAAATTTGGTTAAAAAAATACTTTTACTGCACATTTCGGCGATTGAAAGTTCTGGAATCTGAGAGGAGCCACAAACTTCTTTCCACCCAACATTTCCCCAAGTCTACTGATAAAAATGGCACCTCACTTGTGTGAGTAGGCCTAATGCCAGCGGAAGGAAATGCCCCAAAACACAACGTGGACACATCACACTCAGTAGAGGGCTTTTTAACAAAGGTCAACATTTGTATGTAGATAACTTCTACACTACTGTGTAATTGTTCAGGGAATTGTTCAAAGTGTACACTGTTGCTTGTGGCACAGTCTGCTCTAACCGTAAAGGTTATCCAAAGAAGCTTGCTTGTAAAAAAAAACTTGGGAGGGGACAGTGCAGTGCTTTCAGTAGTGATGAACTGCTAGCTGTGAAGTTTGATGAGGAGAGATGTCTACATGCTGAAAGTACTTCACCTATGACTGTTTGGGGTAAGGTTGCTGAAGTGTGCAAACATGGGTGCGTTTTAGACTGCAAAAAGCACATGGGTGGTGTAGCTAGAGGAGATCAAAGGTTGGAACCTTATACTGCTGTTTGTAAGGCTTACATTTGGTATGAGAAGTTGGCTATTAATTTGTTTAATCTATCAACCTTCAATGCTTTTGTTGTATTTAAAGATTATTCTCTAGAGTGAAAGATGACATTTGTTCAATTTCCGCAGTCTGTGATAGGCAGCCTTGTTGTAGTGTAACAGGCAAGTGTTCCTAGAGTTGAAGTGGAGGAGGATGTGGCTAGGTAGAAAGAATGCCACTTTGCTGATTACTTTCCTCCCATGCCCAAAAAAAACAATACCTGTAAGAGGTGTATAGTCTGTTTGCAAAGAGGTGCACAGAAGCAGAGTTGTATGCATTGCCCCGAGAGTCCTCCTAAACCTGGACTGTGTGTGCCTGCATGTTTTAGATTGTATGACATGCAACAGAGTTTTTGGGAGCACCCTTGAGCATAGAAGTGAACTGACTGCTCTCTATTGCTTGATATTTTCTGTTCAGTTTTACGTTTGGCATTAGTTTGATGTATTTAGTTAGAGCTGTTGTGTTTGTAGTTATAGTTTTGTATTTACTTCCAATAGGATTGTGTTTTCTTTTTTGTTAAAAGAAAATGTGATGGCGGTGTGCGTGTACTGACCCTTAGGTGATGGTGTGATTAGGCTCACGCTTAACTGACTGTGTGTGTGAGCTGGCGTTTGGATGGTGGTGTATGAGTAGTGACTTGCTGCTGGTCACTCACACACTGCTATTCAAACACCAGCCCAAACACTCTGTCAGCCACCAGCCAGATTGAATGCTGCATTGGTTGTGTGGGCGTATGAAAGTAATGGCCCCTTGAATGGCACTGTCTATTGATGTGTGTTGTAACATGCTGGGTGTGTGAATGGTTTTGTGTGTGTCATGTATGAAAGGTGTGTGAATGGACCATGAAGCAGCTGGTACCTTGAAACAGCTGTACAGCTCACGAGATGTGACTCATTGATTAAGTTGTTTTAAACTTTCAATCATTAACAGTGCATTTCATTTTTGTGAAATCTCTTGTTAATACAATTTTATATTTTGAGCCATCACTCACTGTTGTGCCAAATTCAACCAATATGAGTGTGTGTTTAAGGAATCGATGGTTGTGAAGTAATATTTGTCCCTTCTGTCTTTCTCTGCCAGGGTGTACTTTGTTTCTTGATGTGAGTGTTGAAATGTGCTGGGTTCATGGCTGGTGGTGTGAATAGCCTTGTGTGTCAAGTATGAAAGGTGTATGAATTGCCTTGGTGCCTTGACACAGCTTTACAGCTCACAAGCTGTGAGTTATTGGTTCCATTTTTTAACCTTTCATTTAGTAACAGTTGTTGAACCTGGTCCTTTATGCAGGATTATCCCCAAATTTTTTATCTTCTTCTACCTATTTTTTCCAAACTGTTGTTGTTCACCTTAGAATTCTGGGCACTTTACCACTGCCGACCAGTGCTAAAGTGCAAGTGTTCTCTGTCTAACTTGCACTGGTGACTGGTTTATCCATGATTGGCATATTTGATTTACTAGTAAGCCCCTATTATATTGCACCATGTGTGCTAAGAGCATGTAAATCAAAAGCTACTATTGGGCCAGCAGCTCTGATTGTGCCATTCACATGAGTAGCCCTGCTAACGTCTCAGGCCTGCCTTTGGCATGCCTATATGTGCAGTTTTAAACTGCCATGTTGACCTGGCAAGTGCGCCCACAAGGTAGCCTCATGGGCCAAGTGCAGTCAATTTAAAAGGTAGGACATGTACTGGTGTGTCCTGATAGTGAAATACTACTAATTTAATGTTTATGTTGAGCATAGCAGTGCACAAGCACTGCTTTTCTGATGTCTTGGTATATATGTGGGCTTTTAACTATGCCCACCTCACACCTATCACTATAACTCGTTCACGGGCTTACCTTTCAAAAATCCTTTGTTATCATTGGTAAATGCTTTACGTCTGTCTCTCCTTGGGACAGTTTTGTTACTACCTTAGGGAACAAGCCTGTTATATGGATGATTGTACGTTTGCCAATGTGTTTGACAGTGAGCGAATTTCCTTTTCCTTTTGTGTGTTTCCTTCACGAACACGCTCATGGCAGCCGTGGCACATTGAATCGGCTTGCTTATGTCAACTGTTTAACTTTTCATTTTTCCTTTTGTGTGCTTTTTAGAGTTGCCCGACTGTAGCCATCATGCTTTTTGTATGTTTCATTAAGTTATTCACATTTGATTGACCAGCGAAAACGGTAAACACTGCATATGTTTCATGTGCTTAGTGTAGTCATGCAGGTTATAAATAGTGCCCTGTCTTTCTCATGGATAGTGATTCAAGACAGCACGAGGGGAAACGCTGCCTGTTTGTACAGGGTGTATAGTGTGGGATGCCACACCACAGGCAGAGACACTGGACTATTGTATGGTGCTTAGTGTAGGCAGACAGAAACTGTAAACACTGGGAAGGCACAGAGGGAGAAAAGCACTGACCACAAGCCCTTCACTGCTTGAATTGTGTCCTTAGTACAGGCAGACATGCTGAAACGGAGGAGGCACTGCAGAGTTTGCACCATGTCCTTACCGTGGACAGGCACATTGAAAAGAAGCATAGGCTGCACAGCTTGCACCATATTGCTTAGTGTGGACAGGCACACAGGGAGGAAACACTTTACTATGCGCACTATGTTATTATTGGCAGGTAAAATGGACTGAAGGAGGCAGTGCACAGGTTACACCAAGGGCTTAGTCAGACAGACGCGCAGTGAGGAGACACAGCACTGTGTGCACAGAGCTGTTATCTGCAGATATAATGGACCGAAGGAGGCAGTGCCCAGGTTGGACCACGGCCTTAGTCAGACAAGCACACTGGGAGAACATAGTGCACTGTTCTAACTGAGTGCTTTTGATTGGCATCTATATGAGATTGATGATTTTGCCTTCTACATAGTGTAGGCAGACAGGAGAGATTGCACTGTTTGTAACATGTGGGCAGACCCTCATGCACTGTATGTGACAGGCATCTCTCACTGTACTTACAAGTGCTGACAGTTATGTATCAAGCACAGACTTGTAATATGCTCTTAGATCCTGGGTAGATTGAGTACCTGTTTTGGAGAGTCGAGACTGAACCAACTCTGTTTTCTTTTCTCACTGACCTCCCTCGGCCTATCAGTCTCCTCTGTCATACGGAATTTCCACTACCAATAGTTCTACATCTTTTTCTCCCATACCTTTCCCTTTTGGTTTGCCCCGTGAGCCTTTCTCTACCCCTTTCCCTGCTTAAACAGTTACTTTTCTTTCTGTGCTGCACCTCACCTGTTTTACCAGTGTGTCTCTTTTGTTGCTCTTTTCCTCTCTCCCTATAATTAGCCTTCTCTTTTTGTGTCTCTGTCCACTTCATTCTGCTCCTTTCTCCGTCTGTCCTTTTCTGACCCCTACATCCTTGTTGCTGAAGTCTTTCTTCATTTTTAGGTTGAGTGCTTAAGCGCTTTGACCTGTTGAAAGTATTGTGAACTTTTAGCCATGCCCACCTCATACCCATCACTTTCATTCATTCCGTGGCTTGCCTTTCGAAAATCCTTTGTTATCATTGGTAAATGCTTTATGTTTGTCTCTCCTGGGGGAGGTTTTGTTACCGCCTAGTAGACTGACCCTGTTACATGGATAATTGCACAATTGTTGATATGTTCGACTGTGAGCAAACTTCTTTTTCCTTTTGTGTCTCTCCTTCAAGCTCATGGAGGCCATTGTGCTTTGAATCAGTTTGCTTATGTCAAATAATGTTTTACTTTTCATTTTCAATCTATCTATCAGGAAAAGTCCAGTTAGGAATTTACAATGGCAATAGCTCCAACTGGAGCAAATGCATGACTGATTGCATTGAAAATGCGTGTTCACTACTGCAAGGCCTATCTCTCCCATATGGTAACATGGGTATTGCCTTGAAATATCTTTTAAGTGCAGTTTCCCATTGGGAGCAGATAGAGATTTGGAGTTTGGGGTCTCTGAATTAAAAATGCATCTTTTAGTGAAGTTGTTTTTTGAATTGTAAGTTTCAAAATGCTACTTTTAGAAAGTGGGTATTTTCTTGATTAACATTCTGTGTCTCTTCCTATAAACTGAATACACATCTGGGTTAGAATATCAGTTGGGCTGTTTGTGCATCAAGTCTAGACAGACACACAGAGGGAGCTGATGTGTGCCCTGCATATCCTAAATGGTCTTCCTGAGCTACAGTGGTGGGAGGAGGTGACACCTGCACCTAAATAGTGCTGAGCCAGTCATCACAAAGCTATATCCACCCCCCTTTAGTATGCGGGGGACCTGGGCAGAGAAAGGCAGGGTCTTGTGCACTATGAAGTCTTCTCTTTAAAGTTTGCCTACTTCAAAGATGTAGGAGGCTGGCTCTCTATATATTAATCAAAAATGATGTGCACTGTGCAGAGAACTGTGCAAGGTGGGGTGCAGGCAACCCCACCTTGGTCCTGAGACAAAAATAGACAACCCAATGCTTTATTTATTTGGTAGTGTGGGTGAGCAGCTAAGCTTATCTAGGAGTCGTACTTATTATTTGTTATGCTTACAGTATCAACAAATGAAGCGACACACTCATAGGGCATAACTTGAGTCCAATTTACATAAATAACATGGATTTTCACATAATTATTTAGACCAAGAACTTCATTACAAGGTAAATAGTTTCTAAATTAAAAATACTTTTCAGTTTCACAAATCAACACAATACAATCTTCATAATCTTTAATGTTAACCTATGGAAGGAAAACAAGAATGCAGTTTTGCAGGTAAGTACACGACTTACAGATCCATTCTCCAGGATTTTATCTCAACACTAGACAAGGTTCAAATCAGCACCAAGAGTGCATCATCAGTGTCACAGGGGCAGCCGGGTGCAGAGTTCAAATTCGGAGTCAGGTACCCAATGTTAACCAACAGAGACTAGGGTTCATGAAGATGCACCGCACACAGGTGAGTAAAAGCGGCATCAGAGGTTGGTCTCGGGGTTGAGGTGAGCAACCGGGGAGCCACAAGGCAGTACCAAACTTACACCCTCAGTGGCACAGGGCTGTCTGGTGCAGAATGCCAACACTGGGTCGGCCGCCCCATGTTAACCAATGAAGAAAGGGGATAACAGAAGATGTGCTGCTCCTAGGTGAGTAGAGTGGGGGCAGGGTCGATTTTCTATAGTTGAGGTAAGTACAAGCGGGGCCACAAGGCAGCACCAAACTTACACCCTCAGTGGCACATGGGTGGCAACTCCTCCTATTATTCATAGTTTTCCTACTGGTTTTCCCACCTAAAGAGGGGGCTGAAGTGGAGGTTGCCTTCTGCTGGTAGCAGCAGAGGCTGGTGTCACATTTCAAAGGTGGTATAGCTTTTGAACATACCGCATGAGCAGGCTGCCACCTCAGCCTAGGAAAGGCTTTGTCTTCCAGCTCCAGAGAGCAAAGGCTTTCACCCCAGGAGTACTGAATAATGTCTGGTGGTGGCAGGCTGGCTAAGACCAGACAGAGCAGGCCCCATTCCTCACATGTCCCAATAAAAATGCTGCCCCACTTGTGTGGTTGGATCTAGTGCTCACAATAGGAGCTGTTTGAAGTAACATCAATGCAAGTCCTCACAAAGGAACACTCCTTGCCTTGGTTTGATTTGTTCTAGAGCAGGCACTAGGCCCAGCCACACAAGTGAGGTACCATTTGTATCAATATACTTGGAGGAATGCCAGGTGGAAGACAGTTTGTGGCTCCCCACAAATCCTAGAACTTTACATCACAGAAATGTGAGGAAAATGTATTTTCATGACAAAGCTTGGGGTTTCCGAGGGATTCTGGGTAACAAAATATGGTGAAAGCCATGCAAGTCAGTCTACCCGGAATACCCCTAGATCTCTAGTTTTCAAACATATACAGGTTGGCTGGGTTTCCCTAGATGGCATCTTAGCTAGGGTCCAAAATCTAGTGCTACCCACAGTGGGAAAAGGGGGTCAGGTTTGGATAGAAAAATGCACAGCGTCCATATTGTGTTCTGGGCTGTTTCCTGCCGCGGGCACTAGATCTACCCATGCAAATAAGGTACCATTTTTATTGGGAGACTGAGGGAATGTCCTGTTGATTCTAGTTCTTTCCATCGCAGGAATGTGAAGAAAAATATGTTTTTTATTGTCTAAGTTTCAGGTTAGCAAGGGATTCTCTGTAACAAATGTTGTTGAGGGCTATGCAAGTCAGCCCACCCTAGATACCCCTATATGTGTAGTTTTTAAAGCTGAACAGGTTGGCTAGGTTTCACTAAATGCAGTTGAACTACGGTCCAAAATACAGAGCTACCCACATTGGGAAAATAGGGTCACATTTGGGTGGAAAAATGTGCACTGTCCATGTTGTGTATTGGATGTTTCCTGTCGGAGGCACTAAGCCTACTCACACATGTGATGCAATATTTGTATTGGGAGGCTTAGAGGAATGCTGGGTGGAAGGAAGTTTACAGCTCCCCACTAATTCTAGAACTTTCCATCACAGAAATGTGACAAAAATGTGTTTGCTTTGTCAAGGTTTCAGGTTTGCAAGGGATTCTGTGTAACAAAATGTGATGAGAGCCATGTAAGTCAGTCCACACAGGATACCTCTATGTGTCCAGTTTTCAAAAATGTAAGGGTTGGCTAGGTTTCCTTAGGTAGCAGCTGAGCTAAAGGTTCAAAATCTAGAGCTACCCACATTGGTAAATTAGTGTCAGTTTCGGGTAGAAAAATGCACTACATCCATGCTGCGTTTTGGGCCGTTTCTTGACGCGGGTACTAGGTCTACCCACGCATGTGAAGCACCATTTTTATCAGGAGGCTTGGAGAAATGCCAGGTGAAAGGAAATATGTGGCTCCCTGCAGGTGCCAGAAATTTTCCATCACAGAAATATAACAAAAATGTGTTTGTTTTTTTCAAAGTTTCACATTTGCAAGGGATTCTGGGTAACAAAACGTGGTGCGAGGCATGGAAAGTCTGCCCACCCTGGATACCCCTAGGTGTGTAGTTTTAAAAAAATGTACAGGTTGGTTAGGTTTGCCTAGTTAGCAGCTGAGCTAGGGTCCAAAAGCTAGAGCTAACCACATTGGGAAAAGAGGGCCAGTTTTGCATAGAAACATGTGCAGCATGCATGTTGCATTTTGGTCTGTTTACTGTCACGGGCACTAAGTCTATCCAAACAAGTGAGGTACCATTTTTATCGAGAGACTTGTGGGAGCATTGAATAATAAAACAATTGTTATCACCTATTAGATTTCAATGCATGTGTGCCTTTCAAATGTAAACCACTCTATAAGAAAGATGACATTTTGAAAAGTATCCTCCGAATCATTCACTAGTATGGGTACCCACAAATTCAGAAATGTAGAAAAAAAACACTGCTCCTAAACTCCATATCTTGTGTCCATTCCAGAAATACATAGGTTTCCTTGATACCCATTTTTCACTCTGCCTTTTTTCATAAGAATTGGTCTATACTCAGTACACAATGAAAACCCATTGTATGGTGCAGCTCATTTGTTTGCTCTGGATACCTTGGGTTCTTGGAGAACCTATGAGCCCCATATATCCCTGCACCAGAGGGATGTAGTGAATGTAATGGTATATTGTTTTTGGCAATATGCTACAGTGACAAAAAGTTACAAATAAAATGTTGTCTTAAATTCCCATTTTTGTCCCACTACTTTTCAATATTTCTTTATTTCAACAGTTATTTTCTCAGGAGAAACCTTGAGGGATCAACACATATAACCCGAATCTAAATTTGGAATTTCTACTAGTTTTCAAAATTTTATAGATTTTCTGGATCACCCATGGGTTTCACACTGGTTTCTACCACAAACTAGAAGTAGGTTGAAAGCACAAAAAATAGGGAAAATAGACAACCTCTTGGAAAAATACCAAAACTGTGACCGAATTAGGTTTTTTGATTCAGCTCTGCATGTTCCAGAAAGCTGAGAAAATTATGACTTTAGTACAGCAAACTGTTTGTGGGTGCCATTTTTAGGAAAACAATTAGACACTTATCTGGAGCACTTTTTCACTCATTTAAAAAAAAACTCAACATTTTGCTATAATTTGGTATGGATACCTTATGTGGAAAAAGGTTATGGAGCCCAAAACATGAACTACTCCTAATAGCCAATAAAGGGCTTAGTACGCAGCGAGTGGAGGGGGAGAGGAAGGCCTAGCAGAGAAGGAGTTAACTGCTTCTTTGTTTTATGGTCTAATCAATGTTATGGATATAGTAGATTGTGGTTATTTGATGTGATTATGAATAGAAATGGTTATGTAATTCTGTATTTTTATGATTTTAAATGTTAAAACCGAATAAGGCTAATACAGATTTATGAAACTGCTTTTCTTTTTTGTGAATTTTTCAATATATTGCTACAAAAATGTATATCTTTTAGCATACATCAAAGTACACAACACTACTCCAGGGACATCATTATTTTACCTAGGAGGCAGGTGTTTTAAATATAATCTGCTGTCTTTCAGGTTTGCTGAAATTGACTCCAGGGGTGCTTAAGTGGCTAATATTGTTTGTTTCCACACTATGTTGTTATCACTTTAATTCCACTTATTTAGTTTATACCAATCAAAATGATCAATTGTATATTTCACATGTCTAACCTAAGAATTATACTTTGTCACTGCATGCTTATGCGTCCAACTCTTTCTCAAGTACTACCATCTTGAAAAGTGTTTCACACCTGCTTAACTGTCAAAGAAAACTGCAAAAATAAAAAAATTAACAAATAACTACCCATCACTCCCTTTTCGCTATAACACTATGGTGGCCTCAAGTGATGAAAGTAGCAGTTCCATTTCACTTTTAACTAACACCCAGATGTATTACTTTTATAGGGTGTTCAGTTGTATATTTTGCACCCTTATTATACTGTCCAGTGATTCCTTAAACTACAGACTTACGTTTTTGCATTTACAAATATGAGTTGCACTTTTTTTTAAAGTCAATTCTGTTTTAATTTTCTAATTACATTTGTTCTATCTATTCTAGTACTTTGAATTTTTTGATAGAACATCCAAGTATTTCCATTGGTTGACTTGTGCTGATGAGGAAGAGAATGTGATTTCCTATTTTATGTCACCAGTAACGCTATTGTTTTTACTAAGTTTCAGTGTTGAAGCGCTTCCTAGAAAAGAACACCTGAGCTTGTTACATGACAGAGAGGGATGATGCAATCCCCACAAGGAGATGTACAGTTTCGGACAGATTTAACATTAGAATAATGCAATTTTTGTTCACCTCTTCAATTTCAACAGATTTGCTGTTTGCCATGTTAGGGTCTCTGGTTGGCAGTCAGTTTGCACTCTGTCCAAGCAAGGACCCTCAATCTAGTCAGCGTAAGGGAGTTACACTCTTATAACAACCCCTGATCACCCCCCCGGTAGCTTGGCACAAGCAGTCAGGCTTATCTGAAACGCAATGTGTAAAGTGTTTGTACCAATGCACAGTAACACAATGAAAATACTACAAAATGGACACCACACCACTTGAGAAAAATAGGCAATATTTATCTAAATCAAACAAGATCAAAACAACAAAAATCCAACATACACAAGTCAAGATATGATTTTTCAAAAGAATATGAGTCTTACTCCATAGAAAACAATGGAATCATTGTTGTTACACAAAGTCCCTCATTTGCGTCAAAAGTAAGCTGCATGGGCTAGACTGTGTTGAAAAAGTCAGCAAAGTGTTGATTCCTTACTCGCAAGTGAGGCTGTGCGTCATTTCCTCTCCGGTTGCGTAGGTGGGGCGTCTTTTTTCTCACCCACAAGAGAGCAATGCGTTGATTTCCAGACGGGCACCTCAGATCTGTGAAGGCTTGTTGATTTTTGATGCCTAGCGATGATGCATGAGAAATCCAGCCTCACGGTGTTGGAATTTCAAGAAGGAAATAGGTGGCAAAACAGAGTGTGCTATGTTGCGTGGAATAAACCGGCGGGCCAGTTAGAATTGGATATTTCAATTATTTCTGAACCAGAGTTGTTGAGGAGTCTGCCTCTCATTGGCATCCATGGCCTCTTGGGTTTGGGATCAAGTGGAAAGTTCAGGAAGGAGATATTAAACTTTGGTCAATTTGGACCTGAGAACATTTTGCCATCCTGGACTATGACTGTGGCAAACTTGCAGCCACGATATGACTTCACACAATTACTGGTCGGTTGTAGAGAATGCCTCCCAGCGGAGGTTGGATCCCATTTTTTCAATTTGGGTTATTGACACTTTATGTAAAAAAAACTTTACGTGATTGTGTCATTTTCACGTTGTTTTAGTCATTTCATAATCTTAATTTGATTTGCGAATTTCCTCTAGCCTATCATTTGAGAACTTTCTTTGAGAGTTTAGCCCGACTAATTAACAAACCACTTATCTATAATTTAGTTACTAGGCCACCAAATGTCATTCCAAGACCCTGCTGCAAGGCATCGGCTTCTACTTAAGAGACCAGTGCATTCTGTAGGGGTGTAGCTGGTAAACCTGCATGAAACAATTGGACTCACACATACGAAAACAATGACTTACAAACATAAAGGCTAGAACTGGAAAGGTCTTGTGCAGGTGATGCGGAGTCACTTGGTAGTCATTATTATGGACATCTATGGTTCACAGACTACTCCAAAAGTGACCATTTCATTAGTAGATGTGGTCAATACTTATCAAACCCAGAGCATATTCAATGCTAACTGCTGTTAGAATTAATTTACATGTTCATAGGTGCAAATATGCCCATTAAATGATACTGATATGTACGCCGATGTATTAAAGACCAATGATATTTTCAGGTCAAGGGATGCCCACCTCCTACAAGGTATCATGGACCCTGTTTCGAGCAATGGACTTTTAACTTATTGTTTTGAGGAGTGTTCGTTTCATTTGTTTCACTGGCACAAACCAGGGCTAAATACAGAATGCTTCAGGTTGTTACATGAAAGTCCTGAACTGGATGTCTTAGAGGAATGTGGCCACAGGCCACCTGAATTTAAAGCTTTTATTTCAAATCATGAATAGCTCTGACAGCTGTAAAAGGACCTGTTTCATAATCGTGCTATCTTATACTGTGTGTATACCTGCTTGGGTCACTGGGAAACAACGTTCCAATCCACACCTACCACACTTCAATCATTTATCCAAATAAATGCTGCAATAAAATGATGCTCGTATTGCCTGGTTACACTGATTGTCTGAGACACAACTAACGAAAGCACAGCCACACACATCACACCAACTGAACCTTTCTCACAAATTTCACATCCAGTAAATGTTAGTTGTACTCGGGTTCATATGTGCCTTTGAACAAGGAAATAAAGCTTTTATTGAACCTCTGAGCCTGTATTTAACTGAAAAGATACAACGGTAACTGCACAATTAACACTTCATTCTCAGCGGCAAGAGTGTAATTATTTTGTAGAGATTTTTGCTGATTTACTATTGTTAGTACTCATTTTTCTCCTTCAAGAGTATTTCACTTTAAAGAATGAATTCATTGTGTTTCATTTGCAATACAGAGAAGAAAGGAATCAAAAAGGTTAATGACTCATTTTTTTCACCTGACTTCAATTCTGTGAGCACGGGTATAATTTATTTCGATTAATTGTGCTTAAGATGAGAAACCCTACACGAAGAATGCAAAGCAATCAACAGTAACTAGGAATTATAAAGGCATCAGTTTATATTTTTTGTAAGTGAAAACGAAAATAGGTAAACAACAGTCTCCTAAAATCTCGCACATCCTGTTTTCTTTACTGAATGGCACGACACCTTGAGCCACAAACATTGCTGCAAAGAAGCAAACTAACCTTAAACAAGCCCAAGAAAATCTCTATAGCTCAATTTTGGGGACAGAAATCGTATTGCAGATATTTTGAGTCCCCTCGTTCCGTTTCCCTCGCATAGCTTCTAAGTTTCCCAGGTTCACCCGTGACAAGCCAGGTATGTCCGTTTTTTCTTAGAATTCTGGGGTGTGTAATCATGGTTTTATAAGAATACAAGTCCCAAAAATCTAAGAGAAAAAAAAACGGACTGGCCTAACTAGCCCCACATGGGCCTGGAAAACACGAGAACAACGTCTACAGAGGAAGGTGAGAGAAGTTCCCCGTCCCCCACCACCCAAGACACCTGTAGTAGGTTAAGAGCTGTATTTACAAACAATAAGGCACAGTTGGCGCAAAGTACTGTGTTTTAGAGATAGCGTTGTGGCGTGAGAAGCTCACCGAGTCCTCTATTTTTCGGACATGTGATCCCGATTTTACAATGGGATCGAAAAAACAGCACATCCTGAAATGCATACATACAAACCCCCCCAAAATGTTCCTTTAATTAGCAAAGTCAGATGTCTCCAAGGACGTGACAAGGCCCTTTCCATTGGCTTACGTGTGGTGATGTGATCAAAGTGAGAGAACTAGTACAGTAACCTTCATTAAAGCAGTATAAACATAAGCAGCATTATAGGTAACCCAAGGCACCAGCAGAGCTTTGTCAGTTTCGAAGCCAGTGCTGAAATGGAAACGGAATCTGTCCTTATTCAGTGTGGACTACAAAAATGTTCCCGAGTAACTAGCGTCCAGGACTGTAACGTATATACATTAAGTATTCAAAGCCCCCTCCTCCCAGCAGAATCACTGGAAACATTCATAGCCGCCTAAGAAAACACAGATCTATGGTGTCAAAACAAAGTTCACCGAGTTCTGTTTTTGTTTGTATTTTAGCGCCTGCAGTGCTGCATTTGCAGAGCTGCAAGTTTCCTTCTCCCATGTAAAAGTGTCAAATTCCATTTAGCTGTTTCTCTTTGTATTCGGCTGCTGTTAAATCTACTTTAATAGTGGGACAGGCAAAACTTCAGATTCGAGAATCGAGAATAGAGAGCTCGCATTTATAATGAAAAATGAAAAATCTAATACAAAGAATAAATCGAAGCCTCGATACGATACTTGTGACTGATATCGAGAGGTTTGAGAGTTCTGCAGAATGGCTTAACCTTGGTTTGTTGAACTATGTGCTGCACACCTTTGTTCTGAAGAACTAATTGGGACAGGGTGACACGCAGACTGTAGTCTTCAATTTCCGCAGCATAAATATTTTTTAGAAAAGAATCCAATGCCATGGCAATGTATCTTGCTGTTCTCTAAAGCAGACATAATAAACCAACCAGCGACTTATTGTGACACGAGAAACTAGTTTCCTGCTCGTTCCTCTTTTGTGTGGGGAAACGGATGTAGTGGTGTTCAATGCATGCTTTTTCTTGTTTTGCTATTTTTTTTAACACTAACATTGTTGACGGCATGCCTAGGCTGTTTTATCTCAAGCGCTGAAATACTCTGTCACGTCTGAAAGAGGAAGAATATGTCTCAGCCTTGCTTAAACAAGCTTTTTTTCTTTTCCGAGTTTCTATGGATAATTCAACTGCTCAGTGACTCTGATGTTCGGTTCAATTCCAGGGATGGTTGGTGAAGTGACAGGTACATAAATACACGTCGATTAATACTTGCTGAAGTTGTTGCTTGTGAACAAAGGTTTCATGGGTTGTGCCGATAAATATGTACTAAATACGAAGAGTTACCAAGGGAACAATGCCCTTGCTGTGGCTTTCCTAGAAACAAATCTTGCATTGGAAACATGATCTTGCTAGAAAATCTAAGTGCTACAGGCGAGCAATTGAACTGTTTTACTACTAGACATATTCTCTTGGTGTTTGAGCACTGTAATCTATTTGGCTATAACTTTGAGTACTCGAGGTATTTGTACTGAGGTTTCTTCCGTTAAATCACAGGTAATAAAGGAAACACATTTCACAACAAACTATTATTAAAGCAATTCCCAAAATATTTTATTTTTTGTGCATCCTGTTTAAGTTGTAAATAATCATAGAGATATAATGGAATTCTTTTTTAACCACTTAAAGACACATTTTATTTGGCTGTTGATGCAATGTCACACAATAATATACATTCATGTAAAACAAAATAATTAAGAGTAATTTACTAAAAACGGAAAGAGGAATGGAGAGAACATTCTAGAGAGAAGACTATGGTAAAGGGAAAATAGATAAAAACCTAACTATATCCTATTAAACATTACAGAAAAACAATATTATTTCTAAAAGGAAGATTAAATGTGCATTAATAATAAAGTAAGGGCAAATGGTATATATCAACTGTGTATAACACCAGTAAAATGTCAGGGATGTTTGGGAACCTCTTCAATCTGACGATTATGTGGGTTAGTAGATTATTTTGCAAAGGAGTCCAGGAAAATAGTTTCAGATGACCAAAAAGTGTTTCTTTTAATTGCAAGAGAGAGTGAATTGACCTATGCTCTGTCAAGTCTATGATTATGACAAACATCATACCATCAGGACTGGAAATATATATTTTGGAGGAGCCTTTCCAGGCTTTAGTGAACTGCTGAAAGTAAATCCATAATATCAATTTTAGCTGAATGAGAACAAGTCATCTGAGGTACTATCTAAAATATGTTTTTAAATTTATAAGGGATTTGTGTGTGGAAAAAAAAAAAATATATTTGTTTCTGTTTCTAAACCAAAATTGCTAAGTAGAGGGACAATTGAATAACATATGTTTTAAGTCAGAGGGCGTGGCATTGCTTGACCAACAAGAGGAGGGAGCCTTTGGGGTTATTTTACGTAAATAGTCTATTGGAGATAAAAAATAAAGTTTCAGTGGTATTAGCTGTTCTAGAGGATTTCCCTAAACTAAGCGAAGTATTATTCCATGAACAAATTGAAACATAAATGAATAAGTCATGCTCCCATTTTATTTTCACATCTCTGTTTTGCAGTCATCTGAAAGAGAGATTAGATTATTATACATTTTGTATACTGATGGAAAGCATAATGCAATAGCTAAGTGAGGGATAAGAGTAGTATTATGTGGAAGTAATCTATATGTTGTGTAGATCAGAGATTATATATTTTTAGTACGGTTAAAATGAAAGGCAAGGATCTTTATCAAGGAGTTGATGTACCCATCGTAAACCTTTATCATGTTGGGACTTCCAAAAAGAGTTTTGTTGTTTATTTTAACATATTTATTATGCCATAATGAGGAACAAAGTAATTGTTCTCTGATGTGTGACAGGAGACAAAAATAGGATGAAAAGCTTACACATATTTTTTAGAATAGGGATGGACATAGATAAGGAGTTCTGTGTAAAGGATACAAATTCTCGAAAATTGAATGGATGAAGAAAACTTTTCAATATCTACCCATAGGGTAGGTGAGGTAAAATCATCTTCAGGTAGTTAAAACAAAGCTTGTTTGAGAAAAAGCTCTGTGTTGTAGGGGGGTAGCCTAATAGAAGATAAATATTGATATCTTCCTCAAAAGGATGTAAATCGGGGGTGTAAAGGGTTCAATAATAATTAATAAATTCAGCTAATATATCTTCATTTTTTTTAACAGTATTATCATTAGCACATAAAAGGGATTCTATTTTGATTAAATCTTTTTTTCATTTGAAGATAATCAGCAAGAAGTGTCCCAGCTTTATTTTGTCCTCCATAGTACCTAGAGCTGGACGTAAGAAGGTATGAAGCAGCATCCTCCATTGAAATCTTATTGAAAGTAAATTTGGTTTGAAACAATTCCTCCAAACACACTTTAGATTTAGAAGTGTAGTATGTATGTTCTAATTGCTTAATTTGTTTCAACATATAAAGTCTTCCTCTTGTGATATATGAAAGAGATAATGGGATACAAAAGAGATAATGAAGTCTTTAGCAGCGGCTTTAAAAGTATCCCAGAGAGTCTGAGGGAATTATCAGATGTGCCATCAACCTGAAAAATGTTTTCCATAAAGTCTTCAAAACAATGTGTGAAATTAGGATGCAGGAGAAGGGAATAATTGAATCTCCACTGCTTGTTACCATGGGTAAGTTCTGAGTCTTTTGTAACAGGGGCATGATCAATATCCATACAGAACCAGTTTCTAAATGTGCTGTGCAAGAGGTTTTGAGACAAATAAATAATCAATCCTAGATTGGGAGAAATGTACAGAGGAGACAAAAAAGTGTATTCTTGTAGATTGGATTACAAAGCCTCTAAGCGTCAATCAGAGATCTTTGATTTATAGTACAGATAAACTGGCAATGCCTGGACAACAGGATACGTTTTAATTGTAATTGTAATCAATGAAGGGGTCCATAACCATGTTACAGCCACCACCATAAATTAAATGATTGTACATGTCATTAATTTAGATAAAATATCAGGCCAAAATGATCTATCAAAATATAAAGGTATGATGGCAGAAACATTAAAAATTGTCACAGGCATTTTATCAATATTTATAAAATCAGAAACCCATCTGCCCATTACATTCGAGTCTTGTGAAATGACTTGAATATCAAATGATTTATTGCAGAGTATAGCCACTATATTATGTTTTACTGTACCCTTTGAAGGAAAAACATGGGTAAATCATTGCCTCTTAAGTTTGTTAACTTTGTTCTCTGATGTATGTGTTTCTTGTAGTAAAACAATGTCACCTTTTAGTTTGGAGAGGGGTGTCATTTTATAGGGGAACCCAATCCTTTAAAATTCCATGAGATAATTCTTAGTCATATAAGTTGAAAGAATAATAAATCATATATTGGATATAACAATAGCATTAAAAAACATTAATGATGTGTGTGTATATATAATGAAATATTTTGAAGAGCAAACAATGACAAGGGAGAAAAAAAGCATATGATAAGAAAAGCCGAATATTTTAATGGTGAAAGAGAGAGTGAAAGACATAGATAAGGAAAGAGATAACATGAAGTAGGTGAAAGTGAAGGAGAAAGACAGCAAAACGTAATTGAGAAAAGGACAAAAAGGACAAATCTATACAACAAACAAAATGTTGAGGGTGGTGGAGCCGCAAGAGGGGAATGATACAACTGGACACAGGAGCGACAAATATAGGGGAAGAGACCAGACCACAAATAACATATTGATGCTCCCCAAGATATTGGAGGGATATCTAAAAGGAGGAAAATAGATATATTTGGAACAATAGAAAGAGACAGTGAGAGATATGAATCAATTACATAATGTTAGAAATGGGGTCTTTGGTTAGCAATCAGGTTATCCTGTGTCCAAGCAAGGACCCTCACTCCAGTCAGGGTAAGTCACACACAATCCAAATTATCTTGTGCCCACCCTCTGGTAGCTTGGCACTGAGCAGTCAGGCTTAACTAAGAAGCCAATGTGTATAGTATTTGTGCAATAAACATGCAATAACATAGTATAACACCACAAAAATACACCACACAGTGTTTAGAAAAATATCTAATATTTATCTGCATAAATGCAGGTCAAAACGATCAAGAATCCATAAGTATACATTGGAATATCACTGTAAAAATTATATAAATTGTCTTTAGTCTTTAAAAAGCAACAAGTGCCTCTTTCAAACACAAAGTACCTGGTTTGCATTCAAATTCTCCGCAAGGGACCGCAGAGGAGGAGATGCGTGGAAAACAGGGAGGTGTGCGCTGATTTTTCCAGCGCACACAGATAATGCGACGGTGAGTTTTCACGCAGGACAGGCTTTGCATCGATTTCCGGCACATAGACTGGGATCTTCGTCGGGTTGCGGGGTTTTCGGATGCCTCGGGAATGATGCGTTGAAATCCTGGGTGTGCAAGACGAACTCAGAGGGGCTGGGTTGATCCAGTGGGCGATGCGTGAAAATTTCTACTGCACAGCAGGCGTTGCGTCGGTTCCTCTTAGGAAGTTGGTCTGTGTCGTTCTGGCTCGGTTTTGTGTTGATCCAGTGGGCCGTGCGTCAAAGGTCTGGTCACAACGCTGGTGCTGTGTTGAACTTCTCTTGCGAAGTAAGGCTGCATTGATATGGTTAGGTGTGCAGTGATTTTCTTACCGTGATGCAGGATGTGCGTCGTTTCTTGCAGGCTGTGCATCGTTTCTTGCAGGCTGTGCGTTGAATTTACGCTGCACAAGGAGTTCTTTTGCAGGATGAAGTCTTTTTAGTTCTGAGACTTCAGGGAACAGGAGGCAAGCTCTATCCAAGCCCTTGGAGAACACTTCTCAGCAGAGCCAGAGGACAGCAAGGAAGCAGGGCAACAGCAGGGCAGTAGTCCTTTGCAGAAAAGCAGTCAGGTAAGTCCTTGCAGGTTCTGGCTCAGGGATTCTTCTCCAGTGGTATCTTGTCTAGAAGTGTTTAAGTTGGCTGCTTAAATACTCAAATGTGCCTTTGAAGTGGGGGAGACATCAAAGAGTGGCTTTAGAAGTGCACCAGGCCCCCTTTCGGTACCATCCTGTCTGCCAGGGTCCCAGTAGGGTGTGTGCAGTACTTTGTGTGAGGGCAGGCTACTGTCCCTTAACATGTAAGTGTCAGGCCCTCCATCCTCCCAGCCCAGGAAGACCCATTCAATATGCAGATGTGTGCAAGTGTGACTGAGTATCCTGTGTTTGGGGTTTGTCTGAGTGGAATGCACAAGGGAGCTGTCAACCAACCCAGACAGACCTGGATTGTAAGGCACAGAAGGATTTAAGGACAGAAAAATGCTCACTTCTAAAAGTGGCATTTCTAAAATAGTAATATTAAATCCAACTTCACCAGTCAGCATAATTTTGTATTCCCATTCTAGCCATACTAAATATGACCTGTTTACCCCTTTCTGATCAGAAGCTACCACTCAAACAGTATATGAGGGTAGCCCTAATGTTAGCCTGTGAAAGGAGCAGGCCTCACAGCAGTGAAAAATGAATTTAGGAGTTTTACACTACCAGGACATATAAACTAGACAGGTATATGTCCTGCCTTTTACCTACACAGCACCCTACCCTATGGGTTACCTAGGGCCTACCTTAGTAGTGGCTTAAATGTGGAAAGGGGGGAGTTTAAGGCTTGGAAAATACTTTTAAATGGCAAGTCGAAGTGGCTGTAAAACTGCACACACAGGCCTTGCAATGGCACGCCTGAGGCATGGTTAAGGGGCTACTTAGGTGGGTGGCACAATCAGTGCTGCAGGCCCACAAGTAGCATTTAATCTATAGGACCTGGGCACATGTAGTGCACTTTACTGGGGACTTACAAGTAGATTAAATAAGCCAATTGGGTATACACCAATGTCACCATGTTTTAAGGGAGAGAGCATATGCACTTTAGCACTGGTTAGCAGTGGTAAAGTGTGTAGAGTCCTAAAACCAGCAAAAACAGTGTCCAAAAAGTGGAGGGAGGCATGCAAAAAGTTAGAGGTGACCACCCTAAGGTTGTCAGGTCTAACACATAGCATTTATACTATGGGGTATATCAAATTAGATTTATGGAAAGAATAAAACAGTGAATATATCAAAGCAATAAAAACATTTGACATTACATTTGGAAATCCTCAGTGCCTCTTCCCCACATCTATCAATAAAGTTTGCAAAAAAGAAGGATCTTCATATGTTTTAGTCTTGTTATTGTGAGCCACTTAGAACAAACATAGATGGTAAAAGACCGAACCTGGCATTGAGAGAAAAGAGAGCCGGGCAGATGGCGAGAATTTTTTCTGCCTGTAGAATTGGCAAAGTCTTGAGTGAAGAACAAATTGGATTCAGACCATGAGATGCACCCTTTAACTTTGGCTGCTCTGATGACTTTGAGAAGCTCAACAAACTTTGAGAAGAAAATTATAATTCCTCTGGGTTTCTGTGAAGATGATCAAGAATGAGAAGCATGATCAAGAAGATGTGTCTGCTGTATGTTTATAAGAGGGGAAGTTGGATGATCCAAAATCTTGGGAACCAATGTTTAAAAAGAAAGAGATAGGTCCGAGCTTTCCAAACCTTCAGCCAGACCATAAATATGAAAGTTGTTTATTCTGTTGTGATTCTGCAAGTCTTCAACATGTTGTTTCAAGTACGATATCTCAGATTGCAAGACTTTAACAACCTGTGCAGTATCATGGAGTTTGTCAACCATTTGTTTCACTTAACTAACTAATTTATGTGCATCCATTTATCATCAAGAAATGGAAGCTGGTTATTGGTTTCTTTCATTTAAGGTTTAATTTGCTGAAGAAGTCCCATTGAAACTATTGCTGATACTTTATGGGCATCACAATATCTTTTTTACTCTTTTATTAGTTGGAATATTGGAAGGCATTTTATTAGCAAGTGAGGAAGTGAAACCAGAAGAAATATTGGAGGATGATGAATAACCCTTGCAGAGACCCACAGTATTTTCCATATTCTCCAGAACAGAGAAAGAATTAGAGGTACTGATTGAAGAGATATGGCTGGAGATGGATGGTGTAATTTGAAAACGTTTTAGGTTTCTAGTCTTCCCCATAATGTCTCAGATATATGTTTTAGTGGTATGAGCACAGTAATAGTCCACAAATAGCAGGCAACATTTTTTTGACATGCAGCCACTGCAGTAAAGTTTAGCAGAAAAAGAACATAAGGAAAATGCCAGAGTGTTCACATGTTTTAAGATGACCAAAACTGTCTATAACTGCAAAATTAAGAAAAATACCCAAGAAATCCATTAAAGTCTTCCCATTGTAATAGGCAGAAGAAACCTATTACAAAAAAGGGCCATTGAAACTAGAAGAAGTGGTCTTTGCAACAAACTTGCTGGTGCCATAGGCAGTTCCCTAGCAGGGCCGTAGGAGCAGTGAGAGAAAGCAGGGTCTTGGAAAGCAACAGTTCAACTCCCTGTTGCGGCCCCAGCAGAGCTCACAAAATGGCGGCCATACCAAATCTGTGCCAAACCCTGTTCTGGAAAAACAATGACATTGCATGACTCAACATAAGAATACCGTATTTACAGTGAACTCGATATATATCTGAAGATTTTAGGTCCAGTTCTACAATCTGGTATACAGACAGTTGTACTTCTACCATGACGTATCTTATCCATTCCACAGGTCGGTGATTATCAACACTCCACATTAATAGCTTGGTCTGATGGCCTGCTATCCATCATGATAGAGGACAGTCTGATGGTGGTCGTTCAGTCCTCTGTCTTCTGTATCCCCGGCTATTTTTTGCAGACCCCACTCTATCAACAATAGAATGGTGATCATCCGCCTGCCTTATTTAGAGTTGTTAGCCATCAGAGTGGGATGCAGTGACTCTCACAATGGAGGACAGCAATGGTGGACTGTGTTTTTCAACAGCAGATGTAATCAATGCACGCCTACTCTACAACAATACCTGCAGCTTCCACTTCAAAATACACTCCTTTACCCTCAGACACCCTTTACCACTAAAAAAAACACAAACACCGCCAGGAGAACTACATCTCCATTATTTGATAAATTGTCTAGAACAAGTGAAACCAGATTATTTGAAAATGAGCTAACTGTAATAATGGATGCAATAATTGGGGTGAACCCCAGTTGTTTGGAACACTGGTTCAGAAAACCATGAGGAGGCAGACAAGGCAAGTGTGAGACAGAAGTGTTGATAAAGTGATTGCTGTCACCACTATCAGATGCTTAAAGGAGGACAGCTGCAGGCCATGGAACAGCATGTAAGGGAGAGAGTATTCTCTCTTTTCAAGGACGCACCAAGAGGCCATAGCAACATGGTGGTGTGTCTTCCAGGTCTATCATCCACATGCCCTGAGAAGAAAAGGTGTTGTTCATACTCTACACTGAAGCAATTGTGGGAATTGCAAGTGGAGTGGAGGTTCAAACACTCCCTCTCAAACGATAACTAATTTAGCCTGTCCGCATTCCCACACCCCTAATTGCTAATGCAAATATCCACACTAATAACAATCTGTTCTCACAAGTTATCTGCCTGATCTCTTTCACAAGTCCCTATATTATCTATGTGTTCATATTCTTCCACTTACTCTGACGCAGTGTGAAAAAGTCATCCTTTTAGCATATTCACCCCGTGTGTTCTGACTGTTACTGGTGGTAATTGACCCTGGCTGATCCTGGCTGTACCCTGGGCTCCGTTAACCAGGCCCAGAGCCAGTGCTCTGAATAAGAGGTATATGGTAAAATGGTACAATTATAATTTTCAATGACATACTCCAGTAAAATTAGATAATAAGGCAAGGGGATTCAAACAACATATAAGTCCCCAGTAGTTAAAAGGGCAGAGACATTTAGAGACCCATTCGGTTTCCTGCACTGGAGTGTGCACTGCCGTTTTGCCTGCTGTCATTTTTAAAGGCAGCCCTGTTTTGCAGACTGTCTTTAAAAGGTGAAATGGGTGCAAATTCAACTTTGGAATTAAAAATACTTCCAAAGTGAAAATCTAAATATATCACCCCTAATGTCTCCCTTAAGTGCCCAGGGGAGGGGTGCAATGTAACTATACAAAGGGACATTTTAAAATATGTTTTACATGCTCTGGTCAGGAAGAAAATGCCCATTTCATTTTTCTTCTTTGTAGATACTTAGCTCCATAGGATAACATGGGAGTATTTCACACTTGGATAACATGGGGGTATTTCACATAAGCATAAATATTACTAGGACAAAGCTAAATGTGTCCGGGAAGGACTAAAAAAATTGGTAGTGATAAATCCAATAAGTTGCCACTGTTGAATTTATCATAACTAACACAGAAAATAAGTTATAACTTATTTTCTGTAAGTCAAAATCCAGCCTGTTAGTGGCCTCTCCTGATTGGTCAGCCTTAACCAAATTAGACAGGCTGCTTTGATGAGGTGATAAGTGGCCTACACTGAGCAGAGGTTATCTGATGGGGATGTGCTGCAGCTGCAGAGGCCAGGCCAGGAAGAGGGCTGGGTAAATCAAACTGAGCTTCAAAGGAAGTAGGACAGAAAGGAATGCCAGCCATGCCTGCCCTCTCATCTTCTACTGCACAGATAGGTAGCAGGCCCAGAAAAGGAATTGGCAGATGGTCTGGAGGGGGTGTTAATGGAAATGAGCCAGTAGGTTGGTTTAACAATGTCTAGCTCCTCTGAGGGAAAAAAATATCCACCTTCTATTTTAAAGTGCAGTGCATTATGGGACAAGACAATGCCACTCTTTGGAGGAAGCTGTCATGCTTTTGGGTGGCACCCTGCACCCCAGTGGACAGGGGTGTCCCCTGGTTGCCCCACAGCATGATTAAATAAATGTGGCTGAGCTGCATTGCAACTCGGATCTGCTACCTGAAACTACCTAGAGAAGAATGACTGTCCTGCTGGAACCCTGGTCTGCAACTCCAAGGACTGCACTCCGAAGTACTGGCACACTGGATCAACAGCCCTATGAACTTTGTCTTGCTTCAAGAAGGACTCAGGAGTGCAGTCCCTGAAAGCAACAGGTTAACAGAGCTTGCCTTCACCAACTGTCACAAAAGACCCCAGCCTGTAGTGCGTTGAGTGGACTTTCAAGGATTTGGCCAGGTGCATTGTGGGAACTGTGGTCCTAAATGTCCAAGGGTCATCTATCTCAGAGATTATAGAACCTTGGATTTGTGTTTTGGATACTTTGAATCCTCAAGAGGAACTGCATGAAAAGGTTTCAGAAGTTTGGAGCAACTTTTGGAAAAAGCTCTATAAGTGGACCGACCCGACATTGTGAGTCAAGCCGATTACCATCAACCACGACCCTGCCTGATTTCAGACTTGTTCAGCTGGTAGCTCCGAGCTCTAGACTTTCTGTATTTGAACAGGGCCTTACAGAAAAGCAATCCTATGATGTTACATCAAAATCAGCTTGCTGAGGAGGACTGCACAACATTGAGAGAGAAAAGCTCCAGCAAAGCTTCTTAGTGCAAAGGTAAAATTTTGACAGAGGCCTCCTGCTCAGTGTATCCAAGCAGAGCTCTATCACGGTTGGCTTCAAACTTTCACTGTGTCCCTGTCAAGCACGACCAGATGTCACCCGTTAGTGATATTGATTTCTAAGCATCAGAAATCACATTGTTTTATTTAATCTTAAAAAAATCATAACTCTAATTCCCTATATTGGGATTTGGACTTGTTTGTCTCATTTTCATTTTCAAGGTAAACATTTTTACTATTTTCATAAATTGGTGTAGGATTTTTGCTGTGTGCTTATTTACTGAATTGGTGTATTTAAATGCTTTACATGCCTGTTTCCTAAGTTTAGCCTGCCTGCTCATTGGCAAGCTACCAGGGGTTGAGCCAGGGGCTAATGTTTTGAAATCTTGATTTTTACCCGTACTAATAAGAAGCTTTCAGTGCACAACATTCCCCCTAACCCAACTCACAAAGGAAAGACAATTAAACAATTATGATTTTATATTTTGAGAACAAATTATCCCCTATATTTCAACATCTATCAGGTTACCCATAGCTATTTAAGTTCTGTACTCTCTTGCATTCACACAACACCTATTGGTGATATGGTACAATATAAAATGAAAGAAATTGTGATATTTTAAGTTGGAATAGATGGTTTCCAGTTCTGGTTTTATAATTGTCATACCACTGCATTCTGAGAGGTTTTTGTTTTATTATTGTTTTACTTGGATAAAACACACATGAATTAAATGATATGTAGAAAACCAGGAATGTAAAAGTTAGTCAACTGTTTCAAGTAACAATCTACTTTGACTAGCATGATGTTTTCAACCTGAAAAGTAAAAGGACTTCTTATTCTTATTAAAACTCAACTCAAACACACACACGCATCCATTGTCTCATCTGCATTATAACAGAAATACAATGATGTATCTATAGAACATCTCAGCTCTGGAATACACTACCAGCTGCCCTAACATCTGAAACTGACCTACTGCACTTTAGGAAACCTATACAAAATGGCTTGTTCCTGTTTAATCAGCTTCCACTGATCTGTCTTTTCTCAGTAGCAGTATGTGCCCTTGTGCAAATAAATGTACAGAACCAGTTTACCTGTATGGTATTAGTGGACTCTATGAATAAATAAATCACTCAAAAGCACTGGAAGAGGTATGTGTCTGCTAGCCAAAGTGGTTCAGCTTGCTCATGCAAACAACAGATTGTCAGTGGATCGGACACCATTGTCACAAGAGGCTCATAGATTATTTGTCATTCTGTGCATAAAAGTACTATCATAGATAGTTTGTAAAACATTAGGGATACAGTTGCACCTCCACTCTGTATCTAGGTAACTATACAAAAGGGAAAGGGATTAGTGGAGTTACAGATATGGAAGCAGCACCCTGTTCCCCAATATTTAGGACACCTACATTCAGATCAACCTGAAATGCCTGTTCTGCTCCAGGCTGATCTTGCACAAAAATGGTTCCCTTCCCAACATCATTTTAGAAGTGTAGCAAAAATCAAGCATAGAGAATAAATGCCATGAAGGCTGAAATGCAAAGTCACACACAGTAGTCAAAATCAAAATAATTCTATGTCAGAAGTGAGCATCAAGAATTAGAGAAGGAATGGATAGCACAGTTGTTAGAAAAGGAAAGTCTTCTCAAATCCCTTTGAAATAATTACAACAAATCAGACAGTATCCCTAGTATTAAGGGAAGTTCAAAAGTAAAACTGGCTAACCCCCAAAATCTAGTTTTTGTACGCCATTCTTGCATTTCAAATCAGTAAAACCGTAAACTCGTTATGGCATGATTGCAAGTAAAATGTCTCTCAGTGAATCAGAGTAGTCTACATCACTAACCAAGCTCATTTGCACTAGCCAACTTTTAGGAAATCATCTGGAATCTTCCATGTTACTGCTCTGCCAAGATGTTCACACTACACAAAATGAACCTACCTTTACACTGATAAATACGATGATTCTCAGCAATAAAACTACAGCAGAAGTGCTGTGGAAAATGTTGTAGTTAAGAACAGTAGAGAATTAATTTGGAGCACAACAGGTAAATTAGATCAATTTGCCATTGTTCTGCTGAGCTGTGGGGAAGAGTAGATACATGGGGGACCAGATTGAAGCAGTGAATACAGGAGAGAAAACAGCATCAGAACAGTATCCATTTTATCCAAGTGGCATAAATAAATCATGCTAATAAGCATACTTCTAGGTGTCATACTAAACTCATTTCAACTGCATTCATATTGATTCAGAATTCTCATAATGGATCTCCCTTAAATATCATTATTCACTATTACTATTTTTCATGACAATTCACATCCAGATAAACACTCCTAAAGTTTCCCCTCAAATTATTTGATAATCTCTAAATACACAAATAAAACATTTTAAATCAGGAAATCATTCACTCAGCATCACTCTCTGCTTCCTTCTGGAATTCTTCTTCACCATTTTCAGCTGATTGTAGACATGATCCCACATCAATCACACATTTTAGTTCATGGTCTTAGGATCTCTCTCTATTCATCAAACTATTATTGCCTCAGTAATCCTCCACCCGCATTATTTATCTAGTCACCAACCTTGCTAAAAACCCTTCTGTAACTCACTAAACTACGAATCTACAGCTTCTCATAAACCAGGCTCTTCAAAAGATTTAAGTGCATGCAAAGTATTAATAATATCAACAACATGAAAATGAATAGCCCTGCTGCAATCGAGTATATAGGTACAACAGCTTTTGCCCTTTATTACCTTGCATACTCTATCCTCCTTCACCAAAATAATATCTAATCTATTCTGCACAACTATAGCACTAATATGAAAAAACATGACACCAAAATGACAAAAATCTAGAGCTAAAAGGCCCAAAGCACAACTGAGGGTAACTGGTCTCACTGGAGAGAGACAAAGGCACAAGTGCAGGCCTACAATGATGGAACACACCCCTGCACAGGACCAAGTTAGGCCTGCTGACTATTTACCTTAACTCTTTTGTGTGTGGTCTGTGTTGCATTGATTTGTGAGGCTTTACGTCATCCAGCGTCAGTTCTAAGAAGCTGCAAGGGCTGCAATGTAAGGTCCTGCATCGAGTTGCTTCTGGCAGCATCAGTTTCAATTAAACTGTGCATTGAGGGTTTGTGAGGCTTTGCATTGACTTGTGTTGGTTCTATTAAAGCTGTTGAAGCTGTGCAGTGAGGCTTTGAGAGGCCTCATGTCAATTCACATTGGTTCTGTTAAACCTGACAGCGGAGTGGTGGGGCTTTGAAAGGCTTTGCCTCCTCTCACATTTGTTGCAATGAGGCTGCCAGCTGTTTATTGGTTATTTGTTCCTTTGGGGAAATAAGTGCCCTCTAGCACTGACCAGGGGCTCAGAAGATATAGGTTGCCACCGGGGGCTAGGAGTCAGTCTTGCACAATGCACTTGCACACTATGGGGAAGTCCAGTTACATCTGGTCAGCTGGGATGTCCTCTCTTTGGCTTTTCAAGTGACCTCTTCAGCTCTTTTATACTTGTTGCTGGTCAGGGATTGCACTCCATTTTGTTTGGAGTTAGGCACAGTCTTTTCTTTGTAGTGGCTTGTAACTGCAGCAGTTACAGTCTTTCAGAGTGCAGTCGTCTCTTTGGTGCAGTCAAGGGGTCCAACAGAAGAGTCCTTCTTCTCTACTTCTTTTCAGAAGTGGTCTAGTGAACTCTACAGAGCTGCATTATTTATCCTTCATTTCTGGGCTTGACGGAGGGGGCACACTAATCAATAGGTACAGAGCTACCTCCCAGTAGTATGGCCACTTCCTATGAAATGCAGCAAACGTCTAGACCACCATGCATCTTTCTCCTGGAAATAAAAATGGAGAAAATCTCTCTTTGTAGTTTGTGTCTGTGTAACCCAACCCAGAGGAGCAGCTAGCAACCAGTCCCTCTCCTTTCTAGTTGGGGAGCTCAAATCTGTTTAGAGTTTAAGGATGTGAGGGTAGTTTGCATCCTGTGATATCTGTTTTCTGTAAATCGTCTTGCCTGTGAAGTCCATTTAACCTACCCAGCCCTCTTCCTCTCACTGGCTTCTCTGAGGAGATCTCCTACCATCAAATGGCTATGTTGTTGCAGACCCAGACCTTTTCACACCTATTCAGGGAGCAGCTTGGCCAGCCTCTCAAGGCTGACAAATCAGAAGAGGATGTTACAGGGCTACTTTAGGAAACATCAGATTAGTAAGTTCTAAAAAAAATGACTTTCCTATAATAGTTGTATCAAATCCAACATTAGCAAGATGTTGAGTTTAATATAACTATTAATTTGGTACCTGAGGTTTTCCTTTTGTAAGTAAGACATTGAATTATTAGTTGTGCAGGATGGGAGGCCTGCACTACAATAAAGACCACAAATTCTCCTTACTGGAAACCAAGCCACCCATTGTAGCACTTGACTCTCTCAGGGTAGTGAAGCAGAACAGTTCAGGGAAGGCCATGTGGCCTAGAAATTACCATTCACTGACACAATTATAACACCACATAAATGATTGTTTAGTCAGTCCTTTTCATTTCTAAATACTACACAATAATTTACAAAGTTACTTATTATACAGATAGAAATATCTTTGGTGACATTCTAAATTTACATGTGACCCCCAGTGGGTCATAGTACCCTCCTTAGTCATAGTACCCCCACCTATATCGGATAGAACATCACAAAATAAGAGGGTATCACTTTAAATAAAGCAGGCCTTTTCACTTTGTCAAGGAAGTTACCACATCAATGTAAGGCAAGACTATTGGCTTTGTCAAGGGGTCATCACAACATTAATATAAGCCAAGCCTATTGAATTGTCAAAAGTCACTACATCTTTAAATAAGACAAGCCTTTTGGCTTTGTCAGAGTTTCCCACTTTTAAAGCCCAAATGCCACATGTTAGCAATCATCAGTACATCACTGAAATCAGTAACCATGTTTAAACACAATTATTATTAGCAATATACTAGGAAGTCAACAGAATGTTTAATTCCACCAGTTGAATTGGAGGAATTTAATAATTCAACTTTACTCATGTAATGATGAATTACTAATAAATTCCGCTGCTCCACAGAGGAAATAAAAAATCAGCAGCACTGCTGAAACAGGCGATCTCGCTCACCTACTGTAAATTGATCAATAACTCTCCTGATCCTCTGACTAAGCTTCAGGGGAGTTTGGTCCCAGAAGTGGAGGATCTGGAGGAGAGAGAGGGGCCTGAAGCCCTTGCCTCCCCAAGGAAGGTGGCCATACACTGCAGATTTTGTTTGGTACAATTGAAAAATCTTCATCACAGCTACTATGCATGCACTACCCAGGTTAAAATGGTCAAAGCAGATCAAGCTTGGTGTCCTAGGAATTGTGGTCAGGAGAGTATTTTCTTTCATATGCTGTGGAGCTGCCCCGCGCGTCAACATTACTGGGGGGGGAGTACTGACTTGCCTTAAATAAGTGGTGGGGAGTGCTCTGGCACTGTCAACCAAATGGTGCCTCGTCAATGTTTGGTCTGAAACTGACTTTTATCATATGGAATGACTGGCTCACATTAGGATTGATGGTAGCCAAGCGAAATCTAGCTTGCATGTGGAGATCTGAATTGAGCCTGAGCTTTGGTGTTGGAAGAGAGATATGGATTGGTGCATGGTGGCTTAGAGGGTGGTATATGTGAGAAGAGGTTGCCCGAAAAAATTGAATACAATATGGTGGATGTGTGCAGGGGGGAATGCTGTGAGCCCCTGGATGGTACTACTGAGGTTGTTTTGTAATCCCATTGGTATGGATCCTACCGCTGATCTGTGTCTTGTAGCGATGACAGTCCGATGCCAGTGTGTTGCTATCCCTATAGGATTTTGTCAGTGGGTGCTGCTGTGTTTACCTTCTGTATTGAAAGGTTTACTGTCACCACAGTCTTCCTTTGTCTATTTAATAAAAATAATAAAAAAAACAAAAATCAGCAGCAGTGATTAAAATGTATCATCTATTCATAAAGGAAAGCTCCGGTTGTAATTACTTCCTCATGTGTTGTCTATCTTTTATGTTTACTGCTCTCATCTGTAGCAGCCCTAAAGGCTGGTGCTTGTGGGCAAAGCACCTTTCTTTTTAACTTTGTTTTTGGTGCATTTTGGCGAAAGTGCTCCCTAGTCTCTTAAGAGAGAATTGCAGCAGCTGGCTTCAGTTGCTGGTTGGTAGGATGTGCTGGAAACAAGAAAAGTCAGCTGTAATGCTGGTGCGCTCTTCCTCCCATTGCAGCAAGTGCACTCAACCCCCACCGTTTTTCTGACTCCCCACCGTTAATGTTAGCACTGCAGAGGAGCCCATCACCACTCTCATGTGGTCTAACCTCAGGATGGCTGCTCAAGAGAATTGCAGGTGGAGTCAGAGGTGCCCCTGGAGAACGGGGGTACCATAGCTTCTTGAGGTGCTGTCAGCTGCCTGCATGCCACACTGAAATGCTGAAGGAAGGAACAAAGGTGAGTGTAACCACTGGCCATGGAAAAAGAATCCAGTTACCACCTGTCTCCTACATGTAAACTGCAGCGCTCAAGCCTGCATGTTGTGATACTCACTGGCACTGCGCCTCTGCAGAATTTTAAGGTGATTCTACACAATTCCACAGAGTGAAACACCACCAGCTCTGGCCAGGCCTACAATACACTTGCAATAAAGTCTCAAAATCCATTTAATGTGTGTCTGAGGTTTTCATTAAAACTTTCATGCCACATAACATGCAGACATAGGACTAACCACTAGAGGTTTGTGCACTCCCAGACGCTAAAACAGAAGCTCCAGGTTTTGGGGCATGTGAAAGAATTGAAAGACAGTCTGGGAGGGTCATGCATTTTGGGGCCAGGTTCCAAACTTCTTCTGAAGGGCAGCTGCAACTTCTGCATCTGCCCACAATACAGCAAGGCTTGGTGCAGCTGTTATTTGATGACACAGAAGATTGCATTTCCATTCTCCCTGCCAGCTCCTTATGGGTAAGGTGTTGGATTTATAGTGGCTGCCTCCCAGACATGAGCATGGGGAGCAGGATGAACCCACTGTCAATGTTGAGGGGTTCAAAGGTGTTGTTTCGCAGCAGGGGGGATGAACCCCCTTAAGGCGGTTGGAACAGGGGAAAAAGCCCCAAGTTGCACCACTCCCCCAAGAATGGGAAAAAAACAATCCTGCACTGACCCCTAGGCCATGGCTCATATTGGGGAACTTTGCAAGGGTTTTGGAAGAGCTCCAAATACTCTGATATCTTCGAGAGGCCTCAAAGGTCAGTGTCTTAAATGTGTATAACTCAGGCCTGATGTGCTAATTTGAACTATCTTGGGTTAATTTTACTCCTGGTGACTAGCTCTAGACACTAGGAGCATTTTCAGCAGGCCTCCTCCTGGCTTTCAAAGGGTGCACTCTGCGGGAAGGTGCTTTTACTGGCTCCCTGTACCAAGTTCCTACTTTGCCTGGCCCTTGACTTGGCCCTCTCTAAAGGGTTACGATGAGACCCTTTGCCTTCTCCCTGCCTGTTCTATTGAATTAATTTTTGTTGTTCATGGAACTCTGGGCACTTTACAGCTGCTAACCAATGCTTAAGTGCTTGTGCACACTCTAAAACATGGTAACATTGGCTTACACCCGACTAGCATATTTAATTTAATTATAAATCCCTAGTAATGTGGTAAAACATATAGCCAGGGCTGGTAAATCAAACACTTCTAGTGGGCATGTAACACTTATTGTACCACCTACTAAAGTAGCCCGTTTAAAATATGTCCCAGGCCTGCCATTGCAACCTGTCATCTGTTGTTGTATTTGGCAAAATAATCACCTTGCCAGGCCTAAAATTCCCTTTTTATTAAATGTAAGTCTCCTCTAAGATAGATCCTAAACTACCATAGGGCAGGGTGCATTGTACATAACAAGTGGGACATGTACCTTTATGTTCTACATGTCCTTGTGGTAAAAAACACACACACATTTACATAGTTGTTCGCTACTGTCTGGTCTACCTCCCCCACAGGACAACATTGTATTGCCTATTACATTTAATAAGTGATAACTGTTATTTAGGAGTGAGTCTAAGAAATTGTAATTTAAATTCATCTTTAATGACAAAAGCCTATTTTAAGTTAAAATTCTGAAAATGACACTTTTAGAAAGTTGGCTTTTTCTTCTCCTAACCATTTGGTGCCTGCTGCTGGTTTCCGGAGTCTCATGACAAGTCGAAGTTGGAAGTTGGTCTTTGTGTATTCCTCCCAAACAGTCACACAAAAAAGGGAGTGAATATTGGCCGGATGGGCCATCCAATCAGTATTGGGGGTTTGCAGGGCCAAGCACAGCTCTACTTGCATTTCAAAGACTACCTCTGTTCACACACCTATAACTTCTCACTAGCCTATTGTGACTGCAGACAAGCTGAGACCAGGACTGGGAGAGGCAGGGAATTCCAGAAACGTCTGTGGGGAGGAAAACTCCACAGGTTTCTTACACTTCAGAGCTCGTATCGGGTATAAAGCTAGGACTGCAGACCCTCTCTTCAGTACATTACTGGTTCTGTGGACACTACAGAAGGACTATGCAACTACCAGAGTACTGCGCTGCTGACTAAGACCGTTCCTGGTGTCTGAGAAGGAAGACTGCATCTACTCCTTTCATCCCAGGTTACCTGAGTGACTACAAGGGCTGGTTAGCTGGCATCATGCCCTTGTCATTGTCAGCGACAACTGGCAACAAAAGATCTGCAATTCATGTTACAGCATCAACAGTCTGTGGTGACCTCTAATGCAAAGTTCCAACAGTGGACAGAGGACAGAATCTTCATGCTACAGTAACACTCATTCACTATGTTCTTCCTGCTCCTCATGGCCTCCTACACTATGAACTGGCCTTTTTCTGCCAATTTTTGAGAAATTATTTTTTTCAGTGTGTAGGAGGCTGGCCTGGCTTGTAGTGGGTACCAAGGGGTACGTACACCTTGCACCAGGTCCAGGTATCCCTTATTAGTGTAGAGGGGTGTCTAGCAGCTTAGGCTGATAGAAAAGGTAGCTTAGCAGAGCAACTTAGGCTGAACAAGGAGACATGCAAAGCTCCTACTATACCACTGGTGTCATATGCCCAATATCATAAGAAAACACAATACACAGATATACTAAAAATAAAGGTACTTTATTTTTATGACAATATGACATTATGACAATATGCCAATATGCCAAAAGTATCTCAGTGAGTACCCTCAGTATGAGGATAGCAAATATACACAAGATATATGTACACAATACCAAAAATATGCAGCAATAGCAATAGAAAGCAATGCAAGCAATGTATAGTCACAATAGATTGCAATGAGAGCACATAGGTACAGGGGCAACACAAACCATATACTCCAAAAGTGGAATGCGAATAACGTATGGACCCCAAACCTATGTGACCTTGTAGAGGGTCGCTGGGACTGTGAGGGTTAGAAAAATAGCCCACCGCAAGACCCTGAAAAGTGGGTGCAAAGTGCACCGAAGTTCCCCACGGAGCACAGAAGTCGTGATAGGGGAATTCTGCCAGGAAGACCCACACCAGCAATGCAACAACGATGGATTTCCAGACGAGAGTACCTGTGGAACAAGAGGACCAAGTCCAGGAGTCACGATCAAGTCGGGAGTGGGCAGATGCCCAGGAAATGCCGGCTGTGGGTGCAAAGAAGCTGCCACCGGATGGTAGAAGCTGTGGATTCTGCAAGAACGAAGAGGGTTAGAAACGTCCCCTTTGGAGGATGCATGTCCCACGTCGTGAAGAAGCTTGCAGAGGTGTTTCCGTGCAGAAAGACTGCAAACAAGCCTTGCTAGCTGCAAGGGTTAGGGTTAGGGTTTTTGGATGCTGCTGTGGCCCAGGAGGGATCAGGATGTCGCCAATTGTGTGAGGAGATAGAGGGTGCGCCCAGCAAGACAAGGAGCCCACTCAGAAGCAAGCAGCACCCGCAAAAGTGCCGGAACAGGCACTACAAAGTGGAGTGAACCGGAGCTCACCCGAAGTCACAAAGGAAGGTCCCACGACGCCGGAGGACAACTCAGGAGGTCGTGCACTGCAGGTTAGAGTGTTGGGGACCCAGGCTTTGCAGTGCACAAAGGAAATCCTGGAAGAGTGCACAGGAGCCGGAGCAGCTGCAAATCACGCGGTACCCAGCAATGCAATCTAGCGTGGGGAGGCAAGGACTTACCTCCACCAAACTTGGACTGAAGAGTCACTGGACTGTGGGAGTCACTTGGACAGAGTTGCTGAGTTCAAGGGACCTCGCTCGTCGTGCTGAGAGGAGACCCAGAGGACCGGTGATGCAGTCTTTTGGTGCCTGCGGTTGCAGGGGGGAGATTCCGTCGACCCACAGGAGATTTCTTCAGAGCTTCTAGTGCAGAGAGGAGGCAGACTACCCCCACAGCATGCACCACCAGGAAAACAGTCGAGAAGGCGGCAGGATCGGCGTTACAAGGTTGCTGTAGTCGTCTTTGCTACTTTGTTGCAGTTTTGCAGGCTTCCAGCGCGGTCAGCGGTCGATTCCTTGGCAGAAGGTGAAGAGAGAGATGCAGAGGAACTCTGATGAGCTCTTGCATTCGTTATCTAAAGAATTCCCCAAAGCAGAGACCCTAAATAGCCAGAAAAGGAGGTTTGGCTACTTAGGAGAGAGGATAGGCTAGCAACACCTGTAGGAGCCTATCAGAAGGAGTCTCTGACGTCACCTGCTGGCCCTGGCCACTCAGAGCAGTCCAGTGTGCCAGCAGCGCCTCTGTTTCCAAGATGGCAGAGGTCTGGAGCACACTGGAGGAGCTCTGGGCACCTCCCAGGGGAGGTGCAGGTCAGGGGAGTGGTCACTCCCCTTTCCTTTGTCCAGTTTCGCGCCAGAGCAGGGCTGGGGGATCCCTGAACCGGTGTAGACTGGCTTATGCAGAAATGGGCACCATCTGTGCCCATGAAAGCATTTCCAGAGGCTGGGGGAGGCTACTCCTCCCCAGCCTTGACACCTTATTCCAAAGGGAGAGGGTGTAACACCCTCTCTCTGAGGAAGTTCTTTGTTCTGCCTTCCTGGGCCAAGCCTGGCTGGACCCCAGGAGGGCAGAAACCTGTCTGAGGGGTTGGCAGCAGCAGCAGCTGCAGTGAAACCCCGGGAAAGGTAGTTTGGCAGTACCCGGGTCTGTGCTAGAGACCCGTGGGATCATGGGATTGTCCCACCAATGCCAGGATGGCATTGGGGGGGCAATTCCATGATCTTAGACATGTTACATGGCCATATTCGGAGTTACCATTGTGAAGCTATACATAGGTAGTGTATACCTATGTATAGTGCACGCGTGTAATGGTGTCCCCGCACTCACAAAGTCCGGGGAATTTGCCCTGAACAATGTGGGGGCACCTTGGCTAGTGCCAGGGTGCCCACACACTAAGTAACTTAGCACCCAACCTTTACCAGGTAAAGGTTAGACATATAGGTGACTTATAAGTTACTTAAGTACAGTGGTAAATGGCTGTGAAATAACGTGGACGTTATTTCACTCAGGCTGCAATGGCAGGCCTGTGTAAGAATTGTCAGAGCTCCCTATGGGTGGCAAAAGAAATGCTGCAGCCCATAAGGATCTCCTGGAACCCCAATACCCTGGGTACCTCAGTACCATATACTAGGGAATTATAAGGGTGTTCCAGTATGCCAATGTAAATTGGTGAAATTGGTCACTAGCCTGTTAGTGACAATTTGCAAAGAGAGAGCGTAACCACTGAGGTTCTGGTTAGCAGAGCCTCAGTGAGACAGTTAGGCATCACACAGGGAACACATACATATAGGTCACAAATTTATGAGCACTGGGGTCCTGGCTAGCAGGGTCCCAGTGACACATAACAAACATACTGAAAACATAGGGTTTTCACTATGAGCACTGGGCCCTGGCTAGCAGGATCCCAGTGAGACAGTGAAAACACCCTGACATACACTCACAAACAGGCCAAAAGTGGGGGTAACAAGGCTAGAAAGTGGCTACTTTCTCACACAGTGGGACTAATCAGGTCCTTGTTTCCGGCCCACGTGCCATTGCAGTCAGCCTGAACTTGTGAGTTCACCCGGTCTCATATGACTAGATAACCACGAGTTGCTCTTTGTATATTTAGGCACTATACCTTCCTTAAATGTTTGAAAGTGCATATCTCTGTTTGTACTGATTGGATAATTGTCATTTTGGTGTCAATACTTTGCTCTATTTTTGAAAATTAATTCTGTTTTTTTTTTACACTTTAATACTGTTTAAATATTGCATCAATAATTTACCCATTGCTTCTATGTTATCCTAATTGCTTTTGCGCCAACCTACCAGAGAGTTAAGCACAGGTTAATTCAGTGACTTTTGTGGTTCCCCTGACAAGGATTGTGGCTATTGCTTTAGTAGGGTCTCACCCTCCTCAACCAACAACCGAATTTCTCACACCTGTCTCCTGCAGCTCCTTTCCTGCTGGTGGGGCACTGAAGTCCAGGTCTTCCCCAACTGGTCCTCAGCAGGGTTTATGGGGGCCAGCATCACTGGCACTGAAGATACCCACTAGTCCTGGGGTCAGCTACAGCCAGAGTCCTCAGTCCAGCTGTCCATGGTTTTACAACCATCACACTCCAGGTCATCCCTTTGTCCAACCCTAAAACTGGTTCTGGTCAGTGCTCCTGTCTTCATTGAGTTGGTTTCAGCCGGGCTGATGACACAAATAGCTGGTGTCAGGTTTCTATGTACGTGCTGGAGAAAGTTCCTTTGAAGTGCAATCATGGCATCGCCCACCTCCTCACCAACCATCCTTTCAGGAAGGCCCAATTCCCTCTACAGCCAGGCTCTTTTGTGCACTCTCTTGCTCCAATACATTTTTCTCAGTTTGAGATCCATCACCAGCCGAAGGAGCTGGAGACTCTCAGAAACTTTGGGCATAAAATTGCCAAATTTCTTAAAGTGCCATTTAAAACAATGATAATTTAAATCCATCTTCACCACTAAAGATCACTTTTCAATTGCAATTCAAAAGAGTGCTAGATTGTTGCTACCAATCCAAATTTAGCATTTGATAAATGTAGAAATGTGGCCCACTGATTATCTATAGCAGTAGTGTAAAGAAATGGCTCCCTGTTGCAGTTACCCCCCACTTTTTGCCTGATACTGATGCTGACTTGACTGAGAAGTGTGCTGGGACCCTGCTAACCAGGCCCCAGCACCAGTGTTCTTTCACCTAAAATGTACCATTGTTTCCACAATTGGCACAACCCTGGCACCTAGGTAAGTCCCTTGTAACTGGTACCCCTGGTACCAAGGGCCCTGATGCCAGGGAAGGTCTCTAAGGGCTGCAGCATGTCTTATGCCACACTAGGGACCCCTCACTCAGCACAGACACACTGCTTGCCAGCTTGTGTGTGCTGATGGGGAGAAAATGACTAAGTCGACATGGCACTCCCCTCAGGGTGCCATGCCAACCTCCCACTGCCTGTGGCATAGGTAAGTCACCCCTCTAGTAGGCCTTACAGCCCTAAGGCAGGGTGCACTATACCACAGGTGAGGGCATATGTGCATGAGCACTATGCCCCTACAGTGTCTAAGCAAAACCTTAGACATTGTAAGTGCAGGGTAGCCATAAGAGTATATGGGCTGGGAGTCTGTCAAAAACGAACTCCACAGCTCCATAATGGCTACACTGAATACTGGGAAGTTTAGTATCAAACTTCTCAGAATAATAAACCCACACTGATGCCAGTGTTGGATTTATTAAAAAATGCACACAGAGGGCATCTTAGAGATACCCCCTGTATTTTACCCAATTGTTCAGTGCAGGACTGACTGGTCTGTGCCAGCCTGCTGCTGAGAGACGAGTGTCTGACCTCATGCGGTGAGAGCCTTTGTGCTCTCTGAGGACAGAAACAAAGCCTGCTCTGGGTGGAGGTGCTTCATACCTCCCCCCTGCAGGAACTGTAACACCTAGCAGTGAGCTTCAAAGGCTCAAGCTTCGTGTTACAATGCCCCAGGGCACTCCAGCTAGTGGAGATGCCCGCCCCCTGGACACAGCCCCTACTTTTGGCGGCAAGTCCAGGAGAGATAATGAGAAAAACAAGGAGGAGTCACTGGCCAGTCAGGACAGCCCCTAAGGTGTCCTGAGCTGAGGTGACTCTGACTTTTAGAAATCCTCCATCTTGTAGAAGGAGGATTCCCCCAATAGGGATAGGAATGTGACCCCCTCCCCTTGGGAGGAGGCACAAAGAGGGTGTACCCACCCTCAGGGCTAGTAGCCATTGGCTACTAACCCCCCAGACCTAAACACACCCTTAAATTTAGTATTTAAGGGCTTACCTGAACCTAAGAATTTAGATTCCTGCAACTTACCGAAGAAGAAGACTGCTGAGCTGAAAACCCCTGCAGAAGAAGAAAGAAGACACCAACTGCTTTGGCCCCAGTCCTACCGGCCTGTCTCCTGCCTTCTAAAGAACCCTGCTCCAGCGACGCTTTCTCCAGGACCAGCGACCTCTGAATCCTCAGAGGACTGCCCTACTTCCAAGAGACCAAGAAACTCCCGAGGACAGCGGCACTGCTCCAAAAGAACTGCAACTTTGTTTCAAGGAGCAGATTTAAAGACCCCTGCAACTCCCAGCAAGAAGCGTGAGACTTGCAACACTGCACCCGGCGACCCCGACTCGACTGGTGGAGAACCAACACCTGAGGGAGGACCCTCTGGTGACTCCGAGACTGTGAGTAACCAAAGTTGTCCCCCCTGAGCCCCCACAGCGACGCCTGCAGAGGGAATCCCGAGGCTCCCCCTGACCGCGACTGCCTGAACTCCCTTTCCCGACAGCTGGAAAAGACCCTGCACCCGCAGCCCCCAGCACCTAAAGGAACGGAACTCCTGTGCAGGAGTGCCCCCCAGGAGGCCCTCTCCCTTGCCCAGGTGGTGGCTACCCCGAGGAGCCCCCCCTTGCCTGCCTGCGACGCTGAAGAGATCCCTTGATCTCTCATTGATTTACATTGAAAACCCGACGCTTGTTTCTACACTGCACCCGGCCGCCCCAGTGCCAGTGAGGGTGTACTTTTTGTGTGAACTTGTGTCCCCCCCAGTGCCCTACAAAACCCCCCTGGTCTGCCCTCTGAAGACGCGGGTACTTACCTGCTGGCAGACCGGAACCGGGGCACCCCCTTCTCTCGATTGCAGCCTATGCGTTTTGGGCACCTCTTTGACCTCTGCACCTGACCGGCCCTGAGCTGCTGGTGTGGTAACTTTGGGGTTGCTCTGAACCCCCAACGGTGGGCTACCTTGGACCAAAAACTGAAACCTGTAAGTGACTTACTTACCTGTGAAAACTAACAAAAACTTACCTCCCCCAGGAACTGTGAAAATTGCACTGTGTCCACTTTTAAAACAGCTTATTGTGTTTTATGTAAAAAGTATTCATGCTAGTGTAATGATTTAAAGTTCCTGAAGTACTTACCTGCAATACCTTTCAAATGAGATATTACATGTAGAATTTGAACCTGTGGTTCTTAAAATAAACTAAGAAAAGATATTTTTCTATAACAAAACCTATTGGCTGGATTTGTCTCTGAGTGTGTGTTCCTCATTTATTGCCTGTGTGTATGTACAACAAATGCTTAACACTACTCCTTTGATAAGCCTACTGCTCGACCACACTACCACAAAATAGAGCATTAGTATTATCTCTTTTTGCCACTATCTTACCTCTAAGGGGAACCCTTGGACTCTGTGCATACTATTCCTTACTTTGAAATAGTGCATACAGAGCCAGCTTCCTACAAGTAGCCAGCCTTGCTACAGTGAAAACAGTTTTTGGGGACATTTTGCTATGAGGACGTGTTCATCCCAGACACCGCTGCTCATCTGGACTCCTACTTGCATAAATCCCAGGTACATAGAAAACCAAATCCTGCAGTCAAGCCTTTTCCTACATTGCTCCTAAAAGGTGGAACAACCTGAAAATACACATATGAGCCTCCTTTTCATTTCTTGAATTCGGACAGAAGCTGAAAACCTGAATGCCTGGCTTTCTCCTGAGGCACTAGGTGTGCCTAGAGTCACATTTACTCAATGCCAGAATACCCTCCTTGGTGATAGTGTGCTCTACAAATCTGCATACCAATATTAGTTTCTACATGCCCTAATTTTAAATATCTGCATCCTGTCTTTACGGGCAACAAGTATATTAATAATTCATAGATTGGTTTATGCGTGCCAGAAAAGGGGTATTTTGACAGGTTGAATTTGCAGTTTAAAATTGCCACAGGCAGGTTATCTTGTGTGCAGCTACCAAGCTGTGCCTGACTATAGCCTCTTAGATGCAGTCTGTACCCGTGGGCACATGTGTGCACTCGTGTTCATGTGTAACCAGCCCAATGCCCTTTACCCTAGCTGTGTTGCAGAGGCTTTTTTTTAAAAGGCGGATATTGACATTGAGCATTTGCAGTCTGATTTATCATGAAATTACTGAAAGTGAGACTTAGTTATGGAGACTCAATCACCATAAAGGTCCAAAATCTGGGTGATCTAAAGCAAAAAATCTGAGGGTACTAAATGGGCAGAAACCACTTGCAAGAAATTCCTAGAGTGGGCCTAAAGTGGAATCCCTTTGACATCAGCTCCCACCCTAAGCCCTGCCTATTGATGAAGTTGCATGCTGATATCACAAACGTCCACCAAAGTTGAGGAAGGAGCATGGCAGTGCTCTCTTGTGCATCCAATGGAGTTTTCAGTGTACAGGATGCCTTCCAACATTTGAGGGAGGCATCGTTCTAACGGGTAGATTTGTCTCTTTCTAACAATGCCTTTGGCAAACGAACTCCCAGTCATGGATAGAGAGTAAGCTGCGATTCATTAGCAGGAACTACTGGAGCACCAAGATTTCTCGATTTTAAGGGGGTTGCCTACTTAGGTGTATAGGCAGTAGGCAGGACCGCCGGGGGGGGCATAATATTTTTTAGCAATGTGTATTTTCCCCAAGGAGGTGATCGCTCCCTCAAGCAGGGTGTGATAGCACCCTCATGAGGAAACAAAATTGGGATGCACATTTAAAGAGGATCCTGCTTCAAATTAACAGGCCAACCCACCCTGGGAGCCAGCACCTTTCTATTAAATGTGATTTTTTTCCATGTGGAACAAGTGCATCCCAGGACGGGTGTGATCTTACCCCCACAGGGGAAAACAAAATTGGTGCTCATAGTTGCAAGAGGTTGGCCTTACTGGAATTATGGCTGAATCTTTTAAGGGTCAATTTGTTTTTTATTGAATGTTTATTATCCCCTTGGGATGCCATCACACCTGCAAGGAGGGCACAATTGTCAATCTGCTTCTTGGAACCAAAGCCAGATTTCTGCTTCCAGGCAAATTTATTTTATACCAGCAGGTCTCCCAAAAATAACGTTTTGTAAAAGCCACAACAAAACAAGCATTGAGGAAGCCAAAAGGCTAGCAGCAAATTGAGACCTATTGCCATTACAAATGTTTAGTTAGCTATCTGATTTGGTAATCAGGGCACTTTGATTGTAGTGCTTGTTGCACAGACTGGAGTGGGAATAGTAAATAAAAGCCCATGTGAGTGGTATAATAAATGAATCATGGATGAAGTGGGCTCACCTCTCGTCTCATGAAGTATGCTGTGGAATGGCGTACGTAGCAACTTGAAAAAATGCTTTGTTTTTTCTTTTAAGTCTCTTTTAGCATCTTTGTGGATGTTCTTCGGAGGCATTCATCTTTTCACAGCATTGAGAAGCTAACTGCTCTTTTTGTTTTTCCACTTTGATATTATACTTTTGACTTTGATATTTGATATAATAACAAACCTATATGACATATCTCACAGATGCACACACCCACCCACTGTTTTATAAACGTACTTCAACCTTCTACATCGCACATAATGTTTCAGAAGAAAGGTTTTAGATAGGTTTATGCTAGTCAACATAAATGGCATCTCGATGGATGACTGCTGCCCAGGACCTAACTCAAGTAATGTAGGACATCTCGGAGGCAGGAGGAGATCCTGTGACTGCAACAGAGGGAGAGAAAATTGGAGCAGATATTTGGAAGAGATTTTTCACTCAGGGAAGTTCCATGTATGTATGTATGTATGGAGGTATTTGTAAAGCGCATTCCGGCCCGGGGGCATCGAAGCGCTGACTAAGGGAGAGCGGCAATGTCAAAGAAAGAAATCAGACAATTATCGAGGAAACAGCCAAGTCTTGACCCGTTTCCTAAAGATCAGATAGTTATGCTCTTTCCTCAGCTCCAGCGGAAGAGAATTCCAAGTCCTCGCAGCCGCTATAGTGAAGGCTTTATCCATCAGGTGACTTGTCCTCCAGGGATTCTGAGGAACATGGTCATGGCAGTTGTTGTCATAGGACTCTCGTTATTGAAATGAGACTGCTGGATTCGGGATGGTAGCACCACCATTTGTGGTGACTGAGTCAATCTCACTCAGTCTCAGCAGCTGTCAGCTCAACCCTTTTGGCTAGCCAGCAGCACCACACCCAAACATAGAAAGCAAAGGTGATTTGTGGCAGCCTGATGCATGACACTCAGTAACTTATCAGGGAAGGTTATGGTCCGCAAATCTCCCCCCTTTGTCTTGTTTAGTAAAGGTCTCATACACGCATATAGCCAAAAGAAAAGATACAGCATAGTTTTCAATGCAGCTATGAAAAAGACTAAAATCTATGATAAAATGTATGAGCTGCAATTATTAGGGCAATGAGACATAACAGAATTAGGATTTTTGTGACCAATGAGAAGAAAACAAACCCAGCATATTGGAATAAGATACATATATGAATTCTATGTAACCCCTAACTCCTAAGCGAGAGCATAGCGGTGATAGCCCAATCTGTCCCTCCCTAGTCCATGAGAGAAGCACCCACCCCCATTACCTGGAAAAAATGGGTCTGACTGCCTTCTCCTTGGCTGGTTGTAGAGACAGGGCTGAGGTCAGCAGTAAAATGGCATGCAGCATGGATGGATATCCTGGCCGGAATGACCTTCTTCCTTTCCCTTGGTCTGTACATTGTTTTTATAAGAAACATATTGCTGTTCCATGAAATAGGCCTGATGGCATTTGCCAAAGTGTTGGACTGTTCAACTACTCTTGTGGTGACAATGCTGGCTGGATTATCATGTACTGTTCTTGCCAGCCTGGGACCGAGGTACTTGGTGAAAAATGTTGTGCACCGAAATAATGCCAACGGATTTGCAGAATCACAGCTGAATAGAAAAAAAAATACATCCCTCCTTAAAATCAGGCTAATGAAAATGAATAAAAATGAATAAATTAAATCAGAGCGCATATGTAGGCCGCAGGCCTAAGCTAAGTTAAAATATGTGTACCCAGTCAAGGTACAAAATGTACCCACAACGCCATTCCCATTTTCGGTTCCAGAGTGCAAATTCTAAAACACAAATGCTCTAAAACTTAAAACACTAAAAGCGGACTAAAATATACTTAAAAGGTATCAAAATGTCAAAGTTGACAGGAAAGGCAGGCCAACAGGTGGGCAAATTTGAAGGGCAATTTAGTAATTTAACCATAAATGCCAATAATCAAATTCAACAATAATCATGGTTGTGCAGGAAATCTCTGATGTCTTCAATGGTGATGGAAGCCAAGAAGGATTCCACCTCGGCAGGCAACAAATTGACCAGGACAGTAACTTAAGGACCTCAAAGCATATGTGTGTAGATGCCTCAACCATAGGTCCGGCAGGGGGGGAGGCACATTCTTTGCGGTGCCAAATGTAGAAGGAGCCAGCAAATTCCCAAGTGGTGGCTCATAAGATCCCTTGTGTATCAACCGTAGCCCCAATGGGCATGTCCCCATCAAGAACATTAACAGATTCTTGTCCACAGAAGGCCCAAGCTGCTCAGCAAGGCACACCTTTGGTGCACACTTGAAGAAGCACCAGAAGCAATGGTAAATTGACTTCACACAGGTCAGCATTGGTTGGAATGTCAATGACCAATTCAGCTCAAGCTCCTCCAGCAGTGAAACTCCGAAGTACTGCATCATGCAATCATGACACAGGTGGGCTGGCGGGAGCTCCATTACTCTGCTTTGCTGAGAAGGGATAGCCATTGGGCATTAAAAATAGCAACAGCAAAATTATGCCAATCAATGCCAAAGTTATTAGGAATCCACCAAAAACACTTGAGAAGAGTAAATGAATGGCTGAAGGTATGCCAAGAAATAAAACCTGGAAGGTGCTACCAAATCCAGATCTGACATCCTTAAAAAAGTGCACAATTCCCGCAGTATTAGATGCATTACAAATCCTATTCACCAATTCTTCAAAATGTTTTTGGTGGTTGTTATTTAATGAGGACTGTATTTCTGATGTTGACCCTGCTAGTTGGAGGTCATAGATCTGTCTGGCTGATGCAGGGCCACATGTTTTTGAAACAATAGCGCCTTTAGTCTGCTCAGCTTGTCAAACTTTACATTTGAAGTAACAATGTTAAGCCACTTTTCTGCTACTTTTATCTCTAGTGTTGGGGGAAATAACACATGGCTGCAGCAAGTTACAATTTGGGAAACTGAAATCAAGTAGATGATTCCAGACTTCATTCCACAACAGCCTTCACTACTCAGCATGTCCTAACTTCTATCTGAAAGTATCTAAAAAACTGGGCGAATCTGAGACGGGAGTACTTTTCAGATAGCAAGCCAAGTTTGCTATGGCCGCATTACAAGTGCCGTGCATGGACACCTGCTTACAAGTCAAGGAAAGAATAACAGCAGTCTCACATTGGCTTCTGCTAAGAAAGACCTCTATTTTGCAATTTAGGCATTTATAATCAAAAGGTAACTCCAAAACCTTGTAAATGTAGCTGCCCCCTAACTCCTGAACAATGGCAACTGAAAAACGTTTCAAACACTTGCTGAACTGAAATGTAGAAATGGACCGATTATTCACCCCATGTATTAGTCACACTACTGATGGATTTCCCACTGCAGTAGAAGAAAACTTCTCCAATTTCTCAATGTCAGGCATGATATAACTAGCTTTTTTGTTTAGCCATTATCTGCTGTTTTCTTGTCAAATTGAAAGTGGCAAATAACTCAGTAGAATTAACATGCTGCCAGGGTACACGGCCACTTCTAAGAACCTGCACTGTCCAACGCAGCTGAATAATGGACCTAAGTTGACACTGTCTATGATGTAAAAATCACATATCAATCTAAATGATGTCTATTGCAGATGACACAATGTTATTTAGTTTGTAAATGTGGTTGGACAATGTGTTCATACCATTATTAACAGTGGGGGAGGATCACACAATCACCTACCCCTGGGATTGTTGCAAATGTAATATTGTGGGCACTGAGGTGGTAGGTATTTTTAGCATGGTATGCTTTTCGTAGAGGCTTGCCATCAGCCGAAGCTTTCACAGAAGCCAATGTCTCTTTTTCCAGTTTTTATGAGAACAAGAAATTGCAGCAACAGAAGCCGTAGCTACTGCAGATTTGGCAGCTTTGGCAACCAAAGTATTTCCAACAAAGTGTACTCCTACATGTTGATGGCCCAATGTATGAACTACATGAGCATTTGGTAGTTTGTCCTTAAGATCTGCTACCCTACCCCACAAGTTTTTGTGTTTGATGGTGTTCCCTTTTGAATCTATGAACTCATTCATGTTCCAAAGATGTAAGTAATTATTGTAGGACTGGACACAGTAGTGCGCATCATAAACAATCAATATAGACTGATCAGGATCTGTATGTTCCAGTGCCAAAATTAAAGACTTAAGCTCTGCAAGTAGTGCAGTACAGCCCCCTAGGGTCTGTGTGTAGATATGCTGAGGGTCGAATGTACAGTCCTTCATTACTCTACTAAAAGCTACGCAAACAGCAGAGTATTGAAGTTTTGTACCTACAGCTTGTTGTGCTGAACCATTGGTATAAATGATTGTTCTGTATTCAATCAATCAATCAATCAATCAAAAAATGTATAGAGCGTGCTACTAACCCGTGAGGGTCTCAAGGCGCTTGTGGAGGGAGGGTGAGGGGGGTTACTGTTCGAACAACCATGTCTTGAGGTTTTTTCTGAAGAGTAGGAGGTCTTTGGTTTTGCGGAGGTTGGTGGGGAGGGAATTCCAGGTTGTGGGGGCGAGGTAAGAGAAGGCCCTGCCTCCTGTGGTAGTTCGTTGGATGCGGGGGACTGTAGCTAGTGCAAGGTCAGCTGATCGGAGGTTGCGGGTGGGAGTGTGGAAGTTCACTGTTTCGTTGAGGTAGGTCGGGCCGATGTTGTGGAGGGATTTGTGTGCGTGGATGAGGATCTTGAAAGTGATTCTCTTGTCTATGGGGAGCCAGTGAAGGGATTTGAGGTGTGTTGAGATTCTTTCGTGGCGGGGGAGGCCAAGGAAGAGGCGTGCGGCTGTGTTCTGGATTCTCTGGAGTTTGCTTTGAGTTTCAGTGTGGTGCCGGCGTAGAGGGCTTTACTGTAGTCTAGTCTGCTGCTGATGAGTGCATGGGTGACTGTCTTCTGGGTCTCTGGGAGAATCCATTTGAAGGTTGTTTTTTTACAGATTGCGAAGTGTGTGGAAGCAGGAGGAGGTTAGTGTATTGATTTGCTGTGTCATGGAGAGGGCGTGGCCCAGGATGATGCTGACGTTGCGTGCGTGGTTTCGGGGTTGGGTGTGGGGCCTTGGGCGGTGGGCCACCAGGAGTCATCCCATATGGATTTGTTGGGGCCGAAGATGATGATCTTGGTTTTGTTGGAGTTAAGCTTGAGGTGGTTAGTTGTCATCCAGTTGGCGGTGTTGAGGAGAGCAGCGTGTAGGTTGGTTTTGGCGGTGGTGGGGTTCCAGGTGAGGGAGTGGATGAGTTGGTTGTCGTCTGCATAGGAGAGGATAGTGATTCCGTGTGGTCGGAGGATGTTGGCTAGGGGGATCATGTAAATGTTGAAGAGTGTGGGGCTGAGGGAGGACCCTTGGGGGACTCCGCATATGATCTTGGTAGCGGTGGAGTGGAAAGGTGGAAGGCAGACTCTCTGGGTCCGGTCGGTGAAGAAGGAGGTGAGCCAGTCTAAGGCTTTGTGGTGAATTCCTGTGTGGTGGAGGCGTGTGCAGAGTGTTTGGTGGCAGACAGTGTCAAAGGCTGCGGAGAGGTCTAGGAGGATGAGTGCGACTGTCTCGCCTTTGTCGACTTTGGTCCTGATGTTATCAGTGCATGCCATGAGGGCGGTTTCTGTGCTGTGGTTCTTGTGGAACCCGGATTGTGAGGGGTCAAGATTGTTGTTTTCTTTGAGAAAGTGGGATAGGCGGGCGTTTCTCTGCAACCTTGGCAGGGAAAGGGAGGAGGGAGATGGGGTGATAGTTGGAGAGGACCGCCAGGTTGGCTTTTTTTTATTTTTTAAGGAGAGCAGTGATTTCTGCTTGGTTCCAGGGGTGTGGGTAGGTGGTGGAGTCGAAAGAGGAGTTGATTATGTCGCGGAGTATGGGAGCGATGGTTGAGCTGGCTTTGTTGTAGATGCAATGAGGACAGGTGTCGGAGGGGGATTCGGAGTGGATGGAATTCATGTTTTTTTCGGTTTCTTCGTGTGTGGTGGGGGCCCAGGTGGTGAGTGTGGTGGGGGGGTCATGAGTGGGGATTGAGTTGGGTGAGTGAGGGGTGTGTATGGTATGAAGCTGTTGTGGATGTCCAGGATTTTGATGGTGAAGAGTTCTTTGCTGTTTTGGGAGTTGTTGTCAAGGCGTGTATTGATCAAGAGGCATTATGTCTGAGGGAACGGATTACTCAAGTTCATACTGTAGGACCTTTTGGGTCTTTTGTTTGGGGTCCAAAAGAAAATCAACATCAGTGGCAGTCAGGCAGGTTTCCCATTGAATCAACATGGATGTAATGCTTTTGCATCTGGGACACTGGCTTTGGTAGCGACTTCAAGGGCTGACACCAGAATAACGATGATAATGCGTTTCCCTTGAGCAAGTGGGCTCTCTTAAATGGCAGCCATCTGTGCAGCAGTCATTATTTTTTCTTTTGGTGTGAATCATTTTTCTGATTTGGAGTACAAGTGTGATTTGTATGCTATGGTTACCATGTCATCATCATTAAATGTGACATAGGTGAACCCGATGGCACCAGGAATTATTCTGATGACCATATTTGTATTGTTGTCACGTGTGTGTAAGTGTTGTGCTCCTAGCATGCCCTGTTATAAATCTCTTAGTATGCATGTATGTTCCAGTGTCCAGTGTTTGCTAAAAAAATCTGGCCGAATTAAATCAGAAAGTGGTTTTGTGCGTTGTGCATAATCAAGAATATATGTTCTGCCAAAATTAAACAAACCCAGTAATGACAGTAATTTCTTGATGGTATTTAGAGGTTGAAGTTGAGTGTATTTTCTTTTTTTAGAAAGTGTGGGTGTGGAAAAGTCATCCCTTTTTGCCTGATCACCCCCCCCCCCCCACCCCCCACAAAGCTTTGGACTGATAATGGTGGTTACTGACTCTGATTGTGCCTTGGGCACTGCTCAAACCAGTCCCAGGACCAGTGCTCTGTGTAAAAGGGTATTAGGCATAATTATAATTGGTTCTGACACCCTATCTAGAAGCCCTAGTATATGGTAGGGCATATAGGTTTAAGGACCCCAGGTAGATAGGGTACCCCGGGTGCACTGCTATGGTTCACGGTGTAATTTTTAAAGGCAGGCTTGCATTACTGTCTGCTTGTAAGTTAAAGTTAATCCCAGATTTGACTTTGGAATTAAAAGTACTTCCAAAGTCCTAAACTACCATTTTTTTTACATATATGTCACCCCTAAGGTCTGCCCTAAGTGCCCCAGGGTTGAGTATAGTGTAAATATAAGCCCCGGTGAGGGAAAAACAGCCAAATAAATGTTTCCCTCATTGTAGTCAACACCCATAGGTTAACATGGAGAGACTTTATTTTAAAATAGTAAAGTCTTATTTTCAATAGACATTAGCTAAATATAGCAAGTTCCATACAATATTAAATGTTCTAATACATTCAACAACTTGCCAATGTTCAATTTAATATACCTAGCACAGGGAAAGAGTTTTTAGAACTCTTTCTGAAAGTTACCAAATTCAGCCCTCTAGTGCCCTTTCGTGATTGGTAAGCCTCTGGCAGCCTAAGCCAGTCTGACTTGATGAGGTGTGAAGTGGCCTGGGCTAAAACAAAGGAATCATCTGGTGGGCAGAGCAATGCTACAGCACGTGGCAGAACAGGATGGGGGGAAGAGTAGCCAAACTGGTCCTCAAAGGAGGGAAAGACCCTTGGAACAGAAATTGGACCGGTCCCATTTCCAGCAGTCCCATACTGCTAGGAACCCCCTGATTAAATAAGGAGAGGGGCAGGAAAGGGGTGTGTTAGTGAAACGTAGCCACCCCAGTACAGGACTCAGCCAGATCTAAACTCTAAGACAGAATTTTTGCCTTTTTGGATTTATGAAGAATGTTGCTCACTGGGATTATATTTTGTCACACTTGCCAGGAAGTGGTCACTCAACATGGTATTGGCCTGCATTCTATTGGACAGGAGCACACCAGGTTTCCCACCCCCAGGAACAAGGATAAATATGGCAGAGCTGCCCCAAAATTCAGAACCCTTCTGTAAGAAGATACTGGAAGAAGAAGGACTGCCCTGCTGGACCCTAGACCTGCATCTGGACCGAGAAAGAAGGCAAAATGACATCTTCCCCTTGTGGGAGCACATAGACAAATTCAGGTGGCCAATCATTTTCTTTCAATAAAATATCATAATTTAGTGTTACACTTCTCTAGAAGCTAACTTTACCAGCATACGCTATGTCTCCCTCAATCTGAATATTTAATCTGTATACCCTGTCGGGTGGGGAGAAGCAAGCACATGTCTGCTGTTTCAACTTCAATGAAGTCATTTGTCAGTGTCACATCCAGAAGATCTATAAGATTATGGTGATATATCATGACCCCTGCTCCACTGCCTAGCATAGTTACTGCCCACGACCTGTTCTTCAGCAACGTTCTCAACACGAGTGGCATCTTTGAATGATATTGGTGTCACCTTTTTCTTTTTAATTTGGGGCTTTTGCTGTGGAAGTTTCTCTTCCTCTTTTGTGAAAGTCTCTGAGGAATTTTGTGAGTCCTTTTTCTGCATCACATAGTCGCTTTGGTGCTCTGACCGCCCTCCTCTGTCACTCTGTTTATCCAGTGTGTCCTGCCAGGAACAAAATTGTTGACTGTCAGTATATTGATATCTATCTGGTGCTTTTAAAGTTTCCCTTTTTCTAAGGTTGTATATTTTCTCTCAGGTCTGTGGTGGTGGAGATTCTCCTCTTTCTGTTCTTCTATCATTGTTTTGTTTTTGTTTATCCGAGTGTTGTTTTAGAGCACCTTTGTGCTTGCTTAATACTCTCCTTAATGGAAGTACTCTGGAGTTGAGGTTTAGTTGGTGTGGCCCCCAGCCTATCCCGACCTATACTAGTATAAGTTTCCAAAATAATCTTTGGCAGCTCATGCTCCTGATCCCACTGAGTAACTCTCGGAGCCACTGGCAAATTTCCAGTGCTGCTGCTTCCCCTTTAATGTTTACAAATGCTTAAAACTATTGAGCATACTGTTTAAAAACTATGCATCCAGTCCAGGGCTGCCCCGTGTTAATTTTGAACTTGTTCTAACACTTCCAGTAAATTCACAAGTGTCAGTGTACCATGCGTTCTGGTATATATTGCAGCAAAGACTATGACACAATCCTCTACTAAGGGAGCCATTTCAAATGGCAAGCACATTGTGAGAATTCTATGTTGATCTTGGGTTCCCATATTGAGAAATACTGCTTCCAGCTGGTTTGTTTTTGCCCAACACAGAACAGAATCTTCTCCCACTCAGTGGGTTCTTTTCCCATTATTGAATGGACAGTATGTGGATTTATCCCTGTAACAGCCAATTGTTTTATAGCTGTAGCAGCCCTAGCTTGACTGGTGTTTAAAGTCCACATTACAAATTGTGTTAAGCATCTATATATTTCCACTAGCTCATTGTATAATGTGCGTACTTCAGCTACTTACACAGCCCGAACATTGGTATGTGGAGTATATGTGGACAATGTTGGTCTGGTTGGTCCATCATTGCTTAAAGGACCTAACCTAACATCTTGTATCACATGGTGAAGAGCACCAGTGAATCAATCTTCTTGATAATTTAAAGGTATTTATAAATATTGCTATGCTCTGTATTGTTGTGGTACCTTCGCTATTCTGTATGTATGGAAATGTATTTGAGTCTCCATTTATTGCTTTGAAGGTGACCCATGAGTAAAATATTTCTTTTCTGTAAGCGTCTTCAGCTTCAACGATGAATGTGACATCCGTGCCCTCATTTGTTAAACCATTGGCTGGAAGAATCTGTTTGGCAGGTTGCCTATAGTTCTCTTGGATGTTTACTGGGTGTGCTGTATTAAAGAATAGGTATCAGAGTTGGGAATCCTTTTAAGGTTCAAGTTTGAACAGCCTAGATAGGTGCTCCCTATTCAGCTGAGGAGAATTTTCCCTAAGACCACGGACTTCTCCATATGACTGTACTTTGGGAACCTTTTGCTTGTGTGTGAGACATATACTGAGGGGACCTGTATAATTAGTACCTTACTAAACTTCAAGGTGCCATGCCGTAGGACTCTCGTTATTGAAACAAGACTGCTGGATTTGGGGCAGGAGTACCACCTTTTGTGGGAGACTGAGTCAATCCTAGACAGTATTAGTGGTTGTTGGACCAACCTTTTTGACTACCTAGCAGCACCTCACCCAACAGAAAGCAAAGGAGATTTGTGGCTGCCTGAGGCATGACACTCATTAACTTCTCAGGGGAAGTCGTGATCGACAAATCTCACCCCTTTCTCTCATTTAGCAAAGGTCTCAGACACACACATAGCCCAAAGAAAAGATGCAGGATGGTTTTCAATACATTTATTTAAAAGGCTGCAATCTATGATAAAATATATGAGCTGCAATTATTAGGGCAATGAGGCATAACGGAATTGGGATTGTTGTGACAAGTGGGAGGAAAATAAACAACCCCAGCATATCGGAAAAACATTCATGTATGAATTCTACCTAACCCCTAACTCCTAAGCAAAAGCAAAGCAGTAATAGCCCAATCTGTCTGTACTTTGTCCATGAGAGGAGCCCCCACTCCCATTACCTGGAAAATAGGGGTCTGTCCGCCTTCTCCTTGCCTGGTTGTAGAGAGAGGGCTGAGACCATCAGTGAAATGGCATGCAGCATGGATAGATATCACGGTTGGAATGAACTCCTTACTTTCCTTTAGCTTGTACAATCTTTTTATAAGAAACATATTTCTGTTCCGTGAAATAGGCCGCTGTGGGCATATTCCGGAGTGTTGGACTGTTTACATGCACTTGTGGTGACACTGCCAGCTGGATTATGATATACTGTTCTTGTAAGCCTTGGATAGAGGTACATGGTCAAATGTCTTGCGCTGATACCAATGCATTCTCAGAATCACAGCTGATTAGAAAAATAAAAATATCCCCAACAAAAAGCAGTCTAACGAAAAATTAGTACATATTATTAAATGACACATATGTAGACGAAAGGGCACAGGTTGCAGTCCTAAGCTAAGCTAAAATATGTGTGCCCAAGCATAGTATAAAATGAACCCACAACATAGTGACATTCCTTTACAAGCATTTTCTGTATAGTGGAAGGACAGTAGCAAGAAAACTCAACCCAGAAAGTGGACATGTTCGGCTGCAAGCAGAGAGTTCTCTCTTGGCAGTGCCTCCAAGTTAGTGCAGACCCAAAATCTCCCAATCCTTGCACAAGCTAGATGTAACATTAATGCAGTAATATTGTAGCCTCTTTCAGTCTCTTTCTGGATGTTGATTTCCTTAAGGAAATTGTGCATCAAACAAATTTGTATGACCGTTTCTGGGGGAGCATAGAGGCACTCTTGGGCCCCATCCTATGGCACACCAGTGGAATCCCACCTTAATTAGGGAGTTTAAAAAATATCTGGGCTTTGCACTGAACATGGTGATAGTGCACCATCCAAGCATAGAGACCTACTGGTCCACTTGCATGGTTTGGGCAGCACTTGGTTTCACAGTAGTTATTAGCAGAGATCATTTTTCAGTACTGTATACTAGGCTGCATTTCTGCATGATAATTCTGCATCACTGCCCTAGAGCCATACAGATAATGACAGGTTGTTCAAATTTTGACCTGTCATGGAACATTTATCTACCAGGTTTGCAGAATATATATTCCTGGAAATAATATAGCCATTGATGAGTCCTTGTTCCTGTACAAAGGGTGACTGCTGTTCAGACACTTCATACAGAGCAAAAGAGATCTTAATGGAATCAAGATATTCATGGTGTTTGAGAGCCCTGATGGTTACGTCTACAGTCAGAAAGTCTATACAAGGAATAATTATTCTCTAAACTCTGCAGGTTGCCCTTCCACGCTAGGATTCATGGCAAAGATTGATTGGGAGTGTGCCCAACAACTTCTTCATAAAGGTGATACTCTTTCTGTGGGCATCTTCTAAACAGGAGTAAAGCTGTCCAGCAAACTGTACAAAGCTGGCACTATGATATGCAGTACAGTCTCATGTCCACAAAAGATTGTCACAAAAGGTTGTTTGTAAGAAGCTCCAAAAATGCCAAAGCACTGCATCGCGTTCCAATGAACTGCTCACAGTCAAGTTTTCAGCTAGATGGTAAATATGGTATTTGCACAAAATGTCAAGTTTTTAAATATCAGGACACAGAAATATCAGAAAAAATATTGTGATACCAAAATATGATGCAGAAATATTGTTATCAAGAATATCACTTTTTTCAGGTAATTAATATCATTATTAAAAATATTGTTGTTAATATAATTTTCAATAAAATAGTTCTAAAGAACATCAGTTCTTAATTATTTTAATGTCTTTTAGTTCACATGTTAATTTTATGTGTTATTATTTGTCTAATTGTTATTAATATTTTAAAATCTAGTTTGTAATTTTAAGTAATTTAGAATTTTTTATTTAATTGGTAATATTAATTTTAGCGGGATGTTGGGTATGAAGAGTGATGCTGTGGTCAGCGAATTAAGTCATTTTATTATTAACTTTTAAGTAAGTGATTTATATTAACTATGCATATTATGTAATACTGATTTATTTAATTATATTTTAGGTGCAGATTGCTACATTTGTAGGGTTAAAGAGTGGGAAGTTAATGTCGTAATAATTAATGAGCTATTCATTTTTAATTTATTATGAATTAAACTATTAATATTTATGTAAGTTGTGTAATAGTCATATATTACCATTATGTTATGGGTGCAGATTGCTAAGTTTGTAGCGGTACAGGGTGGGAAGTTTAAATAAGTAATTGTTAATTAATAATTATTTGTTTATTATTATTTATTCAAATGATTATTATGTGCAGTATGCAATACTGAATTATTTTAGTTGCAGATTGCAGATTTGTAAGGGTATAGAGTGGGAAGTTTATTATTTTTTAAATATTATTTCATTATAATTGCATATTTAATTAATTGGTAACTATGTGAATTGTGTAATAACAATTTTTTGTGTGGGCTGCTAGATTTGTAGGGTTATTGGATGAGAACTTAAATAAGTAGGTATTCATTAAAAATTAATAATTGTTAGTTATTTAAGTGATTTTCAATTGCATGCATTGTATTATACATAGCTATGGGTTGCTAGGCTTTTAGGAGTATAGGGTGGCAGGCTAATAAAGTAACTATTTTTAAAATGAAAGTTAATTATTATTACATTGTTTATGAATTGTGTAAATTAGTTAATAGTTTTTTTTTTTGAATAAGCATATATATATATTTCTGTTAAGTAATACTGTTCATAATAATACGGTTATGCAAATATGTAATGTGTTTGAAGTGAAGTAGTTAAGCTGTTAAGTACTGTTGCTTAGACTGGAGTGGGAATAGTAAATCTTATCCCGCTGAAGTACAACACTTTCTCTAATGTTTCTTAGCCTAGTATGGAAATAATAATGTTAACCTGTGAGAAATCCAACACTTTCCCTACTGTTGCTTAACCCGTTCTGTGCCCAGGACGTAATGGTTACGTCCTGAGGCACAGTGCTGCTGTGCTCAGGACGTAACCATTACGTCCTGGTCACAGAGCCCTAGCGCTCCCTCTGTGGGGTTCCCCCCCACCCCCCCAAGCCACGGAAAGCCCTTCCCCTTCCACCCCCGACCCCCCAAACCCCCCCTGTGACATCAGCGCGCGCTGATTAGTCACAGGGTCTCCCCCATCGCGCTGAAAGCTCTGCTTCCAGCGTGATTGAAAGAGAAATGCTCAGCATTTCTCTTTCAATCCTGTGGGGGAGGCCCGGAGAGGCTTCAAAGGGAAGGAAATGTATTTCCTTCCCTTTGAAGTGTCTCCCAGGGTTTCAAAAGCCAGATTGCTTTTAGGCGGGCAGAAACCACTAGGCACCAGGGATCTTTTTTTTTGCGTCGTCACGCAAGGGGAGCGACCTTGTAGGCAAGGGTCGCTCCCCGGGGGGGGGGGGGTTGGGGGGAAAATTTATTTTAGGCTATTTCTGCCCCCCCTGGGGGCAGATCGGCCTATTGGTATTAGGCCGATCTGCCCCCAGGGGGGGCAGAAACCTCTAGGCGCCAGGGCAAATTGTTTTTTTGTGTTTTTGTTTGTTTGTTTTTTTAGAGATGGGGAGCGACCCATTAGGCAAGGGTCGCTCCCCTGGGGGGAAAATTGTATTTAGACCATTTCTGCCCCCCCTTGGGAGCAGTTTGGCCGATTTTAGGTCAATCTGCCCCCAAGGGGGCAGAAACCACTAGGCACCGGAGATTTTTTTTGGGGCGCCAATGCCACGCAGGGGGAGCGACCCCGTAGGCAAGGGTCGCTCCCGGGGGAGGTGTTGGGGGGGGTGGGGGACAAATTTATTTTAGGTCATTTCAGCCCCCCTGGGCCAGCTGAGCTAGAGGCCAAAATCCACAGGTAGGCACTGTTTTCTATGAAAAAATGTGATGTGTCCACGTTGTGTTTTGGGCCATTTCCTGTCGCGGGCGCTAGGCCTACCCACACAAGTGAGGTATCATTTTTATCGGGAGACTTGGGGGAATGCTGGGTGGAAGGAAATTTGTGGCTCCTCTCAGATTCCAGAACTTTCTGTCACCGAAATGTGAGGAAAACGTGTTTTTTTAGCCAAATTTTGAGGTTTGCAAAGGATTCTGGGTAACAGAACCTGGTCAGAGCCCCACAAGTCACCCCATCTTGGATTCCCCTAGGTCTCTAGTTTTCAAAAATGCACAGGTTTGGTAGGTTTCCTTAGGTGCCGGCTGAGCTAGAGGCCAAAATCTACAGGTAGGCACTTTGCAAAAAACACCTCTGTTTTCTTTAAAAAAATGTGATGTGTCCACGTTGCGTTTTGGGGCGTTTCCTGTCGCGGGCACTAGGCCTACCCACACAAGTGAGGTATCATTTTTATCGGGAGACTTGGGGAAACATAGATTAGCAAAACAAGTGTTGTTGCCCCTTGTCTTTCTCTTCATTTTTTCCTTCCAAATATAAGAGAGTGTGTAAAAAAGACATGTATTTGAGAAATGCCCTTTGGTTCACATGCTAGTATGGTCACCTTGGAATTCAGAGATGTGCAAATAACCACTGCTCCTCAACACCTTATCTTGTTCCCTTTTTGGAAATACAAAGGTTTTCTTGATAGCTATTTTTCACTCTTTATATTTCAGCAAATGAATTGCTGTATACCCGGTATAGAAATGCACTGCAGGGTGCAGCTCATTTATTGGCTCTGGGTACCTAGGGTTCTTCATGAACCTACAAGCCCTATATATCCCTGCAACCAGAGGAGTTCAGCAGACGTAACGGTATATTGCTTTCGAAAATCTGACATTGCAGGAAAAAGTTACAGAGTAAAACGTATAGAAAAATTTATGTTTGTTTCACCTCAATTTCAATATTTTTCTTTTTCAGTTGTTATTTTCTGTAGGAAACCCTTGTAGGATCTACACAAATTGCCCCTTGCTGAATTCAGAATTTTGTCTACTTTTCAGAAATGTTGCGGTGTCTGGGATCCAGTATTGGTTTCATGCCCATTTCTGTTACTGACTGGAAGAAGGCTGAAAGCACAAAAAATCGTAAAAATGGGGTATGTCCCAGTAAAATGCCAAAATTGTGTTGAAAAATTGGGTTTTCTGATTCAAGTCTGCCTGTTCCTGAAAGCTGGGAAGCTAGTGATTTTAGCACTGTAAACCCTTTGTTGATGCCATTTTCAGGGAAAAAACCACAAGCCTTCTTCTGCAGCCCCTTTTTCCCATTTTTTTAAAAAAAACACAATTTTCACTGTTATTTGACTAATAACTTGGCCTCCTTCTGGGGAACCCACAAAGTCTGGGTACCTCTAGAATCCCTAGGATGTTGGAAAATAAGGACACAAATTTGGCGTGGGTAGCTTATGTGAACAAAAAGTTATGAGGGCCTAAGCGCCAACTGCCCCAAAGAGCTAAAAAAAGACTCGGCACAGGAGGGGGAAAAGGCCTGGCAGCGAAGGGGTTAAAGTGGAATTGGAATAGCATTGTTAACCCCTCTGAAGTCCAACACTTTCACCTACTGTTCCACAGACTGAAGTGGGAATAGTATAATTTACCCCTCTGAAGTAAGTCTAACGCTTTTCCTAATGTTGCAGAGACTGGAGTGGGAATAGTAACCTTAACCCCCCGAAGTCTAGCTCCTTCCCTACTGTTACACAGAATGGAGTGGGAATAGTAAGCCTTACCCCTTTGAAGTCTCACACTTTCCCTACTATTGCTTAGACTGGAAAAAGAATAGTAAATGTTACCCTGCTCCCGAAGTCCAGCTCTTTACGTACTGCACAGACTGGGTTAGGGATAGTAACTTTAACCCTCTAAAGTCCCACGCTTTCCCTTTTGTTTCACTATTTGGAATGGGAAAAATATGTTTCCCATTCCAAATAATATAATATATTTAACCCCTTGGAAATTTCTACCCTTTCTTTTCTGCTGCATAAAATGGACTGAGAATAGTGTATGAATTATTACTTCAAATGTATATGTATATCTGTGTGTGTGTATATATATATATATATATATATATCACTGAAAAAAAAACAAAGGTTACAAGGACATTATAGTTAGGTATTGAATTTACTTGCACAAAACCATAGAAGTTTAGCAGTTATAGTTACCAGCCCTAACTATAACTTACAACCCCCTCAATGCACTGCTTATGACCTCATATCACTCATGACATGGTCAGTGACATCTCTGAAGACGTTACTGATGACATCACTGATTACATCATCCAGTCTGTGCAATTGTATAGAAAATGTTTACACAAGTAAAATATATATGCCAAGGTTTTTCATAAATTAGGTTAGTACTGTTCTAGAGCTAATGATCAGTGATACTATTTATAATGTATGTTACCAAGTGGATATATGTGTGTCTGTATTTTTATCTGAGTGGTTATGTGAGTGGCTATTGGTTTAGGTGACTGGCTGTGTTAGTAGCTGTTTTACTTGAATGGGTAAACAAGTGGATGTAAGAATAGTTCTATAAGCGTGTCAGTGGTTTTCTCACTAGTTGCAGTGGTAAGAGAGTGGCTTTGATTGCTTCAATGGCTGAGTTAGTAGGTGTGTGAGTAGCTCTTTCAGTGAGTAAGAAGCTGTCAGTATTTGTATGGGTGTGTTATTGACTATCAAAAAACAACTTAAAGAGGGGTTTGGAAAAAGGGAGATTTGGATAGAAAAATCCTGGTCCTGTGTATAGAGCTCCCAATACATGTACAAAAACAAGGTATACACAGTTCCACAACGTAAGTATAATCAGGAAAACCACATTGGGTCCTGATCTAAGGAAAAGATCGTAAAAAAGAGAGAAGAAAGAAGAAAGAAAGCCAGGTCCCTGGAAAATTAATTATTTTGGAACAAGAGCCCTCACTCACCAAAGGAGACATGCTTCATCCTCGGGCTTTGCTCCACGTCAGGCCGGCGCTGCAATGCCTGACGGGCCCCTCAATGGGGGCTCTTTGCCGGAGATCTTTTGAGATATATGCCCGGTTTAGAAAGAATAGGGTATAGGATTGGAAAAATTCTATTTAAAAATAACTAGAGGTTAGGCAAATTTTATTAAATAATCCAACCACTGTCATGATTAAAACCAAAGAGCGGGGAGAGAAAAGAACAAGGTCTACGCTCCCCAAAAAATTATTCACTTCCTCCTGAATCTTACCGTGGCAGTCGGAGTGGGGAAGTGGCGGTCGATCGCGGCAGTGACCGCCGCGGTCAGAATGCCATTTTTTGGACCGCCGGTCTGTTCGCGGTCCGACCGCCGCCTCTCCGCCGACCGCCAAGGTAAGAATCAGGCCCTTAGTCTTTTTTTCGAAGATTTTCTTCAGCGGGACGAACCTGCCAGTCCAATCCGACCTCCTGGAGCCCTTCTCCGGATACGCGATGCTGGAATCCTCGGTGGAGATTTTTACCTTCGGACTTAGTCGTTTTTTCGAGGTGAAAATCCTTCGACCGGGGTAAACCTGGATCTTGATCCGATGTCCATGGAGCCCTCCTCGGATACGCTGGCTGGGAGGTCCCGGTCAACTTTTTACCTTCGGACTTAGGCCCTCATTCTGACCCTGGCGGTCGGTGATAAAGCGGCGGCCAAGCCGCCAACAGGCCGGCGGTCTAAAATATGCAATTCTGACCCTGGCGGGAACCGCCAACACAGCCCGCCAACTTAACACTCCGCCCGCCACAGCGGTACAAACAAACAGCGCGGCGGTTCCCGCCAACAGCCAGGCGGCAGACAATGTACCGCCCACCCTATTACGACCCACCAATCTGCCAGCTTTTCCGGGGCGGGAGCACCGCCGATAAGAACACGGCGGAAACAGACTACGAACGGGAAAACGCCCACCTCTACGCACTCCACGCGAGATTCCGGCAGTATGGAACCAGAGTTGCAGGTCATCCCCGCACTCCTATTCCTGCTCATATACCAGGAGCACGCCCGGCGGCGCGGAAGACATCGGTGAGTACTGCACCTACGACACAGGGGAGGGAAAAGATTACCGGCACACACCCACCCACCCACACCCACTACAACACACACATCAATGCATTCCCACAGATCACTGTCACAACCCACAAACCACCCCCCTCCGAAATAATGCAAAGACCAAAAGAAGAGATCATAAACGGGCAGATATATTGAAATATGTACACCAGTAATCCCAATAAAAAAATAAACTATGTACAAAATATATACAGCTACTAAATGTAGTCCAACCACTGTCCGTGGATCACAGGGGTCCTGTGCAAAGGGGCAAGGCCCAGTCCCACGACAAGAACTCCACGGAGAGAACACTGCAGGGGCATCAGAAAGAAAATAGGACAGGCACCTCAGGGGGAAGGGAAGGGGGGGCACCTCAGCCACTTGAGTACACGACGCAAGATCCACGAGGGGACTCCATGACCACTGGCCCATCCTGGGGAGAGCAAAGCCACAGTCCAAACAGTCCATACAGTGGGTGGCCTGCCCACTGGGCCATCCTGGGGAGAGCAAAGTCACAGTCCATACAGTCCATACAGTGGGTGGCCTGCCCACTGGGCCATCCTGGGGAGAGCAAAGCCACAGTCCAAACAGTCCATACAGTGGGTGGCCTGCCCACTGGGCCATCCTGGGGAGAGCAAAGCCACAGTCCATACAGTCCATACAGTGGGTGGCCTGCCCACTGGGCCATCCTGGGGAGAGCAAAGCCACAGTCCATACAGTCCATACAGTGGGTGGCCTGCCCACTGGGCCATCCTGGGGAGAGCAAAGCCACAGTCCAAACAGTCCATACAGTGGGTGGCCTGCCCACTGGGCCATCCTGGGGAGAGCAAAGCCACAGTCCATACAGTCCATACAGTGGGTGGCCTGCCCACTGGGCCATCCTGGGGAGAGCAAAGCCACAGTCCAAACAGTCCATACAGTGGGTGGCCTGCCCACTGGGCCATCCTGGGGAGAGCAAAGCCACAGTCCAAACAGTCCATACAGTGGGTGGCCTGCCCACTGGGCCATCCTGGGGAGAGCAAAGCCACAGTCCAAACAGTCCATACAGTGGGTGGCCTGCCCACTGGGCCATCCTGGGGAGAGCAAAGCCACAGTCCATACAGTCCATACAGTGGGTGGCCTGCCCACTGGGCCATCCTGGGGAGAGCAAAGCCACAGTCCATACAGTCCATACAGTGGGTGGCCTGCCCACTGGGCCATCCTGGGGAGAGCAAAGCCACAGTCCATACAGTCCATAACAGACCCCACTGCCACTGGAGGAGGGAAGTTGGCCAGAGGACATCCTGCAGCCCTGCCCGAGATAGATCCTGCCCTGCCACGTCTGCCAAAGGGCCAGCGGTTCTTGCCTTGAAGGGCCCAGTTCAGCGGTTCCTGAGACGGCGGGGCCCAGTTCAGCGGTCCTTGCCCTGAAGGGCCCAGTTCAGCGGTTCTTGAGACGGCGGGGCCCAGCGGAGCGGTGCGTGAGACGGCGGGGCCCAGTTCAGCGGTCCTTGCCCTGAAGGGCCCAGTTAAGCGGTTCTTGAGACGGCGGGGCCCAGCGGAGCGGTTCTTGAGACGGCGGGGCCCAGCGGAGCGGTGCTTGAGACGGCGGGGCCCAGTTCAGCGGTCCTTGCCTTGAAGGGCCCAGTTCAGCGGTTCTTGAGACGGCGGGCCCAGTTCAGCGGGCCTTGCCTTGAAGGGCCCAGTTCAGCGGTTCTTGAGATGGCGGGGCCCAGCGGAGCGGTGCGTGAGACGGCGGGCCCAGCGGAGCGGTTCTTGAGACGGCGGGGCCCAGCGGAGCGGTGCGTGAGACGGCGGGGCCCAGTTCAGCGGTCCTTGCCCTGAAGGGCCCAGTTAAGCGGTTCTTGGGACGGCGGGGCCCAGCGGAGCGGTTCTTGAGACGGCGGGGCCCAGCGGAGCCGTGCTTGAGACGGCGGGGCCCAGTTCAGTGGTCCTTGCCTTGAAGGGCCCAGTTCAGCGGTTCTTGAGACGGCGGGGCCCAGTTCAGCGGGCCTTGCCTTGAAGGGCCCAGTTCAGCGGTTCTTGAGACGGCGGGGCCCAGCGGAGCGGTGCGTGAGACGGCGGGGCCCAGCGGAGCGGTTCTTGAGACGCCGGGGCCCAGCGGAGCGGTGCTTGAGACGGCGGGGCCCAGCGGAGCGGTGCTTGAGACGGCGGGGCCCAGTTCAGCGGTGCTTGAGACGGCGGGGCCCAGTTCAGTGGTCCTTGCCCTGAAGGGCCCAGTTCAGCGGTTCTTGAGACGGCGGGGCCCAGCGGAGCGGTGCGTGAGACGGCGGGGCCCAGTTCAGCGGTCCTTGCCCTGAAGGGCCCAGTTAAGCGGTTCTTGAGACGGCGGGGCCCAGCGGAGCGGTTCTTGAGACGGCGGGGCCCAGCGGAGCGGTGCTTGAGACGGCGGGGCCCAGTTCAGCGGTCCTTGCCTTGAAGGGCCCAGTTCAGCGGTTCTTGAGACGGCGGGGCCCAGTTCAGCGGGCCTTGCCTTGAAGGGCCCAGTTCAGCGGTTCTTGAGACGGCGGGGCCCAGCGGAGCGGTGCGTGAGACGGCGGGGCCCAGCGGAGCGGTTCTTGAGACGGCGGGGCCCAGCGGAGTGGTGCTTGAGACGGCGGGCCCAGCGGAGCGGTGCTAGAGACGGCGGGGCCCAGTTCAGCGGTGCTTGAGACGGCGGGGCCCAGTTCAGCGGTCCTTGCCCTGAAGGGCCCAGTTCAGCGGTTCTTGAGACGGCGGGGCCCAGTTCAGCGCTCCTTGCCTTGAAGGGCCCAGTTCAGCGGTTCTTGAGACGGCGGGGCCCAGTTCAGCGGTCCTTGCCTTGAAGGGCCCAGTTCAGCGGTTCTTGAGACGGCGGACGGTCTATGGCCAACTGCTAATTGCCTGGTGGTGCCCTCCTGGGCAGCGGGGATGGTGCTCCTTCACTGCCCACCTGGGCTGTGGGTGGTGGGGCCCTCCTGGCCAGCTGGGCTGGGTCCTCCCTGGGCAGCGGCTATGGGGGTGGTGGGCTCTCCCGGGGCAGCTGTGCCGGTTCCTCCCGGGGCAGCGGCTATGGGGGTTGTGGGCTCCTCCTGGGCAGCAGGCCTGCTGCCTGACCTCTCCGACTTGCTGCCCTTGCCCTCCTTAGTCGTGGGCCTGTGGCCCTTTCCTCCCTTTGGAGCTGTGGCTGGTGACTGTCTCTGGGTGGTGTCCGGGGGGGATGTAGAAGGCGGGCTCCTGCGGCGCCCCTTCCGCCTTCTGCTCCTCTTCCCAGGGGGTGGGCTGGCTGTCCCCTTGCTGCTGGGCGAAGATCCAGACATGCGGGCTGGCGGGCTCCAATACCCCTGCACCCTTGTCAAGGGGGCTGCAGGGCTGGTGGTGGCTGAGGTGCTCTTCTTACCCCGACGAGAAGGAGGGGGGGGCTCAGGGTCAGGAAAGAAGTTAGTAGTGGCGAGGAAGAGCTTCTTGGGACAATGGAGAGTGGTAGGTACAGTGGGAATGGGAGTGGAGGGAGAGGATGTGGTTGTAGGTGAGTCACGTTTGCTGTCTTTGGGTGCAGGTGCAGGAGGGATAGGCTGTCGTGAGGTGGATGGCTGTTGGGTGGGTGGGTGGCTGCGTTTGTGTGGTGTGGAAGAGGGGGTGACAGACACAGTGGGAGAGGACACAGGGGACGTGTAAATGGCAGTGGGGGTGGTGACTGCACGTGTGCGGACTGGAGTGGAGGGTGTGCTGGTGATGGAAACACTGGCTGATGGTGAGGTGAATGGAGGTGTGAGTGTAGACGTCACAGGGAGGGAGGAGGGAGACGAGGAGGTGGGGGTCACAGAGGTGGTAGTGACTGTTGGCATGTCTGCATCGGAATGTTGCGTGTGTGAATGTCTGCGTGATCTGTGGTGCTTATGTTTGGATGAGCTTCTCTTGGGTGTTGAGGTGTGTGCAGGCTGGTCTGATGGTGTGGGTGGGACAGGCAGAGGAACAGGAGACTGGGAGGAGGGAGTTAGTAGAGGCAGGCAGGAGACAGGGACAATGGCTGCCGTCAGTGCTGAGGCCAGAGCCTGGAACGATCGCTGATGGGCAGCCTGACCCGAATGAATGCCCTCCAGGTACGCATTGCTGCGATGAACCTCCCTCTCCACCCCCTGGATGGCATTCAAAAGGGTAGTCTGCCCAACAATGAGCGTTCGGAGGAGGTCAATGACCTCCTCACTGAGGGCAGCGGGGGTAACAGGGGCAGGGCCTGAGGTGCCTGGGGCGAAGGAGATGCCCGGCTTCCTGGCAGAGCGGGCACGGGGCGAACGCTGAGGGGCTGCTGGGAGGGCGGAGATGGTGCGCTGGGTGGCGGCTGTACCTGTAATGGCGGGGGGCACGGATGGTGCCACCCCCGCAAGGGAGCCCCCTTCCGAGGACGTGTCCGTGTCGCTGCAGGGTCCAGTCGTCCCCGTCGTGGAGCTCCCCTCGCCCTCCGTCTCACTGGTCCAGTCTGACTCTGTGGCATGGCCCTCCTGGGCCATGTGAGATGCAGCTCCCTCCTGCCCCGATGCCAATTCTCCTCCGCCTGATGATGCTGATGCACACAAGCACAGAAAGACAAACAAAAAGGGGGGGGAGAGAGAAATAAAGGGATATTGAGTACATGGATCTCCGGTACAGTTAGCGGACATGACAGACACAGATGCCCCCTGCACTAAGTTGCGCACTTGGGGTCCGCTACGCATTCCGTGGAACATGCCCTACACGCCTAGAGTTGACAACTGCACCCATGGATGACACGGCCCAGGGATGGCTGTACTGACAAACTACTGAGGGTGGTGGCTGGGGACACAGGGGCTTACGGGGGTGCCCAGCCTACAGATATCGCCCTGGCCTAGGGGGACCCCCAGCCCTCCTCCCCCAACCAGACACCTCCACTGCGCGACAACAGAGTAGATAATGCTTGTACTCACCCCCTTGTGTCTGCTGTGCTGCCCTCACGCGCCCATCCAATTCAGGGTAGGCCACCGCCAGGATCCGGAACATCAGGGGGCTCAGTTGACGGCAGGCACCCCGCCTACGTTGGGAGGCCATCCCCAGCAGAGACTCAGCGGTCTTCTTGGTCCCGCGGCGGATGTCCTCCCACCTCTTGCGGCAGTGGGTGCCCCGTCGATGGTGGACCCCCAGGGTCCGGACTTCCTTGGCGATGGCATGCCAAATCCCGATCTTCTCATGGGCGCGGACCTATGTGACACGTACAGGGAGGGAGAAATACCACGTTCAAGTTTGTCAGCATTTTCCTTTCCAGTGGCCCAACGCCCCCCATCCCCGCCAGGACCCCCGCCAGGACCCCCGCCAGGCCCAACATGCCCCCCATCCCCGCCAGGCCCCCCGCCAGGCCCCCCGCCAGGCCCAACATGCCCCCCATCCCCACCAGGCCCCCCGCCAGGACCCCCGCCAGGCCCAACATGCCCCCCATCCCCGCCAGGCCCCCCGCCAGGACCCCCGCCAGGCCCAACATGCCCCCCATCCCCGCCAGGCCCCCCGCCAGGCCCCCCACCAGGCCCAACATGCCCCCCATCCCCGCCAGGCCCCCCGCCAGGCCCAACATGCCCCCCATCCCCGCCAGGCCCCCCGCCAGGACCCCCGCCAGGCCCAACATGCCCCCCATCCCCGCCAGGCCCCCCGCCAGGCCCAACATGCCCCCCATCCCCGCCAGGCCCCCCGCCATGCCCCCGCCAGGCCCAACATGCCCCCCATCCCCGCCAGGCCCCCCGCCATGCCCCCCGCCAGGCCCAACATGCCCCCCATCCCCGCCAGGCCCCCCGCCATGCCCCCCGCCAGGCCCAACATGCCCCCCATCCCCGCCAGGCCCCCCGCCAGGCCCAACATGCCCCCCATCCCCGCCAGGCCCCCCGCCAGGCCCCCAAGCCAGCCAGTGGCCCCAAATCCATATTGAATTAAACTCACTTGTTGGTCTGGAGGACCGTAGAGTAGCGCATACTGGGGGAGGACCCCATCCACAAGTTTCTCCAACTCCTCTCCAGTGAAGGCAGGGGCCCTTTCCCCAGGCGCAGCAGCCATTGTCCCTTCCAGACCGAGGTCACAGCAACACTTGCAGTATAGGTCCTCTCCTGTGAAAGTTCAAGTCGCAAGTGGATAAGTAGATAGAAAATGGCGGTGACGTCCGCGGCGGTGCGTACCGCGGCGGTGCGTCCCGCCACCGCCGGCGCCCTTCGCCATTGGCTCCTGAAACCCATAGGCTTCAATGTTAACCAATGCGGCTTTGCGCCGCGGTCTTCGCCCGCCGCCCGCCGCGGTGTGCCATGCCAGCGCATTGACCTCACATCCCATTGTCACACTTCACAGGTCAGGCAGCCGCCATTTCCAGGGCCCACATGGCTCAATTTCAACTGCGTCACACAGGCCTAGGCCTTGCATAGCCACTCAGACACGCCATTCACTGCATAGAGAATCGTATACTGTGCTAGCTGTGAGTACGTACCTGTGGGTTGCTTGACTGTGTGCTCCATGTTGTCCTTCCTAGGCACCGTCCGCTGGGTTGGGCGAGGAGACGGATGAATCCTCCCGTGTACCGACCGCTGGTGGACCTGTCGACAATGGAAGAACGCCACATTATCCTGACCTACCGTCTTAACCGTGCCACTATCCATGAACTGTGTGCCCAGCTGGAGCCCGACCTGATGTCCCCCATCCGCCAACCCACAGGGATTCCCCCTCTGGTGCAGGTCATGTCAGTACTCCATTTCTTGGCAAGTGGGTCATTTCAGACAACCGTGGGAATTGCTTCTGGGATGTCTCAGCCCATGTTTTCGAAGGTGTTATCCAGAGTGTTGTCTGCCCTGATGAAATCCGTGAGGAGCTACATCATTTTCCCTGAGGTGGGCGAATTGGCTACAGTGAAGGGTGATTTCTACGCCCTTGGACATATTCCCAACGTAATTGGTGCCATTGATGGGACCCATGTGGCTTTGGTTCCCCCAAGAGACAGGGAGCAGGTGTACAGGAACAGAAAAAATTACCATTCAATGAACATCCAGGTGGTGTGTTTGGCTGACCAGTACATCTCGCATGTAAATGCCAAATTCCCAGGGTCAGTGCATGACGCCTACATCCTCAGGAATAGCAGCATCCCTTACGTGATGGAACAGCTACAGAGACACCATGTATGGCTAGTGGGGGACTCTGGGTACCCCAACCTGTCGTGGCTACTGACCCCAGTAAGGAATCCCCGGACCAGGGCAGAGGAACGGTACAATGAGGCCCATGGGCGTACTAGGAGGGTGATCGAACGCACCTTTGGCCTCCTAAAGGCCAGGTTTAGGTGCCTGCATATGACAGGTGGATCCCTAATGTACTCACCTAAGAAGGTGTGTCACATCATCGTGGCCTGCTGCATGCTTCACAACCTGGCTTTGCGCCGCCAGGTGCCTTTCCTGCAGGAGGATGGTCGAGACGGTGGTGTTGTGGCAGCGGTGGAACCTGAGGAGAGTGACGAGGAGGAAGACGACGGGGCTGAAACAGACAACAGGGACAGAATCATTGAACAGTACTTCCAATAGGACACAGGTAACATTTCAAAGATAATTTAGTAAATGTTAACTACTCTCCAGCATCTCTGCTGCCTGTCTATTTGCCCCAGTGTATGATGACTGAGTTTTGGCTTTTCCCTCCCTATTTCAGATCTGGGGTCCCCACTACGAGTCCTGTGCTTCGTTTCCCCATGGACTACAGCTTTGTGGCAGCTGTTTGTTGACTTCACCATGTACAAGGACATATTTGCACTGTCATGTCAATTACAATCTATTGAAATCACAGCCAGACTCCAGATATTTTGGTGCAAAATAGGTGTTTATTTAAGTGCTCAAAATGGGATGGGTGGTTTCAAGTGGGTGGGGGCTATGGTGAAGGAATGTCCATGGCAGAGTCCAGAGTAACAGTCACACAGGTGCATTGTCCAGAGGCCTGTGGAGAGATGGAGCATGGGCAGTTCAAGGATGGACAGGGTGACAATGTGGGACAGTGGGATGACATCAGGTGGTATCCATTGCTGGCGGGGGTCTTGACATCCTACTCTGTCTTCTTGCGAGATCTCAGGGCCCTCTTGCGGGGTGGTTCTTCTCCTGCAGGAGGTGGGGGTCTGGTGGGCTGCTGCTGTGCGGGGGCCTCCTGTCCACTAGCGCCGGCGGAGGTGGTTGGCTGTTCTTGGTCCAGGCTAGTGGCAGGGGCCCTTGGGTGTTGTTCAGTGTCCGCCCTGTTGTTGACGAGGTCCTGCAGCAGCCCTACCATGGTAACCAGGGTGGTGTTGATGGCTCTGATGTCCTCCCTGTACCCCCGATAGTGTTCCTCCTGCAGTACCTGGATCTCCTGGAACCGGGCCAGTACCGTCGCCATCGTCTCCTGGGAGCGGTTGTATGCTCCCATGATGGTGGTGAGGACCTCGTGGAGAGTGGGTTCCCTGGGCCTCTCCTCCCCCCCCTGTCGCACAGCTGCCCTCCGAGTTCCCCTGTTTCCCTGGGCCTCTGCCCCCTGGCCGGTGTGCCCACTACCACTGCCCCCAGGTCCCTGTTGTTGTTGGGGTGGTGGGTTATCCTGGGTGCCCTGTAGTGGTAGACACACCGCAGATTGACGCGCCCTGGAGACAGAGGCATGGGCCCGCTGGGTGGGAGCTGTGCTGGTGTTCCCAGAGGGGTTTGGGTCTGTAGTGGCCTGGGCCTGTGTGAGGGGAACCGACTGTCCAGAGGTCCCCGATGGTCCGGGCTGGTCATCGGTGTCCAGGTCGACAGAGCTGCTGTCATCGCTGACGGCCTCTTGGGTGGGGGGTGTGGAGAATTCTGGCCCCTCCGCCGCGGTGTGTTGACGGTCGGGTCCTGCAGGGGTATAGAGGTATGGTTATAGTTTCAATGTGTGGCATATGGGTGTATCTGTGGGTTCTCGTGTCCCCAAGTGCTGGCATTCGTGTGTGGGGGCTTTGGTGAGGGTGGCTTGTGGGGGGGATGTGTATATGCATTGGGCATGCTTTGGTGATGGGTGTCCATGCTTAGTGGACGCATGCAGGCCTAGGTTTTGGGATGTGTGGGTTGTGATGGTGAGACATTGGCGGGGAATAGGTGTGCTGGGGGTGAGGATGGTGGTGGGGGTGAGGATGGTGGTGGGGGTGAGGGTGGGGGTGAGGATGGGGGTGGGGGTGAGGGTGGGGTTCGAGGATGGGGGTGAGGGTTGGGGTCTGATTTGGCATGCAGGTGGGGGGGAAGCAGTATTGAAGCTTCAACTTACCAGTATCCATTCCTCCGCCGACTCCTGCGAGGCCGTCAGGATGCAGGATGTTCAAGACTTCCTCCTCCCATGATGTGAATTGTGGGGGTTGAGGTGGGGGTCCTCCGCCAGTCTTCTGCACGGCGATGTTGTGCCTGGATACCATGGAACGCACCTTCCCCCGTAGGTCGTTCCATCGCTTCCTGATGTCTTCCCGATTTCTGGGGTGCTGTCCCACTGCGTTCACCCTGTCGACAATCCTCTGCCATAGCTCCGTCCTCCGGGCAATGCTGGTGTATTGTATCTGTGTGCCGAACAGCTGGGGCTCTACCCGAACGATTTCCTCCACCATGACCCTGAGTTCTTCGTCTGTGAAGCGGGGTTGTCTTTGGGGTGCCATGGGGTGGTGTGTATGATGTGTGGGGTGGAGTATGTGTATTTAAGTGAGTTGAGTGTGGTGGTTTGTGTTGTTTTGTGTGTGGATAGTGTGTGGGTGATGGTGTTGAGTGGCTGTGGCTGTTATTTTTTGGATGCTGGTGTCTCGCTCTTGCCTTCTTTACGAATTTTTTAGCGTAGGGGTTTGTGGGTGATGTGGGTGTGTGTTTTATATTGTATTGTGTGTGTGGGAGTGGTGTGTGTATGTGTATCAGGTGTGTGGGATTCAAATCGTCCAATGTGGCTGAGTTTTGTTCGTTTGTGTGTATTCTGACCGCGGCGGTGTGTCCCGCCAATGGAATACCGCGTTTGAATGACCGCCGCGTGGATTCGTGGGTCGTAATGGCATGGGCGTATTTCTGTTGGCGTGACGGTGGAGGTTTTGTCACCTCCACCTTTCCGCCGACCGCTGGTCTGGCGGTCTGTTGTGGCAGTCGGATTTTCGGAGGTTTGCCTTCTGCGGGTCAGAATGACCATGGCGGGTTTCCGCGACCGCGGCGGGATTATGGAGGATTTCTGACCGGCGGTAGGCGCCTTTTACCGCCAAGGTCAGAATGACCACCTTAGTCTCTTTTTCGGAGATTTTTCTTTACCGGACGAACCAACAAATCAGGCCGGGTCGCGGTTGAGGCAAGCCGGCTAGAGTTGCTGCAGCAGGTCGGTCCCTCTATGGAGCTTTTTTACAAAAGTTGCCCAACCTTCTCCAAACTTCTGGGGCTTCTCCCAGATGTCCTTTTAAGGTTCTTTTGGGGTCCACAGCTCACCCCAAGGGTCCAGAAGTTCTGAGATGGTCCTTGGGGGGTGCGGACTACAACTCCCAGAATGCACCTGGCGCAAACTCCTTTTTGGCCACTGGACAGTGGTCAGCTGGTCGCTTTCTTCAGGAGTTGCTGCAGGGGACTCTGGATAGCAATTTTTCACCTGTAGCAAACAGGGAGTCCCTCCTTGAACCAGTTGAAGCCAGACAAAGTCCTTCTTGTGGTGAAGCCCAAGTGTGCAGCTGGTGCAGTCCTTCTGAGTGCAGGTTCCAGGTGCAGGCCAGGGGTCCAGCAGGGCAGTCCTTCTTCTTCTGTAGTTCTTCCTTGTTGGATGTGGTAGGGAACTGAGGTGTGGGTGCAGGTCTGCCAGTTTTATCCTTGCTCCTGGGTGAAAAGCAGGGGGGTCCTGGTTCTCCAATCAGGTACAGGGTCGTCCCCCTGTGATGACCACTTCCTGGGAAGTGTGGCAAAAATCCATCCCAGAAGGCAACATTCTCTAAAAATCCAACATGGCTGAATCTGATTTTTGGAGGTTACATCTGGCTGAGCCCACCCACTGGTGTGGCTAAAAATCATAAACACACCCCTCTCCTGCCCTCTCCTAATCTAATCAAGAGGGCACCTAGTTGTCTGGGGTTGCAGGATGTGGGGGTGTTGCTGGTTGCTCCAAATGTCTTTCTCTGCCTTTGAAGACCAGTTTGGCAGCCCTCCCCCTTCTTGCCTCACCATCTGCTGAGGGGAGATTCTCTCCCACAAGCACATTCCTTTGTGTGAAGCCAGGCCACTTCACACCTCATCAAGGCAGCTTGGCTAAGCTGCTGCAGGCTGGCCAATCAGAGCACAGCAGCAAAAACAATGCAGGGCTGAAATTGGCAACTTTTTAGGTAAAGTCTAAAACTTTTTACCTGAACAAGTTATATTAAATCCAACAACTGGAAGTTGTGGGATTTATTACAACAATTAATTTGATACCAAATTCTTGGTATGCATCTTTTAAGGAGACTTTAAAATTTAAAACAAAGTCTCCCCATTCTAGCCTATGAAGGCCATTCACTACAATGAGGGAAACACGAATTTGGCTGTTTTTACCTCACCAGGGCTTATAAAACTATTTTTATAAAGTCCCTGCTTATAGTTACATGGCACCCAGCCCTAGGGGCACATAGGGCACACCTTAGGGGTGACTTATATGTAAAAATAAGGTAGTTTAAGACTTTGGAACTACTTTTAATTCCAAAGTCGAATTTGCATATAACTTTAATTTAAAAGCAGCCAGCAAGGCAGGCCTGCCTTTAAAATGACACTGGGCACCTCAGCAGTGCACCTATGGGTGCACTACCTATGCTGTGGTCCCTAAACCTACATGCCCTACCATATACTAGGGACTTATAGGTAGGTTAACTTAGCCAATTATAATTAGCCTAATTTGCATATTGATTTTACACAGAGCACAGGCCCTGGGACTGGTTAGCAGTACCCAGGGCACCATCAGAGTCAGGAAAACACCAGCATAAAGTGGAAAATGGGGGCAAAAAGTTAGGGGGCCTCTGCAATCAGCCCTGTTTTCTCACACAAGCCCCCCAGCCCACACGCCCAGGAGACTCAGCCCAACCCTGGGAGAGTCTTCCTGGCTTGTTAGGCGAGGAAGACAGTGAAGAAAACTGGCTGTCCCTTTGCAGGGCCTACTCTGCCTTACATCCTCCTGTCATGGTCACTCCCTCTGGGTAGTGAAGCCATCCCAACAGTGAAAGGACCGATCTCAAACTGAAACTTCCCTCTAGGGTGGTCTTCCTCCTCTCTCTCTGCCAACTTGGGTAGTGAGGTGCCCACCTCCCCTACTCCTTACTTTGCTAGGGCAACACCTAGCTTACCCAAAGAGGTCACCCAACATTTGAGCAACCCCACCATGACCAACAGGGTCAGGGGGCCTACTTTGCTATTGGCCCTGGGGTCTGCCTCCCAGGCCAAGTACAGTGCTGCCAGGAAGGCTAGCACCCAGCAGAGGCTACTGACAGCTGTCAGTACCCAGAACCACACCCTAAGCTCTCCACTGACAGGTGGCTGAGCTGCTTTAGGGGCAACTTTGGGGTCCTGGCACCCCTCTTGCTGTCTAGAGTGGGGGGCTACCACCTCCTGTGGGAGACACCCTCCTTCCACTCTCCCTTCTGTCAGTGCAGGGGCAACACCCTGCATCTGGACAGCTGCCTGACTACTCAGGACTTCCTTGGGGTCAGGGGAGGCCTCACCAGTGCCAACTCTGGGCTCCTCCCCTACTGGGGCAGAAGGCCTTTGGCTCCCTGGAACTCTCTTTAAGAGTGGCCTACCCTTCCTTTTCTTCTTTCCTTTTCTTGGGGACCCCTGTCTCCTAACTGTAGGGACTGACTCCCCAGGACTTTGGTTTGGGGGGGCGCCCTGGGCGACCGCCCCATCTGGGACCAGACCCACCTCTGGGAGGTCATTGCCCAGGATACAATCTAGGGGGAGGTCAGCACTGACTACCACCCTAAACCAGTCAAGGATACCCTCCCTCTCTAGTGGCACTATGGCTACAGGTTTGGTGGTGACCTCCCCTGTGGCTATCCTGACTTTCCTTGTCTCTCCTGGGACATAAATGTCTGGGGTCACTAACCGGTCACTCACTATAGTGTGACTGGCACAGGTGTCTCTCAGGCCCGTGGTAGGGATCACATTCACCTGAATGGGGTGGAAGTGCCTACTTCCACCCTCAGGGATCACCAGCTTACCATCTGGTCCTGTCTCCCAGCTCAATGCTAGGAGGACTTCATCATCTGAGGAGTCCTCCTCCATGGCTACACTGGATAGCCCAGTGCTAACCACAAAACAGTAATTAAATAAAACACAGGAAACAGTTTAAAAATCCAAAACCAATTTATAAAAATAGAATATATTTTTATCTTTAAAATGACACCAAAACGAATAAAATCGGATAAGGGGAACCGGAGATATGAATTTGTAAAGAATTATTATTTTCTTAGCGCCTAGAAACAAAAAGCGCCAATCGGGTCATCTGGTTGCACCTCGACCGGGGCAAAGTCAAAGTTTAAGGCCGACCGCGATGGAGCCCTGCTCGGCTACAGGCTGCGGGAGGCCTCGGTTGAAAGTTTACCTTCACACTTAGTCTTTTTTTCGAAGATTTTCTTCAGCGGGACGAACCTGCCAGTCCAATCCGACCTCCTGGAGCCCTTCTCCGGATACGCAATGCTGGAATCCTCGGTGGAGATTTTTACCTTCGGACTTAGTCGTTTTTTCGAGGTGAAAATCCTTCGACCGGGGTAAACCTGGATCTTGATCCGACGTCCATGGAGCCCTCCTCGGATACGCTGGCTGGGAGGTCCCGGTCAACTTTTTACCTTCGGACTTAGGCCCTCATTCGGACCTTGGCGGGCGGCGGAGGCCGCCCGCCAAAGTCCCGCCGTCAGGTTACCGTTCCGCGGTCGAAAGACCGCAGCGGTAATTCTGACTTTCCCGCTGGGTTGGCGGGCGGCCGCCTTCAGGCCGCCCGCCAGCCCAGCGGGAAAGAGGCTTCCACGATGAAGCCGGCTCGGAATCGAGCCGGCGGAGTGGAAGCTGTGCGACGGGTGCAGTTGCACCCGTCGCGTATTTCACTGTCTGCGCAGCAGACAGTGAAATACATTTAGGGGCCCTCTTACGGGGGCCCCTGCAGTGCCCATGCCAGTGGCATGGGCACTGCAGGGGCCCCCAGGGGCCCTGCGACCCCCCCTACCGCCATCCGGTTCCCGGCGGGAGAACCGCCGGGAACTGGATGGCGGTAGGGGGGGTCGGAATCCCCTCGGCGGCGCAGCTGGCTGCGCCACCTTGGAGGATTCCAATGGGCGGCGGTACACTGGCGGGAGACCGCCAGTGTTGCCGGTCCGACCGCGGCTTTACCGCCGCGGTCGGAATGCCCATTGGAGCACCGCCGGCCTGTCGGCGGTGCTCCCACGGTCCTCCAACCCGGCGGTCATGGATCGCCAGGGTTGGAATGACCACCTTAGTCTCTTTTTCTGAGATTTTTCTTTACCGGGACGAACCAACAAATCAGGCCGGGTCGCGGTTGAGGCAAGCCGGCTAGAGTTGCAGCGGCGGGTCGGTCCCTCTATGGAGCTTTTTTACAAAAGTTGTCCAAACTTCTGGGGCTTCTCCCAGATGTCCTTTTAAGGTTCTTTTGGGGTCCACAGCTCACACCAAGGGTCCAGAAGTTCTGAGATGGTCCTTGGGGGGTGCGGACTACAACTCCCAGAATGCACCTGGCGCAAACTCCTTTTTGGCCACTGGACAGTGGTCAGCTGGTCGCTTTCTTCAGGAGTTGCTGCAGGGGACTCTGGATAGCAATTTTTCACCTGTAGCAAACAGGGAGTCCCTCCTTGAACCAGTTGAAGCCAGGCAAAGTCCTTCTTGTGGTGAAGCCCAAGTGTGCAGCTGGTGCAGTCCTTCTGAGTGCAGGTTCCAGGTGCAGGCCAGGGGTCCAGCAGGGTAGTCCTTCTTCTTCTGTAGTTCTTCCTTGTTGGATGTGGTAGGGAACTGAGGTGTGGGTGCAGGTCTGCCAGTTTTATCCTTGCTCCTGGGTGAAAAGCAGGGGGGTCCTGGTTCTCCAATCAGGTACAGGGTCGTCCCCCTGTGATGACCACTTCCTGGGAAGTGTGGCAAAAATCCATCCCAGAAGGCAACATTCTCTAAAAATCCAACATGGCTGAATCTGATTTTTGGAGGTTACATCTGGCTGAGCCCACCCACTGGTGTGGCTAAAAATCATAAACACACCCCTCTCCTGCCCTCTCCTAATCTAATCAAGGGGGCACCTAGTTGTCTGGGGTTGCAGGATGTGGGGGTGTTGCTGGTTGCTCCAAATGTCTTTCTCTGCCTTTGAAGACCAGTTTGGCAGCCCTCCCCCTTCTTGCCTCACCATCTGCTGAGGGGAGATTCTCTCCCACAAGCACATTCCTTTGTGTGAAGCCAGGCCACTTCACACCTCATCAAGGCAGCTTGGCTAAGCTGCTGCAGGCTGGCCAATCAGAGCACAGCAGCAAAAACAATGCAGGGCTGAAATTGGCAACTTTTTAGGTAAAGTCTAAAACATTTTACCTGAACAAGTTATATTAAATCCAACAACTGGAAGTTGTGGGATTTATTACAACAATTAATTTGATACCAAATTCTTGGTATGCATCTTTTAAGGAGACTTTAAAATTTAAAACAAAGTCTCCCCATTCTAGCCTATGAAGGCCATTTACTACAATGAGGGAAAAACGAATTTGGCTGTTTTTACCTCACCAGGGCTTATAAAACTATTTTTATACAGTCCCTGCTTATAGTTACATGGCACCCAGCCCTAGGGGCACATAGGGCACACCTTAGGGGTGACTTATATGTAAAAATAAGGTAGTTTAAGACTTTGGAACTACTTTTAATTCCAAAGTCGAATTTGCATATAACTTTAATTTAAAAGCAGCCAGCAAGGCAGGCCTGCCTTTAAAATGACACTGGGCACCTCAGCTGTGCACCTATGGGTGCACTACCTATGCTGTGGTCCCTAAACCTACATGCCCTACCATATACTAGGGACTTATAGGTAGGTTAACTTAGCCAATTATAATTAGCCTAATTTGCATATTGATTTTACACGGAGCAAAGGCCCTGGGACTGGTTAGCAGTACCCAGGGCACCATCAGAGTCAGGAAAACACCAGCATAAAGTGGAAAATGGGGGCAAAATGTTAGGGGGCCTCTGCAATCAGCCCTGTTTTCTCACACTGTGCTTTACTCCTGCTTTCCTGGGCTCTGGGGTGGGTTCTATTACTTACCTTTGATGTTTTCTAATCGTCCCAGTGCCCCTCTACACACTACACTTGCCTATGTGGGAAACTGACTTTCACATTCCACTATTTTAGTATATGGCTTGTGTTCCCCCTTGGCCCATTTCTAACTACTGTGATTTTCACTATTTGCACAGTTTCCTAAATTCCAGTACAAACCAGGCCATCCTTCTACAAGTGGTGGGACAGATACAGAGAAGGCCACCCTGCCCGAGATGAGTATTTTAGCTCTGTGTCTACTGACAATGAATGCAGCCTGTTAGACAAGCCACTGGTATTTTGCCATTGGCAGGGTTGTAGGGAGGCTAAAGGCTTGGGTTCCTCTGGTCTTAAAAAAGGCCTAACCATGCCTAACACTGACATTTGCTATTTTTATGCATTATATTGGGGTTGTTTTCTTTTTAAAGTTTTCCCTATATTTGCAAATTCTCCTAAAATGTTCCCATCACGTAGATTCTGATTCCGCAAAGTATCTGTGGAAATTGCTGTGATTTCCCCAAAGTGATAAAATTATATATACACAATTTTAAATTTATTTTTGAGGTGGAAGGGTTACTAATTTACATTTTTAGAAAAGCACTCAGAAGTAATTTAACTTTATAAGTACGTTTAAATACTGATTTAGATTACATTGTACGTGATCGCAGTGTCTTAACAAATATCATGTAACATAGAAATAAAGTGTTGTGATTGGCTAAAACACTATTCAAGTGTGAAAACGAAGTCCACACCCAGTTTTCTTCCCATTTGCCTTTAGGTACCAGGTTGGAAAGCCTTGTTCATACCTGTTAGAATGTTTTTTTCTTATTTTGGGTGTTTTTGTTTTTTAATTAGGGCAGCCACAACATCACCTCACTCAGCAGATCCTCAATAGACTTCATCATCATCATCTTCAGAAGATAAACAGCCAAAAAGTGGAGAAAGCTTCATATGGTAGTTTTTTATTTGTTTCCCTCCAGCAATAAAAAGGGCATTGCATGACAGATGCAATGTAAGCTTTGCAGCAAAATCCTCTCCAGAGGAACCTCAAAAAATATATTTACGGGATCACATCCATGTTTAAAGCACCTACAGGCATTTCATCGAAGACATCTGTTTCATGCGGAGGAGGAGAGAGAGGCACCATAACAGCAAAAGACTGGAGAGTTGAAGGTGGGAGACACCATTCAAGTACCTGGCACAGAGGTTTTCCTGCCATTATTGCAGGCTTAAAAATATGGGCATATTTTGTCAGGACTGCAATAATGTGATCTCAGTTGGCAAGCAATAATTTTCTGCCGTCCTTGCAGCAAAACTTTGCCACAAGTGTTAATTTATTACACTATGTGTGCCCTGGGCCTGTAAATCAAATGCTAGTAGTGGACCTGCAGCAATGATTGTGTCACCCACAGAGGTAGCCCTACAAACACGTCTTGGACCTGCCACTGCAGTGTCTGTGTGTGCAGTTTTAACTGCTAGTTTGACTTGGCAAGTGCACTCAATTGCCAGGCCCAAACCTTCCCTCTTACTACATGTAAGGTACCCCAAAGGTAGGCACAGGGGAGCCCCATTGACAGGTTGCAGGGTATTTCAAAGGTAGGGTGAGTCTGGCCTGGTTTGTAGTGGGCACCAGAGGTACTTACTCCTTGTACCAGGTCCAGTAATCCACCTTAGTGAAATGTAGACAGTGTCTAGCAACTTAGGCTGTCTAGAGGTAGCTGTAGCAGAGCAGCCACGGCTGAACTAGGAGATATCCAAAGCTCTTGCAGTATCACTATAGTCACAGAGTACTTATACACAAGAAAGACAATAACTAGTGTTACCAAAAATAAAAGTACTTTATTTTAGTGACACAAGGCCAAAAATTATCTTAGAGGCTGTACTCTCTCTGGAGGTAAGTATTATACACACTATATACACGAGTAACCAAAGTCAGGAAAATAAACAGTCATAAAATAGTGCAAACAGTGAAAAACACAATATGTTGCAATGGGCCTAGGGGAAACACAAACCATATACTAAAATAGTGGAATGCGAATGTCGATTTCCCAAGTGTAGTGTGTAGAGGGGCGCTGGGAATATAGGAAAACACCAAAGGTAAGTAAATTACCCTACCCCAGAGTCCAGGAAAACAGGAGTAAAGTATAGCAAGTTTCCTCAGAACAAACATGAGAAGTTGTGGTAAAGGATTATGCATAAACCAAGCAAGACTGCAAGAAATGAATGATGGATTCCTGGACCTGAAGACCTGTGGAGAGAGAGGCCCAAGTCCAGAAGTCAATGAAGAATCCAAGAAGAACAGGAGCCCCTACTAACCCGGATGAAGATACAAAAGTGGATTCCCCAGTTGGAAGAAAAAGTCAGAAATGCACCAAAGAAGACAGCTGTGGGTTCCTGCTTGGTGCAAGAGATGTCACACATCGAGTAGTTGGATGCAGGCTGGTTTTCATCGTTGGATTCTGCCAATAAATATTGGCTCATGCAAATGTCACAGTTGGTGGGAAAAGGCGCTACCTGGGGTCAGGAGGAACCTGGGTGTCTCAACTCAGACTGAGGAGATAGAGGGGGCTCTCAGCACTTTAGAGAGCCCTCAGAAGACCAGGCAGTACCCACAGAAGTCCTAGAACACAGGGACAAAGGAGTTGCAAAATGTGGTAATTGCAGCACTACACAAAGGGATCCCACGCTGCTGGAGAACAACTCAGGGAGCTAAGCATCACAGGATAGAGTGCTAGGGACCAGGGCTATGCTGTGCAAAAAAGATTTTTAGAAGAAGTACACAGAATCCCAATGAGCTGCACAACATGTTGTGCACAGGTGTACTGTCTGGCACTGGGAGGCAAGCCCTTACCTCTACCAAATTTGAACAGCTGAACCTTTGGACAATCAGGATCACTTCAGTCTACCACCTGTGTTCCAGGGATCATGCTCGCCAACAGGAGAGGAGTCCAAGAGCACAGGTTGTTGTTGCAGAGAGGTGCCTGCTGAAGCAGGGAAGTGACTCCGTCACTCCACAGGAGATTCCTTTGGGCCTTCTGGTGCAGAATGAAGACAGGCAGTCCTCCGAGCGTGCACCACCTTGTTGAAGTTACGGTGTTCCTGGAGCAGTCTGCCATTTTTCCAATGCTCAGAAGCTGAAGCAGAGGATGCAGAGGAGTCTTGCAAACCGAATCTGAGAAAACACCCTTAGGAGAGACCCTAAATAGCCCTCAGAGGGGGATTGGTCACCTAACCAGTTATGGACCTATCAGGAGGGGTCTCTGATGCCACCTTTTTGGCACTGGCCACTCAGATGCTCCCAGAGTTTCCTGACCATCCTGAAAACAAGATGGCAGAATCCAGGGACACTCTGGAGGAGCTTTGGGCACCACTTCTGGGGTGGTGATGGACAGGGGAGTGGTCACTCCCCTTTCCCTTGTCCAGTTTCATGCCAGAGCAGGGACTGAGGGTCCCTGAACCGGTGTAGACTGGATTATGCAAGGAGGGCACCATCTGTGCCCTTCAAAGCACTTCCAGAGGCTCTGGGAGGAAACCCCTCCCATGCCTGTAACACCTGTTTCCAAAGGGAGAGGGTGTAGCACCCCTCTCCTGAAGGAAATGCATTGTTCTTCCTTCCTTGGATTGAACTGCTCAAGCCCCAAGAGGGCAGAAGCCTGTCTGTGAGGTGGCAGCAGCTGGGGCTGCAGTGAAAACCTCAGAAGACTGGAATGGCAGTACTGGGGGTCCATAGTGGAACCCCCAGGGTGCATGAAATTGGCCCCCAATGCCAGAATCGGATTGAGGGTACACTGTCTCAATCCCAGACACCTCACATGGCCATATTCGGAGTTACCATTGTGAAGCAACATAAATGTGTTGACCTATATGTAGTGCACACTTATAATGATGTCCCTGCACTCACAAAGTCTAGGAAAATGGGCCTGGACGATGTGCTGTCACCTCTGCTAGTGCAGGGGTGCCCTCACACACAGAAACTATGCACCTAGCCTTCAAGGTCTGAAGGTTAGATATGTAGGTGACTTATAAGTGAACTGGTGCAGTGAAAATGACTGTGAAATAGTGCTTACACTATTTTACTCAGGCTGCAATGGTAGTCCTGAAGAAGTGTTTGTATGAGCTCTTTGTGGGTGGCAAAGGAAATGCTGCAGCCTATAAGGATCTCCTGGAACCCCAATGCCCTGGGTACCTTTGTACCATATACTAGGGACTTATAAGGGGGGTCCAGTGTGCCAATCTGGATTGGAATATGGAGTCACTAGACTATAGTGACAAAACTGGAACACCGAGAGCATAAGCACTAGAGTACTGGTTAGCAGGATTCCAGTGACACAGTCAAGCATACTGACAAAACAGTAAAACATACTAACATGTAGGCCACAAACTATGAGCACTGGGGACCTGGCTAGCAGACTCCCAGTGAGACAGTAAAAACACACCGACAAACACTGACAAACAGGCCAAAAATGGGGGTAACCATGCTTGAAAGAGACTACTTTCCCACAGGTAGGCCATATACTGGTGTGTTTTTCATGTCCTGATAGTGAATAACTGCTAAATTCGGTTTTCACTATTGCATGCCCTATATCTCCCATAGATTAACATGGGGATTTCATTGAAATATCTTTCAACTGTAATTTCCCATTGGGAGCAGATAGGGATATGGTGTTTGGGGTTTCTGAACTCACAATTAAAAAAATACATCTTTTGTTTTTTTATATCGTAAGTTGAAAATCCCACTTTTGGAAAGTGGGCTTTTTCTTGCCTAACCATTCTGTTACTCTGTCTGGCTGTGGAATACACGTCTGGGTCAGGATGATGGTTGGGCTGTTTGTGAATTCACAAATGCAACTGGCCTGAGGTGGTCATGCAAAAGAAGCTGAGGTGTACCCTGCATATCCTGTTTGGTCTTCCTGGGCTATAGTGGTGGGAGGAGCTGACACGTGTATCTGAATAGGGCTGTGGCTGTCCTTACACAAGGCAATCTCCAACCCCCTGGGGTGTGTCTGGGGCCAGGGCAGGAAAGGCTGGGTCTTGTGCACTACAGACTTTCTTTTTAAGATTGCCTACTTCAATGGGCCTCTGAGACCACAATTTCAGAATACTTCTGGACTAAGGACATTCTGCCAAGATGAAGAGCTGGATTATGTAGGAAGAACTACAACTCTGCCTGTTGTTTTTTTGAGCTGGCCTGCTGCTTTTGTCCTTCGAGTGAAAGGATTGGACTTTGCTTTCTACATCCTGCTTTCCAAGGTTCTCCAAGGGCTTGAACTGAGCTTGCCTACTGTTAAGAAGTCTCGGGAACATCAAAGACTTCATCTGCCAGTGCCTGGAGCCTTCTGCAAGAGTCCTGACTTCCCAAGTGGTGCTAAATCCAGTCCCTGGGCCCTTAGAAGCAGAAACTGGTGTTCTTAGGAAGAGAATGCATGCATCGGATCACTACAGCTGAAAATTGATGCATCACTGGGCTTGCGACAGAATAATTGATGCAGAGCCTGTCTTGCAGCCTAAGAATCAACGCAGCACCTTCCTTGTGGTGGACGGACACAGCACCTGTTGGACCTACAAAGTGCCTGTTCCACCACAGCTCTATCATCACCGTGGGTCTGGATTTTCCCACACATTGTCCCTGGGTGTTGTTTTTGCATCAGCAAGGAACCAAGACTGCGTGACCAACAACCGATGCATCATCTCTTCTGTGGGGAGAGAGCCAATGCGTCCCCTCCCCTGCCAGTAAGGAACCAATGCATTGCCTCTCCTGCGAGAAGAGAATCAACGGATAACCTCCCCTGTCAGTAAGGAATCAACGTATCCCCTCCCCTGTGCAGTAAGTAAAAAACGCATCACTTTATTTTCCTGTGCCTCACCTCCTCTGCACCCCTCATCGTCTTTGTTTTTTATGCACCCCAGGTGTGTGTTAAAAAGAGATAACCATTCATTCCTCTGTATTAAGACTCTTTGCTACTTTTTTAAAGTTGTATCTTTGCTTATGTATGTTGGATTTTTGTCATTTTGGTCTTGATTTATTCAGATAAATATTATCTTATTTTCTAAACTGGTGTGTTGTCCTTTTGTAGTGTTTTCATTGTGTTACTGTGGACGTGTGTGTACAAATACTTTACACATTGCCTCTCAAATAAGCCTGACTGTTCTTGTCAGGCTTTCAAGGGGGTTATCTTAGCTGTATAATTCCAGTTCCCTGACTTGAGTGAGGGCCCCTATTTGGCAGGGTGCAAACCACCGCCAAATAGAGACCCCATTTCTAAAACTAGGGTGCTCATTACGACTTTGGCGGTAATTCTCGAAGACCGCCATCTAAGCGGGCATCGAAAGACCAACAGAACACCACCCAAAAACAGCCAAAAATCTGAAATCGTCGGGCTAACTGATGGTGGAAGAGAGGTGGTTCCACCACTAGCACTGCCACGCTGGCAACATCCCGCCCTCCAAATTGTGGCTCACAAATCAGCACCACAGTCTTTGCACGGCGGTAATCCATTGGTGGTTCGAACCGCTGTGGTAAAAAACACACCTCTATCAGAACACACCACCACATTGGACAATACGAATACCATAAACCTGGTAAACATACACATACCAAATACACCTGATTGCAGCATTATATAACACTATGTAACACACCACTATGCACCCCCACAATCTTTTGGATCCAGAAACTTTGACAGAGAGAGGGAAGACTGCACTAGCAGAAGACACTGCACCTGGATATGATAGGCACCCTCACACTGAACATGTATCACACATCACACAACAGCATCAGTAACACAACACACACATCACCATTGCACACAAACACCACAAACAACACGCACACCATAGCACAAAACCTCAACCAAACAAACAGCACACTCAGCATCCCTGCATATTACACACCCCACTGCCCCCAACACAACCACCATGGCACTACAAAAACACCCACGATTCACAGATGAGTAGTTGAGGGTCATGGTCGACAAAATCGTCCGAGTAGAGACACAACTTTGTGGAGCACAGGTCCAGCAGACATCCATAGCCCGGAAAACTGAGTTATGGCAGAGGATCGTCGACAGGGTGAACGCAGTGGGAAACCATCCACGCACAAGTGACGACATCAGAAAGAGATGGAACCAGAGGCTGCAGAGGGTATACCATCAGAAGTCCAAGCAGCAGTGGCAGGCACACAATGCAGCCATTATCTCCATTGTAGGGGTTCTCACTGAACCTGCAAGAATCCAGTGTGCGTCCTCCACCTAGCAGCAGGCCTCATCCAATAGTCTTACAACATCTCTGCCCTGAACATCTGCCCCAGCTACTGGAATGGAAGCCCAACAAGAGAACCTACAGGCCACTAGCACCCCTGCAGCAGAGGAACCCCCGCAAAAGAGGCCATCAATCCATCCAGACATCCTGCAGGACCTGAGGCCGAGAACAAACACTGCCACTGGTATACCCTGTTGACTGTCCAATGCAAAACCCCATTATCCCCAGGCTCATGGATAAAGGACCTGTGGAACCAATAGCTGGACTACCCACTCTGATGATTTCCGAAACCATGAATCCACTCCTCAGAATTGTGATGTAAAATACATAATAATCACTAATGAGCACAGGTTATGGTGTATGTGTCTTCATCATTTAAAGTGACATATTTTGTAACAAACAATAATCATATACACATATCTGTACAGCAAGTTTGTCAGAGGGACAGATGTAGCATGAATTTCCGTTAAGTGTGTCAGTACATCCATATGGTCGGAACAACCAAAGGCAAGGGTGCCAACTGTCATGTCAGGAAGCAGATTATAAACATACATATGACCTGATTAGGAACCAAAATAGGGAAACGGTTCAATGGAGTAAACCATGTAGGCCATTATAATACACATACATCAGTATTTCACATACACAGGATACATGCTGCAGTGGGTAGGACACCACATATGTACAGGCTAGGACTGTGAGTCATCCACGTGCAAAGTAATGGTATCATCCCATATAGGTGACATCCCCAACAGTACCACTTTGCATTGTCAATAACTGGTAGATGCCAGGTAGCAGCTTAGAGTACAAAATGATAGGTCTGCTGAACAGGACAATTCAAATATCTGTACATTCCATTGTCTCATCAATTCTGACTTAGGACCATACAACTTGAGTACATCTATAAGGATGAGATGTAATGGTACCAGCATTTATCACATGTAAATGGCAGCATTGCATTTACACTTCACCCTCATGCTAAGCCAGCTTCCCTTCAGGTTTGAAAAAAAAGATGGAAGGCAGAAGTCTCCTCATACAGCTTGATGCATACAACACGGGAGGACAAAATCACATCTCCCATACACGGTTCAACTGTTCATTAAACTTTAGACCACACATACCTGAGAATCATTGAAAGTATTGTCGAATTAGGTCAGTCTTGTTGTCAGCTGTCTCCTCCTCGTCTGCCTCCTCGTCAGTATCAGGGTCACCAGCCTCAGCTACAGCACCTGCATCAATGTACCCTTCTTCCAACAGTGGGATGTGCCTTCTGAGGGCCAGATCATGTAGCATGCAACAGCGATCTTACAGACTTTCCCTGGTCGATACTGTAGAGCACCATCGGACACAAGGAGGCAACAAAATCTTGCTTTCAATGGGCCGAAAGTCCTTTCTATCACACGCCTCATCCCGCTGTGTGCCTCATTGTACCTGTCCTCCCCATCTGTAGTTGGATATCTAACTGGAATCAGGAGCCAGGGCAGGGTGGGGTATCCAGAGTCACCTGTGTAGTGTAGACATGGGAACAGTACATTAGGGAACTGTGTTAGGCATAGAGCTGACTGTGTAGAGAGGTAGAACAGATGGCTGACATGGTCAGCAGTGCACTTATCAATGAGCCAGATCCTTTCTCGCTGTAGATGTAACATCAATGCAGGGACACTGCTGTTCCTCAGGACGTAGGAATCATGTGCCGAACCAGTGAATTTCACAGTCACATGTGACATATACTGGTCTGCAAGACACACCATTTGAACATTAATCAAATATGTACTCTTCCGGTTTCTGTACACCTGTTCGTTGGCCCTCAGAGGTACCACAGCGATGTGAGTGCCATTAATGGCCCCTATTACATGTGGCACATGAGCAATGCTGTAAAAGGCAGCCTTAACAATGTTCGGTTCTGGATGTTGTGGGACCCTTAGATACCTGTCCACATGCTTTAGTAGGGCATCCAGCATATCCTGTAACACTAGACTGAACATTGGCTGTGACATCTCTGCAGCCAGTTCCACATTCACTTGAAATGAGCCACTAGCCAAAACATGCAGGACAGACAACACCTGTACTGTTGGAACAATGACATTGGGTTTCCTTAAGGCTGGCAGGAGGTCTGGCTGCAACTGGGCAAACAGTTTCCTGATGGTCAGATAGTTCAGTCGATAGGTCATCATAATGTGCCTCTCTTCCATGGTTTCCAGGTCTACTAGGGGCCGGTAGAGTAGTTCATACCTCATCACTTCGATCTGGCGGTATGTTGGCAGGGGGACAAACAGTACTCAGTACATTTCTCACAGTGTTGTGAGCAATAAAAATGGGGTCTTTGGTTGACAGTCAGGTTACCCTCTGTTCAAGCAAGGACCCTCACTCTAGTCAGGGTAAAAGAGAATCACCCTCAGCTAACCCCTGCTTACCCCCTTGGTAGCGTGGCAGAGCAGTAGGCTTAACTTCAGAGCGCTAGGTGTAAAGTATTTGTACCAACACACACAGTAACTTAATGAAAATACTACAAAATGACACAACACCGGTTTAGAACAATAGGAAATATTTATCTAAACAAAACAAGACCAAAACGACAAAAATCCGACATACACAAGTCAAGTTATGAATTTTTAAAGATTAAACTCAAAAATAGCGCTTAGAAACAAAAATGCTTCGATGAGATGTTAACACGGCGTCGTGACGGAGTCGTTCCCAACAAGCCGACACCAGCGGCGCCGGACACGGAGTCGTGTAGACCCCCAAGTACAGTACCTTTGGTGAAGAGTGAAAACAAGCTGATGCGCGAAGTCGGGAATCGCGGCGTCTGTGCGAAACGTTGAATCTGTGCACTTCGAGCGGCGTCGCTCACGACATGGTGCGGCGACTTCCACGGAGTCGCGGACTTCAGCGGGGCTGCTGCGGCGTCTGGCCTGCGAAGAGCGTCGCGTTCCAGCGAAGGTCACGCCCTCAGGTGCAGGTGGCGTTACCGGATTCAGCAGCGGCATCGGTCCGAAGTCATCCGAAGTCCATTTCCTTGGATTCCACCAGCTTTCCTTTCAAGGGCCCAGGTACTGGATAGGGCACCACTTGTCGGGACAGGAGTCTCTCCAGAGACTCCAGGTGCTGACAGAGAGAAGTCTTTGCTGTCCCTGAGACTTCAAACAACAGGAGGCAAGCTCTAAATCAAGCCCTTGGAGATTTCTTCACAAGATGGAAGGCACACAAAGTCCAGTCTTTGCCCTCTTACTCTGGCAGAAGCAGCACTGCAGGAAAGCTCCACAAAGCACAGTCACAGGCAGGGCAGCACTTCTTCCTCCGCTATCAGCTCTTCTCCAGGCAGAGGTTCCTCTTGGATCCAGAAGTGTTTCTAAAGTCTGTAGATTTTGGGTGCCCTTCTTATACCCATTTTAGTCTTTGAAGTCACCTTTCTTCAAAGGGGACTCACACCTACTTGTGAAATCCTGCCTTGCCCAGGCAAGGCATCAGACTCACAGCAGGGGGCTGGAGCCGGCATTGTCAGAGGCGGGCACAGTCCTTTCAGATGAGAGTGACCACTCCACCCCTCCCTCCTAGCAGAGATGGCTAATCAGGAAATGCAGGTTACACCCCATCCCCCTTTGTGTCCCTGTCTAGTGTGAGGTGAAAAACAACCCAACTGTCAAACTGACCCAGACAGGGAATCCACAAACAAGGCAGAGTCACAAAATGGTTTAAGCAAGAAAATGCTCACTTTCTAAAAGTGGCATTTTCAAACGCACAATCTCAAAATCAACTTTACTAAAAGATGTATTTTTAAATTGTGAGTTCAGGGACCCCAAACTCCACATGTCCATCTACTCTCTAGGGGAATCTACACTTTAATCATATTTAAAGGTAGCCCCCATATTATCCTATGAGAGAGACAGGCCTTGCAACAGTGAAAAACAAAATTGGCAGTATTTCACTGTCAGGACATATAAACCAAATTACTATGGGCGTCATTCTGACCTCGGCGGTAAAAGGCGCTTACCGCCGGTCAGAAGACCGCCATAACACCGCTGCGGTCGCGGTGAACCGCCACGGTCATTCTGACCCGCAACTGGCAAACCGCCAAAAACCCGACATCAACAAAAGTCTGCCACAGCAACGGCCTGCGAAAAACTGGCGATGACCAAACCTCCACCGTCACGCCAACAAAAATACGCCCATGCCATTCCGACCCACAAATCCCCGCAGCGGTCTTTCAACTGCGGTATTCCATTGGCGGTACACACCGCCGTGGTCAAAATACACACACCTTTACAAAACACTACCACATTGGACAATTCAAAATACACACACCTGAGACACATACACACACCACTCCCACACACCCAATACAATATAAAACACACACCCACATCACCCACAAACCCTTACGACCACAATAGCGACTGAAGGACAGATAGAGACAGCACAGCATAGAGTAGACCATCACACAGAGGCAAATCACAACATCACCCACACAATATCCACGCACAAAACACCATACACCACCACACTCACCACACTCTACAACACATACACCACCCCTCACCTCATCCACACCACCCCATGGCACCCCAAAGACACCCCAGGTTCTCTGACTCAGAACTCAGGGTCATGGTGGAGGAAATAGTTCGGGTAGAGCCCTGGCTCTTCGGGACACAGGTGCAGCACACCACCATTGCCAGGAAGATGGAGCTATGGCAAAGAATAGTGGACAGGGTCAACGCTGTGGGACAGCTTCCACGAAATCGGGACGACATCAGGAAGCGGTGGAGCGACCTACGGGGGAAGGTGCGTTCCATGGTATCAAGGCACAACATCGCGGTACAGCGGACTGGCGGCGGACCCCTACCTACTCCCCCAGAATTCACAGCATGGGAGGAGGAAGTCTTTCACATCCTGCATCCTGAGGGCCTCGCAGGAGTAGGCGGAGGAATGGACTCTGGTAAGTCTAATCTTCACTACTTCATTCCCCCCACCCCACCTGCATGCCAAATCATACCCCCACCCTCACCCCCATCACACCAACTCCTTGCAAATGGCTCACCATCACAACCCACCCATCCCAAAACCTAGCCCTGCATGCGTCCCCAAAGCATGGACACCCTTCACCAAAGCATGCCCACTGCACATACCCATCTCCCCCACAAGCCACCGTCACAAAAGCCCCCACAAGGGAATGCCAGCACTGGGGTACACGGCCACCCACCCATTACACGAAATGGCACACACAGAAGCAATAACCATACTCTTATACCCCTGCAGGACCCGAACGCCACCACAACGCCCAGGAGGGTCCAGAGATGTCCATCCCACCCCCAGAAGAGGCCCCCAGTGATGACAGCAGCTCTGTCTCCCTGGACCCAGATGACCAGCCCGGCACATCGGGGACCTCGGGACAGTCGGTTCCCCACAGACAGCCACAGGCTACAGCAGACCTAACCCCCTCTGGGAACACCAGCACAGCTCCCACCCAGCGGGCCCATGCCTCTGTCTCCAGGACACGTCAATCAGCGGTGTGTCCACCACTACAGGGCACCCAGGTTGACCCACCACCCCAACAACAACAGGGACCTGGGGGCAGTGGTAGTGGGCACACGGTCCAGGGGACAGAGGCCCAGGGAAACAGGGGAACTGGGAGGGCTGCTGTGCGACAGGGGGGGGACAGGCCCAGGGAACCGACTCTCCAAGAGGCCCTCTCCTCCATCAAGGGAGCATACCACCGCTTCCAGGAGACGATGGCTACGGTTCTGGCCAGGTTCCAGGAGATCCAGGTACTGCAGGAGGAACAGTACATGGGGTTCAGAGAGGAACTGAGAAACATTAGTTCCGCAATGGGGACCATCGTCGTGGCCCTTTACCAGATAGTCACCACATTGCGGGACCATGTGGCACCACAAAGGGCCCCTGTCACTTGCATGGACCCAGACCAGGCTACCACCTCCGCCGGCGCTAGTGGACAGGAGGCCCCCACACAACGACAGGCCACCAGAACCCCACCTCCTGCAGAAGAAGAACCACCCCGCAAGCGGTACCTGAGATCTCACAAGAAGACAGAGTAGGATGCCAAGACCCCCGCCAGCAAACGATACCCCCTGATGTCATCCCACTGTCCCACATTGTCACCCTGTCCAAACTTAAACTGCCCCTGCTCCATCCTTCCACAGACATATGGACAATGCACCTGTGAGACTGAAAACTGGACTCTGCCATGGACATTACTCCACCATCACCCATCACAGTTTTACAATCATGTCCCTAAATTTAGCACTTTAATAAAATCACTTATTGCACTTAAAAAATCTGGAGTCTGCTTGTATTTTGAATAAATGTATTAGACATAACGGTGCCAAAATGTTCAGTTACATTGTGATGACAACATACCACTGTCACACAGCTGTAGTCCATGGGCAAACAAAGCAGATGTCACGCAGTGGGGCCCACAGTTCTGAAAACAGAAGGGAAAGTCACAACTCAGTTAACAGGAACTGGGGGGAAACACAGACAGTAGAGAGGCAGGAGACTTTAAGTAAATGTAAAATGGCGGGGATGATTCGTACCTGTGTGCTACTGAAAATACTGTTGTATCACTGTGTCCCTGTTGTCTGTGTCGTCCCCGTCGTCTTCCTCCTCTTCACTCTCCACAGGCTCCACAGCTGCTACAACACCACCATCTGGACCATCCTCCTGCAGGAAAGGCACCTGGCGTCGCAAAGCCAGGTTGTGAAGCATACAGCAGGCCACGATGATATGGCACACCTTCTTTGGTGAGTACATTAGGGATCCACCTGTCATATGCAGGCACCTAAACCCGGGCTTCAGGAGGCCTAAGGTCCGCTCGATCACCCTCCTAATACGCCCATGGGCCTCATTGTACCGTTCCTCTGCCCTTGTCCTGGGATTCCTGACTGGGGTCAGTAGCCATGATAGGTTGGGGTAACCAGAGTCACCAATTAGCCACACACGGTGTCTCTGTAGCTGTTCCATCACATAAGGGATGCTGCTATTTCACATGATGTACGCGTCATGCACTTACCCAGGGAACTTGGCATTTACATGGGAGATGTACTGGTCAGCCAAACAGACCACCTGGACATTCATCGAATGATAACTTTTTCTGTTCCTGTACACCTGCTCACTTTCACTGGGGGGAACCAAAGCCACATGGGTCCCATCAATGGCACCAATGATGTTGGGGATATGGCCAAGGGCATAGAAATCACCCTTCACTGTAGCCAAATCGCCCACCTCAGGGAAAACAATGTAGCTCCGCATGTATTTCATCAGGGCAGACAACACTCTGGACAAAACCTTAGAAAACATAGGCTGAGACATCCCTGATGATATGGCCACTGTGTTTGGAATGATCCACTTGCCAAAAAATGGAGTACTGACAGAACCTGCACCAGAGGGGGAATCCCTGTGGGTTGGCGAATGGGGGACATCAGGTCTGGCTCCAGCTGGGCACACAGTTCCTGTATAGTGGCTCGGTCAAGTCTGTATGTCAGTATGACATGTCTTTCTTCCATTGTCGGCAGGTCCACCAGCGGTCTGTACACGGGAAGATTCCTCCATCTCCTCGCAAGTCCCAGCGGACGGTGCCGAGGAAGGACAACATGGAGTACAGAGTCAAGCAACCCACAGGTACGTAACCACAGCTTGCACAGAACACGATTCGCTATGCATTGAATGGCTTGTATGAGTGGCAATGCAATGTCTAGGCCTGTGTGACGCAGTAGAAATTAAGCCATGTGGGCCCTTGAAATGGCGGCTGCCTGACCTGTGAAGTGTGACAATGGGATGTGAGGTCAATGTGCTGGCGTGGCACACCGTGGCGGTAGGGGGTCGAAGACCGCGGCGCAAAGCAGCATTGGTTAACATTGAACCCTATGGGTCTCAGGAGCCAATGACGATGTGCGCCGGCGGTCGCGGTACGCACCGCTGCGGTACGCACCGCCGTGGGCGTGACCGCCATCTTCTATCTGCTTAATCACTCGAGACCTGATCATCCACAGGAGAGGACCTATACTGCAAGTGCTGCTGTGACATCGGTCTGGATGATACAATGGCTGCTGCGACTGGGGAAAGGGCCCCTGCCTTCACATCTGAGGAATTGGAGAAACTTGTTGATGGGGTCCTCCCCCAGTATGCGCTACTCTACGGTCCTCCAGACCAACAGGTAAGTACACTGGGACCATGCTTTGTGGGCAATGCCTGTGTTGAGTGGGGTGGATGAAAGATGGTGGGGAGGGGAGCGAATGAGGCATGCATCGCATGACAGATGAGAGCATGTGCCATATGGCAAGGTTGGGGAGGGGGGCCCACTCACATCAACCATGCAGAAAATGATGATATTTATTTTCCCACCCTCTCCATGTCACATAGGTCAGCGCCCATCAGAAGATCGACATTTGGCGTGCCATCGCTAAGGACGTCCGGACCCTGGGGGTCCACAACAGACGGGGCACCCACTGCCGCAAGAGGTGGGAGGACATCCGCCGCGGTAGCAGGAAGACCGCGGAGGCTCTGCTGGGGATGGCCTCCCAACGTAGGAGGGGTGGCTCCCGTCAATTGACCCCCCTGATGTCCCGGATCCTGGCGGTGGCCTACCCCGATTTGGATGGGCGCGTGAGGACATCACAGCAGACACAAGGGGGTGAGTACCAGCACATTCTGCTATGTTAGCGCACAGTGGAGGTGTCTGGGTGGGGGAGGAGGGCTGTGGGTATCTCTAGGCCAGGGTGATTTCTGTAGGCTGGGCCCCTCCGTAAGGCATGGCCCTGTGCCCCCGCCCCCCACCTATGTAGGGTGCTAAGTACAGCTATCCATGGCCCTGGGTCACCTATGTGTACAGTTGTCGTCCATAGGCTTGTAGGCCAAGTCACAATAATTGAGTAGTGTACACCGAGTACGCGGCGTAGTGCAGGGGGCTTCTGTGTCTGTCCTCTCCGCCAACGGTGTCGCCAATGCATGCACTCAACATGTCATTTTTTCTCCCCCCCCCCTTTTTTTTGGTCTTCCTGTTCATGTGTGCATTAGCATCATCAGGCGGAGGAGAAGTGGCATCGGAGCACGAGGGAGCTGCATCTCACATGGCCCCGGAGGGCCATGCAACCGACTCCAAGTTCACCAGTGAGACGGAGGGCGAGGGGAGCTCCACAACGGGGACCCGTGGAGACGTCAGCGACACAGACACGTCCTCGGAAGGGAGCACCCTTGTGATGGCGGCAACATCCGTGCCCACCGCTACAACAGGTACAGCCGCCACCCAGCGCACCAGCTCTGCCCTCCAAGCAGCCCCTAAGCGTTCGCCCCGTGCCCGCTCGGCCAGGAAGGCGGGCATCTCCTTCGCCCCAGGCACCTCAGGCCCTGCCCCAGTTACCCCTGCTGCCCTCAGTGAGGAGATCATTGACCTCCTCCAGACGCTCATTGTTGGGCAGTCTACCCTTTTGAATGCCATCCAGGGTGTAGAAAGGGAGGTGCACCGGAGCAATGCATACCTGGAGGGCATTCATTTGGGTCAGGCTGCCCATCAGCGATCGTTCAACGCTCTGGCCTCAGCACTGACGGCAGCCATTGTCCCTGTCTCCTGCCTCCCCCCTCCAATTTCCTCATCCCAGTCCCACTCCCCTGTTCCTCTGCCTATCCCAGCCACACCTACAGACCAGCCTGCACACACATCAACACCCAAGGGCAGCTCATCCAGACACAAGCACCACAGATCACACAAGCATTCACACATGCAACATCCACATGCAGACATGCCAACAGCCACTGCCTCCACTGTGTCCCCCTCCTCCTCGTCTCCCTCCTCCCTCCCTGTGACATCTCCACTCACACCTGCATGCACACCACCATCAGCCAGTACGTCCATCACCAGCACACCAACCAGAACACTCCGCACACGTGCAGTCACCACCCCCACTGCCCTTTACACGTCCCCTGTGTCCTCTCCCAGTGTGTCTGTCACCCCCTCTTCCAAACCACACAAACGCAGGCAGCCACCCACCCAACAGCCATCCACCTCACGACAGCCTCCGTCACAAGCACCTGCACCCAAAGACAGCACACTTGACTCTCCTACAACCACATCCTCTTCCTCCACTCCCATACCCACTGCACCTACCCTTCCCACTGCTCCTAAAAAGTTTTTCCTCTCCAAAATTAACCTCTTTGCATCACCTGACCCACCCCCTCCATCTCGTAAGAGTCCAAACAGCACCTCAGCCACCACAAGCCCTGCACCTACAAGGACCATAGTCCAGGGCTATTGGAGTCCACCAGCTTCTAGGGCAGCAACATCGGCCAGCAGCAAGGGGACAGCCAGCCCACCCCCTGGGAAAAAAACTAAAAAAGGGAAGGGCCGGCGCGAGAGGCCAGAGACGGCAGCCCCCAAAGGCACTACCCTGGCACCGTCACCTGGCACATCCACAAAGGGAGGCAAGGGCCCCAGAGAATCGGCGAAGGAGGGCAAGGGCAGCAGGGCGGACATTTCTGGCAGCAGGCGAGCTGCCCAGGAGGGCCCCACCACCCCCATTTCGGGTGTGAAGGAGGACACCCACGGGCCCAGGACTCCAGCACAGGAGGGCCCCGCAAGCGAAAGGTCGGATGGCGACTGAGCGGAAAATATTGGCCCGATCTGGTTCCCTGGGAACACATGTCAAGCACCGCTGAACATGGCCCCGCCGTGACAAGCACCGCTGAACAGGGCCCCGCCGTGACAAGCACCGCTGAACAGGGCCCTGCCGTGACAAGCACCGCCGAACGGGGCCCTTCAAGACAAGCACCGCTGAACAGGGCCCCGCCGTGACAAGCACCGCTGAACAGGGCCCCGCCGTGACAAGCACCGCTGAACAGGGCCCCGCCGTGACAAGCACCGCTGATCAGGGCCCGCCGTGACAAGCACCGCTGAACTGGGCCCTTCAAGACAAGCACCGCTGAACAGGGCCCCGCCGTGACAAGCACCGCTGAACAGGGCCCAGCCGTGACAAGCACAGCCGAACTGGGCCCTTCAAAACAAGCACCGCTGAACAGGGCCCCGCCGTGACAAGCACTGCTGAACAGGGCCCCGCCATGACAAGCACCGCTGAGCAGGGCCCCGCCGTGACAAGCACCGCTGAACAGGGCCCCGCCGTGACAAGCACCGCTGAACAGGGCCCCGCCGTGACAAGCACCGCCGAACTGGGCCCTTCAAGACAAGCACCGCTGAACAGGGCCCCGCCGTGACAAGCACCGCTCCGCTGGGCCCTTCCTGTCATGCACCGCTCCGCTGGGCCCTTCATCTCAAGCACCGCTCCGCTGGGCCCTTCATCTCAAGCACCGCTCCGCTGGGCCCTTCCTGTCAAGCACCGCTCCGCTGGGCCCTTCCTGTCAAGCACCGCTCCGCTGGGCCCTTCCTGTCAAGCACCGCTCCGCTGGGCCCTTCCTGTCAAGCACCGCTCCGCTGGGCACCGCCGTCTCTGAACTGCTCCGCTGGGCCCTTCCTGTCAAGCACCGCTCCGCTGGGCCCTTCCTGTCATGCACCGCTCCGCTGGGCCCTTCCTGTCAAGCACCGCTCCGCTGGGCCCTTCCTGTCAAGCACCGCTCCGCTGGGCCCTTCCTGTCATGCACCGCTCCGCTGGGCCCTTCCTTTCAAGCACCGCTCCGCTGGCCCCTTGATCTCAAGCACCGCTCCGCTGGGCCCTTGATCTCAAGCACCGCTCCGCTGGGCCCTTCCTGTCAAGCACCCTTGTGGATCTGGCGTTGTGGACTCAACTGGCTGAGGTGCCCCCCCCTTCCCTTTCCCCTGAGGTGCCTGTAGTTTTACTATCTGATGCCCCTGCAGTGTTCTCTCCAATGGAATCGGGTCTCGTGTGTGGGCTTTGCCCATGTGTTTAGGCCCATTGGCCCACGAACAATGGATGGTAGCCAATATTGGCTGGACTTTTGACCTATGTATATATTGTTCATGATGTAATATATTTTATTTATATATTTCATATTTCACTTAACTTCAATTATGCTATAATATACTTCATTTTTAATGATCATTTTATTTTGTATTTGCATACTTCCGAGGGGGTTGGGGGGTGACACTCTGACTTGTTGCTCTGCATTGATGTGTGTGTTGTAGTGGGTGAGGGTGGGGGTGGGTGTGTGGCGTATGTGTGTCCCCGTAATTTTTTGCCTCCCCCCTCCCCTTTGTCGTAGGTGCAGTACTCACCGTTGTCTTCTGCGCCGGCGTTCGTGCTCCTGGTAGAGGAGCAGGTAGACAATAGCTGGTAGGATGTGTAGTTCGGGTTCCATGCTGTCCAGATTCCTCGTGGAGTGTGTAGAGGTGAGCGTTTTCCCGTTCGTAGTCTGTTTCCGCCTTGTTTTTATCGGCGGGGCTCCCGCCCCGGAAAAGGTGGCGGATTGGTGAGTTGTGATAGGGTGGGCGGTACATTGTCTGCCGCCTGTCTGTTGGCAGTGACCGCCGAGCTGCTTGTCTGTACCGCCGTGGCGGTCGGAGTGTTAAAGTGGCGGGATGTGTTGGCGGTTCCCGCCAGGGTCGGAATTCAATTTTTTTGCCGCCTGCCTGTTTGCGGGTTGGCTGCCGCTTTTACACCGACCGCCAGGGTTGGAATGACCCCCTATATGTCCTACCTTATCCATACACTGCACCCTGCCCTTGAGGCTACCTAGGGCCTACCTTAGGGGTGCCTTACATGTAAGAAAAGGGAAGGTTTAGGCCTGGCAAGTGGATACACTTGCCAAGTCGAATTTACAGTATTAAAAATACACTTACAGACACTGCAGTGGCAGGTCTGAAACATGATTACAGGGTTACTTGTGTGGGTGGCACAACCAGTGCTGCAGGCCCACTAGTAACATTTGATTTACAGGCCCTGGGCACCTCTAGTGCACTTTACTAGGGACTTACTAGTAAATCAAATATGCCAATCATGGATAAACCAATTACATACAATTTACACGGAGAGCATATGCACTTTAGCACTGGTTAGCAGTGGTAAAGTGCTCAGAGTTGAAAAGCCAACAGCAACAGGTCAGAAAAAAATAGGAGGCAGGAGGCAAAAAAACTGGGGATGACCCTGCATAAGCAAAAGTCCAACAAATATCATAGGTCAATCAGAAAGTATTGGTCCGTAAAGTTGTCAGGCATGTTGCAGATGGAAACATTTATCCACATGCCATTCGTACCCAGAATTTATGGCAGTACCTCATATTGCCATACTTGTGACAGAGGGACGTGTAGAGGAAATTAAGTCATGAACAAACTGTAGCTTTGGATATGTTACACAGTACGCAATGTTCTTACATGGATGTAAACATACACCTGAAGTATTGCCAGATGACACCCACTTCATATGTGAGTGTCAATGAGTTGACACCCTACATTAAGCATGTTGTGCAAATATTCAAATATTCAAATAATGATGCAGTGGGATCACATTAAATAAATTTTAAGATGTAAAATGGCAGCCGCCTGTCCTGCATGCAGAGGACAGATGGAAGTGACCTTATTCTACCTGCAGGAGTCGTCATGGCCGAAGGCAGTCAGAACCACTCTGCAATTCTTCCAATTGGTTAACATTAATGTATATAGGAGACTGGGGCCAATGATGATCGCCCCCGGCAGTGACGGTAATGAACGTGGTGGCTGTGACAGCCATTTTGTATAGCCCAGCTCACTTGACTCCTGACAGTCGAGCAAGCAAGACCTCCACTGAATGAGCTGCTGTGTTCTCTATCTGGAGCCACAATGGCACGTACTGCAGCAGTAGAGCCCTAGCCTTCACTCCAGATGAACTGGAAAAACTGTTGGAATGGGTCCTAATAGGACAGTTGTATGGGGCTCCAGATAAACAGGTCAGTCCAACATTTGATCACTTACATCTCAGGAGGTGTTTGACGGCAAAAGTGTGTGCACATTGAAATGGAATGTCTGAAAGGTGGAATAGTATGCTAATCTTTTATGTAGTATACAGTGTGCTGGGTATGTGCATGTTTATTGTGTGCTGTATGTTGGAAAATGCTGATGCTGTATTGTATCATCTACATGATGTTCTCCTTCATTCTATGTCTCCCCTGCCGGTCAGCGCCAATCAGAAGAAAGGGTTATGGAGAGCCATTGCCAAAGAAGTGAGGACCCTTGGGGTCTATAGTCGGCAGAACACTCACTGCAGGAATCAGTGGAAGGACCTGAGACACTGTGCCCAGAAGCCTGCAGAGGCCCAGGTGGGGATGGCCTCCAAATGAGGAAGGGGTGCCCGTCGGACCCTGACCTCCCTAATGGCCTGCATACTGGCAGTGGCCTATTCTGAGTTGGCTGGGTGCTTGATGGCAGCACAGCAGCCACAAGGGGGTAAGTGCAGACTGTTGGGTGACATTTGCATGGTTTTCTACTGTATCCCTTACTGGAATTAGGTATCTGATGAGGTCTAATGGAATTAGAGGAGTATACAGTCATGGTTGTCACTCCAATTATGTTGCAGTGATGTGTGTTTGCTTTGTAAAGCCAAGCAAGCATTGATGTGGTGGTGATGTACTAAAATGCCAACTGCAATTAAGACAAACTTCTATGTTGAGGCATTCTACAAACTTCATTCTCCATTCCTGATTCTACTTTACTCAGCCAAAGTAATCGTGTTAGCTCTGTATTTGGGTTATGACAAGTGTGTGTACTGACATTGACCGCCACCGCTGGCATGGTGATCCGGTGACCGCCAGACTTGTAATGAGGGCATAGGTGTGTCAGCGTATGTATCAGAGTGAGTCTGGGTCTGTTACTGTATGCGTCAGAGTGTGTCTGGTTGTGTCAGTATATATATGACAGTGTGACTGGGTGTGTCAGTATATACATCGGTGTGTATCTGGGTGTCTCAGTGTATGTATCAGTGTGTGCCTGTGTGTGTCAGCATATACATGAGTGTTTGTTTGGATATGTCACAGTATACCTTTTAGTGTGCCAGGGGTTGGTAGTGTGTGCATCAGTGCATTTTGGGTGTATCAGTGTATGCATCAGTGTGTGCCTGGGTATGTCAGTATATGCATCAGTGTGTGCCTGGGTGTGTCAGTGCATATATGATTGTGTGCCTCGGTGTTTCAATGTATGTATCAGTGTGTTGCTGGGTGTCTCAGTGTATGCTAGAATAATTGCCTGGGTGTGTCAGCGTATGTGTCAGTGTGTGCCTGGCTATGACAGTGTATGTATCAGTGTCTGACAGGGTGTGTTAGCATGTGCCTGTGGGTGTGACTGTGTGTCAGTGTAGGCCTTGGTATGTCAGAGTATGAATGGGTGAGTGTCTGGGTGTGTTAGTGTATGTATTAGTGTGTGCCTGGATGTGTCAGCATATGTATAAGTATGTCCCTGCATGTGCTTGTGTATGCATTAGTTTATTGCTTGTCTATGCATAAGTGTGTATGTGGGTGTGTTACCCTATGCATCACTCATTATCTGGGTATGTCAGTGTTTGCATCAGTGTCTTTCTGGGTATGTCAGTGTGAATTAATGTATGTCTATCTGTGTTTTTGTATGCATCAGTATGTACCTGGGTGTGTCAGTGTATCCGTCAGTATGGGTCTGTGTGTGTTAGTGTTTGCATCACTGTGTACCTGGATGTGTCAGTGTTTGCATCAGTGTGTGCTTGGGTATGTTACTTTATGTGTGATCGCTTGTGATTGCTTGTGTGTATCAGTGTATGAATGAGTGTGTGTCTTGGTGTATTAGTGTTTGCCAGTTTTTGGCTGGATATGTCAGTGTATACATTATTGTCCCTCAGGATATGTCAGTGTGTGCATTAGTGTGTGTCTGTGTATGTTAGCGTATGTATCAGTGTCTATCTGGGTGTGTCAGCGTGTATCAGTGTGTGTGTGTGTGTGTGTTAGTGTATGCATCAGTGTGTACCTGGGTATATCAGTGTACATGTCAATGTATATCTGTGTGTGTTAGTGTATACATCAGTGTATGCCTGGGTGTGTCTGTCTATGCATAAGTATGTGCTTGCTTGTTAGTGTATGCATCAGTGTTTAATTAGGTGATTACCTGGACGTCTCAGTGTATGGAATAGTGTATGCCTGAGTATATCAGTCTATGAATGGATGTCAGCCTTGGTGTTTTGGTGTATGCCTCAGTATGTGTCTGGGTATGTCAGTGTATGCATCAGTGTCAGTTTGGGGGTCTCCGTATGTATCAGTTTGTGGGTGTGTATTAGTATATGTCTGTGTGTGTTAGTGTATGAATCAGTGTGTTCCGGAGTGTGTCAGTGAATGGACTGGTGTGTGCCTGGGTATGTCAGTGTATGCATGAGTGTGTACCTAGGTGTGCTAGTGTATACATCAGTGTTTGCCTAGGTCTATCAACAGTGCCTGCCTGGGTGTGTCAGTCTATGCATAAGTATATGCTTGGGTGCGTTAGTGTGTAGATGAATGTTTAATTTGGTGAGTGTATGGGTATGTGGACATATATATGTATATATATATATCTGTGTGTGTTTTATTAGTGTATATTAGTGTATCAGTATAATTTTCAATGTTTCGTTTGGAATGTTTATAGATATTTTACAAATGCTGAAACATGTAATTAGTTACAGACAGTATCTCAAAAACAGGTCCATTAACCAGTACAAAAAACAGAAAACATAAATAAAAGTTAAAGTTTCATATTATACATTTGTCTATTCTACTTTCATGATCTGTAATATAAAACGCACTGTTCATAATAAACCACATGAAATTGACATCATTCTACATCAATTATACTTATTATTTAGAAAATCTTAATTTCTGTTCCTCACTGCTCTCAGCTTCAATAAAGTGTACATTGAACAATGGGGGGGTGGAACATTCATATAGACTGCAAAAAAACATTAGTGCATTAGTACAGTGTCTTAAATTAACATTGCTATGCATCAGACTCATTGCAAATAACTAAGTACCTGTTTCACCTAAACCTATTAAGTAGTGTAATGGAAATACACTTTATATAAGAATTCTTTTATATAAAGACTGTTATAATGAAATTAATGTGTTTGAAGAATAGCAGTAGATAAAAAAACAAAGTTACAAAAATAACACCCTTGGTAGGCTGCATGATGTTGCGGAATATGGTAATCCATTAAGAAGGACTATAATATGGTAGTCTTATAATAATGTTTCTTCTTTATTATTTTTCAGCTGCTCTTTAAACAACTGATTGGTTGTTACAGTATTCTTATCATGTTCTGTCCATATATTTTTATATTCTAAAAACTACTTGGGTATCCAATGACGTGTTTAACTTCAATAACTTTATTAGTATTTGTGCTTGAGTAAAATAGTTGTTTGTACTGGTTTGTAGTTTCTCATCTGTTTTTATTTGTTTTGTGGCACCTGTAGGGTTTTGTTGCAGAAGTAAATCAATTTCAATATCTGAAATCCATTATGAAAACATCACCTTTGATGGGCCAAATGATGTCTTAAGTTAAGTTATTTGTTAGTTTGTATGGTAATCTCTGTTTATTTGTAATTAGCGTCCAGATGTTATATTAACTTATTTGTGGATGACACAAGGTTTCTAAAATTGTTTTAGTAGTTTTTAAGGACATCACCTTTTGTAGGCCAAATGATGTCTAAACACTTAAAATGTCTGTAGAAGAAATGTTGTATGTTACCAAGTTTTCAATAAAGACATGTTAGAATTTTGGTTGAAGAAACAGACGGTACGAATTTTGTATTTTGAAAGGCAGTCTTGCTTTGAATATGAGGCTATGTCATTACATTCTATCCCTCTAGTTTCAGTCTTTAAAAAGACAGCATAGAGTGCACATTTCATATTGACTACTTTGTAAAAAAACAAAAATGATAGATACAGTTGTGTAAGTTTATCCGGGAATTTAAATTTGTCCAGCTTTGAAGTTTGTAATTTCAGTTTTCAATTTAAATACATCTGCTCTGCATCATTGTAACATCAGCATAAAGTATTTTCTTGTTCTTTGGACATACAAATAGACATAACATCTGATCTACATGTTAGGCAGGTCATGTTTTCGTTTGTGTTTTTAATCAACATGTCAAAAGATACAGTTTTGGAATCGGGTAGTGTTAGGTAGACAAATCTTCTCAGAATGTATTTGAGTACAGGATGTAATACAGCAATTTTCACACTCATTGTCCCAGTTGTATCTCAGTCTAAATAACTCATCAATAATTAGTGCTACATCTTCCAATACTCCCAGAATGACCATTATCAATTCTTGTGCATCTTGTTGAGAGTAAATACTACTGATCATGTATATGTATCTACGAGGTCACAAATTGATTAAGCTGAATGTATTACTGTCTTTGCACTTAACAAAACATTGTAACTCATTATACAGTGCAGAACATAACATTTTACCAGTTTACTGTTGAATTCCATTTATGTCATGTGGTAAATGAAAGAGTACTTTTAGAATAATATTTGCATAGCAGTTGACACATGAACTGTTTTCCAATCGGTAACCTACAATACTTTCCTTATTTTCCAATTCACTGCTTTTGACCCTTTCTACATCATCTTTCTTTTTCTTCTTGTCTTCAATATCTGTTGACTCTTTTTGAAGTTTAATCTTTGGAGAGAGCACATGTTTTTCATATGTAGGATATTCACCTAACTGAGGATCATTTAAAACTTCTTAAATTACTATATGCTCTCACACACCTTATATCAGCACTAACTTTGTTTTCATCAAAGTCAATCAAGTACAAACAGGACAATGTTCTAACACAAGATATTGCAACTTAAGACATACCTTCTTTGAATATTAAACTTCCAATATTCATAAAAGATGTGTCTACACTAAAAGCTTGTGATTTATGAATGGCGACAGCATATGCTAGAGAGAAAAGAAACTGTTGTCGCCAGACATATAAATCTTTTACAAGTAAAAAACATACAATACATCGGCCAATCTGATTTACATCATCAATTTAATCAAATTTTACAGCTTAATATTCCACCTCATCTCTATTTGGAAAATTAATTAAATCAACAACTTTACCCATTGTACCATTTACTAGCCCTTCCTCATCACTTAAATTACACCTCAAAATTACTCAACAATTTTTGCAAACATATAAACACTTTTTTAATCCTGCTGTCTTTGATACCGACTTCTGAAAATAATCTAATTTTGCATGTATATTTTTGTTAGTAGTAAAGTAACTCATTGATGTTCTATTTTATCAATATCTATGATTTTCAAAATATCTTCCTTTTCTGCTTTTAATAATTGGTCATTAAGGTTTGAACACTCTTGCAGTGTAGGCATTAAACACCGTAAAGATTTTTCTTCTTGAATTAATTTGCACATTAGTTATGACAGTGTAGTATTTGATTAAAATAATTTTCTGATAATTTGAGTTTTTAAAACACGTTTACCATGCTTTGTCAAAACTCCTACTCTTATGTCTTTAAATATATTTCCATATTCTGTATCGGATGCTTTGTGCATAATCTTGACTAGTATTCGATGTTTCAAATATGTGCATTGAAAATACTTTCTAAATAATTTATTGTTTCATTGTGAAGAAGTGCTTTAAAAACAGGTTGTTCTTTTACAGGGTTAGTTGCAGTAGGTCACCAAACACAATTAAATGCTTCCCTCCAAAGAGTACGTCATATTCTGTTGTTAAAATGTGCTGCATTCTTACATGTATGAAGGCAAGCATTAAGATTGACAACATGGTCACCTCAACCATAATTAAAAGCTTCAGTGTCTTCAAAACTCTGGAAACTTTATGATAAGCTTTGCCCGATAACTTCTGGTATTCCAGTTTATTATCATGTTCAACAGGAACCATAAGTAGACAATGGAAAGTAATTCCTTTAATGCTGTTAGCAGCTACTCCTGTTGGTGCTGTTCCTACACATGATCAATTTACTTCTGTAGTCTTCTGTATATAAGCACTTCAATTAAAAAGCAATTTCCAGTCCCAGCCTGAACACAAATATATGGTAATAGTGGTTTAAATGAGGAACATCAATATTCTTTTTTCATGCAAAAATCTGAGTTCAATTTTTACCTTTCACTTTGCCATAGATTTCTTTCTGTTTGTTGTTTACTTGTTGTACTAACTCTTCCAAATTAATATGTTCATCTCTTGCTTGCTGCATTGCACATTGCATGTGTCCAACGTGTTTGTTTTTACAATTTCTCTACTTTCTGGAGTATTGAATTTCTGGAGAAAACTTTAAGAATCTATTTATATGTGTTTGCAAGCCCCAGAACTTACCCAAACAATTCCTATGGAAATTGAGAACAAATTAGATGAGCTAAACCTATCTGCGTACTCATAAGATTTTATGTACCTGTGGGAAAGCATTTTCAAGCTAAATATGTACATTTTCTTAGTAAGACTTCTATGCAGAAATCTCAAATTGACATCTCCTTCATTTCTGTCTTCTCAGATTTTGTGTTAGATGATGTCGCACACTAAGCAACAGAAATAGAGTCATATCCAACAAACTGAACGTACATGTTTGCATTCCACCTCTTTAAAATTACTTGATTATAATCATTAATGTACTTTGAGGCCTCTGTTCTTCTTACGTTGTAAATATTTATTAGTGACTTTCATGTCAATGTATGTCTCACTGCAGACAGAAACCAGTTTACTGTTCCTCCGGAAATCACATTTGCTTCTACATTTTCATCTGCAGTACATGCCACATCAGTGATTTTGGAACCCCAGAACTTGTTGCTGCAAAACTTTTTCATCAGTATCTTTGGAATGGCTCATGTAAAAAAAAATTCAATGAATGACAGGACAAGTTCTTCACTGTCTGCTCCAAATGTAGGTGAATCTTTAATCCATAACAGCATGTAATATGAGGAGCACCTCTTGCTTGGTACTCTTTACGCTAAAAGAAATTTGTTACCTCACCTAGAGGAAAGTTTGTCTTTTTGCAGATGAAAGATGTCATCACTTGAAATTGATGGTAAAAATATCTGCAAACAGTAGCTGGATCCAAGGAACACAGTTCTCTTGATAAATTCAGTTCAATGTCTTTAATATTGGAGTTTTCTTCTCTCAAAATTTAAGGACATCATCCCATGTATACTCAGTACAACTGAGTGTCAGGACCAAGTAGCTGAACCTCGGTTTCTTAACATATATTTCATCTCACCGTGATGACGATAGCAATATTAATTGTACTCCAGCTTTTTGTCTTGTTCTTGAACTTCATCAACAAAATCATTTGCAGAAAGGTTTTGAAGATTTAGGACCAGATTACAAGTTATGCAGGCAGGACCGCTGCCCCCAAAGAAAAAAGGCAGACCGCCAGTGGTGTGGCAGCTTGTAACTAGGTGGTCTGACCTCCAGTGCCATCAGTGCTACAGCCAACCACTGAGCCTATCACAAACACACAGTTGTCATGGCAATCTCCTCACAGCGGTCAGAGAATGGTGGTAGAACGCCGAGATCTACGTTCATCAAAGTAACAGATAAGTGCACATTGCAGAAACAACACAGTCGACATACATTGGCAAAGTGGACACACCTGCAAATCACACTATAAAACACACTCCACCACAGACCACAATCCTTTGCATTGATACTACAAGACAGACCACATATCTTATCTTCAATTTTTTGTTACAAGGCAGCCGTTTTTTCCACCATCACATTTTACACCCTTCACACACATCATCTATTTTTTCCCCATATTCTCTTATCTTGTTTAGTTAGTCAATGTCATCCACTTTATTTTTCAGTCCTGTCATGGTCCAAAAATCCATGTTTTTCAGAGGATGAGTCGAGAGTCATGGTGGATGAAATCATTAGAGTAGAACCACAATTGTTTTGAGCCGAAGTCCAGCACATTCCTCTCAGTAGGAAAATAGAAATATTGGACAGGGATAGTTGACAGAATGAATGCTGAAGACACCATCCTGTGCACAAAGGAGGACATCAGGAAGAGTTTGAATGACAACAGGGTCAAAGTGCATTCCCTAGTCTAGGTACCAGCTGCAGGTCAAAAAGACTGGTGGTGGCCCTCCCAGTGCCCCGTTACTACTTTGTCCATAGGAGGAGAAGGTCTCAGCTATCCTGAACCCTGAGGGCTTGACAAGAATACCTGGGAGAACAGATTCTGGTAAGTCACAACACAAAAACTGTCACAAAACTGCAATGTCTTGCATGCTCACATCTCAGCTTCTGCCACAGTCTTGCTCGTGTACTTCTCCATTATGCAATACCCAGAGTATCTGAGTATTAACACTGTTATTTGGTATTTTTGGATCCAACATCACAACTACCAAGACCCATCATATGTCCAAATGGTGTCTGTAAGTCTTGCAATATCAACAAATCATCCCAGGACTCATGGCATATCTCCACATGTAAATCGATGCCCAAACCTAAATGTAGCCTGCATACAGAAATGACATACCCAACATGTGTCTACTGTGTGTAGTAGAAAGAGTTACCTGACTGTAACTCTCCCATGAGGCCCTGTTTCTAAAACTCCAAACACCAGCCCAGTGTTCACTTGTCCTTTTTGCCTACTCTCAATTGAAGTATACTCACCTCGGAGGATACCATGTGCATTGTACATTTAGTAGAGCGAGTGACCTGACTGCAGCTCCCAGGCAGCCTTGTGTCTGTAACTCTAAACACCAGTGCAGTATTCACTTGTGCAAATACCATGTTCCTCAACTCTCCATTGAAGTGTACTCACCTGGAAGGATACCATGTGTATAGTATGTGTAGCAAAGGCAGTGACCTGACTGCAACTCACAGGAGGCTTTGTGGCTGTACCTCCAAACACCAGGAGGCCCTGTTTCTCTAACTCTAAACCCCACCAAGTGTTCACTTGTCCAAATACTCTTGTTTATAGGCTCTCAATTAAAATGTACTCACCTGGGGGATAGTAGAGGCAGTGACATGACTACAAATCCCAGAAAGCCCAGCTTCTGTAACTCCAACCACCATCCCAATTGTCACTTGCCCAAATGCATCTGTTTATAATCTCTATAATGCTCTTCACTCACCTGGCAGTATACAGTTTGTCAAGTGTTGGGAAGTAGAGGGAGTGACCTGACTGCAAAGCCCAATAGCCCCTGTTTTCTTACCTCCACCCACAAGCCCAGTGTTCACGTGCCCAAATGCCCTTGTCTTTCAACCCTCAATTTAAGTGTTCTCACTTGGGAGTGATCAAGATACAGATCATGTTCAACCCAGAGGTGTGCATGCCTACCTAGCTCCATTTTGGCTTGCTAACCCAAGATTTGAGAGTAGGAATGACACTTTACCTAGTGTGTACAACAAGTATTCATAAAGCCACAAGCTGCATCACCAGACTGGTATTGGCAAAAGTCACGTTGACACAGCACTATGCATATGTACCACCAAGTCCTGGGTTTGCCTGAATCCCACTCAACTAGGCCTCCAAATGGTCAAAACCATTCTTGCCTTTCCACTGTGTTGCCTGCACCGGTGGCAGAATGTCATTTTCAGGCAATCTTCCAAAGTGCAACTGTTCTGCATATCTCAATAAGCTGCTTGAGTCAAATTAGGTTGGCATGCGTCTCACATGTCATGTCAAATCACTCTATACCATGGTGTCAGAGTCACCAGATCTTCGGGGTCTGTGCACGTTCCCAACACGTCCACCACTGAACAGCTCCAAGACTCTGATAGATAAATCACAGAGACTGAGAGAGTTCAAGAGTGGAAGAGGGGATTAGGAAGGGAACGGCTGGGAAGGAGACCTGTAGTAAGAAAAACGTTAGAACACACAATATGAAAATTATATCTCCTGAAATCAATACTAAACTATGATTCTAAGCCTAGTCACTCTGAAAACAAGAACAATCTAAGAGTTAAGTTTAAAATAACTAAGTTTCAAGATGGCCGGATACCTGTAGGGGAATTAAGATAAATTAAATGAAAACTTTCTTATTCAAGTACTTTCTTTTCCATGAGAATCAGAAAAAACATTCTGACTAAATTTTAAACCAGTCATATAAACCCTGTTTTGAGAATGTATACTAGGACCATACAATATTGCATCTAGAAACTATGGCCTTCTGTGTACTCTTAAAATGTTTCAACACAAATTGTGAATATTGCAGACATATATATTTATATATATATATATATATATATATATATATATTAAACACCATTAAAAGGATTGTGCACCATGAATAACACAATATGGATTCAGGAAACAAATCACATAACTTGTCAACTCAAATATTACATAATAAATATCTTAGAATAGTGGCATACAATAAACAACATGAATTAAACTCGAGGAGAGAATCGTGTGTCTTGCAAATTCGAGTGTTCCCATGTAAAATACCAAGAAATGGTAACATGCAATGAATATCACAGTCAAATCCTCATTAAATGAATCGCGCGTCTTGCCGATTTGTAAAACACGATATAAATGTCAAGGATTAACAGCTCACAATAAATAACAAGATCAAAGTACAATGAAACACATCGTGCTTCTTTTGCCGATTCTTAAGCCTCCATGTAAATGTCAAGAAATGGAAGTGCGCAAAGAACAATAAAATTAAATGCTCATAAAATGAGTTGCGCATCTTGCCAACTCGTAAAACATCATGTAAATGTCAAGAAATATCAGCGCGCAATGGACAACAATGTCCAAACACCATAAAACGAATCGCGCATCTTGCTGATTCTTAAGCCACCACGTAATTGTCAAGAAATGACAGCGCATAATGAATAACGAAGTCAGACCTTTATTAAATAAATCGCGCGTCCTGCCTATTTGCAAATCACCATATAAATGTCAAAAAATGGCAGCGCGCAAGTAATCTGTTCTTCATTTAAGAATTAAAACCAAGAATATGAAAATTCTCAATAACGGTGTTGTGAAATGTCCAACCACCGTCTTACCGCCTGGAACAATGATCACCAATGAAGGATGAGGGCAGAAGACTGGAAGATCTAAATAGGCCGCCGGGACAGGAGCTCAGGAAGAAGCTGCTGCTCTGCACCGGGACCTCTGAATAGTGAGCACTGGGAGTTGGGCTGACTCTCTTTTATAGAGTCTTGGCCCAGCCCAGAACCACGCCCAGGCATGTTGCAGGGAAAGCCTCTGGAAGGCCCTAGAAAGGGGCCACACCCTAACACACTCTGAAAACCTGCAGCAGTACATTGCAAAGGAACAGTATTTATAAACATATTAAAAATAAGTCGTCAGGATTGAACTCTGCAATGCAAAAGGTTAAACCACAACATAGCACAATGCATAAATTACGTTGTTTTGAGAGTGCTGGGTTTTTGCATTCTTGTCGCCAATAGAGCGCGTATTGCTCTGGTGTTGACACATGGTTACTTTGCACAAGTGGATTACCTACAACTTAACTTTGTCCAAGGTCTCTGCTTACTGTAACACAAAACCTTTGGAGGTAGATGTCATAATTCAACCAGTAACAAAGTACATTTTTCATCAACATGTTAAGCTGACACTGGGCACGTGGAGGACACGGAAAAGACTACCACTACCCCTCTGTATGAAGCCCTCAGTGACAATGACACTTCTGGATGTGGAGGACAGTTCTGGCTCATCTTGGCAACCTGGTCAGATGGCAACATAGAGTCTCACTGTGGCCACAATGTCACCACCCAGCCCTCTTCCATAAACATCACAGGAAGCCGTTTGCCCCCAACTTGTGCCCCTAGCACAGTGTCTACCAACTTGTGCTCCCCAGTCCGGGATCCTGAGTTGCAGTGCACCACTTTGGACAATGAGGTTCCAGGAACAAGTTTGAGAGGGAACCCTGTGGCAAGGGCACTGGCTCATGGGGGTAGGGTGCATGAGAGGGATGCTGTTGGCCAGCGAGTGGAGGCCACTGGGGCTACTTTTGGCCAGGACACCATCAACCACATCTTGGGGCTCGATCAGGAGTCCCCAGACATGATGGGCCAGGTGTTAACCAAACTTCAGGAATTCAAGCAGCTACAGAGGCACATGCATAGGAATATGCATGAACAGATGGAGGCCCATAATTACAACATGGCCTACCTAACTGGGGTGTTGAGGGACATGAGCAAGGCTTTTCAAAACCAGTCTTCCCCTTCCGTTTGCTCAACAATAGCAGGCCCATAAACATCAGCACCAGCAATAGGAAGGGAGGCCCTGCCAGAAGAAGAACCAGCCACAGACACCACTGCCTCTGTAGCAGCTAATCTCCCCCTGCAAGCGGGGATATCCAGCAAAGAATCCAGGTGGTACAGATGGCAAGACACCCACCATTTCCAGCAATAACCCTCTTCCTTAATGCCCTCCTTTGTGTGTCATATATTCTTTCTGTGGACTGATCTTGAACCACCTTCCAGTTCCAATGAAGAAGTACTCTGGACTTTGGACTTCCAATGATGTGGCATCTACACCAATGAGTTAATTCACCATGACAGATCCCATCAAATAGTTTTTTTGGTTGATTCATGACACATATATTTTATCGTAGTTTCAAAATATAATCACCCATCACTGATTCATTGTCTGCTGATTTCACTTTTATATTGAGCCATGTAGATCAGTCAGACCATGTGAACCATACAACACAGTTTCCACCTCAGGATTACAACCCTCTCTCATAAACACACACATACAAGTGTCTGGTCATATTGAACATGTATTATAGTGTACAGCATATAGGCTGTAAATGTATCTGATATAAATGAGCTGATATAGATGATTGTCTCATACCAAGTAAATGGACACATTTATAGATACACAACCCCAGACCACAGTAGGAAGGAATTTGTCAGACATTTTCCTGTAGAATAGGCAAACATTGAAGTTGTTGATGACATCTGCTTGAGCCTTATCACATGCCACACCAAAGTAATCGAACATCTCATTATCCAAGATTCAGACAGATGGTAGCACAATAGTTCTTGATCACAGGGCCATTATACTCCAATGCTCATGCATCTGGCGGTATGACACAAACATATGTCGGTGTTCTGGCACAGGCATTGTGGCCTACAATGTTGAAAAACATCCATTGGGCACTTCTAAACTTCTATCCAAACACTGTGAAAACTGTCTTGGCATAGGCCTCATAACCAAAACTATATGACCTATATGACCTGGAACAATCCATGTACACTTTGAATGTCAGAACAGTATCACCTACCTGCCAATGTTACAACTCTGAAATGCCCACATGAAGATTTCATGGTGAAGGTACCTGTACAAAGAACAAAACAAGGAGTATAGGCTTGAAATCATATATATTACACTAATCACATAGCAAGCGTCTGGAAAACAAAGTACATTGCTATAATTCTGAAACAAACAAAGCAACATCATCAAGGTGGGGATGTGTCAAAAGCTATCTTATCAATCAGCAGCCTTTGGCTGATTTGTGCAGTCTATCAGCTCCCTAGCTGTTTGGAAAACACTGAACTCTACACCTAGTCACAACTACAGGTCATTGTACAGTTACAGTCATGACTTCACATTACATACTTACACTCATGAGAAGTAGCTGTGGGTGAAATCTTCTCGCACGTCAGCTCCTTCCTCTTCACCACTGTCATCTCTAGTTGGCATTTAAGGACTCTCACCAGGTGACACTGCAGGCTCCCCTTCCTCTAGGATGTACGGGTTATTCCTCTGCAGGGCGGTGTTGTGGAGCATGCAGCATACCACAGTGATCTGACACATTTTCATGGGTGAGTAGAGGACGGCTCCACCATTCCTGTACAGTGAAAACTGGCCTTCAGGAGCCCGAAAGCCCACTCCACTGCCCTCTGTGTTCTTCTATTGTCCTCGTTGAAGCGGAGTGGATTCCTCAGCGGAATCAATAACCAAGGAGGGTTCGGATATGCAGAGTCTTCTGTTAAAGAATGGGACATAAGTGCAACAATGAGTCACTAAATTTATGATTGTAGCACCTGACATTGCAAACACTCAATTAGGACAGCGAGGCAGTCTCTGGTTGCAGTTGTGACATCAGCTGGGGTATGGTACTTTTCCACATTATGAAGAAATCTTGGGCTAATCAAGGAAAACAGGCACACACGTTTGAGACAGAGACCCGCCAAACAGACAACCTGCATGTTGATGAAATGGAAGTGTTTTTCATTACAATGGGCTTATTCAGTGGCCTGTGGTGGCACCAAGCTAACATGTGTGCCACCAATGGCCCCCACCACGTGGGAGGTGGGCAAAGCCATAGAAGTCAGCCTTCACATTGGATAAATCCTCACGTTGAGGGAATGTGACATAGCTCTCAATGTATTTCAACATTGCTGATAGGAAATCTTTCAACACCACACAGAACATAGGTTGAGACAAACCATCAGACGGGGACACTGTATGTTGGAAGGACTCTGTGACCCGGAAGTGCAATACTGACCTGACTTGTACAATGGGTGGTATACAGTATGGATTACTATTAGCTGGCATCTGATCTGGCTCCAACTGATGGCATAAATCCACTATTGTTTGCCTATTCAGATGGTATAGCTAGATGACCTGGCATTACTCCATAGTCTGAAGATCTGGCAATGGACGGTAAACAGGAGGTTGTCACATCCTCCCTCTTCCTGGGTACCTATGTGTGAAAAGACATGATTTTGAATATAAGTCACTGAGTCCACAGCAACATATATGATGCATGCCATCAGTATCATATGACAAAGCATTTCTGACATGACACCCAGTACACATCACAGCTGGCAAATACATAAGGGTCAAATGTGACCCCCATGTTTGTGAACATGTGTACACAACATGGATTCAGATGACACCCAACTATCTGCTGCATAATTGCCCCTGAAAAGTGACTGTATTTTTCAACCCCCAAAAATACTGTCAACTGTGGTGGACAGTGCAATGCTATAATATGCCATCTGTGCCCTGCAACACACTACAGTGGTGGTTGTGTAGTAGAACCTACATAGCAAGACAGAATATGGATGTTTGTGATGATTCTACATATAGAATGTAGGTGTGACACATTTTACAGGGCCATATATAGTATTTGAAGTGGTGGATGCCTGACTACTCCATTAGACATTAGGAACTGCCAGTGGCTGGTGGCAGAAATTGTCTGTGCACTAGGTGGTTTCAACCACGGTGGACGCAGCCTTAGGCAAGTGTTGTTGCCTGTGGTGGGCGCGGCTTAATGGCTTTGACCTTCAGCAGTGATAACCACCTACGTGGCGTACGCGCGTGCTGCGTTGTGCAAAACTAGTCACTTGATTCCTAACACTGCTGCGAGCAACACTTCTACTAATTCAGCTACTGTGCTCCTGTGTGTCAGTTAGACTTCTTGTGTGCCTGTTGTTGCTGTGCATGTGGCATCAGGGGATGTACATGGTGAAGGTGTTAGTGACCAGTACTATATGTTGTGTTCATTCACATTGCGTTGTGTGATTTTCTTTTTTGGGGTCCTAGATACTCATTGTGTTGGATGCACTTAACTAGACAAAGAGACTTTATAGCCATTCAATGACATTTCTTTGTTCATGATGGTTGTAAATGTTAAACAACATGAATGTGCATGACAGCGTGAGCTGTGTATGCAACTTGTATGAGTCATTTGAGCATCTTGTAAGCAATATGTATAGAGCCACTTTAACCCCACATCTGACCTTCCCAAACTGTTGCCTGGATGGCATATCATGATCCACTCTGCCCTTCAGGTTGCCACAGAAGCCACATTGATGATGGCCACATAATGTACTGTCATGCACAGAAGTGATGGAAATGTGAGTGTCATCTAGGTTCTGTATGCTCAGCCTGCAGAGACCAAGGCCTGTCAAATATATCTCCCAGTATGGGACATAGTCCAGGCTGTGGGAGAGTTACTATGGCTATGTAACTGTGGCACTGTGCCCACTCCACGTGGACCTGCAGATCCTGTTAGATGGCCAGCTCATGCAATACCTTAGTACATTGACTAGATTAGGAATGGGTATTGAGGTAAATCCCAGAAGTAGTCCATGGGGGTCATTACGACCCTGGCGGATGGCGGAGAAGCGGCGGTAAGACAGCCAACAGGCTGGCGGTCTAATTTTTGCAATTATGACCATGAGGGTCACCACCATGGTCATCCGCCGCTTCTCCGTTCTGCCCGCTGGGCTGGAGACCTGGGTCTCCAGCCCGGCGGTCGTTACTATACCGCCGGCGGTATTTGGACCCGGCTGACCGCCATGGATTTCATACGGTTTGGAACCGCCATGAAATCCATGGCGGTAAGCACTATCAGTGCCAGGGAATTCCTTCCCTGGCACTGATAGGGGTCTCCCCATCCCGACTCCCTCCCCTACACCCTCTACCACCCCTGCCACCCCCCCAAAGGTGGCAGGACCCCCCTCCCCACCCCGACCCCCAACATCACATCACTCATTCACACACAACACGCATGCAGGCACCACCAACACACATACACGCACACACACCGACATACATGCCAACATCCACACACACAGTCAGACACGCACACCCACTTTCAAACATAGACGCACACATCCATACAGACATACCTACAGAGATAGACGCACTCATTCCCAAACACACGACACCCCCGCAAGCATACATGCACTCACACACCCCCTCTACATACACACACGCACACCCCCATGCACATACACAACACACCCCCCCTCCCCCCTCCCCTAACGGACGATCGACTTACCTGGTCCGTCCATCCTCCGAGAGGGGACGGGATCCATGGGGGCTGATCCGCCGACACCACACCGTCAACAGAACACCGCAACCTCCACTTCCCCGCCGACCGCCAGTATGGCTGTTGGCGGCTCTCTGTCCGAAAAAGGACGGAGAGCTGCCAACAGTCATAATACGCCGAGCGGAAAACCGCCACCACTGGCGGTCTTCAGCACGGCGGTCCCTCGGCGGTCTTGACAAAAGACCGCCGAGGTCAAAATGACCCCCCATATGTGCATTTTGCATCGTTGTCAATGTGTATCTTTGACTCATGAGAGTTCCCTTACTCCCATAGCTCTGTTGTCACCTTCACAGAAGTCCTAATTGTCCTGGAAAGGCTTATTGCACAAATTACAGACCCTCAGTGCAGACAGTGTGTGGATTCCTGGGACGCCATAACTAGTGACTCAGTGGCTAGGCAACATAGCAGAACAATACCTACCTTTGTATGTACCTTTGTATGTTGGATTCGATCTCTGTGGGTTAGAACATATGTCCAAAGGAGTGTACTGTAGTACAGGTATATACCACAGAAACCCATCCTGACGTGGCATGAGTCTGCATTTTGTAGGTTACATGTTTATACATACACAGGGATGACACTTTCCGTAACTGCTATGACAGCCCTTTCATTGTCACTCAAGTGTAAGAGTGAAATGTGTACTATGGTAGTTGCCTGTATGCAGTTAGTCCATCTTGCAGATTATACATATGTGGGTCTAGTCAGGCCTAAGGAGTGTACCCTTCAGAGGCCACATTAGTGTGTAGTGTTTCATTGTGGTTCACATCACAGTACATGAAGCTGGAGTGTGGGCTACCTGATGACAGTAGGCTTGCTTAGTCATTGTAGTCCATGAGCAGGGTAGTGGGTTATTCTTCAGATGATTCCAAAAGTGTGTGGTAATGTCCCTGTACTTACTGGCATATGTGCTTTACACTTGTGGTTTATATGTTTGGTGGACTCTTTTAGTTTATTTCTGTTGTTACTTCTCCATAGCTGTCTTGTGTTTTTTTTTGGTGATTGTGTTAGCCAGCCAGCAACTCTGATGAGTGGGGTGGTGAAAGTGGTATTCTATTGGAATTAGCATAGCAGATTTAAATTAGGATGCAGAATTCTCATGTTTGGGTGCAGACAGAGGAAAAAAGTAAATGAAGTGTTTTAGTTATATGCAGGGCCACTGGAATTGTATGGCAGGAAAACACCAAATTATGAGGCAGGGTTGATCAATTTATATGGCAAGAAAAGTCCAGTTTTGAATTTACAACGCCCGTAGCTCTAATTTAAGCAAATGTGAGCCCCATTGCATTGCAAATGCTTGTTGTATTTGCAGCATCATCTCAGCCAAGCAAAGGAGACAGGACTCAACCAAGTAGGGAAGCATCTGGCCATGGTACCAACAGTTATGACACCACAGACATAGAGGGACCCAGTGGCCCGTAGGATGAGGTGAGTGCCACGGGGGAGACAGGATCAACCTTGTCATAAATGGATTCTACCTCCAGTGGCCACTTCCTAGTGGTGGCAGACTCATCAAGACCTGCTCTTGTACCATGCTTGTCCACCACACCCAGTTCTATGGCCACCATCCCTGTTGCTCCCCACCTATTTGGCCATGCCTGCTCACCCGAGAGGGTGGGCATCTCCTGTGCCCCAGGCAACTCAGCCCAAGCCCCTGTTACCCCTGCTGCTCCAGAGGAGTATCTGTGTGGGGCAGACTGCCTTTGTGAATGCCATCCAGGTGTTGGCAAGCCAACTTCAGCAGACCAATACTTTCCTGGAAGGCATTCATAGTGACATGTCTGGCCTACAGAGATCTTTTCAGGCTCTGGCTTCCTCACTGACCGCAACTAGCTACACCCCACCACATCCCCCGTCCACCTTCTTCTTCACAATCCAAATTCCCTATTTTCCTACCTGTCCCGAGCACATAGATACATCCACATGCAACCACCTCAACACACACAAGCAGCACATATTGACAAAAACACCACAAAATACACCTTTACACAGGCACTTAACATTTACAGACGCTACATCAGCCACTACTTCAACAGACACCCCCACCACCCTACCAGGCCCACACACCACATCCAGGGTACCCACAGATACCACCACAATACCCAATGACACATCCACCACACCGACCATATACCTAGACAACAGCTCATAATCCACAGACCTCCACACCTCAGACACCACCTCCACAGACATCAGCACAACACTCACAGACACATCCACACATCAACTATACCTGCATACACCACCCCAATACACACAGACACATCCACCACATTTATCATACCCGTAGATACCACCCCAACACACACAAACACATGCACCACATCTACCATACCCGCAGACACGGCACCAGCACACATAGGCAAATCCACCACATCCAGCATACCCACAGACAATACCTCAACAGACACACACACACACACACACACCCATCACTTCCACATCACCCAGCACCTCCACCTCCCCACCACCCAAGACACACAAATGCCCACACTCACACACGCAACAGACCCCACCCAAACAGAAGCATACCTCACACACATACACACCCAAGGCATCTATACCCACACACAAGACAACCACTCCCCCAACCTCAAAATCCCCAACCCCTTCTGATGACCCAACCCATTTTCCCAAAGAGAGTTTCCTTTTTGACCTTGCTGTTTCTCCTGTTACCTCCAATCCCCCTCCCAAACCAAAGAGGCCCCACCCACATCCCAATCCATCCCTTCCAAATTCATTACCTCTCCTGTCACACCTGCCCCCTGCAAGAACCCATACCGACCCCCAAAAAAAAGCCCACCACCTCCAAAGAGGAAGATCCCCCCTCCCAAGCCCACCCATCCCAAATCAGACCACACCCCACCCAAGGTGCTTACCTGCCCACTTGATGCCCCCTCCTGAGGAGGTTCCTTGGCAGTGATTGAAGTCATGTTTGGGAGCAGTAATGTGAGTGAACTCACGTGGGCTTGCCAATGGCCTTTGTTTTTAAGCATTTGAATTCATTAAACCCAGGTTGTTGTTTTGTTGGGTACACGTTTGTCCTGCAGTTACTTTTCAACCTTTATGTTGTTCCTGAGTAACTTATGTTGTATGCCTACAGTTTGTGTTTCACCCTGATTGCTGATCCAGGTCCTGTTATTTGCAATATCTGACATTGTGGGCTATGCTAGTGTCACCCGAGACAAGGATAAATGTTCACTGTATGGATGTTTGTTTGTTGATCCAATTGGGGTGTCATTGCATTGTGTTATGTTAGTTATTGTAAGTATTTCATCTTGTGTGGGCCAATGTCAGCATGTATGGTGTTATACTTGTCCCTCTGATATCCCTCTGATATGCATTGTACATTTGTTGCATGTGTGGAAGCTAGAGTTTTGTTTGTCCACACATGAAGGGTATTCAATTGTGGTATCTTCCTTTGCATTTGACTGAGCATGTGTCCATTTTGATGTGCATACCTTGCAGCTACTTCATATAGATATACGGCCAAGCTGTTGCTGTTGTTTGTGCTTTCTTGACTTTCACTTACACATTCTGCAGATAGGTTTTTCATTTAGCTCTACTATTGTTTGTCCCTGAAACACATGAAGGGCCAGTTCCCATCCAAACGTTAGTATAGGGGCATGTGCAAGGTATCCTTCCATGATGCCACCATCCTTATTGTGCAGATATTGTTTGCATTGGGAGCTTTGGATATTTGTCTCTCAAACTATTGTTCATCCCACTGACCTTCCATTGTGTTGCAATGTGCGTAATGTGTGGGTCCATTCCAGTGATGTTTCATGAAAGGGGTATTTGTGTTTCATGTTCACATCCATGCATATGTGTCTTCAATTGGACAATAGTCCAAGGCATGTGAGGAATATGAGGGTGTCAGTTGAATTGGTAGATGTGATGTTACTGTGGTGTTGTTGTGTGACACAGTGTTCTGTATACTTCACTATCCCTATGCTGAGACAGATAGACATGTGTTATTGTGGAGTGTGGTGGTGCAGTGTCAGTGACCTGCCCAAAGGGAGCGTTTGATAGATGTGAATGTGTTATTCGTTGTGAATGACTCTGACCCAGGACACAATGACGTGTGCTGTGTACCCATACTGTGAGCCCCATATCATGTGGACGATGGCACATCGATCTGTTGTTGAGATTAATTACACAGATAGGTGTGTGTACTTACCATAGTTTGCACCCACGGCGGCATGGATTTTGTGCTCCATCGATGAGGAGCAGCAGCAGCAGGACATGTGTAATGGGCTCCATGGTGGCACATGACGTGTAATGCTGCCTGAAGGTGAGTAGTTGGCTTTATGCTCTCTGTTTCTGCCAGCTGAGATATGGTGGTTGGACTGTCACGGTCACGTTGGTGGTGTGCAACTTCATAATGTGTCCAGCAGAAACACTGGCTCCTCCGGCCTGTTTGTTGTGCCTCACCACCGCAGCGGTCTTCACTACCTGGCAGTGCCGATGGTCTTTCCACTACAGGACTACCTGAATTGTAATACAGTGGTCCGACTACCAAGCCGATGGAGGTCAGACTACTGCCACTGCTACCATGGTGGTGCATGGACCACCAAGCTTGTAATCAGGCTCTTATTTCTATCTTCAATATATGGTTAACAGCATTTGAAAGCCGGACATATCCCTTTCAAACAGAAGATAAAATATATGTGGAATACACTGGCGAAATCAAGAATCTTCAGAATGTAAACTGGTTGAGCGGTATTCAGCTGCTGGTATCTGTACAGAGTGGGCATTACAGGGTCAACCTTCTAAAGTTGGAAACAGTTGTGGAAAACAGCGAGCCTCTAAACATTTCTCCCAAACACTCATAGGAGCTCCTTTTGCTTACTTCACTTGAAAAATATCTATTGCATCACCAATTACTTCTTTTGAATGAAGATGATGGATGCTGTAGTGTTCATACATTTCTTCTGATCTTGAGCAACCCATCTTTTCTGTTTCACCAGTTCATGGTAATATTTCATCCTCTATATGTGTTACGTCTTGAAGAACATTTTTATTTTTGTAATAAATGTTGTTTTGTAGTAGGTATAAGGTTGCGTTTTTACCTTGTTTATATTTACTAAATCTAGCCGTATCATTTTGATCTTTGTAGGAACTCCATTTACTAGAATAATAAGTGCATCTTCAAACTCTCTCTGTACCCTTATAGTTTCAATATGCTTTTTAAAATCTAATGGCAAGTAGGCAACTGTACCCTGAAGAACTTTTAGAAGTTCTGGAGGAAATAATGTACCTATTTTCAGTTCCATACGAACAATAGCTTGGAAAGGATGTGCACATTGTCTAAGGATTGATTCATAAAGATTTATATCTTGAATCTCTTGTGGTATTGGAACTATTTCTAACTTGTTATGTACTGCTCTAGCTGGCATTTTATTATCTTCAAACTTCTCAAAGCAGTAGTTACAAACTTTTTGCATTGAGGCCAAATGAAACCATTCCTCTACAAACAGATTAGCAGCAAAACATTGCCACTTATCTCTGTTTGCTTCAGTTTTTGAGTCTATATCAATATTACTAGTTTGATGTTTATAGTGAGTGCATCAACAACCTAAATAAATTTAGTTTGGTCTCTCAGAAAAAACTGTCTTAAACTTTCTTATTGCTTCTGTAAAGTTATCAACACTAACTACTGTGTCTAGTCAATCTACACCTGCACATCAAATGTCATCCTTTTCCCTACACTCTTGATCAGAACCAAAGAATCAAAACTGAACATTCTCACAAAATCTTTCCACATCTGCTACTATGCCATGCAACAGAACTCTATTCATTTCTCCTAAATATAGAACAGTGTTTTTTACACAGTAAAGCCTCCTAACAAAAGTTTGCATTCTAGAGTGGTGTACAGCTAACATTATAAAATGATAAAAGGTGGTCTAGCACACTTCCTTTGACAGACATGCCAGTGAATGTCCTTGTAAATTGGTGTACTTCCTTTCTTTGCATGGATCTAACCCTTGCAATACATCTATTCTCTTCTTTAAACTTTTGCAAGGAAATTTACGAAGGAAGCTTCTGACTAAATCAATAGATTCTTGCCGTATACTGCATAGACAGCTACAGTTCTATCTAAATGCAGGTGCGTGTCTACACCTTCTCTGTACCTCTTAAGCTATCATTCTTCTTCTTTTGGAATAGGACTACCATCCTTCATCTCATAACATTGTCCAGATGTTTTAGCTGCATGCATTAATGTGTTCTCTTGAAAGTACCTTTCTTCATTAAAATGAGGCTCCGTACTGGAAGTATGTTTCCGTTGACCACTGTAAATTATGCAGAAATTACTTCTATTTACAAATCGTTTTCTTTGGATCCTCTTCTTAATACTCAACACTATTTTATTCAGTGTTCTCTTATATTCAGAATCAAAATAAATAGTTTCCTATTGAGGGCAAAGGCCTTCTCAACAATAGTTTCAACATGTTTCTTTTGTTTGATTACTTCTCTTCCCCTTTTATCCTTATTCATACTTTTAAGAGATTATGAATTACCCTACATCAAAACATCCTAACTCTTATTTCTTTAAACTGCTTCTGTCTTTTGGTTAAAGTGTCTGCTTCATCCTTCTGTGCTTTACTCTTAATATCATGCACTTTTCCCCCTCCTTCTTTTGCTCATTTTGCAGTTTTGCACATACTTGTTTTCTTACCAGAAGCTCTTTTCTCTTTCTTCACATTTTCTGCATTTTGTCCTTTTTCTTTCTCATTTTTGATAAGGAGATAAACATTTCTCTTTTGCTTTCTTCTTACTGTTTTTGATGGCAATGTGATTCTCTTCTTTTAAGTGCAAGTAGATAGATATCTGTAATAAGAAAACAAATGAATACATTTAGCCTTTTATTTTAGATATTCTTAAATTATATTCCTAACAATTTAACTGATATTATGAACGGTTATATTTTAATCACATAGCATCATGGCTCATACCCTTCCTACAGCTTTGGTGAGGGGTTTAAGACTTGTCATACAGGATTTCTACTGCCAGGTCGAGCTGATGTTTAAAACTACACACACAAGCTTAGCAGTAGTAGGCCAGACCCATGTTTAAAGGACTACTTTTCTGGATGAGAGGCTAGATTCTTTCAGCAGTTGCCCACATGTGTGAAAGAGTGTATCCGTTTGCAAATGGTACTGATACTGTAGTATGCACTGCTCCTGTTGTGATGTGTGCATGAATGTATGAGTGTCTCTTTCAGTGTCTGACTGAGTGTCTGAGTGCATCTATCATTTTATAAGTAGGTACATGAGTTGCAGTATAATTGGGACTCTGCATATAAAACTGTGCATAGGGGTCTGCCAGTGCACATCTAAGTCAGTGAAACTCTCAAAGATATGTCTCACCTTTTAATCATGTAGTACTATGGCTCATGGCCTACCCACAGCATATGTAAGGGGTGACATTTCTGCAGTAAAAGGTCAATCTGAGACTTGTCAAGAAGGTTTTCTACTGCCAGGTCGAGCTGACGTTTACAACTACACTCTTAGGCTTAGCACTAGTAGGCCCACCCATGTTTAGAGTACTACTTTTCTGCATAGGAGATTAGCTTGTCTCAGCAGTTGTCTGCAAATGTGAGTGAGTGTATCAGTTAGCAACTGGTTCCGATACTGCAGTATGCAAGTCTGCTGCTGGATGTGTGCATGAATGTATGAGTGGTTGTTTCAATGTCTGACTGCGTGTCTGAATGCTTCTATCATATTATAAGTAGTTACATGAATTGCACTATGAAAGGGACTCTGCATATGTAACTGGGCATAGGGGTCTGCCAGTGTACATCTAACCCAGTGAGACTGTCAAAGTCACGTCTCACCTTTTAATCACAAAAGGTCATGGCTCATGGCCTACCTACATCCTCAGTGAGTGGTGACATTCCTGCAAAAAGTGGTCAGTTTAAGACTTTTCAAGCAAGTTTTCTACTGCCAAGTCAAGCTGACTTTAAAAGTACACTCTCAGGGTCAGAAGAGTAGGCCCAACCGATGTTTAAAGGATTAATTGCCTGGATGAGAGCCTCGCCTGTGTCTCAAGTTACATATATGATTGAGTGTACCCATTAGAAACTGCCTGAGTGAGGGGTGAGTTTTCTGCAGGATGAGGTCATTTTAAGTCTTCTCAAGCAAACATTATGCTGCCAAGTTGAGGTGATGTTTAAAACTACACACTCAGCCTCAATACTATGAGGCTCACCCCATGTTCAAAGCAATATAATTCTGGAAGGGCGACTAGCTTGTCTCACCAGCTGGCTACATTTGTGAGTGAGTGTACCAGTTAGCAACTGGTTCTAAAACTGCAATATGAAGAGCTGCTGTTTCCATGTTTGAATGAAAGAGTGAGCATCTCTTTCAGTGTTTGACTGTGTGTCTGAGTGCTTTCCACCCTCAGAAGCAAGGATAAATATGGCAGAGCTGCCCCACAATTCAGATCCCTGCTGGAGGAAGATACTGAAGAAACAGGACAATCCTGTTGGACCCCTGGCCAGTACCTGGAGAGCTGCACTCACAAGAAATGCACAAGCTGCACACTTTGGACTTCACCAAGAAAAGGACTTTGCCGTGCTTCTGTCACAGTTGGACTCTTGCTCCTAGGTGAAACTGCTGGTTTAGGGATGACAGCATTTTTATTTGTAGGTGACTAAGCAATTCCTACAACAAGTCGCAACTGTCAGACAAACGCTCCCGGCTTACAAGCAGTCCCTCACCAAAAACCCAGACAGTAAAAGGTGATTTCTGGCAGCCTTACGCATGGACTCTAGATTGCAACATCTCAGGGGAGTTGTGGTGGAACAGAAGTCACCCTTTTCTCTCGTTAGCAATAGGCCTCAGTCACACACAGGCAATGAAGAAGATGCAGAAAAGATTTCATCATCATCATCATCACTTTATTTCGGTGTTGAAATGTAAAATAATACTCTAAAATCCTAAAAGCTTAAAACAGCAAGATGCAATACCTAGAGATTTACATAAATATACAGATACAGTAAGGGCGTGCAATATTGGTTATACATTATCTAAGATGTAGTACTAACCATACATTGTGTTTCGCAACTGTAAACTGCATTGCCTGCTACTAATATCTATAGCTAAATTTTGTCATTTAAAATTCCAAGTCTAACATGCCAAATAGATTCAATTTTTTTTGCCAAAGAGCACGCCAATAGCACAGATGGATCCGATTTAAATATTCTCAAGGCCAATAAACAATTCCTAAAACCCATTCGTCTACATAAGGGGATGATCCAAAGAACCCTCTGTTTGAAGTACGCAGGACATTGGAAGAGGACGTGGATCATAGTTTCTTCGTTCTCACAACCCATTGGGCATGTCTTAGACCTATTAGTTGTGTTAGACCTTTTATAGGTTAGGGTACGCAGAGGAAGAGACCCTATTCTAAATCTAATATACAAAGCATGTGCAAGTGGAGAAAGTAATGTATCCATAAAGTGCTCAGACTCGTAGTGGCATTTAATTTGTAAAAAACTGCCAGTCATGGTAGAAGACAAAGCTTCTGCGAAGTGCGAAATTTGAACATTAAGCCAAAATGCATTCTTCAATGTCTGAATGGCGTTTTTTTAGAGTAGAAGAAGGGTCCTTCCAATAATTCCCCAAACCAAGAGAAGAAAAGGTCCGCTCTACATAAGTACAACATTTGATTTTTGTAGTAGAGTTGGTACTCACCAGGTTAATCAGCCCAAGTCTATATGGGATGAGAGAATTTAATGATCAAAGTTGAATCCAAAACAACAGTGGCCTTAGGGCGGCAATCTGGCTAATTGAGAAGAGGTATAAATCCATTCGAATAGGCAAGGATGGAATGCTGAGAGGAACTCTTAGCAACATCTTTAAAAAATACATTTCCACCCTTGCCAAATCCTCCAGGTTGCAATGGCCCCACAGCTCAGCTCCATAAAGCCCACCCCCCTTTGCTTTAGTTTTATATATTTCTAGAGCGGGAATCATGGCAAATCTGGAGGATCTGGCTGCAAATCTCACACTGCCGCCCACCCTTTGTTTCAAACACATTGCTGATTTCTGGAGATGAGCATGTCATTTGTGTGAATCTTCCAGTTTTAGTCCTAAATAATCAAAAGCACCCACTCTTTCCAAAATGACACCCTCTAGGCAAATGGGTGTCCTCATCTTTTTCTTTTTATTCCCAAACACTATGTATTTGTTTTTTGTTGAGTTGATTTCTAGGCCATGATTTTTACAAAAGTCCATAAAACTCATAAGCAAGTTAGAGAGACCAATAGCCATTTGTGAGATTAGCAAGGTGTCGTCTGCAAATAGGAGGCATGGGATCCTTTGCCCTCCCAATCTGGGGGTATCGCTAGAACATTTCAGAAGATAGGGGATACATGCATTAATAAATAAAAGGAACAATGTGGGAGCAAGTACACAGCCCTGTCTCGCACCACGGTTTGTGGGAAACTCTGATGTTAATTAAACCTTTCGGGCCCCATCGAATTCTAGCACAATTGCCAGTGTAAAGATCTCTAATTATGTTTAACATGGGGCACTTGACTTCCCACAGCTTTTGGCGTGTAACAAGGTCGAAGGCAGATTTCAAATCTACAAATGCCACAAAAAGATGGCCTGAATCCACGTCCACTGTTTTCCATTTAATGGAAATAAAACGGAAAACCTGGTCAATTGTGCTGACTTTGTCTCTAAACCCCGCCTGAAGATGACTGAGTACTTGATTATCCGCTATCCATTTTTTCAGCCTGCTTAGTAACTGGTAACAAAATATTTTTTGTAGGTTGTCTAAGAGGCTGATAGGTCTGTAGTTCCCTGGTATACCCCTCTCCCCTTTCTTATGTATAGGCACAATAATTGCCTCTTTCCATGACCCGGGATAAGATCTGTTTGTCAGAACAGCATTAGAGATCCTATTTACATACGGGCTCCAGTTGTTCAAATCTTGTTTGTACATGTCCGAAGGAATGCCATCTGGCCCTGGGGCCTTCCCTGATTTGTGGGCAGTGATGGCAAGCTCAGTTTCTTTTAATGAAAAAGGTAGCAAAGTATTCGCTGACAACTGTGAAGATGTCATCTCTCCAGGGCTTATAAAATCATATTCAGACAAGGAGCCATACAATTCCCTGAAGTGGGTAAGCCAAACTTCAGGGGCAATGTGGCACTCTGGCTTAGATACTTGGTTTTGATTGCTGCGAGCGACCAAAAGCCAGAAGCGTTTAGGGTCAGGGGCCCTTGCGGCCTGGGCAACTCGCTCCATAACACCTCTCGGTGTTCAGTTTTGCACAACTTACATATGGAGACATAGGTTTGTCTTGCATTGACAATTTCTTCTCTGTCTTTTGATCTTAACGCTTCGATCAAGGTGCTTTTGGCCTTTCTAAATCTCTTGTCAAACCATTTCAATAGGCTTTTTGGAATGACTGTAATCTCCTGTAAAATGCTTGAGCTACAATGATTAGGATAATAAACAATAAAAGAAGCATAATTATGAAGATGAAAGTCGTGAATACAAAGGCCCCCACCATTTTTCAATAAACGTGAGCTGTAATATCCCTAGCAAGCAAACCTAATCCTTAACCTAATGAGAGCTAGGCATAATAAACCTAATCTGCTAGTACCATGTCCAAGAGAAGCACTCCTCAACCTTTGTTACCTTGGAATGAGGTCTCTAAGTCAGACTCCGTGGTGACATGAAGGCTGATTTTTGCAGCAAGGTGATGTGCAGTGTAGATGGCATAGATGGCATCTGGAACTAATCTCTCTGATAACCTTCTCTGTGTGAGATGTACTTATACTGATCATGTAGGACCCCTGACACAGGTATGTTCCCAAACAATTGATAAGGAGGCAGACTTGTGGTGGCAATTATGTAGACAAAAGTGTACATTATGTTTCTGTCACACATAAGTGAGAAAGCGACATGACCTGCTTACTTCACTTGATTATTATGCTGATAGTGACACCTTCACAGAGTGGCACTGATAATGCAAATCAAAACGTTTCTCTAACTATAAACAATAGCTGCCAACCTAAAATAAAGAAATAAATAAATGGACTACGACAGAGTAAGCTAAGTAGGTTAAAGGTCCCTAGATGATTGGGGCACAGACCTGCAAGCCAAAGTGCAAGCTAATCTCCTGAGTCCCAATACAACTAAATTGGATTCACTACACTTCTGCATCTCCAGGAGTGGACTCCCTCCAAGCTACAGGTACAAAGGAACTGACCAGAATCACCTGCATTAAGCCCTGCAAGAAGAGCCCAGCTGACCAGCTTTCAGTGGACATTTGAGGTGCACTCTGATAATTGCAGTCCCAACTCTCAAGGAGCAACTCGGAGCTTCTGGAACCTTGGATCGGGTTTGTGGACATTTCAAGGACCCACAAAGGACCTCAGGAGGAAGATCCAGAAGTGTGGAGAAGTTTGGAGCAATTGTTGTTAAACGCTCCATAAGCTGAAGAGGTGCATTGTGGGAGTTGTAGTCTCAGATGCCAAAAGACAAACCAGAGCCTCTGAACCCTTGGCTGGTGCTGTGGACCACTTTCCTGAATCAAGAAACACTTCTGAAAGCAAATGTAATAGTGTTACATTGTGGGTCGCCTGAACTCTATACTTTGTCCCTGTCCAGTACAACCTTTTGTAGTGCTTTAAGTGCTATTTCCTTTAAGCGCTGGTCTTACTTTTAACCTTTGAAAATGTATATCTCTGGTTCCCTACATTGGATTTTTGTCATTTTGGTGTCATTTTAAAGATAGAACTAGCTCCTGTTGGTGTCAGATTTTTATTGTGTGGTATGTTTTATCCATTTATTGCTTTGTTGGTATTTAATGCTCTACAGGCATATCTCCTAAGTTACGCCTAACTGCTCATGGGCCAAGCAACCAAGGGTTGAGCAAGGATTAATTTATTTAGACCTTGACTGGGCCTAGTGGGAGTTTGTGGCATATTGGTATGTGTAGGTGCTTAGCTGTCCCCCAATAAACAAAGACACACACTCGAAAGAATAACTCAAGACCAATTTACAAACATAATACAGATTTTTATAAAATGTTTCAAACCCAGATTGTTGTTCTACAGTAAGTACTTTTTTAGTTATGATTTTCAAATTTTAGAAAATGTACTGTTTTTGTGAGGAATTACGCACCATAGGAGTCAATGGGAGAAATTAGAGAAATGCATAAAAAATCAGGCAATGCTCTCAGAAGTGTCACCTTCTGTTTTTATGTCAAGGTCAAGGACAGGTCTGATTGTCCAGCAGGAGCAGTTTGGGCAGTTTCTGGTTCGGCTGAAGGTCTTCTTTGTCCTGGTCTTCTTGTGTCTATCAAATCTGTATTTATTGGTCTGGGGATGCCCTCTAAATACTGCATGTAGGGGACATTAGGAGAGGACCTGGTAGTGGCCATTGGGCCACCTATCTTAGGGTGGCTACACCCACTAAGTGACCACTTCCTGTGGTGCACAGAGGTGAAATGGGACACTTGGAAACACACTGAACAGGTGGACTTAAAAGTAAGTCACTGGGTCCCCCTAGAGGGGGGAGGTTGCAAGGATTTTGTGACCGTAGAGGGAGCCAATAGCTGGGTTGGCCAGTGTGGGGGCCAGGGAGGCCAGGTGCAATGCAAATAGGTCAGCCAGGCATTATGCATCTTGGAGTCCTTGTGGTCAGGGGCAGACACCTTGGAGGGTAGATTCTAGACCAGGAGGACCAATCAGTGGTAGCTCTCTGGTGTCCTGAAATCCCTTGACTGGTGCTTGCGCTTGTGCTTTTGGTATTCTGGAGTGAGCTCTACTTCTGGGTGTCTGACGTTGGGGGTTTGGTACCCTGTGTACTGGTATGCCACAGACCTAGAAAGACCAAGGCCCATATTTATACTTTTTGACGCAAAACTGCGCCAACGCAGTTTTGCGTCAAAAAAATTAGCGCCGGCTAACGCCATTCTGAAGTGCCATGCGGGCGCCGTATTTATTGAATGACGTTAGCCGGCGTTAGCCGCCGTCGCCGTCTGGTGTGCGTTAAAAAAAACGACGTACACCAGGCAGCGCCGGCGTAGGGGAAAATGGAGCTTGGGCGTCAAGAAATGGGGCAAGTCAGGTTGAGGCAATTTTTTCGCCTCAACCCGATTTGCGCCATTTTTTACGACTCCCAACCCCCATAGAAATGACTCCTGTCTTAGCAAAGACAGGAGTCATGCCCCCTTGCCCAATGGCCATGCCCAGGGGACTTATGTCCCCTGGGCATGGTCATTGGACATAGTGGCATGTAGGGGGGCACAAATCAGGCCCCCCTATGCCACAAAAAAATAAAAAAAAAATACTTACCTGAACTTACCTTAATGTCCCTGGGATGGGTCCATCCAGCCTTGAGTGTCCTCCTGGGGTGGGCAAGGGTGACAGGGGGTGTCCCTGGGGGCATGGGAGGGCACCTCTGGGCTCCTTCAGAGCCCACAGGTCCCTTAACGCCTGCCTTTTGCAGGCACAAAAAAACGGCGCAAAAGCGGCCGTATGGCATTTTTTTTTACCCGCCCACTCCCGGGCGTGATTTTTGCCCGGGAGTATAAATCCGACGCACATGCCTCGGAGTCGATTTTTTAGACGGGAACGCCTACCTTGCATATAATTAACGCAAAGTAGGTGTCCACGCTAAAAAATGACGCTAACTCCATGGACTTTGGCGTTAGACGCGTCTAACGCCAAAGTATAAATATGGAGTTAGTTTTGCGTCGAAATTGCGTACCAAAAAATACGCAATTCCGGCGCAAACGGAGTATAAATATGCCCCCTAGTGCCACCAATCTTGACACGGTAGCAGGGCTGATCCTCTGGAGATGTTGTACTGTCTTCGGCTGGGCTGCTGGGTTTGAGTTGTTGGTCAGCAACAGGTCAGTAAATCAGACTTCACAGGTTCCTTGGTGCAGGAGAGTGGCACCTTCGCTCTGAGGGAGGTTCTTGGGAACTTTTCGAAGGCTGGAGGAGCTCAGGTTTTTTTTTTTTAGAGTTCTTCAGGTTTCTGGGCGACACCTCAGCGTTTGGCATCTTTTTCTTTGTGCAGCAGGACTTCAGTTCTTCTATGTCCTGGTCTTCCTGTGTCTGTCAAATCTGAAGTTATTGGTCAGGGAATGCCCTCTAAACACTGAATTTAGGGGGCATTAGGGTAGTACCTGTTGTGGCCATAGGGCCACATATCTTAGGGTGGCTACACTTACTAAGTGACCACTTCCTGTGGGACGAGGACACATTCCTGACCCTGATTGACAATTTTTCCGACCATCCAAGATGGAGGAAAATGAAATGGAGTGGTCACCTTGCCTGCCACACCTGACGGGTGGTACAGGGTTAGGATGGCCACCCCACTTATTCTTGCTAAGTTTCCACTGGTTTTCCCACCTAACGTGGGGGTAAAACTATTGGGTTGTGTTCTGGTGCTAGCAGCAGAGGAGGGGTCTGATTTCAAAGGCTGCAAAGCCTTTGAACCTGACCAGTGGTGCAGAGTGCCTGCCTAGGGGAGGAGGTATGGCACCTCTGCTCAGGAAAGGCTTTGCCTTCTGCAGTCACAGCTCATGGTAGGGAAGGAGGGTGGGGCAGTTCGTGGCCAGGGGTGGGTGACAAAAAAATATATAATAATAAATAAAGTGCCTTTCTTGCTGCTCCGCTCCGATCTGCTGGCAGCATGAAAGCAGCATTAGGATTGGATGGAGCAATCAGCCAGGGTGCTTCGAGACAGAGCAAGAATCTCTGCTTACTCTCTCCCACCTAGCAACACAGTGCCAGGTGCTAGAGAGAGCCTAGTGCGTATGTATGTTTGTCCGGCCCAAGACGGCCGGCCAAACATACATATGACCTGATGGGAGTGCTGTGCATTCCCCCTAGGCCCCTGTCATACCCCATTACCCCACCTCTGTTACAGCAAAACCATAATAAACATAGTTTATTGCTGTTTTATTGTATAAGGTTTGCAGCTGCTGCTGGGGGATGACACTCCTCCGCCATAGTGAAGTAGCTGCCTCTGACCTTCTGGCTCCTGAGAGCAAAGGCTCACCCCAGGCATCCAGAATCATGTCTGGTGGTGGCAGGCTGGTTAAGACCAGTCAGCAACCATGCCAGGGCTGTTTAGGTTTTGCAGGGGGTACCTCTACGGTGTCCTCCGGGTACATTTTATAATAAATCCTGTTGGATTGATACCAAACAACCCCAGGTTCAGTGAGACCTTCATGTAGCTGGGGTACTTGTAATGACCAGTGTCCAGCACATGTGTTTGCTATGGCTTCCTTGTACACTTGCTATGTCTAAGAATTGGCAATGAAACAGTTGGAGCATATCTGCTCATACACACATATGCCCTCACATGCATCATAGTGCACCCTGCCTTAGGGCTGTAAGGCCTGAAAGAGAGGTGACTTAACTAAATTGCATGCCGTGTTAGTGGACATGGCACCCCAGATGAGTGCCATGTCGAGTTTGCAAATTTGAGTACACCTTGTCATGCATTTGTAATGGCATTTTGAATGAGGCTACTGTAGGGCCTATGAGAGTGGTCCAGTTGTTGCTGCAGCTCTGAAGGGGCCCTCTCCAGCACTGATGCCCTAGGTACCAGGGGTACCATTTACTAGGGACTTAAAAGGGTGGCTGAAGTGACAATTACAGTATAGCTTTGGGGAAATAGATCTGGCCCTGGGAACCTATTTAGCAGGGGCCCAGGGTACTTACATGTTCCAGGCAAAAAGTGGGGGGCTAACCATGTCAAAAGAGGCACTTTCTCACATGTGTCCCCCCACACAAAATGGGATGAAGCTACCCTTCGCTTGGGGAGTCTTCATCCTCTATGTGAAAGTACCTAGAAAAGCCATGTGCATTGGCATGGGCAGTCCCAGGTCGGTGTTCAATTTAAAGTCCATTCCCTGTAGAGATATGGACCACCTAAGCAGTTTGGGGTTTTCGCCTTTCATTTGTTGTAGCCAAATGAGAGGCCTGTGGTCTGTCTGAACTATGAAGTGAGAGCCAAACAAGTATTGCCTCAGCTTCTTCAAGACCCAGACCACAGAAAAGACTTCCCTCTCTTTGGCACCCCATTTTTGTTCTCTGGGGAGTAGTCTTCTGCTTCTAAAGGCAACAGGCTAGCCATGTCCCTCATCATTTGTCTAGGATAGAACCGTTCCTATCCCATGTTCAGAGGCATTTGTTTGGATAATAAACTGCCTGGAGAAACTTGGAACTTTCTGGACTGGGGTAGAGCACATAGCATCCTTCAGAGTGTCAAAAGCCTTTTGACAACTCACTGTCCATGTTAGACTTTTCATCCTTGGCATGGTCTCCCCTAACTTTTTGTCTTTGTTTCCCAGGTTGTGGATGTGTGCTGGACTCTGTTTTTGTTGCTCTGGACACTTTACCACTGCTAACCAGTGCTAAAGTGCAAGTGTTCCTATACAAAATGTGTATGTAATTGGCTTCTCCATGTTTGGCATATTTGGTTTACTAGTAAGTCTCTAGTAAAGTGCACTAGAGGTGCCCAGGGCCTGTAAATCAAATGCTACTAGTGGGTCTGCACCACCGGTTGTGCCACCCATTTAAGTAGCTCTGTAATCATGTCTCAGACCTGCCACTGCAGTCTTTGTGTGTGCAGTTTTAACTGTAAATTCGACATGGTAAGTGTACCCACTTGCCAGGCCTAAACCTTCCCTTTTCTTACATGTAAGTCACCCCTAAGGTAGGCCCTAGGTTGCCCCAAGGGCATGGTGAAGGGTATGGTTCAGGTAGGACATATAGGGGGTCATTCTAACTTCGGCGGGCGGCGGAGGCCGCCCGCCAAAGTTCCCCCGCCAGAACACCGCAGCGCGGTCAAATGACCGCCGCTGTGATTCTGACTTTCTCGCTGGGCAGGCGGGCGACCGCCAAAAGGCCGCCCGCCCAGCGGGAAAGCACCAGCAACGAGGAAGCCGGCTCCGAATGGAGCCGGCAGAGTTGCTGGTGTGCGACAGGTGCAGTTGCACCCGTCGCGATTTTCAGTGTCTGCCACGCAGACACTGAAAATCAATGTGGGGCCCTGTTAGGGGGCCCCTGCAGTGCCTATGCCAGTGGCATGGGCACTGCAGGGGCCCTCAGGGGCCCCACGACACCCGTTCCCGCCAGCCAGGTTCTGGCGGTGAAAACCGCCAGAACCAGGCTGGCGGGAAGGGGGTCGGAATCCCCATGGCGGCGCTGCTTGCAGCGCCGCCGTGGAGGATTCCCTGGGGCAGCGGGAAGCCGGCGGGAAACCGCCGGCTTCCCTTTTCTGACCGCGGCTTTACTGCCGCGGTCAGAATGCCCCCGGAAGCACCGCCAGCCTGTTGGCGGTGCTTCCTCCGTCACCTACCCTGGCGGTCTATGACCGCCAGGGTAGGAATGACCCCCATAGTAATGTGTTTTATATGTCCGACAGTGAAATATTGCTAAATTCGTTTTTCACCTTTAAATCTGGGGGAGCAGATAGACATGTGGGGTTTGGGGTCTCTGAGCTCACAATTTAAAAATACATCTTTTAGTAAAGTTGATTTTAAGATTGTGTGTTTGAAAATGCCACTTTTAGAAAGTGAGCATTTTCTTGCTTAAACCATTTCTGTGACTCTGCCTGTTTGTGGATTCCCTGTCTGGGTCAGTTTGACAGTTGGGCTGGTCGCACCTCTCACTAGACAGTGACACAAAGGGAGCTGGGGTGTAGTCTGCATTTCCTGATGAGCCATCTGTGCTAGGAGGTTGGGGAGGAGTGGTCACTCACACCTGAAAGGGCTGTGCCTGCCATGATACAATGTAGTCTCCAACCCCCTGGTGTGTGTCTGGGGCCTGGCCTGGGCAAGGCAGGATTTCACAAATAAGAGACACTTTGCTTTGAAGTAGGCCTACTTCAAAGGGTAAATAGATATAGGATGGGCACCCAAAACCACAGACTTCAAAACACATCTGGAAACCAAGAGGAACCTCTGCCTGGAGAAGAGCTGAAGAGCTGAGGGTGAAGGGCGTGCCCTGCCTGTCACTATGCTTTGTTGAGCTATCCTGCAGTTGTTGCTTCTGCCTGTACTAGAGGATAAAGACTGGACTTTGTGTTGCCTTCCTTCTTGTGAAGAACTCTCCAAAGGTTTGATTTAGAGCTTGCCTCCTGTTTTTTGAAGTCTCTGGGACAGCAAAGACTTCTCTCTGACAGCACCTGGAGCCTCTTCTGATACTCCTACTCTGCCAAGTGGTGCCCATCCAGGTCCTGGAACCCTGAAAGGAGAAGCTGGCAGCCCAAGATTGAGAAATCTACGCACCGACCGCCGTGCGGGGAAAAGATCGACGCAGCTCCAATCTGCGGTGGAAAAATCAATGCGCCTCCAGCTTTGTGGCTTAAAATCTACGCTCGCCTGCAACGCAACCGGAAGATCAACGCCCACGGCTGGAGAAATGCCGCGCAGCATCACTGACGGAGACCGGTGACATCGCAACCCGCGCTGCATGGTTTTCGGATCATCGTGCGGCTGGATTTCTGATGCAAACACTGATGGGCATGTAAAAATGACGCAAGGCCTGCCCGGACCTGCCTTGATAGTGAGATCTGTCTTTTGCAGAGCCTCAAGGACCCTCCCAAGGTGGATCAGGTGATCCTGCCAGGTGGAGCTGCAGACAGCAATATCATCCAGATAAGCTAAGTATGCCAACCCAGCCAGGACTTGGTTCACCTCTTTTATCTCTTCCCACCCTTGGAGTGAGGCTTGGTGACTAAAACTACTGGGTTGGCCCAGGGGCTCTCAGAGGGTTTAATGACACCCAAATCCAGCATCTTGCTTACTTCAGCTTGGATGCTTTCTCTGACATGGTCTGACTGTCGATAAATGTTGCTTGTCATAGGCAAGCTGTCTCCAGCGTCCACATCATAGGTATACCAGCTGGTTCTACCAGAAAACGTTTAGCATACAGGTTTAAGATTTACCTGCAATCTGCCTGCTGTTGCTCTGTGAGGATGTCTGAGAAGGCCATTCCATCAACAGAACCATCTTTTGGATTGCTGGAGAGGAGATCAGGCAGAGGTTCACTCGCTTCTTCCTGTCCCTCAACTGTAACAATGAACATGGTTATATCAGCTCTGTCAAAATAGGGCTTAAAGCGGTTGGCATAAATGATTCTCTTGGGGTTCTTGCAACTGCCAGTGCCAACTAAGTAGATGACTCCCCTTGTCTTTAAAGGATAGGGTAGGGCCCAGACCACTTATCCTGGAGAGCCCTAGGAGTCACAGGCTTCAACACCCATACCTTCCATTCTGGTTGGAATTCAACCATAGCAGCTTTCTGGCTTTCAAGCAAATGGCTGCACAACAAATTTCATTACAGTGTGTTTAAAAACAATGGCAAAAATGAAAAATATACAAAAGTGCAAAGCAAAGACATTGTGATTTCTAGAGTGCTAGGAAATGAGGTATAACTATGATGAGTCCACTGATAGGCCCCATGACACCCCCCTAAGTACGGGATAACAATCTAAAAAACAAATGAAAAAAAAACATACTCGAGAGCCAAACAAATTCAATGCAATTATAAAAGTGTAATGTAAAAAAAAAAAAAAAACTATTAACAAAAGGGCTGTTGAGAATTTTGAAAAATGTGCGGAATTATTTGGTGTTGGAGACAGCCAAGATCTCTCCACCAAGTCAATAGTTAGTAAATCCAGGACAGTTTCTATCTTCACAGATGACTACAGAACAGCCCCATCCAGTAGCTCAAGAGAACGGTTATGATCTTCATTATCAGCCAATGCTGAGGAAATGGCCGGTTTGCTGCCTCTGTGTTATGTAAGCCTGAGGTGAGCAATCCTGATGCTGATGCAGTCATCTCCCTGGTGGGAAGAAAGTCATCCTGAAGTAAGCGCAAATTCATTGGACAATCAGGAAATTAATCATTATTGGACTCATCAACCAATTTATGTCCATAAAAACAGGAGGTTGCAGAACAAGGCAGATTATTTGGTGCCCATTCAATGGGACACCACAGGCAGCAGAACACAGTTTGAACTTAGGTAAACCAGGCCAGTCATAATGACAGTGACCAGTCAAAGTCTGGTTCCTAAACTAACGGGGCTCCAAGCCACTGGATCATGCACCTATTGGCACTGCAGGTCCAACATTAGCAGGTTTTGGGGAGGTATATTCATTGCGGGGTAATAAAAATAGGAACAAAATGCTGCAAATGAGGAATAACACTAAGGCAATGCCTCCAAAAATATTGCAAAATAATGAATGAAAAAAAGACGGTATATTTCCAAAAATATGCTGGTAGGTAATGACCAAGTCAGTGCCTATGATTTGAAAGAAGTTTGCTATGCCTTCTGTATTGGACACAAATAATGATAAATTTTACTAACTCGCCAAAATGTAATGGAAAGCTTTTAGATAAGAGTGACTGTATTTTGCTAGATGTCCTTGCAACTTAAGGATTAAAGGCTTCTCTAGCCGAAGTTAATGCTACCTCTTTTTGAAACAATAAGGCTTTGAGTGTGCTTAGCTTATTGAAATGTGCAGTCAAAGTTGGAATGGGAGGCCATAACAAACTATCAAGAACCACGTGTGTGAGAGGGAAAATGATTTTTATTACTACATTTAACAAGTTGGGGACCCAATTTTATATAAGTGACCCCAGCTTCTATTCCACAGCAGTCCTGATTATTTAAAACTAAATAACTGCCCGTGGAAAGAACAATAAGAGTGGGTAAAATTGCAGGAATGGGGATCCCTTTTAAAAAAAACTACCACCCTCACCATGCACCTCCCCTGAGGTGTAGCAGACAAGGTGACCACCCTCTTTCATTTTCCTCCATCTTGGATGGTAGCTAAAATAGCCAATCAGGGTCAGGGATGTGTCTTTGTCCCAAAGTAAGTGGTAACATGGTAGGTGGAGCCACCCTAAGGTAGGTGTCTCAATGGCCCCTATTTTGCTAGATGTCCTTGTGACTTGAAGTTTAAAGGTTTCTCTAGCCGAAGTTAACACTACCCCTTTTTGAAACAATAAGGCTATGAGTCTGCTTAGCTTATTGAAATCTGCCTTCAAAGTTGCAATAGAAGGCCATAACAAATTCTCAAGAACCACATATGTGAGAGGGGATAGGATGTTATTACAACATTTCATTATTTGGGACTCAAATGTTACATAAGGATCCCAGCTTTCATTCCACAACAGTCCTGATCATTTAAAGCTAAATACCTGCCATTGGAAAGAACAATACCAGTAGGTAAAATTGCAGGAACTGGGATTCCTTTGAAAACAACCAGCCAAATTTGGAATAGACGCATTACAGGAGCTGTGAATGGAAACATGTTTGCCCACAAGTTAGTGGCCTACAGAGGAGTCACACTTCTTTCCAACAAGGAACACCTCCTGACCAAGCCATTCACAACAATATTCCCAAGGGAGTGACCAAATCTTGTGGATAAAGGTCTCTTCCAGGGACTAATATCTACCCACGGGGAAATGTTTCATGCAAGAAGTAAACTGGAATGTTGAAATAGGGAGCAATATTACTCCACGTATTAGCTAAACTGCGGTTGCTGTTTCTTCAATGTAAATGGTAGCTTGTCTAACTTCTCGATATGTACCATTGTGTATGTAGCATCTTTTTGAGCCATGAGTCATTGTTTACGGGTCATATTAAATGACAGAAATAGGTGACTTGAATGAAAGTACCGTCAAGGTACGCTGCCATTTTTAAGGACCTGTAGGGTCCAGCTAAATTGCATAATTGATCTAACGTGACTTTACCTACGGTACAATACAGACATATAATTTTACATAATATCAATGACAGATGACCCAACATTATTCAAACTGTAAATTTGAGAAGACAAAGGGGGTCATTACAACATTGGCGGTATAAGGCGCTTACCGCCGTGCAGAAGACCGCCAATACACCGCCGCGGCCGCGGTAGACCGCCACAGCTATTATGACACACATCACGGAATCCGCCGAAATTCAGACACCCACACAACACCGCCACACCAAAGGTCAGCAATAAAGTGGCGGAAACAAATCCTCCACCTCCACGCCAACAGAAACACGCCCATGCTATTACGACCCACGAATCCACGCGGCGGTCTTTCAACCGCGGTATTCCATTGGCGGTACACACCGCCGCGCTCAAAATACACACACATATACAAAACACTGCCACATTGGACAATTCAAAATACACACACCTGATACACATACACACACCACTCCCACACACCCAACACAATATAAAATACACACCCACATCACACACAAACCTCTACAACCAGAAATTCTGAGAGAAGGCCAGAGAGACAGCACAGTTATTGACAACCCCATCACACAGAGGCACACAACACCATCACCCACACAACATCCACGCACAAAACACCACATACCACTACACTCACCACACTCATCAACACATACACCACATCACACATAACACCCCATGTCACGCCAAAGACACCCCCGCTTCTCCGAGGAGGAGCTCAGGGTCATGGTGGAGGAAATCGTACGGGTAGAGCCACAGCTATTTGGATCACAGGTACAGCACACATCAATAGCCAGGAAGATGGAGCTATGGCGCAGAATAGTGGACAGGGTTAACGCCGTGGGACAGCACCCAAGAAATAGGGAGGACATCAGGAAGAGGTGGAACGACCTACGGGGGAAGGTGTGTTTAACGGTCTCCAGGCACAACATCGCGGTGCAGCGGACTGGCGGCAGATCCCCACCTCCTCCCCCACAACTAACAACATGGGAGGAGCAAGTCCTGACCATCTTGCATCCTGAGGGCCTCGCAGGAGTCGGTGGAGGATGGGACACTGGTAAGTCAAATCTTAACTATCACATCCCCCACCCTACCTGCATGCTATCACACACCCCCACCCTCACACCCTCCCCTATCACCCCAAATCCTCACTAATCTACCCATGACACCAAGCAGCCATCCCAACACCAAGCCCTGCATGACACAACTAAGCATGGGCACTCCTCACTAACGTATGCCCACTGAACATACCCAGAACACCCCCCCAACCATCACCACACAAGCCCCCACACAGGAATGCCTGCACTGGGGATCACGCACACCCAACCATTGCACACCATTACACACACAGATGCAATTATCATGTTCTTATACCCCTGCAGGAACCCGAAGGAACGTCACCACACCAGAGGGTCCAGACAACACCACTCCACCCCCAGAAGAGGCCCACAGTGACGACAGCAGCTCTGCCCCACAGGATCCTGATGACCAGCCCGGACCATCGTGGGCCTCAGGACAGTCGGTTCCCCTTGCCCAGCCACAGCCCAACACCGAGCTGCCACCCTCTGGTAACACCAGCACAGCACCCACCCAGCGGGCCCAAACCTCCCTACCCAGGACTGGTCAATCAGCGGTGTATCCACCACTACAGGGCACCCAGGCTAACCCACCACCCCAACAACAACAGGGACCTGGGGGCAGTGGTAGTGGGCACACGGTCCACGGGACGGAGGCACAGGAACACAGGGGAACTGGGAGGGCTGCTGTGCGACAGAGGGAGGACAGGCCAAGGGAACCATCTCTCCACGAGGCCCTATCCTCCATCATGGGAGCATACCACCACTCCCAGGAGACGATGGCGACGGTCCTGGACAAGTTGCAGGAGACCCTGCGTCTGCAGGACGAACTGCATTTGCGGTTCAGGGAGGAGCTCAGGACCATCAGCTCCGCCCTGGGCACCATCGTAGGGGTGCTGAAGGACATTCAAAAGACCTTGAGGGACACCGTGGCACTCCAAGGGGCCCCTGACACTAGCCAGGACGACGAACTGCCCACCACCTCCGCCGGCGCTAGTGGACAGGACGCCCCGCCACAGGACCACCACACCATCACCCCATCCCCTGCAGACGGATAACCACCACGCAAGTGGTCCCTGAGATCCAGGAACAGGACAGAGCAAGATGGCAAGACCCCCGCCAGGAAATAAGACCACCCTGATTGTCCCCCCACTGTCCCACTTTGTCACCCTGTCCAAATTGGAACTGCCCCAGCTCCACTTCCAATGCCCAGATGGGCAGTGCACCTGTGAGACTAATAGACTGGACTCTGCCATGGACATTCCTCCACCATCACCATCCCCATTTTACAACCTTCCTTGATTTGTTTAGCACTTAAATAAACACGCTTGAAAGCCAAAGAAATCTTGAGTCAGTCGATGATTTGGAACTTTGTATTATCAATTACAGTGTCATAATGGGTTACCCATTGTAAGGCTAACATACCAATGTCACACATCACAAGCCCTTGAAGGATGCAAGCAGTTGACACGTAGGTTACCACAATAGTGAAACTGAAATGGAAGGGTACAACTCAATTAACAAATAGTGAGTGAAATGTAGGTACAGGATAGAGGTAGACGTGTGAAAGTTAATGTAATGTTAAACTAGAAAAATTTCTCACCTGTGTGTCACTGGAAATATTGCTGTGTGACTGACTCCCTGTTGTCGTTTTCTTCATCCTCAGCTTCATCCTCATCACTGTCCACTGGCTCCACAGGCTCCACAGCTGCCACAACACCGTCATCTGGATCATCCTCCTGCAGAAAAGGCACCTGGCGTCGCAATGCCAAATTATGGAGCATGGAGCAGGCGACGATGATGTCGCACACCTTCTTCGGTGAGTAGAATAGGGATCCACCTGTCATATGGAGGCACCTGAACCTGGCCTTAAGAAGGCCGAAGGTGCGTTCGATTACCCTCCTAGTCCGCCCATGGGCATCCTTGTACCGTTCCTCTGCCCTGGTCTTGGGATTCCTCACTGGGGTCAATAGCCAGGAAAGGTTGGGGTAACCAGAGTCCCCCAATAGCCATACACGGTGCCTCTGGAGTTGAGCCATCATATCAGGGATGCTGCTATTCCGCAGGATGTAGGCGTCATGCACAGAGCCAGTGAACATTGCATTTACCTGCGAGATGTAGTGGTATGCCAAACAGACCATCTGGACATTCATGGAATGATAACTTTTCCGGTTTCTGTACACCTGTTCACTCCTGCGGGGGGGACCAGAGCTACATGGGTCCCATCAATGGCACCTATGACGTTGGGGATATGTCCAAGGGCATAGAAGTCACCTTTCACTGTAGGCAAATCCTCCACCTCAGGGAAAATGATGTATCTCCTTACGTGTTTCAGCAGGGCAGACAACACTCTGGACAGCACGTTGGAAAACATAGGCTGGGACATCCCTGATGCCATGGCCACTGTTGTCTGAAATGACCCACTTGCAAGGAAATGGAGCACTGACAGCACCTGCACGTCAGGGGGGATTCCAGTCGGATGGCGGATTGGTGACATCAGGTCTGGCCCCAACTGGGTACATAGTTCCTGGTTTGTGGCACGGTCAAACCGGTAGGTGACGATGATATGTCTTTCTTCCATTGTCAACAGGTCCACCAGCGGTCGGTAAACCGGAGGATTCAGCCATCTTCTCACATGTCCCAGCTGACGGTGCCTAAGAAGGACAACAGCGAAGAACCAGTCACTATTCCTCCATGTATGTACCCACAGTTACACACAAGAGTACACCAGACAAAAAAGCCTTCCTGTATGTGTGTTGAGTATAGGCCTAACTATGCATGACGCAGTGGTAAATGAAGCCATGTGGGCCCCTGAAATGGTGGCTGCCTGACCTCTAAACTGGGACAATGGGATTGTGGGGTAACTGCGCTGGCGTTGCACACCGTCGCAGTAGGCGGTCGTAGACCGCGGCGCAATGCTGCATTGGTTAACATTGGACCCTATGGGTCCCAGGAGCCAATGAACAGGTGCTCTTCACTCACTAGATACCTGACCTTCGACAGGAGAGGACCTACACTGCTAGTGCTGCTGTGACCTCGGTCTGGAAGCGACGATGGCTGCTGCGTCTGGGGAAAGGGCCCCTGCCTTCACTGCACAGGAGTTGGAGAAACTTGTGGATGGGGTCCTCCCCCAGTACACGCTACTCTACGGTCCTCCAGACCAACAGGTTAGTACACAGGGAGCACGTTGTATGGGCTAGGCCTGGGTGGAGAGGACTGGGTGGAAGAGGGAAGGGGGCAGAATACATAGAACAGTTATGCATGGGAATGAATGGGCCACATGGCCAGAGTAGGGAGGGGGCCACTCACATTGACGGTGCAGTTGGTAATGACTGTTTCCTCTTTCCTTGTGCATGTAATGTAGGTCAGTGCCCACCAGAAGAGGGACATTTGGCGTGCCATCGCCAAGGAGGTCCGGACCCTGGGGGCCCACCAGAGACGGGGCACCCACTGCCGTAAGAGATGGGAGGACATTCGCCGATGCAGCAAGAAGACGGCAGAGGCTCAGCTGGGGATGGCCTCCCAACGTGGGAGGGGTGCCCGTCGCACCATGACCCCCCTGATGTTCCGGATCCTGGCGGTGGCCTACCCTGAGTTGGATGGGCGCTTGAGGACATCACAGCAGACACAAGGGGGTGAGTACAACCTCATTCAGCGGACTTTGCGTGCAGTGGAGGGGTCTGGGTGATGGAGGTGGGCTGTGGGTGTCCCTTGGCCAGGGCGAGTTAGGTAGGCAAGGCCCCTCCGTAATGTAGGCCATGTGGCACTCAACCCCACCTCAGCAGAGTGCCAAGTTGAGGTATAGTTGCCCCTGTGGCATCCATGTGCGCAGATTCCCACCATTGCCATTGCGAGGCCCACAATAGATACCTGACCAAAATCGGAGAGAACACTGCCGGGGCATCAGATAGAAACACTACAGGCACCTCAGGGGGAACGGAAGGGGGGGAACCTCAGCCAGATGAATGCGAAGCCAGATCCACGACGGGGCTCCATGCCCATTGATGTATCCTGGGGAGTGCAAAGCCACAGTCTCTCAAGTCTCTACAGTGGGTGGTTTGCCCACTGTGCCATCCTGGGGAGTGCAAAGCCACAGTCTCTCAAGTCACTACAGTGGGTGGTTTGCCCACTGTGCCATCCTGGGGAGTGCAAAGCCACAGTCTCTCAAGTCACTACAGTGGGTGGGTTGCCCACTGCTTTATCCTGGGGAGTGCAAAGCCACAGTCTCTCAAGTCTCTCCAGTGGGTGGTTTGCCCACTGCTTTATCCTGGGGAGTGCAAAGCCACAGTCTCCCAAGTCTCTCCAGTGGGTGGTTTGCCCACTGCTTTATCCTGGGGAGTGCAAAGCCACAGTCTCTCAAGTCTCTCCAGTGGGTGGGTTGCCCACTGCTTTATCCTGGGGAGTGCAAAGCCACAGTCTCTCAAGTCTCTCCAGTGGGTGGTTTGCCCACTGCTTTATCCTGGGTAGTGCAAAGCCACAGTCTCTCATGCCTCTCCAGTGATTGGGTTGCCCACTGCTTTATCCTGGGGAGTGCAAAGCCACAGTATCACAAGTGGATGCCTTTCTCCACTGGTTCTGAAGGGGGCTTTGTGCCCATAGTGTTTCATCCTGCCAAGGACTGAGGTAGTGGATATGATACTCCACTGGTTCTGGAGGGGGCTTGGTGCCCAAAGTGCTTCATTCTGCCAAGGACTGAGGTAGTGGATGTGATTCTCCACTGGATCTGGAGGGGGCTTTGTGCCCAGAGTGCTTCATCCTGCCAAGGACTGAAGTAGTGGATGTGATACTCTACTGGTTCTGGAGGGGGCTTTGTGCCCAGAGTGCTTCATCTAGCCAAGGACTCAGGTAGTGGATGTGACACTCCACTGACGGTGGTGCAACATGGAAGCTGCCCATGCTCCTGGAACTGACCACCAGCCTCTTACGACTGACCACTGGGGATGGCAGCCATGTTTGCGGTGGTGCCACTGGCTCAGGGTGTTGCGGGGCTGCTTGCGGTGCTGGAGGCGGTGTCAGTAGCGGCGGTGCTGGTGGCGGGCTCACTGACTGCAGTGCTGGCGGCGGAGTTAGTAGCAGCGGTGCTGGTGGCGGGCTCACTGATGGCAGAACTGGTGAAGGGCTCAGTGTCTGGGGTGCTGGCGGCGGTGTCTGTGGCGGCAGTGCCAGTGGCGGTCTTGTCCGCCGTGCAGGTTGGTGTCGACGTGAAGCTGCCTTTGATTTTCAGGCCCTTCCCACCATGTATGGTGGCACAGCTGTCTTGTCACTTTCAATTTTTGTCTTGACTGAGCCCTTGGTAGCAAGTGTTTTGGCCTTCTCCCTCCGGGATGAGGGTAACGTTTTTCTGTTTTGGAGGTGGCGGAATGTCCTTGCCCTCGCTCCTTGGGACGCTGGCAGCCCTGTTGCTTGGCACACTCCAAAATACCATTATTGCTGGCACCACTGTACCCGGTGATGTGGTGGCTGAGGTGCTGGGTTGGGACCTGGAAAGGTGGGCCCTAGTGGACAGATGGGGGGGGTGTAGGGAAGAGGTCAACATTTGATAGGAAAAGTTTATTAGACACTGGGACGGGTAGATGGAGGGGGTATGGGAGTGGAGGAAGAGGTTGTGGTTGTAGGAGGTGTTCGTTTGGTGACTTTGGGCGAAGATGCATGGGCTGTAGGCTGTTGTGAGGTGGATGGCTGGACACAGGGACAATGGCTGCCATCAGTGCTGAGGCCATTTATTTGCTGCAACTGCCTCTCTACACCCTGGATGGCATTCAGAATGGTAGACTTCCCACCAGTGAGGGATCTCAGGAGGTCAATGGCCTCCTCACTGAGGGCAGCAGGACTGACTGGCAGGGCCTGAGGTGCCTGGGGTGAAGGAGATGCCCACCCTCCTGGGTGAGCGGCCACAGCTCACACGTTGAGGGGCTGCTGTGAGGGCGGTGCTGGTAGGGGGGGTGGTGGCTGTACCTGTTGATGCAGTGGGCACAGAGGGGCCCGCCACCGCAAGGGAGCTCCCAGAGGAGTCGGTGTCGCTGGTCTCTGCTCCTGTCCCCGCCGTGGAGATCCCCTTGCCCTCCATCCCACTGGTGACTTCAGACTCCGTTGTCTCGCCTTCCAGGGCCATGTGGGATGCAGCTCCCTCCTGCTCTGGTGGCACTGCTCCTCTGCCTGATGATGCTAATGCACACAAGAACAGGGAGACCACAAAAGGGGGGGAGGGAGAAAGAAGGAAGACATGTTTAGTGCATGCAATACCGCTACCGTTGGCGGACACTACAGTCACAGCAGCCCTCTGCACTACGCCATGCACTTACAGTTCCCTAATTAATCACAGGGACATGGGGTACAAGGCCTATGCCCGATTTCTGCACACATGGAGGTCACAGGAGCCTGACTAGGTGTAGATGGCTCTTACCACTGGTGGGGTTTGGGTGCCACATAGCCTGCCTCACAGAGGGTCCTTGCCTACAAAGCTCGCCCTGGCCTAGGGGAACCCACAGCCCACCTCCCCCAACCAGACACCTAATGCGCGCAGAGTCAGCTGAATGAGAGTGTACTCACCCCCTTATGACTGCTGTGATGCCTTTCTTCTGGTGGGCACTGACCTAGAGGAATAGTACAGGGGAAAAGGAAAAACTTTAACCGTCCACACCGTCACAGTCATTGGCCCACGTTCCCACCCTTGCCCTGACGCACATACACTCACCGTTTGCTCATGCAGCCCTCGGTCCCCCCGTATCTTGCTTACACACCACTCCATACAGGCATTGCCCATACAACATGCTCACAGTGTATTCACCTGTTTGTCTGGAGGACCATAGAGTAGCGTGTACTGGGGTAGGACCCCATCCACTAACTTGTCCAACTCCTACAAAGTGAAGGCAGGGGCCCTTTCCCCAGACCCATGAGCCATTGTCGCTTCCAGACTGAGGTCACAGCAGCACTTGCATTGTAGGTCCTCTCCTGTCGAAGGTCAGGTATCAAGTGAATGAACAGAGTGAAAATGGCGGTCACGTCCGTGGTGGTGCGGACCGTCACCGCTGGCGTACATCATCATTTGCTCCTGGGACGCATAGGGCCCAATGTTAACCAATGAAAGATTGCACCGCGGTCTTTGACCGCCTACCGCGACGGTGTACAATGCCAGCGCAGTTACCTCATATCCTCTTGTCCCACATTACAGGTCAGGCAGCCACCATTTCAGGGGGCCACATGACATTATTTTTGAATGCGTCACACATATCTAGGCCTTGCATACACACAAAGACAGGCACATTGACAAATGTGCGCAATAAATTCTTTTTTTACTACTTCAGTGTTGGCTGACTCTGTGCTCGCTGTTCTCGTCCATACGGCATGTCCACTGGGGCAGGTGAGGAGATGGCGGCATCCTCCGGTGTACAGAACGCTGGTGGACCTGTCGACAATGGAAGAGAGACATGTAATAGTCACCTACAGACTTGATCGTGCAACAATCCATGAACTGTGTGTCCAGTTGGAGCCAGACCTGATTTCAGCTATCCGCCATCCCACAGGAATCCCCCCCTCTATTGTAGGTCCTGTCAGTACTCCATTTCCTGGCAAGTGGGTCTTTTCAGGAGGTACCCTCCCCGCAGGAGTGAACAGGTGCACAGAAACCAGAAGAGCTATCATTTAATGAATGTGCAGATGGTGTGTTTGGCCGACCAGTGCAACTCCCATGTGAACGCCAAGTTTCCTGGCTCAGTGCATGACGCTTACATTCTGAGGAATAGCAGCATCCCTTCTGTGATGGGGCAACTCCAGAGGCACCTTGTGTGGCTAAAAGGTGAGAACAAGGACCCTATACCCTGTGAATAGTTGTCTGGGTCTGGGGTTGTCCCTAAGGGTTAGTGTGTCTCTAACAGTTGTCCCTCAACATTTGCAGGTGACTCTGGGTACCCCAACCTGTCATGGCTACTGACCCCAGTGAGAAATCCCAGGACAAGGGCAGAGGAACGCTACAATGAGGCACATGGGCGAACTAGGAGGATCATAGAAAGAACCTTCGGCCTCCTGAAGGCCAGGTTCCGGTGCCTCCATATGACCGGTGGTTCTCTTTACTACTCACCAAAGAAGGTGTGCCAGATCATCATGGCCTGCTGTATGCTGCACAATTTGGCTTTGCGACAACAGGTGCCTTTTCTGCAGGAGGATGGTCTAGAAGGAGGTCTTATGGCAGTTGTGGAACCTGAGGACTGTGAAGATGAGGATGTAGAAGAAGAGGATATCGACAACAGAAACGTGATACTTCCAGTGAGACACAGGTAAGAAGACATCACTGCCTCCTACATCTCATACAATTGTTAGACCTATCATATGTCTGTCACTTTCACCCAGTGTATGGACCCTGACCTGTGACTTTGCCTTTCCATTTCACAGATGTGGGTCCCACTGTGTGACGTCTGCTATGTTACCTCATGGACTAGATCTGTGTGACATCAGTATGTTGACAATACAATGGACATTGCTATTTTCCTCAGTTATAGCAAATACACATTTGTGAAAGCACAGACTGACTTAAGCTTGTTTTGTGATTCAAGGGTGTTTATTTAAGTGCAAAATAGTGGAGGGGGTTGTAAAATGGTCAGGGGTGATGGTGGAGTAATGTCCATGGCAGAGTCCAGTTATTTGTGCATTGTCCAAAGGGGCATAGGAAGTGGAACTAGGGCAGTTTAAGGATGGGCAGGGTGACGAAGTGGGACAGAAGGATGACATTCAGGGTTGTCTCATTTCTTGGCAGGGGTCTTGGTATTGTTCTCTGTCTTTTTCCTGGATCTCAGGGACCGTTTGCGGGGTGGTTCTCCATCTGCAGGGGGTGGGGTGCTGGTGTCGTGGTCCTGTGGCGGTGCCTCCTGTTCACTAGCGCCAGCGGAGGTGGTGGGCAGTTCATCGTCCAGGCTAGTGTCAGGGGCCCCTTGTTGTACCATAGTGTCCCTCCTGGTGTTCACAAGGTCCTTCAGCACCCCTACAGTGGTGACCAGGGTGGTGTTGATGTACTTGAGTTCCTCCCTGGTCCCCAAATACTGTTCCTCCTGCAGACGCTGGGTCTCCTGAAACTTGACCAGTACTGTTGCCATCGTCTCCTCGGAATGATGGTAAGCTCCCATGGTGTTGGAGAGGGCCTCGTGGAGAGTGGGTTCCCTGGGCCTGTCCTCCTCTTGTCGCACAGCAGTCCTCCCAGTTCCCCGGTTTTCCCGTTCCTCTGTCCCCTGAAACTTGTGACCACTGCCCCCAGGTCGCTGGTGTAGTTGGGGTGGTGGGTTAGCCTGGGTTCCCTGTAGTGGCTGACACACTGCCGCTTGACGTGTCCTGGGGACAGAGGGATAGGCCCGCTGGGTGGGTGCTGTGCTGGTGTTTCCTGAGGGGGGAGGCTCTGTGGTGGCATGTGCCAGTGTGTGGGGAACTGACTGTCCTGAGGTCCCAGATAGGCCGGGCTGGTCATCATGATCCAGTTGGACAGAGCTGCTGTTATCACTGTGGGCCTCTTCTGTGGGGGGGTGGACATGTCTGGGACCTCCTGTCCGGTGACGTTGGGTATGGGTCCTGCAGGGGTGTAAAGGCATGATTATTGCATCTGTGTGTGCCATCATGTGCAATGGGTGGGTGACCCTGTATCCCAGTGCTTACATTCTTGTGTAGGACCTTGTGTGATGATTGTTTTGGGGGCTGTGTGGGTATCTGTAGTGGACATGCTTTGGTGATGGGTGTCCATGCTTTGTTGTTGCATGCAGGGATTGGTGTTAGGATGTGTGGTTTGTGACAGTGGGATATATGTGAGGTGTTGGAGTGATGGGGGTGAGGGTGAGGGTTCTGGTATGTGATAGCATGCAGGTAGAGTGGGGGATGTAATAGTTAAGATTTGACTTACCAGAGTCCATTCCTCCTGCTACTCCTGCGAGGCCCTCAGGATGCAGTATAGCCAAGACCTGCTCCTCCCAAATTGTTAGTTGTGGGGGAGGAGGTGGGGGTCCGCCGCCAGTCCTCTGAACTGCAATCTGGGTCTTGAGACCACGGAACGCACCTTACCCCGTAGTGCGTTCCACCTCTTCCTGATGTCATCCTGTGTTCTTGGATGCTGTCCCACTGGGTTGACCCTGTCCACTATTCTGCGCCATAGCTCCATCTTCCTAGCTGTGGAGGTGTGCTGCACCTGTGATCCGAATAGCTGTGGCTCTACCCGGATGATTTCCTCCACCATGACCCTGAGCTCCTCCTCAGAGAACCTGGGATGTCTTTGCGGTGCCATGGTGTGGTGTGGGTGATGTGTGAGGTGGTGTGTGTTGTGATGTGTGACGGGATGTGTTTGTGTGTGTTGTGTGAGGTGCGTGGATGTTGTGTGAGTGATGGTGTTGTGTGCCTGTGGATGCTAGTTTGTTGATGGTGGTGTCTCTCTCTGGCCTTCTTTCGCAGTTCTGGTCATAAGGGTTTGTGGGTGATGTGGGTGTGTGTTTTATATTGTATTGGGTGTGTGGGAGTGGTGTGTGTATGTGTATCAGGTGTGTTTATTTGGAATTGTCCAATGTGGTTGTGTTTTGTAAATGTGTGTGTATTTTGAGCACGGCGGTGTGTACCGCCAAAGGAATACTGCGGTTGAAAGACCGCCACGTGGATTCATGGGACGTGATAGTGTGGGCGTATTCCTGTTGGCGTGACGGTGGAGGTTTTGTTATCGCCAGTTTATCACTGACCTTTGGTGTGGCGGACTTGTGTGGGTCTCTAGATTTTGGTGGATTCCGAGCTTTGGGTCATAATAGCTGTAGTGGAAATCCGCTGCCGCAGCGGTGTATTGGCGGTCTTCTGCACGGCGGTAAGCGGGATTTACCGCCAATGTTGTAATGAGGGCCTTAGTTTTGCAAACACCAATGGCCTTGTAAAAGTGAATGTAAACACATATGATCCCTACATTTCTACATCTCACTCCCTGATGCATGTCACCGGGTAGTGAATGAATCTTGAAACATTATTGCAAATGAAACTACAACAGGGAAAGGTAGACTGGGCAACATATGGGCACTAATGGTGGTGCCACCAGTAATGATTGCACACTCATGTTACTGTAGAATCCCAACTTATCAATGGTAAGTGTGGTCCAGTCACAGTAAAAATGCACTTTATGCTATGTCACATGTAATAAGGCTGCCATCACAGGAGACACAGTAGTGACGGAGCATCAATCCTGACACATTGAAGACAAGTGGTCTTTTTCATACAACTTTCAACCAGAATATCTAACAGTATGAGGTGATTATGGCTATGCTCAGCCATTTGTCTGATCAAAACAGCAAATTGGCAGCGGACTGGACTCTGCTGGGTTCCTGGTCATAAAGACATTAGTCAAAGCACATCATCATGCACCTGCTACCAAACAGACACAATCCAGAACTCTTCTTGTGCATTGAACATGGCACACCCTCAATGTTGCTAGGGAAATGGCTGCCTGTAACAAACAATGTTGGCAATGTAACATGAACAACTCTGGCCAGGACTCACCCACTTGCAGTCGTTGTTGGGCCCTCAACTGTCCATCAACTCCGGATATGCCACCGCAAGTATGCAGGCCATTGGGGGTGGGTCAACTGGCAGTGTGCCCTGTCCACATTGGGAAGACTTCCCAACCTGGACCCCAGCAATCTTCTGGGTACTCCCACCTTTTCCTTCACTGGATGCTGCACCAACGATGGACCTCCAGGGTCCGCACCTTCCAGGCGATGGCCTTCCAAATGGTCTGCTTCTGATAGGCATTGCCTTGTTTGAATACAAAGGAGGAAACAACTGTGCAATTTATTCGATATCTGTTTTGTTGTCACACAATTTGTCTACAACTAGCACAAGCATAAGCCAAAAGTTAACACAGAACATATGTAATTTTCAAATGCTGAGCAAAAGAAAGTCATGAACACACACTTAAGTATTCAACTACTGACCATCCTTATCCCTAACCATGTACTACACTGACTAAGCCAGCCTACTAACATCAAGTAGCCCTGGGCCATCATACACGTACTGTGATAGGGGCATCTATGAAAACACAACACACCAATGGGAACTTTTGAAGAGTACACTATTTGTGCATTATTGTGCAGAAACCTTTCCAGCCAGGTCCATTGACTTGATGCATATGGTCTATAGAATCTGGAACCATAGTATAGACTATACCCTGAGACTTAGGTCACAATGGAAGGACTGCCATATGAGAAACTGATAGCTTCCTCTCTGGTAATGTGTGGTTATGTGGATAACTTAACATAATATCATACTACGTCTGATCGGGTTTGTGTGGTATGTACTGGCATCAAAGGACAAACTTTTTGCCATATATATAGCACTGTTACAGGGATGACATCAACATACCATTATATTTCTTGTTTGGTTGAATGTAAAAAAACAGGTGTTTCATATTTCAAAACCTCTTCTGAAGAAACCAACTATCTGCACTGTTAATGTGTCACATGTGGAATAGATCTGTACAGTGAAGCATTACCTATGGAAAACTGTAGGAGTAAGGGTACTGTCATTGACAATGTGGATCAATAGAATGAAGTATCCTTTCAAATGGGTTACCTCAGTCACCATTCCAAATGTACTCCATGTTAAACCAATCAGGGCTACTATTATTTGTTAAAACCTTTATTGTGATCATCCAAGGATCCAGAGGTCTACAGGGATTTTGCATCAGTTGTAGTTCCACACAACCTCTACCCGAGCCTGGCCCATGGTCAGACTGGGCACAAATCATCAGGCCTTGCTCCCTACCGACAGAGCATACTAATCCCACCTGAACATCACATTTCCAACAGTTCAACATATTAAATTGCAGCTTGTGGCCATCCAATACATGTGCTTCAGGCTGTTTGGCAATCTGAAGTGGTCTGTTAGCTATTGGCAGCTCACTCACAAACAACTCTTTGGTGAGCCCGGATCTAGGCTAAGTGATATGTGGGAATTTGCACTTCCTAACATCATCCTCAACTGCTTTGTATAGAATACTTTCATAGCCCATGCTGTAAAGTCCATACATGTGTTTGCACAATTAGTGTCATGATCACACAAACTTGCCAAGTCAAATCAAAGAAGTGCATGAGAAAAGCAAAGAGATATCCTCAGTGGAGACAGCAAAGCCCAAACTGGAAGAAGGTTTGCAGAGTAATCTTGCGCTTATTTCAAAGGAAGAAGCAAGAAGAGAAGATCCAAGATGGCTGCTGTGAGTCCTGAAGGTTAGTTACAGTTCTAGTCTTGCAATCGGTTGGTTGCTAGGTTACGAGCTCTCCAGCTGGAAGCCTTGCACTTCAACTGAGGTCTGGCAGGAATCAGCTGTGTGGAGAGAGAGCGCGCTTCGGAACAGAAACTCCTGTGAAGTAAAATTACATTTGAAGATTATATTACAGAAAACAGATAAATATTGTCAAGGTTTATTCGAAGAGTTTGATAGTAGACCGTTCCCGTGGAAGTCGGCAAGGCTACAGAGTTAATGTATGAATTAACCTTATGTTTACAAGGTTCTTGTTTAAGATATTAAAGTCAAAGAAAAAACGAACTTTAAAAGAGCAAGTAGCTACAAATGTCAAGGTTATAAACAAAGGCCAAGTTTAAAGGAGAAACAAACTGTTAACAAATAAGCATTTACAAATTCAATGGTAATAAACCAAAATAGAGTTTAAAAGAGAAACAAACTTAAATAAACAAGCATTTACAACTACAAGTTATCGACAGATGTCGAAGTAAGGAAGGAGAAACTAACTGTAATAAACAAGCATTTACAAATACAAGTTATCAACAAATGTCGAAGTAAGAAAGGAGAAACGAACTTTAATAAACAAGCATTTACAAATACAAGTATTGACAGAAGTCACAATAAGACAGGAGAAATTAAATAACATCAGCTGATTTGAAGAACGCATTATCACCAACTATATATATATATATATAGCAACATAAAACCAATCTCTAACAAAGGTTGAGAAGTTCTTCCAGAATCAGTAATAAGCATTTTTTTTAAGAAGAGCTATCATTTATAGAGAGAAGCAAGGCTACAGAGAACTCAGGGTGAGTGAAGAAATAATAGAATTAAAGAGAATTAAGGGGGTCATTCTGACCCTGGCGGCTGGTGGCCGCCAGGGCCACCGACCACGGGAGCACCGGCAACAGGCTGGCGGTGCTCCCACGAGCATTCTGACCGCGGCGGTTCAGCCGCGGTCAGAAGCGGCAAGTCGGCGGGCTCCCGCCGACTTACCGCTGCTCGGGGGAATCCTTCATGGCGGCGGAGCGCGCTCCGCCGCCATGAGGATTCTGACAGCCCCTACCGCCATCCTGTTCATGGCGGGAAACCCGCCATGAACAGGATGGCGGTAGGGGGTGCCGCGGGCCCCTGGGGGCCCCTGCCGTGCCCATGCCAATGGCATGGGCACGGCAGGGGCCCCCGTAAGAGGGCCCCGCAAAGTATTTCAGTGTCTGCCATGCAGACACTGAAATACGCGACGGGTGCAAACTGCACCCGTCGCACCCCTGCAACTACGCCGGCTCAATTCTGAGCCGGCGTCCTCGTTGCAGGGGCATTTCCTCTGGGCCGGCGGGTGCTCTTTTGGAGAGCGCCCGCCGGCCCAGAGGAAATGTTAGAATGGCCGCCGCGGTCTTGTGACCGCGGTGCGGTCATTTGGCGGCGGAACCTTGGCGGACGGTCTCCGCCGTCCGCCAAGGTTAAAATCAGGCCCTAAGTGTTGAGAGTAGAAAGTGAAAAACTGATGTTGTATGTCCCTAGTAATTGCGACTGTGACTCTTGCAGGTGCTGTATCCAATCTTAGATGTGAAGAGGCAGACTGAGTACTGACGTTCATCATCTCTGTGGCAGTCTCTCTACCATCCCATTCCCCTTTCCCCCTCCGGGGTACTCAGCACGAAGGATTAATATTCGTTGTGAGTAGCTCGGGTTGGGACTGAGGAGTTATCTTCTGCTTCTGAGGAAATCGAATTGAAGTATCCTGACAATTAGCATGATCATAATAGTAAATATATCATAGTTATCATGAAATGTATACATGCATAGATGTCTACATGTACCAGAAATGGAATATAGGGATTTACACACCTCACACATCCCAAAGGCGATGTCAAGTACACAATGTATAGTGCTGGACAATCCCTGACATATACATAGGGACCACACAACTTTACAAAAATAATCAGACTTAAGACCTTAACTCAGAGGCACATTGTAACCTGTGGGAATAGACTTGATGGAGAAAAACAAAGTAATATATGTATGTAAGATAGTTAACTGTTCCTCTGGTGAGCCATAGAGCTGGCCATACAGGGAAAGGACCTCATCAGCCAGCAGCTTCAGCTCCTCTGAAAAGAAGGCACAGGCACACTCACCTGCCTGGCCTGCGATGATTGCCCCCAGAGGTGGCAAACAACAGTTAAAAAAGTAGAAGGTGTTGCAAGGCAAGTGAGGCATTTTTCAAACTCTACCTGATATATGCGGTCATCAGCATATGCGGGCACAGCCATTGGCCCCATACTGTCACAATCACCAACATTAGCCTATGGTGTATCCGTCATGGACACAACCGCCCACTGCATGGTCAAATTCTGCCTCTGGCATCAGCTGCATAATGTCCACTATGTGAAGTTAGGCAGACGCCATTTTAGAGGGTGAAAGTACTGTATTGGTGATCATTAACTGCCTCACCACCACTCCAAATGAGGGGTTACATGTTTAAATATGTACATATCAAGTGACATTTACATTTGACTCCACTTTTCATTTGTCAAGTACGTTAGTGTGCATATAGAATAGATTAGCGCAGTGCAGTGTACACCGCCATGGAGGGTATTTTGACCAAAAACAAATGTTTATTAAAAAAGGGGTGCAAATAATACATCCAGGATGTATCATTTGCACAGTAATGGCCAAGGCACATGTTGAGGCCAAAATGGGGACTGGTAAGGGATGTTGCACAGTACAGTCTTTAAAAGTAATGTGTATATTGCCATATGTAACACTTATGTACTGTCACATGGGTTTTGGCTTACTCATCACATTTCTTACTTTGGACATTGTAAACAACTTTTATATACTGTTTTCAATTCACACATAGGTACCCTGGGAGAGGGAGAAGACAACAGCCTGCAGTGTACCACCCATTTCCAGACCTAAGACCATGGAAGAAAGGGATATCATCTGTACGTTTTGTTAGAATAGGCAAACCATACGTGATCTATGTCATCAGTTGGAGCCTGATCTCCTCCCTCAAAACATAAATCCCACCAATTGTGAAAGTTATGGCAGTATTGCATTTTCTGGCAACAGGTTCCTTTCAATACACCTTGGCAATATATTTTGGTATGTCGCAACCAATGTTCTGTTGTGTACTAAAAAATTTGCTTTCAGCAGTGATGATACCTGGACAGCTCCATCTAATTCCCCAGGCGTAAGGATTTAGGTAGTATAATCAGGAAGTGTGTAACTTATTGTTGCACTTATGCCTGTCTTCCATTTAGGAGACTCAGCCTACCCCAGGGGGGCATGGTTGTTGGCCTCATCGAAGAATCCAAAATGCCAGGGGAAGTATGCTTTAATGAGGCCCATGGAAGTACAAGGCAGGAAGTGGAGCATGATTTTTAGCTCCTGAAGGCCAGATTTAAATGTCTGGAAAAAACTGGGGGAGTCCTCTTCTACTCACCCAGGAAGGTGTGTCAGATCACAATGGCCATCTGCATGCTCCTCAATCTAGCCCTGCGACAGGACATTCCTTATATTGCAAAGCATGGAGACCATGAAGTGCCACCCTGTGAGGATCCTTGAATGCCAAATGATGATAGTGGTGAAGAGGAAGGAGCTGACTCATCAAGATCTCATCAACAACTTCTTCTCCTAAGTGTAATTAGTTTTGTGACATGTTATAACTTTGATTGTTACAACAACTCTTGTTGTGGTGATCGGAGGAGTATGTTAGGTAACAATATCAGGGAGGATAAGCTCTGGGTAATCCAGGTGAAATGTGTTTGTTGAAGAAGGTGATGACACATGGTCATTTTGTTTGTGTTGCTTTGTTTGTCTCAGATTTTTGTCATAGACTGTGTTCTCCAGGAGTTAACTATGTCAGTGTTATTATGTGTATAGTTTAATGTCAAATTTTCATGTCTTTGTCTGTTTTAGATACCTTCACCATGGCATCATCATTTGGACATTTCAGACTTGTGACATCTGCAGGTATATGATGCTGTTTAGAAGTACAATGGCGACATGGGCTGTTCCTGGTTATGACAGACATAGACTTTGGGTGCACAAATCCTGAACCAAGACAGCTTGCCCAGTGATGGGATTGAAGCTATGAGGACTCAATTGGAGTTTTTTCCTTGTCATGTGGTGGTCCAAATGCAAAATATGTGCCAACATGTGCACCAACAAAATGTTGTTGTCGAGCCAAACCATGCTAATATCCCTTCACATTGGATAAATCCTTATTGTGTGTAAAGTGTATGTAGCTGTTGATGTGCCTCCACATTGTAGGGCAAAGTGCCTGTGGCACAACACAGATATTTGTTGGTAACATTCCAACAGATACTAGAAAAATGGATTGGAATGATCCTGTGATCAGAAAATGAAGTACTGCCATGTGTTTGTCTATTGGTGTAATTGATGAGGGATTCCTTTTTTGGGCAAGGCGATATGGCTCCAGCTGATGAGATAGACCAATTTTATTTTGCCTATTCAATGGGAAATTGTCAGATGTATCCCCTCCTTCCACATTGTTAAGGCCTGCAAATATAAATGTGACCACTGCCACACATTATTGTGTCATGTATGAATTGACATGTTTCAGACATAATGCCAAACTATTGGTTGTGCAATGAAATAAAGATGGTATATAAGGACACATGTTTTGGTAAGGCATGGTTGTGATCTTGAGTACATTGTGTGCATCCAACATATCCCTGCTTACACAAGTAGATATTTATGCCATTGTCAAGTTCATGTGGAAGTACATAAATACATTGCTAGATGTGAGCTGTAATACAGCAGGCAATAAGTTTGAGACTAGTGCAGTGGTCCCCAACCTGTGGTCCGTGGACACCCAGAGGTCAGTGGCACATTCCCAGGGGGTCCGCAGACCTGGGCCATGAGGAAGGCACTTCTCCAGCCGGGGCCTCTGACAAACGTGTGTTTAAAAGAAATATTTATTGCTTCCTTTGTGCAGCCATTTAAAAAGCACTGCAAACTTCCTTGTCCATCCAGCAGATTTTGGGCAAAAATAAAAGCATCAAGATTACTCTAGCAATTCATATACCAGCTGGAGAGAGATGGGAATTTTGTCTAGTGGCAGTTTTGACTGAAAGGTAGTGCAGATGGTTAATGTGCCTGCTGCGAAGAATATGTATCATGCAAAGAACTGTATTTTATGTGCATAGCATAGTGAGTTACTGCTTTTGTTACAGAGATTCTTTTGTTACTGTGCAGGTCATAAGTTACAATTGTTATCTAGCACAGTGAGCTGTGAAGTGCCATTAAGGAGCTGCATGAAAACTGCATGGCACAAATGAGAAAGTTTGCTTCTTCCCTAGTCTTTCATTTTCCTTATGCTACTAAAAAAGGTTTGCTTGCATAGAAATGCATTCTTATTTTTAAAGTCAACGCTATCCACTGTGTTGTGCTCTGATCCTGAGTTTGTGCTTCTCCAGACCAAGCACTCTCAGAAAATGCCTACCAGTGTGGATTACATGTGAATCCTACACCTTGTAGTGACCTGTAAAGTGCTCTGACAGTCTATATTGGTATGAGAGGTGCTATAAAACAAATGAATTACATGTGATAGAGAGGCCATGAAGAGATGAGAAGCCCTTATGGTTTTACTTCCTTTCCCCACCACATATTTATGTGAAATAGCTTTCTCAAATCTTATGTAGCTAAAAAATAAAAACAGAAATCACTTGGGAAATGTTGAATCTGACCTAAAGATTCAGCTTTCCTAAATAAAACTAAACATTCAAAAGTTAATCACCGAGATGCACCACCAAACATCCCAAGACAATTTTTCAATTTTTGCATATTATTGCAATATAAAATAATGATATCTTTAGTAATTTGAGTATTTGTTTGGTCTGTACTTTTTGGTGTATTTCTTGCGAATTACTCTTTTAATTTTTGAAAGTTCAGTCAAACAAATTGCTTGGGGGGGTGCCTGGCTTCCAGTAATGATTCAGCGAGGGTCCTCAGTAGTCAAAAGGTTGAGAACCAGTGTACTAGTGGATTTATTTAAGTGAACAAGGGAAAAAGGAACATTGTGAAAAACAAACAGGAAAACTGAAAAGTGAAAATGTCAGTCATAGCAAATTAAACCAGAGTTGTAGATGTAAAAGTGTTTGTAGTCCAATGTCCAAAATACTATTGCCATCAGAAAGATAGATGTGTCCACTGGACAAAGTTAGATTCAGGGTTTCTTGCTGGTGGAAGTGGAGGTCTTTCAATTCGTGCCTCCTGGTAATGTGGTTGGTCGTCCCCGCTTGCAGTACAGGGGTAGATCAACAGCTTCAGAGACAGTGGTGTCTGCAGGTGTGTCTTCCTCTGGCAGGGCCTCCTTTTCTGTGGCTGCAGAAGATGTTGATGGGCCTAATGTAGTTGGACCACAGGAAGGGGTAGATGGTGCTGAAAAAACCATGCACAGGGGTGTGTGAACGTTCAGCAGCACCCAAATTGGGAACCCATGTTAGAGTTATGGGCTGCCATCTGACAGTGCATGTCTCTCTACCACTGCGTTATCTTCCAGATTTCGATGAGTGCCTGGCCCATTTCACCTTGGGACTCATGATAGGCTCCCAAGATTTCATCAATGGTGTCCTGGGTGTGCGTGGCCCCAGTGGACTCACTTTGCCACCCAGAAGTAACCCTCCCATGACCCACACCACCATGAGCCTGTAGACTTGGCCCAGGGTGCCCACTCCCACTGTTTCTTGGCTTCTCTGTAACTAGGGTGGTGATTGTCTCATCAGGATCCAGCACGGAAGGGGACAGTTTGGTTGCTACTGTGGTAGGTACACTGGTCGTGGTGAATAATGGTGGCTTAGGTGTGGTGAATAATGTTGGTTTAGGTGTTGTAGCTGGGGTTGTTGTGGGCCCAGTGACACTCATTTTTGTTGTCTGCCAATGCTGACTAGATGTACCAGCACTGTCCTCCTCATCCAGATCACCAGGAGTATTTTTGTCCCAGAAGGCTTGGACCTGGGGTGGTGTGGGTGTCTCTTCTGTGTCCAAGCTCTGAGCAGGTGCTCTTCCAGATAGACCTATTGTGAAATAGAGAACACTGTAATTGGTGTAAGTGTAGTATCTACATCTCAATCACTTGTCACACAGTAAGTAGAAACCTAGAAGAATTCAATAGGTAGAGATTACTATTGTGATATATTTCAGTGGCATTAAACCTGTTGACAAGCCATTTGTAGGCACTGAGTACATATGCTTTAATTAAGGAGCTCTTTAGATGCCCTGGGATGTTGTTTTTTGGATTAAGGGATAAACATGACATCTCCCAAACATTAAAAACAACACAGTAATGAGTTAACATGTGTATTTGACCATTTCAAGGCCCAGCTGTGTACAAAACAGACAATCACACAACATGGTTGTATATTTTGCATTTGTCATCGTGTGAGCAGTGCAGCTTCAATTGGTTACCTGCAACCTCTAAGCTGCTGAGTTAACTTCATGCCTTTCAAATATTTGGGCCACACACTTGGTATTGTGTCACTCATTCTATCAGTTGTTTCACTTGAGGGGACCAGGACAACATAAAGCAAAGTAGACAGAAATTTCTCTGAGTATAGTATTGTATGTAGACTGTTCACTCTCTGAGAAATGAACATCAGTTGTGATTTGCCAGACAAGTAAGAATGGGCTAAATCACAATTTTGTATTGTTCTGAGATGCAGAAACAGGGCCTCATGGTAGCTGTAATAACTTCAATATCTATTTGCCAATACTTATAAAAGGTTTAGTGTAACATACCTGTTCATAAAATGCATTTGGAGTGGACCATATGTTTACATATTGACACTTATCATGGGTCCTGAAATGATATTTTTGTAGGACTAAACTTACTGACACCATTACATCATGTGCCATGTAATGGAGATTGATACATGTGATCTTATATGCAACAATACACATTGACACAGAAAAATCAACATCTTTGATACTTTGGGGATTGCAGGTTAGGAAACTAGGTAGACAACACAAAGACAAAAGCTGGATTGGGAGCACACAGGTCATTGAGGTATTCTGACAGTTAGTGAGATGTAATTTACCAGACTCTACTCCCCTAGGTATTCCTGTCAAGCCCTCAGGGTGTAGGATCTGCAACACCTTCTCATTCCTAGGAAACCATTTGATTGCGGTGCTGGGAGGACCACCACCAGTTCTATTCAGTTCTTTTGGCCTCCAGGTGTTGCTTGGAGGCAATGGGACACACCTTCCCTCTCAGCTCATTCCACCTCTTCCCAATTTCCTCCCATGTGTGAAAGGTGGTACCTATAACATTAACTCTATCTACTATTCTGGATTACATGTCCCTTTTCTGACTAATAGTAGTATGTTGGACTTGGGTACCAAACAATTGTGGCTCTACTCTTATGATTTCAACCACCAAGACTACCACCTCTGCATACATGGATTTGTTGGCTGTGACATATCCCCAAACTAAAGCCAGTGACAGTGCAACAACAATACACAAATGGATGATAGGAAAATGAGGGCAAAGTGAGTGGAGAGTGGTAAAAGGGATTGGGGGAAAAAAGGCTTGCCTTTTTCCATCAAAATGTTGTGTCTGAACTGCTGTGCTGCAGTAGATTAGTAAAGGATCATAGTCTGTAGCGAGGTGTGTTTTATAGTGTGATTTGCAGGTGTATCCACTTGGCCAATGGACATCAGGAGTGTTGTATTTGTATTCATCCAATGACCCCTGTTATGGTGCTTGTTGAGCACATACCGCAACGACCTACCACTGTTTGGGAACCGCCACAAGGGGACCGTCCGTGCCACTGTGTCTTTGTAATCTGCTCGGTGGGAACCCATGGCCCTGAGAGCGACAGAGTACAAATAGCCAGAATTACAGTTTGCCGCTTCGCAGACGGGACACACTCCATCAACGTGGCAAGGGGTTCAGACTGCATACATCTTAATAGGGCAGACAAAAGATTGCCGACTCAACGGAGTACTTGTAACTGCCACTGCAGTGAGATGGCGGTACGACTACCAAACTCAAAATCAGGCCCTAAGTTAGTAACATACAATGTGCATTTGTTTACTGTTAGCCCACCACAGGGAGATCAAGGTTTTCCTTGACTTTCAGTTGGGCCTCAATTATAGACATACTGCTGCATAAGCAGTAGCTTCTACTTCTTCTGCTATGGAGGGTGTTTCAAGGTTGCAGGACCATGATTCTGCAACACGAAGAAAGAATCAACCATGTTGTTGATGTACAACGGATACCAAAAAAAGGGGTATGTAGTATTGTGTATTGTTTTCCTAGCCTTTGCCTTTTCAATGTATTCACTGTCTTCCTATCTGTATCGTGTTTATTGGTACATTCCTCCCCCGCCCCCATTCTGCCATTGTTTCAGTGGCTTTGAATGTGCTTTACATTCCAACCTGACTGATGATCATTGGCAGAGGGATCTTTGACGTTGTGGATGGAGTTTCCTTTTTCTTTGCATGTATCTGAAATAAACCATAGCACTGCTTCCAACTTATTGAACTTGTTCTTCAAATCCTTTGGACAACGTGTATCTCACCGCATTTTGGCGACGATTGGCTCTTCAAACCCACTTCTCCATTGTATTTTTAAGGAAACTTCAATTCAACTTCCTTTTTGGCTTATGTTCGACTATATTTGCATCTGAAGTAATTCGTAGAGCTCAAGGTACTGTGTTCTTATTTAATTGGAACGTGGTTTCACTTTCCTTTGTGAAACTCGTATCTTACATAGTTTTCTGTTGTATCCAATCTGCTGTCAGCGTCCACTGGCAACAGTTGCCATTCTCAGCTCTCTGAGATCAGTGTACCGTGTGCGCGTGCACTCTTCGAGATGTAAACAAGCTTGTCGGACCTTTTCGGACCTGACCGCCCCCCCCTGGCTACAGTTGCTCTCTGTCAGACGTGTGTCGTTTACACTTGTATTATTACAGTATAAACATACATATCGGACCTGCCGCTTCTTGCTTCTAATGTTTTCTACAATTGCCATGTGACCAAATCGAAAGTGTGTTTGTTTCTATCACAAATTTATTTGGTCAATGTTTACATTCATGTGGTTTTTATTGTTTAGCTTGTGCTAATCCCTTTTCACTGCTCAGCGCTTTGTTGGATTCTTTCTTAAACTTATAAAGCGCTGTTCTTTTGAACCATCTGATTCTTTTTCATTCAATGTCTAATGAGTTCTTACTTGTACTTACTTCTGCTTTTCAGGAATATTTTCATCAAATCTTCTTTCTGCACACAGCATTTATTGGTCAAATGTTTTCTTCAGCACACATTTTGAGTACTCATCGCTGATGCGCACAGCTATGACTTATTTCATTTCACTTAATGACCAAAAGAACAGTGTATTTTGCAAACTAATGTGCAGAACATTACTCCACCTCCTTTCTTTTTATCTATTCCTGGAGATCCTCCGATACCTTGGCCCAAATGGAAGAAAGTATTTTCAACATACATTTGTGTTTGTGGCAGTAACTTATCAGTGGAAAGGAGACCATCAGTTCTACAGCATTGTCTTGGAGCGGAAGGTCAAGAAATTTTGGAAACGTTACCTACAATTTCTCCTCCTGATGGCGCTGAAGGAGATACTTCATTAAACAAATTTGAGTTAAATTTGCTTAGGTTGGATAGACATTAATTGCCAAAAAATTCCATCATTCTTCAGCTGTATTATTTTGGCAAACATAAACAAAATGATGATGAATCTATTGAAGACTTTGTGACAGCATTACGCAAATTAGCTGCTCTGTGCAATTTTGGTGAGAATGTTGATGAGCGTATTCGTGATCAATTTATGCTTGAATGTAAAAGTGATAAGGTCAGAGAAGCTTTATGGTCAAATTCTGTCCCTACGTTAAATTAAGTATTGACAGTAGCCAAACAGGTTGAACATTCGATGTCATGCATTGAATATTTGAAAAAGTCTAAAGGTGTTAACATTAATGTGTAAGCTCTTGATACTAATCCTAGAAGTAAAAGTCAAGTAACCTCTAAAACAAAATTATTATGTTTTAGATGTGGATCTTCAACTCATCTTGCTATAGCAAAGAATGTTCTGCACATAATGTGGTTTGCAATAAGTGTGGTAAAAAGTGTCACTTTGCTAAATGTTGTAAATCTCTTGCTAAACCTAAGTTCAAGATTCATGAAGTTGAATGTAATGAAGATGGTAAAGATCGTGATTCCATTCTTCAAATTGTAAATGATGTTAACTGTGTTTCTAGTATTCATTGTGAATATCCTTCTGATTCAGTTGATGTGAATTGTATCACCATATCTATGATGATGGATTCTGGAGTGAAATTGCCTCTTGTGTCGGAAACTGATTATGCCAAATATTTTCAAGGGAAAGTTTTGCTTTTAGATCCTGATGTTACACCCTACAGTTATGGAGGCAAACCTATAGAACTGAAGGGGTACTTCAATGCTACTCTTACATTTAAAGGAAACAAGATTTTTGGTAAAGATTATGTCCCTGTTGTTGGAGATACCATTTTAAACTGGTCTCATCAGAAGTTGCTAGGTATCATTTTGAATCCTAACGCTTTTCCACAAGTGCAAGTACAGAAAGTAGGTAATTTTGGTACTGATCTCATGAATGAATTTCCTAAGGTTTTTAACTCTAAAGTAGGATGTATAACTGGTTACAAACATCACATCTGTTTGAAGGAGGACTCTAAACCAGTGGCATGTAAAGTGAGGAGTATTCCTTTTAACTTGCAGGGTAAAGTAAAACTAGAAATTCAAAGGTTACAATCTAACGGTGTTATTGAAGAGGTTGAAGCAGTACAATGGATTGCCCCGATTGTGGTTGCTACGAAGCGATCTGGGGACATTAAATTGTGCATTGATCTTAGGCATCTCAATAAAGCTATTATTGAAGATAAATTTCCATTGCCAATTATAAACAAAATGGTCAGCTCGTTAGGTAAAGCCAAGTATTTTACTACTTTAGACCTGAGCTCTGAGTATAATTAGGTTCAATTGTGTGAGGAATCAAAGTTATTAACCTCTTTTATTACTCTTTTTGTTGTTTACAAATTTAATAAGATGCCTTTTGCATTATGTTCTGCTGCTTCTGTTTTCCAGAGGCTTATGAATGAGATTCTTGGCAAATTGGAGGGTGTCAAATTGTTTCAGGATGATGTACTTGTCTTCACGGACACTCTTGAACAACATATTTTGAAAATCACATAGGTGCTGCACATATTTTGTTCAAAGGGAATCAGATTGAATGGGGAAAAATGTAAATTGTCCGGAGATTTCTTAACTAGGACATGTTATTTCTGGTGATGGTGTGAAGCCAAAAGATGATTTGGTTAAAGCGATAATTAATTTAGCTGATCCTGAGAAAAGGTAAGATGTTCAAGTCTTTTTAGGCATGCCAAAGTTTTATGCTAAGTATGTTCTCAATTTTACAAGTAGGTCATGCTATATCAGAGGTGTGCTCAAGAAGGGTGCAGAGTTTGGTTGGTCGGATGAATATAGAAGAGAATTTATTGACCTTAAGATTGCGTTATCTTCTGCTCAGTGTTTCAATAGCTTTCAACCTGATGTACTGGTTTGTATTATCACTGATGCTTCAGATAAAGGATTAGGTTGTGTGCTTAAACAAATTAATGGGGGCAAGGAGGTTACTATTGGGTTTCCTTCCAGAGCTCTGAGGGGAGCTGAATCCAGATATTCTACCATTGAAAAAGAGGTATTAGCTATTTATTGGGCAGTTAAGAAGTTTAAGCAATTTCTTTGGGAATCACATTTTGTGGTGCAATCTGATCATAAGCCTTTACAGGAGATCTTTGATTAAAAAAAGGGGTTGGATTGCTTTCTTCACGTATTTGCAAGTGGATTGTTAGTCTTCAAGATTTTCAATTTGCTGTCAAGTATGTTCCTGGTTGTGAGAATAAAACGGCTGATTGTTTGTCTAGGTTGAGGTTGGTGAATTGGGATGTAAATGATGAACTGAGTTCGTGGTGGGTTGATGAGGATATCAGAGTTTGTATTGTGACTGATAGTTGTATTTTGGAAAAGAATGGTTGGAAGAATTATGTAAAGATCAAGAGTTGGTGAATATTAGAGATTTGTTGTTATCAGGTAATGTTTTGCTGGGTCGTGAGAATGGGGTAGTCCTGTACAAAAAGGTTTGGAATGAGCTCTCGGTTGAGAAAGGTTTAGTATTGAGAGCTGTCAGATTGATACATCCTTTCGGTCTGCGTGAATGCTTGATTTCATTTGCACATTCTGGTCATTACGGCATATGCAAGACCAAAGAAAGACTGAGGAATGCGTGTTGGTGGCCAGGAATGGATTTAACTTTGGAAAGAAAGGTCACAGATTTTGTGGAGTGCAGAATTGCAGATAAAAAGTAGAAGTGAAGGACGCATCGTATGGAACTTAGGGAGATTCCGAAAGAAGTGTGGGAAGAGGTTTCATTGGACATTATGGGTCCAGTATGTTGCGGTTCCAGTTCCAAGTATGTGGTAGTCTTGATGGATGTTTTGTCTTGTTGGCCTGAGGTTTTGATTACTTCAGATGTTACATCTATCACGGTTATTACGTTTCTTACAAAAGTGTTTGCCAGAAAAGGTAATCCCAGATGTATTCTGACAGACAATTGGGTTCAATTTACATCCAAATTGATGTGTAATTTTTTGGTATCAAGAGACATTATGCATAAAAAATGTGTTTTGTATCATCCTGACTCGAATGGTAAGGTTGAGCATTTCAACAGGACATTAAAAGAAACTATTCAGTTGGCTAAGCAAATGGGGTGAGTTGGATGGAGGCTATCAGAGCAAAGGTGGGGCATTATAGTTACACTCTGCATTCCAGTACTGGTCAAGCCCCGTTTGTTTTGTTCAGAAAGAGAGTTCCTCACACAAAAATTAGTCCTCCCTGGATTAAGGGGTATGTGAAAGATTTGAAGAATTGTGAAGATCTAAAAAATATTGCTGTGGCAAAAGAGAAACTGTTGCTAGAAAAGAGGAAACACACATATGATGTTCGCAAATCTACAAAGGAAGTTGTAGTAGCTGTGGGTGATTCTGTTAAAATAAAATTGCCCGGTATTGTAAGTGGTGGTGAATCACATTACAGTAGAATCTTCAAGGTTATTAAAGTGGTCAAAGGAGCTGTCAAAGTTGATGATGGATGCATTTGGAATTTGAACAGAGTTGTTAAACTCAAATATTTTCAATGTTTTTACTGTTATGTTTATTGTATTTCTTATCTTATGTTATGTTATTTTCTTTTGTTTTGTTTATTTTACATGGCTATTATAAAGGGGAGTAGTATAGTATTGTGTATTGTTTTTCTAGTCTTTGCCTTTTCATTGTATTCACTGTCTCCCTAGCTGTATTGTGTTAATTGGTACTTTCCTCCCACCCATTCTGCCATTGTTTCAGTGGCTTGGAACGTGCTTTACATTCCAACCTGACTGACAATCGTTGGCAGAGGGATCTTTGACGTTGTGGATGGAGTTTCCTTTTTCTTTGCATATAATTGAAATAAACCCCAGTACTGCTTCCAACTTATTGAATTTGTTCTTCAATTCCTTTGGACAACATGTATCTCACCACAGGGTGGTTATGCTTTAGTATTGGTAAATCCCATATACATAGAGGTTAAAGTCTGATCCAAAACCCGTAAGTTCAAAACAGACACAGTCCATAGATGTGGTGATCATGTGGTCACACTACCCAATTACTGAGGGTGAACTAATCCATCCTGTGAAACTAGTCCAGAAAAACTTGTGGAGAAGGTACCAAAGCACACACAGAGGATCTATTAGTAGTATGAAGAGACTGTGAAAAGTGAGACACACACCAGTAAACTGGTCTGTATACTATTAATCTTTTATTTATCCAAAATCTTCAGAACATAATAAACAGTACTTTCTTCAATAGGAGGCCAAAGAGTGTTTCATCCACCGGACTTTCTCAAGGCTAAATAGCACAGTACATCTGTAACCACTGTCTACCTAAAATAAAGTCCAGAAACTGCTTAGATGAAGTCCTCATATACACAGCCAGAATTGTTCCAGTGACAAGGCATGAAAACCTTACAAAGTGTTCCCAAAACAGTACAAAGGGCATTTCGGAAACCACCACATTCATCACTCAAATGATTCCAAGATGTCCGCAATGTGAACACTCTAGAATGTTAAGGTCCATTAGTAAACCGCAATAAGCCCCACTCCAGTCGTCACCATCAACGCCAAGTGAAAACTGGAACAGGTTTGTAATAAGTGATACTTAGCTCCCCTTTTAAATTCTGATGCCTGTGGCACCGTATTTTAAAAGGTGAGATAATAAGGGCCAGATGTCGGTAGGAAAAATTTAGCGAGTCGGAAATTGTGAGTCGTTGCGACTCGCAATTTCCGACTCGCTAAATGGTATCCAAGAAGAAAACGCGACTTCAATTTGCGACTCACAAATGAAGTCGCACCGCAGATTGCGAGTCCGCTGTTTGCGAGGTCGCTTTTTGCGACCGCGCTAAAAACGAACACGCAATTTGCGAGTGGGTGTCGCACATAGCGACTGTGCCGCAAATTGAATGCAGGTGCTGCAGAACACTCTGGAAAACACTTCCTGGCTCATGATGATGACATCACAGCCAGGAAGTTTACAAATACACCTGGGAGGAGGGAGGACCACACCCATTTTTACAGTAGAACTGCTAACAGGGAGAACAGCAGCTAGCTACCATGGCAGAGACACCAAGGAAGCGCAAACTTAAATTTGCAGAGAAAGAGCTGGAGGTGCTGACAGAGGAGTGCTGCCAGCACCATGACCAACTTTTTCGGAGGGCAGCCCTCACCGTGCCAGAGGTGGAGAAGAGATGAATCTGGACGGACATCCAAGACAAAGTGAACTCCCTGGGTGTCAGCCACTGGAGTATCGATGTTTTTAAAAAACAGTGGTATGACCTGCGCTCCTGGACCAAGGAGAGGGTAGCAGAGCGGCTCCGGAAGATGAGGGGCACTGGAGGGGGACCGTCCACAATACCACCACCCACACCCCTGCAGGAAAGAGTTGAGGAGACCCTTGAGCCAGAGGCAGTGTGCAGGATGGGAGAGCTGGATACATCAGAGCCAGGACCATCAACCGGTGAGTACCATGAGACATGCATGTACCCTCAATTATGCCATACCCCCACCCACCTTGTACACAGTAGCATGCACAACTAAAATAGCTCCATTTCAGAGTAGCAACCACCAGAATGGTGGATTATGGGCAATGTAGTCAAGTAGGCAGTTGATAGGCAACAGTTTATTAGGAAGTTGATAACAGATAGTAGATACTGACAGTGTGTTCCCTATGTCCCACAGGTCTCCCACAAGACACCCCCACCAGCCAAAGCAGCCAGGGGCCACTGGTCAGCCACCAGCCAACAGATGAATCAGGACCAGCCACCACTGACACCTGCACCACCAACACTCAGTCCCCTCATGATACACCAGTTGCCATACAGGTGTGTGATCCAGCACCTGGTCCCAGCCACAGTGCCACTGTAGAAGACACAGAGCCTCCACTGCTTCGCAGGCGACATGTAAATGTACCACCAGAGCCGCAGGCAGAGTCGGGGGACGCCTCCATGTCGTGTGCTAAGGCCGCACTCCTACGGGGTCAGCGCCTGCAAACACAGGAGATTAGGAGAATTTCAGGGGCATTGCGGCGCATGGAGCGAAACCAAAGCAGTAGCATGCAGCTTGTACACACGAAGTTGCAACAACTGAACACACATGTGGGCGACCTTGCACTCTCCATGAGACAACTTGTGGCCAGACTCATAACTGAAAGAGAGGGTGCAAGGCGTCGTGACAGGCAGCTACTTAACCGGCTGGACCGCATGTCTGCCTCCATAGTCAGGCTGGCTGTGAACACTACTGGCCTTTCTAGGCGCACGGTCAGCCTCCAAGTTGACATGGGCCACTTTGCCAGTGATGTGGCATGTGGACTGGGCCGTCTCAGCCACGCTGTTGATATAATGGAGACACGGCAGGTGGCCAGGGGCGCGGCTGACACGCCGCAAGACAGCGAGGAGGGCTCCACCATCAGCAGTGTCTCTGCCAGTGACACCAGGGTGTTGCGCAGTGGAAGCGCAAGGCAGGGCACTGCTGATACCCCTGATTTTACCAGGCAGGTCACTCCCCTCACCGCCACGCAGCCCCTGTGAGACCGCTGACCGCTGCTTTATTCCTGTGTCCTTTTGCTGCCTTGTACTGCTCCCCTCACCTTTTTCTGCCCAGTTTGTGGTCCTAAATCTCTGTTTCCCTGCGCACCGCGTCTCCCCCTCGCCGCCCGTTTTCTGCCGCCGCGTCCCGTAGCTCCACCCCCCTCGCACTCCATTGCCCGCCCTGCTCCCACCTCCCAGCTGCTCCTCCCTCCCTCTCCCACTCATATGGAGGCCGCGCAGCGGACGCGCCGCTGGCGCACCAAAGGCGTGCCTAAGGCAAGCCCGTCTGCGGCCGTCCGCGCCTGGCCCGCGCCCAGCGCCAGACTCCCTGGCCCCCGCAGAGGCCAGCCCACCCGCAAGACTTACAACGCCGCCACTCTCATCGCAATCAACACCGGCCTGATCCCCGGCTGCTGCAGAGCCACCCCTAGACGCACCCACGGGCCCTTCACCTGCCAATCCTGCAAGTTCTCCTGCATTCAGACACGGACCGCACCCGCCAAGCCAAGCACCAGCAGCAACTACCTGAAGTGCATCCTGCTCAACACCCGCTCTATCCACAGACACGCCGTGGAACTCTGGAACCTGCTCGACACCACATCTCCAGACGTCGCCTTCCTCACAGAAACCTGGATGAACACCTCCTCAGCGCCCGACATCGCCATCGCCATCCCGGATGGATACAAGATCACCCGGAGGGACCGCGTCAACCAGACAGGAGGAGGCATCGCCATCGTCCACAAGAACACCATTAGCATCACGACCAACTCCGACGACACGCTCACAGCCGCCGAACATCTCCACTTCAAGATACACAGCGACCCCAAGACCACACTCAGAGGCACCCTCATCTACAGACCCCCAGGACCCCGCACACAATTCAGCGAAGACATCGCGGACTTCATCAGCCCACACGCCCTCCCCTCCGCTGACTACATCCTCCTAGGGGACCTCAACTTCCACCTGGAGAACAACAACGACAACAACACCACCACCCTGCTGGACAACCTCGCCAACCTCAGACTCAAGCAACTGGTGAACACCCCCACCCACTACGCCGGACACACGTTTGACCCAGTCTTCTCCTCCAGCAAGTACATCTCCTTCAGCAACTCCACCGGACTCCACTGGACAGACCACAGATGCGTCCACTTCAGCTTCAGAAGAACCACGACTCACCACCACCCACAACAGGCTCCCCGCAGGAGCTGGAACAAGATCACCACCGACCAGCTCTCCACATCACTGAGCCAGAACCCTCCCGCCAGCTCAGCGGACCCCAACCAAGCAGCCAACAACCTCACACAGTGGATCACCAACTGCGCTGACAACCTTGCACCTCTGAAAACCCATCCCACCAGGCCCAACAGCAAGAAAGCCTCCTGGTTCAACAACGACCTCAAGAACTCCAAGAAGAACTGCTGCACCCTCGAGAAAACCTGGCGAAAAAACCCGACCACAGACAACATGACCGCCCTCAAGCACGCCTTCCGCAAACACCACCAGCTGATCCACACCACCAAGAAGACAGCATTCAAAGAACGACTAGACAACAACGCACACAACAGCAAGGAACTCTTCAGCATCATCAAAGAGCTCTCCAACCCCAGCGCCGGAAACAACGACATCACTCCCTCACAAGACCTCTGCGACTCACTCGCCTCGTTCTTTCACCGCAAGATCGCCGACATACACAACAGCTTCGGCGCACAGACCACGCACCCAACCACCAAACCGACGCCCCCCAACACCACCCTCCGCGCCTGGACCCCGGTCAGCACCGAAGACACCATTCAGATGATGAACACCATCCATTCCGGTTCTCCAACCGACCCATGCCCCCACCACGTCTTCAACAAAGCCGACTCAGTCATCGCACCCCATCTCCGGGACATCATCAACTGCTCCTTCAACACCGCCACCTTCCCGGAGAGCTGGAAACATGCCGAACTCAGTGCCCTCCTGAAGAAACCATCAGCAGACCCCACCGACCTCAAGAACTACCACCCCATCTCGCTCCTCCCGTTTCCTGCCAAAGTCATTGAGAAGACCGCCAACAGACAGCTAGCCGCCTTCCTCGAGACAAATGGATCCCTCGACCACTCGCAGTCCGGCTTCCGAGCCAACCACAGCACCGAGACCGCCCTCATCGCAGCCACCGACGACATCCGAGCCCTGCTCGACAACGGGGAGACAGCGGCCCTCATCCTCCTGGACCTCTCCGCAGCGTTCGACACTGTCTGCCACCGCACCCTAGTGCAGCGCCTCAGCAACATCGTAATCCAAGAGAAGGCACTAGAGGGGATCATCTCGTACCTCGCCGGAAGAACCCAGAGAGTCCGCCTCCCCCCGTTCAGATCCGAGGCCACCGAAGTCAGCTGCGGCGTTCTACAAGGATCATCACTCAGCCCCACCCTCTTCAACATCTACATGAGCCCCCTCGCAGCCATCGCACGCCAACACAACCTCAACATCATCTCCTACGCCGACGACACCCAGCTGATCCTCTCCCTCACCAACGACCCCGCCACCGCCAGAACCAACCTGCACGAAGGGATGAAAGACGTAGCCGAGTGGATGATGAACAGCCGCCTGAAACTGAACTCAGACAAGACAGAAGTCCTCATCCTTGGATCATCACCCTCTGCCTGGGACGACTCCTGGTGGCCCCCTGCCCTGGGCAGCGCACCCAAAACAACGGACCACGCACGCAACCTGGGCTTCATCCTGGACTCCTCCCTCTCCATGACCAGACAAGTCAACGCCGTCTCATCATCATGCTTCAACATCCTACACATGCTCCAAAAGATCTTCAGATGGATCCCCACCGAAACCAGGAAGACGGTCACCCAGGCACTCGTCACCAGCCGACTGGACTACGGTAACACCCTCTACACCGGAACCACGGCCAAACTACAGAAAAGACTCCAACGCATCCAGAACGCCTGCACACGCCTCATCCTTGACATCCCCCGTCACAGCCACATCTCCGGACACCTGAGAGACTTGCACTGGCTCCCCGTCAGCAAGAGAATCACGTTCCGTCTCCTCACCCACGCACACAAGGCCCTCCACTACTTGGGCCCCAGGTACCTCAACAACCGCCTGACCTTCTACACTCCCACCCGCCAGCTACAATCGACCAGCCACGCCCTTGCCGCCGTGCCACGCATTAGAAAAGCCACCAAGGGAGGAAGATCCTTTTCCTACCTGGCAGCCAAGACTTGGAACTCCCTCCCCATCCACCTCCACCTGACCCAAGACCACCTCTCCTTCAGGAAGCAACTCAAGACCTGGCTGTTCGAGCAGTAGCGGTCCCCCCTCCCCCAGCGCCTTGAGACCCTCCGGGTGAGTAGCGCGCTATACAAATTTCTTGATTGATTGATACCAGCCATGCTGGCCGAGGCCGGCGTAGGATATGAGCACCACACTGTCCTGGGGTTGGGGCACATGAGGTCAATGTGTCCTCATGCCAGGTGGACTGTTACAGCCCCTGAACTGTTGTCAGTGTATATAGTTTTTTTGGTTGCACAAATTAAATCACTTGTAAGTTCCACTTCACACCTGGACTCTTTGTGTGTGACATTAGTGAGTGTAGTGACAGCACGTACCTTCCAAAGTATTGGTTTGCAATGTGTTCCCGTCTCAGTCTGCCTTGATTTGCGATGCTTCTATCCCCATGATGGCGATGTGGTAGCTCTTGCTCTTCATCCTCCGAATCAGGGTCTTCAGGGGTAAGAGGTAGCCCACGTCTGGTGGCAATGTTGTGGAGCATAGCGCATGCAACAACGATCTTGAAAGCTGTTATTGGGGTATCCTGGAGGGCATCTCCACTTCTGTGGAGGCATCTGAATCTTGCTTTCAGCAGTCCAAAGGTCCGTTCTATGATATTTCTGGTCCTCCTATGTGCACTGTTGTATCGCCTCTCTGTCTCATTGCTGGGTGTTAAGTACGGGGTAAGTATCCATGGTCGAAGTGCATATGCACTGTCACCTGTGTGGCACAAAATGTACAATGTTAGCTGGGCATAGATGGGTTCCACATTGACCTGTGCGTATGTCTGCAAGGTGTATTCAGCAATACCTAGGAGGTATCTGTCTCCAAACTCCCCACGTTCTAGGCGTTGGTGTATCCCACTGTGCCTGAAAATGTAGGAGTCATGTGTACTCCCTGGAAATTTGGCAACCATGTCAGTGATAACATAATGGGCGTCACATACCACCTGGATGTTCAGTGAGTGGGTACACTTCCTATTGCGGAACAGATATTCCAGGTTTGCAGGAGGGCATATTTGTATATGTGTCCCGTCTACACACCCTATGACATGGGGGAAGTTGGCAATCCTGTAGAATTCCAACTTGGTGCTGTTGATTTCTGCCTCATTCCTGGGTAGGTATATGTATCTGGACATGTGTGTGAGTAAGGCATCTAGGAATGCCCTGAAGAACCGTGAGAGTGAACTTTGGGATACCCCACCTGCCACGGCAATGACCCCCTGATAGCTACCCGAGGCCAAGAGGTGCAGTGAGCATAGCACTTGCACATGCGTAGGGATGGCGCAGCAGCGCACAGTTTGGCGTTGTAGCTGTGATTTGAGTACTTCTATTAAATCTAGTATTGCTGCAATGCTGAGTCTATATTTATCATAAATATCCTCCTCAGTTTGTTGGAAAAGTGTCTGCCTGGTTCTGTATATCTTCTCCTGTCTCTGGCTCCTCCTCCTCCTCTGCTGGGCGGCGTGGGCTCTCCTCCTCATTCCTATCACATATATCTCCGCCATCTTGAGTAACCCAGGTGCCTTCTGGGTCTCCTTTTATACTTTGGTAATGGTTACCACCTGCTTTGAGTTAGTGGTAAATTGGAAGTGCAAAATGGGCTTTTTGCTACTAGTCGCAATTTGCGAGTGGCTATTGCATTTGGTTTGCGACTCGCAAATTGCGACTTCCTATTAGCGGGTCGCAAAATGGGGTCGCTATTTTTGCGAGACGGTAATGGCTTGCGTCGCATTTTGCGAGTCGGAAATGGGATTTTTGCATCCCATTTCCGATTTTGCGGGGTCGCAAATTGCGATTCGGGCCATTTGCGACTCGCAACAGTTTCCTACATCTGGCCCTAATTGCCTTACCACTGGGACCACTGGCATGAGGGCATTAGCGTAGATTTGTGGAGGTGTCTTCAAAAACTCTACTGCAGGCAGGTCGCTCCCCGGTCCGCCTTCCCGCGCTCCATCCCGTTTCTCCTGTTTTTGCTTTTTTCCTGCTGCAGCGTTCCCTGCGGCCCCTCCCGCCTCCCCTCTCCTTCTCACCGCTTGCTTTGCCTTTTTTTCCTGCCGCTGCGTCCCCTGCGGCCCCTCCTGCCTCCCCCCTCCTTCTCACCGCTTGCTTGCCTTTTTTCCAGCTGCTGCATCCCCTGCGGCCCCTCCCGCCTTCCCTCTCCTTCTCACCGCTTGCTTTGCCTTTTTTCCCGCCGCTGAGTCCCCTGCGGCCCCTCCCGCCTCCCCCCTCCTTCTCACCGCTTGCTTTGCCTTTTTTCCCGCCCCTGCATCCCCTCCCGCCTCCCCCTCCTTCTCACCGCTTGCTTGCCTTTTTTCCCGCCGCTGCGTCCCCTGTGGCCCGCCCGCCTCCCCCTCCTTCTCACTGCTTTATTTGCCTTTTTTCCTGCCACTGCGTACCCTGCGGCACCTCCCCCTCCCCTCCCCCCTCCTTCTCACCGCTTGCTTTGCCTTTTTTCCCACCGCTGCGTCCCCTGCGGCCCCTCCCACCTCCTTCTCACCGCTTGCTTTGCCTTTTTTCCAGCCGCTGCGTCCCCTGTGGCCCCTCCTGCCTCCCCCTCCTTCTCACTGCTTGATTTGCCTTTTTTCCTGGCACTGCGTGCCCTGTGTCCCCTCCCCCTCCTTCTCACCACTCCTTTAGCCAGGTTCCAGCCGCTGCGTCCCCTGCGGCTCCTCCCCCCAGCCCTCCCATTGGACAGGCCCTCCCGCCTCCCAACTGCCACTCCCACCCTCCCCTCCCCTCCTCTTATGCCAACCGAGGACGCGCGCAGCGGGTGTGCCGCTGGCGTGCCGAAGGAGCGCCAAAGGCAAGCCCGTCTGCGCCCGTCCGTGCCTGGACCACGCCCAGCGCCACCTCCCCTGGTCCTCGAGACCCCTTCACCTCCAGACGCCGCTATACGGCCGACCAACTCAACGCCCTCAACCCCGGCCGCATCACAGCATGCTCCCAGTCCTCACCAAGGAACACCCACGGACCCTTTGCATGCCGTACCTGCAGATTCACCTGCGACAGAACAACAAAACCAACAAAGACCGAAACTACCCACCTCAACTGCTTACTCCTCAACACCCGCTCCGGACGCAAGCACGCCATCGAGCTCTGGGACCTACTCGACTCCACCGCCCCAGACGTAGCTTTCCTTACCGAAACCTGGTGGAACGACTCCTCGGCGCCCGACATAGCAATAGACATCCCGGACGGCTACAAGATCATCCGCAGGGACCGCAAAAACGGAATCGGAGGAGGCATAGCCATCGCCTACAAATCCTCCCTCAAGGTCGAGACCCACACTGACGACTCCCTCAAGACCGCCGAACACCTACACTTCCGCATCCACACCGACCCCAACACCACTCTCAGAGGAACGCTCATCTACAGACCCCCCGGACCATGAACACCATTCAGCAAATCCCTCGCCGACCTCACCAGCACCCACGCACTCACCTCAACGGATTACATCCACCTCAGGGACCTAAATTTCCACCTGGAGAACAACAACAACACCAACTCCACTACCCTGATCGACAACCTCACCAACCACGGCCTCAGACAACTCATCAACACACCAACCCACATTGTCGGCCACACGCTTGATCTCATCTTCTCCTCAAGCACCCACGTCACCTTCAACCACACCACCGTACTCCACTGGACCGACCACCACTGCATCCACTTCACGTACAAGAAACCTACCAAGCACCACCGCACCCAACAACCACCCCGCCAATGCTGGAGCAAAGTTACAGAAGACCAGCTTACCAACACCCTCGCCCAGAACCCACCCCCCCCGAATCCACCGACCCAGACACCGCCACCAACAACCTCCCCCAGTGGATCAATGACTGCGCCGACACCCTTGCGCCACTCAAAAAACCCACCGACAACCAAGCCAGAAGAAAAGCCGCCTGGTTCACCGACGAGCTCCTAAATTCCAAACGCGACTGTCGGAAGCTAAAAAAGGAATGGCTCCTCAAACGCACACCTGACAGCCTCACAGCCCAGAAGGACGCCACCCGCAAGCACCACCAACTCATCAGACAAGCCAAACGATCCCACTTCAAAGACCGCCTGGACAACAACGCACACGACAGCAAAGGGCTCTTCAGCATTGTGAAAGAACTCTCCAACCCCAGCGCCAATATCAATGACATACCTCCATCCCAAGAACTCTGCAACGCACTGTCCACCTTCTTCCACCGGAAGATCACCGACATCTACAACAGCTTTGACGCCACTCCCACGCCAGACCCCACCCCCGAACACTCCACCTGTGCAAACCACCTGACCTCCTGGACCAACTTGAACGACACAGAGACACGCAAGATCATGAACTCCATCCACTCAGGATCTCCGTCAGACTCCTGCCCCCACCACGTATACAACAAAGCCGACTCCACCATCGCCCCCCAACTACGGAAGGTCATCAACATCTCCTTCGAAACAGCGACATTCCCTGAAAAATGGAAACACGCCGAAATCCGTGCCCTCCTCAAGAAGCCAGCCCAAAGCAGACCCCAACGACCTCAAGAACTTCTGACCCATCTCCCTGCTCCCCTTCCCAGCAAAGGTGATTGAAAAAATCGTCAACACACAACTAATCAGCCACCTCGAAGACAACGGCATCCTAGACCCCTCCCAGTCTGGCTTCAGACGAAACCACAGCACCAAAACCGCCCTTCTCGCCGCCACAGACGACATCAGATGCCAAATGGACAACGGCAAAACATCAGCCCTCATCCTCCTGGACCTATCTGCCGCCTTCGACACAGTCTGCCACCGCACCCTGAAATCACACCTCCACAAAACTGGAATTCAAGGTAAAGCCCTCAACTGGATCGTCTCATTCCTCTCCGGGAGAACCCAGAGAGTCTGCCTCTCCCCATTCCGCTCCGAAGCCACCGACATCATCTGCGGCGTCCCCCAAGGCTCATCCCTCAGCCCGACGCTGTTCAACATCTACATGGCCCCCCTCGCTCAAGTGGCCTGACAACACAACCTCAACATTCTCACCTACGCCGACGACACCTAGCTCATCCTCTCACTCACCAAAGACCCCCACACCGCCAAAACCAACCTCCACGAGGGAATGAAATCCATCGCCGAATTGATGAGAAACAGCTGTCTGAAACTGAACTCGGACAAGACGGAGGTCCTCATCCTTGGACCCACCCCCTCCCCCTGGGATGACACCTGGTGGCCCACCGCACTAGGAACCCCGCCGACACCGTGTAACCACGCTCGCAACCTGAGCTTCATCCTCGACTCCTCCCTCACCTTGTCTAAACAGGTCAACGCAGTCTCCTCCTCCTGCCACAACACTCTCTGCATGCTCCGCAGAATCTACAAGTGGATTCTGACAGAAACAAGAAGAACAGTGACACAGGCCCTCTTCAGCAGCAGGCTGGACTATGGCAACACACTCTATACAGGCATCCCAGCAAAAGACCTACTACGCCTCCAATGTATCCAAAACGCCTCCGCCCGGCTGATCCTCAACATGCCCCGCCACAGCCATATCTCCCACCACCTGAGAAACCTTCCCTGGCTCCCCGTGAACAAAAGGATCACTTTCAAGCTTCTTACCCACGCTCACAAAGCATTCCATGACACCGGACCAGCCTACCTAAACAACAGACTCAGCTTCTACACCCCCACCCGTCAGCTCCGCTCCACTAACCTTGCCCTCGCCGTCGTCCCCCGCATCCGAAGAAAGACCTCCGGCGGCAGATCCTTCTCATACCTCGCCGCCAAAACCTGGAACACCCTCCCCACCAACCTGCGACAGACTCAAGACCTTATCACCTTCAGAAGACTCCTCAAGACCTGGCTCTTCGACCAGTAACACCAGCCCCCTTTATAAATCCAATGATTGATTGATTGATTGAAGTGTTGGTAACAGCTGGTATAGTTTTTTGGAGGCATGTTTTTCACGTGGATCCCATCATTGCTTGTCCATAGCCAATGATAATTTTTGGAGATAGTAATTGTTAGTTTGGCTTTTAATTTAATTTATTTTTACTATTAGTCTTTAGTAAGTAGCTCTTTGTTCAGCAGAGATCTGCCTACTTCAAAAGTATGTTAGTGTTGTACTACTTACTGTGTATGGTGTAAATTCATGTGAATGCTGGAGCACATGATTTAAATGTATTGTCCATTATTCATGTCATACTTTATGTCTATCTTAGTAGGTTCTTCTCTTTTGCATGAATTCTTCTTCTTCTGTCCTTAGTGTTATTATACTGAAGGAAGGTTTCCTCATTACATGTTATACTTAAGTTATCAAAGATATTTGTCTTGGAATTTGTTAGAAGCAGCAGGGGTTTAAGCAGAACATTTCTGGTTTGGGCTGTAAGTCTTTTACAGGTCTGGAATACCTAGGAGTTGCCCTATAATGTGGTCAGGAACCTTTGGTATGATATTTATAAAATATGTTCTATAAAATATATATGTAAATGTAAAACATTTCTAACTTCTATTTCTGTTACGTCTGGTTGATAAATATGTTCTATATTGACCAATACTAAATTGTTTCTAGTACTAACTCTCCCATAGCATGCATTTGAATTATACTTTGTACATTCCTAGCGTATTTTGTATGATTGTGCTCACTTGACTCTAACTATAACCCATGTGGGACAATAAAGGTTTTCCTTTTGTGAAACAATATAAGTGACTCTTTCTGCCATTGTAACTATGAAATGAAGAATTATTAATAATAAAATATTTATAATAACGTGTTAACTAATAATTTTTATCAAATGTATTACTTGATTTACATTTAGCAGTGGCAAGGCAAATCCTCCAAGTACATGCTGGTTATAAATTGGGAATGCACAGGTGGGCTAAGGCCTATAGGCTCTATAAAGGAAAACCAAGAGGGGGGCAGAAGGTGACAAAAAAATAATAATGGATGGAAAAGGCTAGATAATGATCCAAGGGTTGGGTCCGGGCTTTAAGGTGAAAGGAGTGGAACGAAAAGGGCAAGTGGGTCCGTAAAGGGAACAAAACGCTCCTGTTAGAGGGCAAACCCAGAGGCAGGGGGAAAAATGCAGCCACAAAGACCTGTCAAAAAGGGAATCAGGAGTATGTTAATTTTCCCAGGTGTGAAACCGGATGTAAGTCCCTGGAGTGAGGCCGCCCTAGAAGAGGCTCGAAAGAGAAAATCATTAAAAATGGCTAGGGAACTCAAAAGTAGGAGGTGTAAAACAGGGGAATGGCTATGGGCATACTTAGGACCTCAAGGAAGGGGAACATGTAGGAAATACCAGAGGAAATGTAAGCCTCTGAATTGCTCACATTTATTGCAAGTTATGGCCAAATGCCCAAGTGTGTGTGAGATTGCTTCTGATAATATCAGGTAAATAGGGTTAATTGTTAGCTAGGAGGGTACGGAGTTAACAAAGGTCCTCTTCTATTCAGAATCCGTGAAACAGAGGATAGTAAGGATGGATAGTGTACAGTGAATTAAACTGGGCCTCTCAAGTGAGACATATGTTGGGTAAGATCTGTGTCAAACTATCGCTAATGCCAGACTAGTGGAGGAAAGGGCCACAGATTCCTAAGCAGAAGGTATGCAATATTATAACTAAAAGAACTATGAAGGGGGACCTCCTCTACTTGAGGGGTAAACCTGTGGCTCAGTTTCTGTTTAAAGGGTGTAGCAATGAGGATTGATTTCCATAAATTGAGACTCTGCCTAGCCCTAAGCTTGGGTATGTACTGTTAAAATTCAGATTGGCCTTTACCCTTGCCTAGCAGGTAAGAAGATAAAAGCAGCAAGGAGAGATGCACAGGTCATGTGCACATGTGGGTTGAAGGTAAAATGTAACATGGTACATATTCTATTGGATTTGTTGGTTTCCATAGATGGCCGACGAGCCCGGGGCCAAAAACACAGGTGCCCCCTTGCAAAACTAGGTTGTTTTGTGATAGATAATTTTGATGTCTTTACAATACATTTTGGGCCCATCCCTGTTGTGGGCATTTGGCCCACCCACACAAGTGAATTAGTACTTTTATCGGGAAACCAGGGGGAACACTGGGTGATAGGAAATTTGTGGTTTCTTTCTGGTTTAGGAAGAATATGTCACAGAACTGCAAGTAAAATATTTGACTTTAGTCACATTTTGAGGTTTGCAGGGCATTGTGGGTAGGAAAACTCGTTGGGATCCATATAAGGCACACCACCCTGTACTCCCAGGGTTTTTAGTTTACACAAATATCTAGAATTGGTAAATTCTTCCTAGAGACAATGTACACCTTATCAGAGAAAGAAAAAACTAAAATTACTGCCCATCCATCTATTCCTCAATTGAACACATATACTGGTTGGATTTGACATGAGGGTGGGTGAACGTTCAGAGTGTAAAATGTTATTTACAAGAGATTTCACAAAATTTTAACTTTTAATAATTAAAAGCTTAAAAACCTGAACCAGTGACACACAGCTCGTGAGCTGTAAAGCTGCAGCAAGGCACCAACCTCTTTACAGGCCATTTACACACAAGACCATTCACGCTGCCAGTCGCGGGCCCAGGACATCACAACACTCACATCAACAGACAGCACAACTCAAGGGCCCATCATGTTAATATGCCCACATGACTAACACAGCAATCACACCTGCTGGTGGTTGTCAGAATTGCAGTGGTGTTAGGCTAACAGTGTGTGTAGTGACCAGCAGCAAGTCATTACTCACACAATGCCAGCCAAGCGCTACTCCATGCACACCACCAGCCAAGCACCAGTACACACACACCACCAGCCAAGCGCCAGTCCACACACTGCCAGCCAAGTGCCACTCCATGCACACTACCAGTCAAGTACCACTCCACGCACACTGCCAACCAAGCTCCACTCCATGCACACCACCAACCATGCACCACTCAACACACAGGGGGTCATTCTGACCCTGGCGGGCGGTGATAAAGCGGCGGCCAACCCGCCAACAGACAGGCGGTCAAAAAAAAGGTATTCTGACCCTGGCGGGAACCGCCAACACAGCCCGCCACTTTAACACTCCGACGGCGGGACAGACAAACAGCTCGGCGGTCACCGCCAACAGCCAGACGGCAGACAATGTACCGCCCACCCTATCACGACCCACCAATCCGCTACCTTTTCCGGGGCGGGAGCCCCGCCGATAAAAACACGGCGGAAACAGACTACGAACGGGAAAACGCTCACCAATACACACTCCACGAGGAAGGAGAACAGCATGGAGCCCGAATTACACATCCTACCGGCTATTGTCTACCTGCTCATCTACCATGAGTACGAACGCCGGCGCAGACGACAACGGTGAGTACTGCACCTACGACACAGGGGAGGGGGGAGGAGGAAAGCTTACGGGCACACACATATGCGACCCCCCCCCAACTATCTACACACCAATGCAGAGCACCAAGTCACAGTGACACCACCCAAACCCCCCGGAATAATGCAAAGACATAATTAAAGTGAGAAACAACATTTATGTATATAAGAGGTTCTTTGAAGTCATGGTAAAATAGCAATATGAATATTAAAAAAACAAGTAAGAAAATAACGAAACCGATAAACATAGGCAATAAGTCCTGCACAGTCACCTAAATTTCCACTGTCCGTGGGTCAAAGTGGATCAACACATGGGCAAAACCCACACAGGAGACCTGAGTCCGTTGGAGAGAACACTGCTGGGGCATCAGATGACAAAACAACAGGCACCTCAGGGGGAAGGGAAGGGGGGGCACCTCAGCCACATGAGTCCACGACGCCAGATCCACGAAGGCTCCACCATGCCCACTGTGCCATCCTGGGGAGTTCAAAGCCACAGTCTCACAAGTCTCTACAGTGGGTGGGTTGCCCGCCGTGCCATCCTGGGGAGTGCAAAGCCACAGTCTCACAAGTCTCTACAGTGGGTGGGTTGCCCACCGTGCCATCCTGGGGAGTGCAAAGCCACAGTCTCACAAGTCTCTACAGTGGGTGGGTTGCCCACCCTGCCATCCTGGGGAGTGCAAAGCCACAGTCTCACAAGTCTCTACAGTGGGTGGATTGCCCACTGTTACATCCTGGGGAGTGCAAAGCCACAGTCCATCAGGTGGATTACAGAGACCACTGGTCATGGAGGAGCCATGGTGGGCAGAGTGCGGCGTGAAGGCCTGCCCGACACAGAACCGGGACTGCCAGTGGGCCAGGGGTGCTTGAGACGGCGGGGCCCAGCGGAGCGGTGCTTGACAGGAAGGGCCCAGCGGAGCAGTGCTTGAGACGGCGGGGCCCAGCGGAGCGGTGCTTGACAGGAAGGGCCCAGCGGAACGGTGCTTGACAGGAAGGGCCCAGCGGAGCGGTGCTTGAGACGGCGGGGCCCAGCGGAGCAATGCTTGACAGGAAGGGCCCAGCAGAGCGGTGCTTGACAGGAAGGGCTCAGCGGAGCGGTGCTTGAGACGGCGGGGCCCAGCGGAGCGGTACTTGACAGGAAGGGCCCAGCGGAGCGGTGCTTGACAGGAAGGGCCCAGCGGAGCGGTGCTTGAGACGGCGGGGCCCAGCGGAGCGGTGCTTGAGACAGCGGGGCCCAGCGGAGCGGTGCTTGACAGGAAGGGCCCAGCGGAGCGGTGCTTGACAGGAAGGGCCCAGCGGAGCGGAGCTTGAGACGGCGGGCCCAGCGGAGCGGTGTTTGACAGGAAGGGCCCAGCGGAGCGGTGCTTGAAAGGAAGGGCCCAGCGGAGCGGTGCTTGAGACGGCGGGGCCCAGCGGAGCGTTGCTTGAAAGGAAGGGCCCAGCGGAGCGGTGCTTGACAGGAAGGGCCCAGCAGAGCGGTGCTTGAGACGGCGGGGCCCAGCGGAGCGGTGCTTGACAGGAAGGGCCCAGCGGAGCGGTGTTTGAGACGGCGGGGCCCAGCGGAGCGGTGCTTGAAAGGAAGGGCCCAGCGGAGCGGTGCTTGACAGGAAGGGCCCAGCGGAGCGGTGCTTGAGACGGCGGGGCCCAGCGTAGTGGTGCTTGACAGGAAGGGCCCGGCGGAGCGGTGCTTGACAGGAAGGGCCCAGCGGAGCGGTGCTTGAGACGGCGGGGCCCAGCGGAGCGGTGTTTGACAGGAAGGGCCCAGCGGAGCGGTGCTTGAGACGGCGGGGCCCAGCGGAGCGGTGCTTGAAAGGAAGGGCCCAGCGGAGCGGTGCTTGAGACGGCGGGGCCCAGCGGAGCGGTGCTTGAAAGGAAGGGCCCAGCGGAGCGGTGCTTGACAGGAAGGGCCCAGCGGAGCGGTGCTTGAGACGGTGGGGCCCAGTGGAGCGGTGCTTGACAGGAAGGGCCCAGCGGAGCGGTGCTTGAGACGGCGGGGCCCAGCGGAGCGGTGCTTGAAAGGAAGGGCCCAGCGGAGCGGTGCTTGACAGGAAGGGCCCAGCGGAGCGGTGCTTGAGACGGCGGGGCCCAGCGGAGCGGCGCTTGACAGGAAGGGCCCAGCGGAGCGGTGCTTGACAGGAAGGGCCCAGCGGAGCGGTGTCTTTCTGCACGGCGGGGCCCTCTTCAGCGGTGCCTCTCTGCACGGTGAGGCCCTCTTCAGCGGTGCCTCTCTGCACGGCGGGGCCCTCTTCAGCGGTGTCTTTCTGCACGGCGGGGCCCTCTTCAGCGGTGTCTTTCTGCACGGCGGGGCCCTCTTCAGTGGTGTCTTTCTGCACGGCGGGGCCCTCTTCAGCGGTGCCTCTCTGCACAGCGGGGCCCTCTTCGGCGGTGCCTCTCTGCACGGCGGGGCCCTCTTCAGCGGTGTCTTTCTGCACGGCGGGGCCCTCTTCAGCGGTGTCTTTCTGCACGGCGGGGCCCTCTTCAGCGGTGCCTCTCTGCATGGCGGGGCCCTCTTCAGCGGTGCCTCTCTGCACGGCGGGGCCCTCTTCAGCGGTGTCTTTCTGCACGGCGGGGCCCTCTTCAGCGGTGCCTCTCTGCACGGCGGGGCCCTCTTCAGCGGTGTCTTTCTGCACGGCAGGGCCCTCTTCAGCTGTGTCTTTCTGCACGGCGGGGCCCTCTTCAGCGGTGTCTGTCTGCACGGCGGGGCCCTCTTCAGCGGTGCCTCTCTGCACGGCGGGGCCCTCTTCAGCGGTGCCTCTCTGCACGGCGGGGCCCTCTTCAGCGGTGTCTTTCTGCATGGCGGGGCCCTCTTCAGCGGTGCCTCTCTGCACGGCGGGCCCTCTTCAGCGGTGTCTTTCTGCACAGCGGGGCCCTCTTCAGCGGTGTCTTTCTGCACGGCGGGGCCCTCTTCAGCGGTGTCTTTCTGCACGGCGGGGCCCTCTTCAGCGATGCTTGTCCAGTCATCTCAGGGAGCCAGACCTGGCCAGGACTCCCTGCTTAGTCGCCCTCCGACCGTGCAGTTGCTGGACCCTTCTGTGACAGAGTCCTGGGCCCGTTGGTGTCCTCTCTCACACCCGGGATGGGGCTTGTGGGGCCCTCCTGGTCCGCGCCCCTGCTGGCTGACTTCTCCGCCCTGCTGCCCTTGCCCTCCTTCGATGCAGCTCTCTGGCCCTTGCCTCCCCTGGATGTTGTGGCAGGTGAGGGCCCAGGACTTCGCTCCTTGGGGGCAGCTGTGTCAGTCTTCTCGCGGCGGCCCCTGATTTGACGGGTCCTCTTCCCAGGGGGGGGGCTGGCTGTTCCCTTGCTGCTGGTCGATGTATCTGTGCTGGGGAAGGGTGGACTCCAAAACCCCTGCACAACGGTGACACTTGAAGCAGGGCTGGTGGTGGCTGAGGTGCTCTTGGGACTCTTAGCAGATGGAGGGGGTGGGTCAGGTGGGGCAAAGAGGTTAAGTTTGGAGAGGTAAAGTTTTTTAGGACCAATGTAAAGGGTAGGTGTAGTGGGTATGGGAGTGGAGGAAGAGGATGTGGTTGTAGGAGAGTCAGGTGTGCTGTCTTTGGGTGCAGGTGCTTGTGACGTAGGCTGTCGTGAGGTGGTTGGCTGTTGGGTGGGTGGCTGCCTGCGTTTGTGTGTCTTGGAAGAGGGGGTGACAGACACAGTGGGAGAGGACATAGGGGATGTGTAAATGGCAGTGGGGGTGGTGACTGCACGTGGGCGGACTGTACTGGAGGGTGTGCTGGTGATGGAAGTACTTGCTGATGGTGGTGTGCATGCAGGTGTGAGTGGAGACGTCACAGGGAGGGAGGAGGGAGACGAGGAGGTGGGGGACACAGGGGTGGTAGTGACTGTTGGCATGTCTGCATCTGGGTGTTGCTTGGGTGAATGCTTGTGTGATCTGTGGTGCTTATGTCTGGATGAGCTGCCCTTGGGTGTTGAGGTGTGTGCAGGCTGGTCTGATGGTGTGGATGGGATAGGCTGAGGAACAGGAGACAGAGACAGGGTGGAGGCAGATAGAAGAGGGAGGCTGGAAACAGGGACAATGGCTGCCGTCAGTGCTGAGGCCAAAGCATTGAACGATCGTTGATGGGCAGCCTGACCCGAATGAATGCCCTCCAGGTATGCATTGCTCCGATGCACCTCCCTCTCTACCCCCTGGATGGCATTCAAAAGGGTAGACTGCCCAACAATGAGCGTCCTGAGGAGGTCAATGACCTCCGCACTGAGGGCAGCAGGGGTAACGGGGGCAGGGCCTGAGGTGCCTGGGGCGAAGGAGATGCCCGCCTTCTTGGGCGAGCGGGCACGGAGCGAAGGCTGAGGGGCTGCTGGGAGGGCGGAGCTGGTGCGCTGGGTGGTGGCTGTACCTGTAGAGGCGGGGGGCCTGGATGTTGCCGCCACCGCTAGGGAGCTCCCTTCCGAGGACGTGTCGGTGTCGCTGGTGTCACCACGGGTCCCCGTTGTGGTGCTCCCCTCGCCCTCCGTATCACTGGTGACCTCGGTGTCTGTACCATGGCCCACCGGGGCCTTGTGAGTTGCAGCTCCCTCGTGCTCCGATGCCAATTCTCCTCCGCCTGATGATGCTAATGCACACATGCACAAGAAGACAAAGAAAAAGGGTGGGGGGAGAAGTAAAAACAGGTTGAGTGCATGCATTGTCAACACCGTTGGCGGAGAGGACAGACACAGGAGCCTCATGCACTACGCCGCGCAATCGGGGTACACTACTCAGTACTTGTGACTAGGCCAACAGGTCTATGGACAACATATGCGCACATGGGTGATGCAGGACCATGGATTGCTGTACTTGGCACCCTACAGAGGTGGGGGGCGGGGGCACAGGGCCATGCCTAAAGGAGAGGACTACACTACAGAAAGCGCCCTGGCCTAATGTCACCCACAGCCCTCCTCCCCCACCCAGACACCTCCACTGCGCGTAAAGATAGCAGTATGTGCTGGTACTGACCCCCTTGTGTCTGCTGTGATGTCCTCACGCGCCCATCCAATTCGGGGTAGGCCACCGCCAGGATCCGGGACATCAGGGGGGTCAAGGTACGACTGGCACCCCTCCTACGTTGGGAGGCCATCCCCAGCAGTGACTCGGCGGTCTTCCTGGTCCCGCGGCGGATGTCCTCCCACCTCTTTCGGCAGTGGGTGCCCCGTCTTGTGTGGACCCCCAGGGCCCGGACTTCCTTGGCGATGGCACGCCAAATGTCGACTTTCTGATGGGCGCTGACCTATTTGACATGTACGGGGTGGGAAAGGAAATTTCAAAAAATTTCTGCATGTTAGATGTGATTGCCCCCCCCTCCCCAACCCTGCCATGTGGCACATGCTCTCATCTGTCGTGCCTTGCACTCCTCATTCGCTCCCCTCCCCACCATCTTACATCCACCATACACGACCCAGGCATAGCCCATTCAACGTGCACCCAGTGTACTTACCTGTTGGTCTGGAGGACCGTAGAGTACTGCATACTGGGGTAGGAGCCCGTCCACAAGTTTCTCCAACTCTTCTGAAGTGAAGGCAGGGGCCCTTTCCCCAGTCGCAGCAGCCATTGTCTCTTCCAGACCGAGGTCACAGCAGCACTTGCAGTATAGGTCCTCTCCTGTGGATGATCAGGTCTCGAGTGATTAAGCAGATAGAAAATGGCGGTCACGCCCGCGGCGGTGCGTACCGCGGCGGTGCGTACCGCGACCGCCGGCGCACATCGTCATTGGCTCCTGAGACCCATAGGGTTCAATGTTAACCAATGCTGCTCTGTGCCGCGGTCTTCGACCGCCTACCGCCACGGTGAGCCACGCCAGCGCAGTGACCTCACATCCCACTGTCACACAATTTACAGGTCAGGCAGCCGCCATTTCAAGGGCCCACATGGCCTGATTTCTACTGCGTCACACAGGCCTAGGCCTTGCATTGCCACTCATACAAGCCATTCAGTGCATAGCGAATCGTGTAATGTGCAAGCTGTGGGAACGAACCTGAGGGTTGCTTGACTCTGTGCTCCATGTTGTCCTTCCTAGGCACCGTCCGCTGGGACTTGCGAGGAGAAGGATGAATCCTCCCATGTACCGACCGCTGGTGGACCTGTCGACAATGGAAGAACGACATATTATACTTCGATACCGACTTGACCGAGCCACTATACATGAACTGTGTGTCCAGCTGGAGCCAGACCTGATGTCCCCCATCCGCCAACCCACAGGGATTCCCCCTCTGGTGCAGGTTCTGTCAGTACTCCATTTTTTGGCTAGTGGCTCTTTTCAGACAACAGTGGCCATGTCATCAGGGATGTCTCAGCCTATGTTTTCGAAGGTTTTGTCCAGAGTGTTGTCTGCCCTGATGAAATACATGCGGAGATACATTGTTTTCCCTGAGGAGGGTGATTTGGCCACTGTGAAGGGTGATTTCTATGCCCTTGGACATATCCCCAACATCATTGGTGCCATTGATGGGACCCATGTGGCTTTAGTACCCCCAAAAGACAATGAGCAGGTGTACAGAAATAGAAAAAGTTACCATTCGATGAATGTCCAGGTGGTCTGTTTGGCTGACCAGTACATCTCCCATGTAAATGCCAAGTTCCCTGGGTCAGTGCATGACGCGTATGTCATGCGAAATTGCAGCATCCCTTATGTGATGGAACAGCTACAGAGACACCGTGTGTGGCTAATAGGTGACTCTGGTTACCCCAACCTGCCTTGGCTATTGACCCCAGTGAGGAATCCCCGGACCAGGGCAGAGGAACGGTACAATGAGGCCCATGGGCGAACTAGGAGGATCATAGAAAGGACCTTCGGGGTCCTGAAGGCCAGGTTTAGGTGCCTGCATATGACAGTGGGATCCCTCATGTACTCACCAAAGAAGGTGTGTCATATCGTCGTGGCCTGCTGTATGCTTCACAATCTTGCATTGCGACGCCAGGTGCCTCTCCTGCAGGAGGATGGTCCAGATGGTGGTGTTGTATCAGCTGTGGAGCCTGTGGAGAGTGAAGAGTAGGAAGACGACGGGGACGACACGGACAACAGGGACACAGTTATACAACAGTATTTTCAGTAGCACCCAGGTAAGAATCACCCACGCCATTTTACATTTACTTCTGGCCTCCTGCATCTCTACTTTCTGTGTTTCCCCCCAGTTCCTTTTAACTGATTCTTGACTTTCCCTTCCCTTTTCAGAGCTGTATGACCCACAGCGTGACTTCTGCTTTGTTTGCCCATGGACTAATGCTTCTTGACACTGGTATGTTGTCATCACAATGTAAAAGAACATTATTGCACCGTTATGTGTAATACATTTGTAAAGAATACAAGCAGACTCCTGACATTTGAAGTGCAATTGGTGATTTATTTTAAGTGCTGCGTATAGGTCCGTGATAGTAAAACGGTGATGGGTGGGGGTGGAGTCATGTCCATGGCAGAGTCCAGTTCTCAGTAGCACAGGTGCGATGTCCATATGCCTGTGGAAGGATGGAGCAGGGGCAGTTCAAGGTTGGACAGGGTGCCAATGTGGGACAGTGGGATGACATCAGGGGGTATCTTAGGCTGGCGGGGGTCTTGGCATCCTACTCTGTCTTCTTGTGTGATCTCAGGTTCCGCTTGCGGGGTGGTTGATCTTCAGCAGGAGGTGGGGTTCTGGTGGCCTGTCGGGGTGTGGGGGCCTCCTGTCCACTTGCGCCGGCGGAGGTGGTAGGCTGTTCGTCGTCCGGGCTGGTGACAGGGGCCCTTTGGGGTGCCACATGGTCCCGCAATGTGGTGACTATCTGGTTGAGGGCCAGGACGATGGTCCCCATTGCGGTCCCGATGTTCCGGAGTTCTTCTCTGAACCCCATGTACCGTTCCTCCTGCTGTGCCTGGATCTCCTGGAACCTGGCCAGTACCGTCGCCATCGTCTCCTGGGAGCGGTGGTATGCTCCCATGATGGTGGTGAGGGCCTCTTGGAGAGTGGGTTCCCTGGGCCGGTCAACCCCCTCTGGCACAGCAGCCCTCCCAGTTGCCCTGTTTCCCCGGGCCTCTGTCCCCTGGACGGTGTGCCCACTACCACTGCCCCCAGGTCCCTGTTGTTGTTGGGGTGGTGGGTCAGCCTGGGTGCCCTGTAGTGGCGGACACACCGCTGATTGACGCGTCCTGGAGACAGTGGCATGGGCCCGCTGGGTGGGAGCTGTGCTGGTATTCCCAGAGGGGGTTGGGTCTGCTGCGGCCTGTGTCTGTGTGTGGGGAACCGACTGTCCAGAGGTCCCCGATGGTCCGGGCTGGTCATCAGGTTCCAGGTCGACAAAGCTACTGTCATCACTGGGGGCCTGTTCTGGGGGCGGGATGGACAAATCTGGACCCTCCTGGCCGGTGTGTTGGCGTTCGGGCCCTGCAGGGGTAAAAGAGTATGGTTATTGCTTCTGTGTGTGCCATGGTGTGCGATTTGTGGGTGCCCTTGTCCCCCAGTGCTGGCATTCCCTTGTGGGAGGAGTTGTGAGGGTGGTTTGGGGGGGGGTTGGGTCTGTGCAGTGGTCATGCTTGGGTGATGGGTGTCCATGGTTTGTGTTGGCATTCAGGGATTGGGGTTGTGTTGGGTGGGTTGTGCTGGTGAGACATTGGCAGGGTGGAAGTGTGCTGGGGTTTGGGGGTGAGGGTGGGGGTGCGGGTTGGCATGCTGGTGGTTGGGGGGGTGAAGTATTTGGGATTAGACTTACCAGAGTCCATTCCTCCGCCTACTCCAGCGAGGCCCGCAGGATGCAGGATGTTCAAGACCTCTTGCTCCCATGATGTCAATTCGGGTGGAGTGGGTGGGGGTCCGCCGCCAGTCTTCTGCACAGCGATGTTGTGTCTTGACACCATCGACCGCACCTTCCCCCGTAGGTCGTTCCACCGCTTTCGGATGTCTTCCCGGTTTCTGGGATGCTGTCCCACAGCGTTGACCCTGTCGACGATCCTTTGCCATAGCTCCGCCTTCCTGGCTATTGTGGTGTGCTGCACCTGTGTGCCGAATAGCTGGGGCTCTACCCTGATTATTTCCTCCACCATTACCCTGAGTTCTTGGTCCGAGAACCTGGGGTGTCTTTGGGGTGCCATGGGGTGGTGTGGGGTGGTGTTTGTGGTGATGAGTGTGGTGTGTGTGGTGGTGTGTGGTGTTTTGTGCGTGGATGTGGTGTGGGTGATGATGTTGTGTTCCTCTGTGTGTTGGGGTTTGCGTTAGCTGTGCTCTCTCTCTCTCTCTCTCTCTCTCTCTCTCTCTGTCTCTCGCCTTCTCTCCGAATTTCTAGTAGTGGGGGTTTGTGGGTGATGTGGGTGTGTGTTTTATAGTTGATTGGATGTGTGGGTGTGGTGTGTGTATGTGTATCAGGTGTGTGTATTTCGAATTGTCCAATGTGGCTGTGTTTTGTAAAGGTGTGTGTATTTTGACCGCGGCGGGGTGTACCGCCAATGGAATTCCGCGGTTGAAAGACCGCCGCGTGGATTCGTGGGTCGTAATGGCATGGGCGTGTTCGTGTTGGCGTGACGGTGGAGGTTTGGTCATCTCCAGTTTATCGCTGACCGCTGATGAGGCGGCCTTCCGTGGATGTCGGGTTTTTGGCGGTTTTGAAGTTGTGGGTCAAAATGACCGTGGCGGTTTGCCGCGGCGGTAGAATGGCGGACTTCTGACCGGCGGTACAAGCCTTTTACCGCCAGGGTCAGAATGACCCCCACAGTGTCAGTCAAGTAACAGTGCACACACACCACCAGCTAAGCTCCAGTCCATGCACACTGCCAGTCAAGCACTAGTATACACACACCGCCAGCCAAGCACCAGGCCACACACACACCCCATCACATTTTTTTATACAGAAAAGCACGCCTAACCCAGTTGGAAGTAGATACAAAATTATAACTACAAACATGACAACTCTATCTAAATACATCATCCCAATGCCAGCTGTGAAATCTGAACAAAAATATACAATGATACAGACCAGTCAGTTTACTTTTACGCTCACGGTTGCAACCAAAAACTCTGTTGCATGTGGTACAATTTAAAACATGTGGGCACATACAGCCCAGGCTTAGGATAATCGGAGCAGTACATATGACTCTCCTTCTGGATACCTCACCTCTTTGGGCACAGACTCAACATTTCTTGATGGGAACGTTTTTTTTATCATGGGAGGAATGTGATAAGGAAAGTGGCAATTTTCAATCTAGCCCCATCCTCCACCACTGCTTTTCTAGGAAATCTTGTCTGTTTGACAACAAGAAGGCTGCCTACCACAGACTCCTGAAACTTACCAAATGTCATCTTTGACTCTGGAGAGCAATCCTTGAAAACAACAAAAGCACTGAAGGTTGCTAAATGGAACAGATGGATAGCCAACTTCCTATACCAAATGTATGCCTTATGAACAGCAGTGTACGGTGCCAATCTCTGATCTCTTCTGTCTGCACCACCCATGTGCTAAGTGAAGTCTAAAATCTCTAAGCGCACCTTCAGTACTTGTGGTGTCCCTCAAGGGTCGGCCTTGAGCCCGCTACTATTTAATGTTTATATGTGGCCTCTAGCAGGGATCGTGGAACCATTCGGACTAAATCTGGTTTCGTATGCAGACGATACCCAACTGGTCGTCTCCTTCTCTAAAGCGCGCCCAGATTTGGATACGGCACTAGGGCCATGCCTGAAAGCAGTGGCTACCTGGATGTCGGGAAGCAAACTGAAGCTTAACGACGAAAAAACTGAGGTGCTGTTTTTTGGGAGAAATAGGCCCCTAGTCAATTCCAGCCTACTAGATGGAGCCTTCACCCTGCCTCCTCCTAAAAGCCTTATCAAAAGCTTGGGCGTTTGGCTGGATCCCTTATTATCAATGGCTCAACATGCCAATAGAGTAGCAGGAACCTCATTTGCCCTGCTCAGAACGCTGAGGAAGGTTCTAACGCTACTACCGTTTCTGGCTAGAAGATTGCTCATTCAGGCGTTGATAGGTTCTCGGGTTGATTACGGCAACACCTTGTTTATAGGATCACCTAAATATGTTATTCAAAGACTGCAAAGAGTACAGAATGCTGCGGCACGCCTGCTTTTAAACATCCCCAAGCAACACTCTACACGAGCAGGAATCGTGGCCTTACACTGGCTCCCTGTAGAGGAGAGGATTCAGTTCAAGGCCCTATGCCATATTCACAGAGCCATTTTCAACAAGGGTCCTGAAATGCTTAAAACACTGGCACAGGTCTATATTCCAGCTAGGCCACTCAGATCCTCATCAGCCAACTTGATCATAGTACCGTCGGTGAAGAAAGCAAGATGGGGAGGAAGATCACTGGCATATCAAGGTGCTTTGCTTTGGAATAACCTGCCTCTCAGTATAAGATCTAATTCTCAAGAGACTTCCTTTAGGAAGGACCTGAAGACCTGGCTATTCAAAATCTAAACTCTTCTACGAACATAAATAGTTCACTTCCGCTATGGCAATATAAGCGCTACGAGGCCTTCGGCAGTTAGGCGCTATATAAACACGCTTAACATAACATAACAAAGGTTTGCACACTTCAGCAACCTGACCCCAAACAGTCACAGGTGAAGTACTTTCATCATGGATGGTAGTCAGTGTGTAGATATCTCTACTGTCAGAAAATTTCACAGCTAGCAGTTCATCGCTATGCAAGGTACTGCACTGTCCCTCCTTTTTTTTTTTTACAAACAAGCTCTTTTAGGTAACCTTTAGGGTTAGAATGGATTGTGCCACAAGCAACAATTTCCACTTTGGTGTGCAATTGTTCAGGGAATTGTTCAGTGTAAAAGTTATCTACGTATAATTGGTCCTCTACCAATTTCACTCACAATTTTCTCACTAACTCCAAAAGTGGATGGACAAACACAGGGGTCAATACTGGAATCCCTACCGATATATATCCGGAACATTTTAGACATATCCTGTATTGCTCTCAGATAAAATATACATCCTAATTCCATAACGTGCCTTCTTGCTAGGAATGTACTGCCTAAAAACCAATTGGCCTTTGAACAGGACCAAAGACTCATCCAAAGCTATTTCTTTCCTTGTAACATAGATCTCTGAAAATCAATCTACAAAGTGATCAAGAACAGGCCGATCCTTAAAATGTCGTCACAATAAGGGTGATCTTGTGGCAATGCTAAAGCATTATCAACAAAATGCTGCATCTGAAGAAGAAGCAAATACAGATTATGACTCATGGTTGTATGAAATATAACTGTTGCCATCAAGGGACTAGTAGACCAATATGAAGACAGCGACAGCTGCCCTATCAGGTCCACCCAAAAAGTTAAACCCAAGAACTTCTTCAACTCTTCCAGATTTGTGGGAGTCCACTGGGTATCTCTAGAGGAGACCTTAGGTCTAGCACTGTTGTCCCTCAAAAATACATTGTCCTTAAACAACTGAAAAATATTCATATGCAAACCATTTTCAGTATTCACTTTACACCCTGAACACCATTTAAAGGAATGGCAACACTGGCTGCACAATATTTGGGGCAATCCAGAGTTCAGCACTTTCAATGGGAGGCCTATCAGTCCCAAGCTGCAATCTGGATGCCTCTAATTTCACATCAATACATCAGTGTCATCCTCTAAAAGTGGCATTTCATTCGCACTGAGATTGATTTCATCATCAGATGATTCCTCTCAGACAGAAAATTCACTGCCAGAATCCTGGCCTTCCACTCTACTTCAAATGCAGAGTCAGTCCCATCATCATGGTCAGAGGAAGACTCAAATAGCATGCTAACAACCTGCTGAGCAGTCATCCTGTGGCTAGTCATGAGCCTTACTGGCACAAGTAACTTAACAAACAAGTTAACAATACCCAACACTGTATAAAATAAGTAATAAACAAAGTGTGCCTTGATCAAACAAAAAGTAAAACTGCTGGCATAAAGCAATTGCAAGGTAAAAGGAAATCAAATCAAATGACACAAAGACCTATACACTGGAAATACCACTAATTTGTCAGAGACAGCTAGACCCACCAGCACCTTCTCTGCACAGCTGCAGCAAGCACCAATGATATTCCACTAAAAAGGAAAAACAAAACAAAATTACACATAAGACAACATAAGACATTGTCCACGATTACAATGACAATGACAGTTTCACACACATTTCACACACATTCAAACTGAAGCTAAATATGCTGCTATTATTACAATATTTCCAAATAACACATTCATGCAGGTCATTGATACTCATTTGGAGTAAACAGTACAAAAAAACATTTTGTGACCAAACACAAGTTACACCAAAGGAAAACAAAGGCTTTGCACTAGAATAAAAAGTAGAAATTAAACCTTACGATCACAAATGATGACAAAAAATAAAACAGTTAACATTATAAAATGCTATGAAAGGCCTGCCACACACAGTCAGCCAAACACCAGTCCATGCGTACCACCAGCCAAACGCCACTTCATGCTTACTGAGGTACTGGGTTTTTCAGAACCGGTACTGATCCGGTAACCCAGCGGTGCCAGGGTACACCCAAAGACCTCGGGTACTTTCCTGATTCAGACTACAGAAACTCAGAGCCTTCTAGGTGAAGTCAAAGATCGAATTTATTGGCTGCAACCAATTGACAAGCGTCCTAGAAGTACAACAGCACGATTTGTATGTTCTCAGGAGACTGTGTGTCAATGCAAAATCAGGTTTCCTTATATACAGTTTTTTAAGCTTCAGGCAAACATTCTTGACATTTTGGTTGGTCATTCACATGTTTTCACTACAAAGGAAAAAACAGTGTCATGATGAAACCTCATATTTCATGTCATTCAACCCATAATAAATTACCCGGCAAGGCCTAGAATTTCACATCAGATAAGTGTGGACCCCCAATAAAAACGGGCACCTCCCCCTCGTAAAGTAAGAAGAAGAAAAGAGCAGGTGCAGGTGTGAGCAAGATTAGGCAGGGTGTGTGAGCGATAATAAGGGTTTTATGGCATGGTGTGCCTCGATGCTATCTGATTCGGCCACTGGGAGAGGGACTGACCAAACAGGTTCGGCCTGAGGCAATGGTTCCAGCTTGCCCAGGTCAGAGAAAAGTCAATCAAGGTGTACGTGTCCTTGGAATCAAATCCGACTGTATTATAAGCCTATGTGAGGGCAACTTTTAAAATGGCTGCCGTGTATAAAATGGGAGCCACGAGTGCAGGACGAAAATGGCGATTTCGAGGTGAAAATGCTGCTGGAATTGAGCGAAAATGCTCATGCTTAGTGTACTAGTCATTATCGGTCTTTTGATACTAAAATCTTACTGCTGTGGCAAAGTAGATTACATGGGTCCAGAATTTTTAGAACCACATTACCGCCAGCTAAGGGCCAGTCCATTTACACAGACAGCCAAGCGTCACTACATGTCAGCCAAGTACTATCCTGCACACCAAGTACACATGATCTCCAGTTCACTCACACAGAAACTCTCTGTGGTGTTTAGTGATTTTCTGTGTTCCTTGGGGCAGATGGGCCTAAAAATATGGCTGGTCTACTCCCAAGGGGGACAGAAGCAGACAAAATATATAGACCCTTACAGGCAGCGGCGCTTGCCCAGGGGGCCGCTCCCCAAAACAACAATGTTTATGTAAGAAAAAATCCCTAGTGGCTTCTGTCCCCACTTGGTGGCGGCTTGGCCTAAAAATATATAACCAATCTGCCTCAAGGGGTGCAGAAACAGCCAAAATAAATGCCCCTTATAAAGAGGAGTGACCCTTGCCAAAGGAACAGTTCCCCAGTATCACCAAATCATTATTATCGTAGAGTGGCTTCTGCCCCCTTGGGGGCAGATGAGCGTCAAAATATACGACCGATCTGCTCCTACGTGGGGGCAGAAACAGCCAAAACATTCACCCCCAAAAGAAAAGCGATCCTTGCCCAAGGGGCTGCTCCCTAAAACATTATGCACCACATAAAAAGAATCTCTGGTGGTCTAGGGGCTTTTTCCCCCTTCAGGTGCAGATGGGCCTAAACATTTAAGGCTGTTCTCCCAAAAGAGGAGCGACCTTTGCCCAAGGGGTTGCTCCCTGTAATCATTATACATAAAATCCCTGGCTTCTAGTAAGTTTTGACTCATCAGGGGGGGCAGATCGGCCAAAAAAATGACCGATCTGGCCCGGGGGGGGGGGGGAGGTGAAACACAGAAAACCATGTTGCTCCCAGTGTAGCGACCCTTGCCCAAGGGGTCACTTCCCTAAAAATGCATAAACAACTAAATCCCTGGGGCCTAGTAGGTTTGACTCCCGGGGGTCAGATCGGCCAAAATTACAGCCCAATCTAGCCCCCTGGGGGGCTGAAGAATGAAAAAACATGTTGCCCCCAGGGCAGGGCAGTGATGCTTGCCTTACGGGGTCGTTGTACTAAAAATGCATAAACAAATAAATCCTTCGGGCCTTGTGGGTTTTGACTCCCAGGGTGGGGTCAAAACATGCATTGATAATGCCCCCAGGGAGCGACCATTGCCTAATAGGCCGCTCCCCTAAATAAACAGAGAAAAATCCCTGGTGGTCCAGTGGATGGATTCCTGCTCCACTATCACAGGCCTTACCCGGAAACATGGAGCAGCAATCCATTCAAAACAGGCACAGAGGGAAAGGAAAAACTCTTTCCTTTCCCACGTGTCTGTTTCCCCCCCCCCCATTCATCCCCCCAGGAGAAGGACTTACCAAAATCTGCCCTTTCTCTTCAATGCAATGGAAGCAAATAGCTTCCAGCGCATCCCTGGCAGCATATGATGATGCAGTGAGCAAACAAATGTCATTAGATCGCCAAGGGGAGGTTCCGAGTGGTAGTGTGCCATCCCAGGTGGGGGGCCTTTAATTTTCAGTCCACGGGGAAGGCCAGCACTTCCCTCATAGGCAGGTACCTGGACATAATGGTTACGTCCTCGGCACAAGACAACCGTAGCCAAGAAGTAACCATTCAGTCCATGGCACCCAAGGGATTAAACTGGTAATAATAGTTAAACATATATTACTTGTTTTATATATTTTTTTCAAGATATAGGGGGTCATTACAACATTGGCGGTAAAAGCCGCTTACCGCCGGGCAGAAGACCGCCAACACACCACTGCGGCCGCGGAATTCCACCACAGCTATTATGACCCACATCTCGAAATCCGCCAAAATTCAGACACCCACACAACTCCGCCACACCAAAGGTCAGTGATAAACTGGCGAAAACAAAACCTCCGCCGTCACGCCAACAGAAATACGCCCACACTATCACGACCCACGAATCCACGCAGCGGTCTTTCAACCGTGGTATTCCATTGGCGGTACACACCGCCGCGCTCAAAATACACACACATATAAAAAAACGATACTTGAGCCCTCCTGGGCTGTGACTCTGGCGGTGGTCTCTGGACCAGTGACGATACTTGAGCCCTCCTGGGCTGTGACTCTGGCGGTGATCTCTGGACCAGTGACGACGGTGCTGGCGGTTGTGTCTGGACCGCCGGAAATGATGGCGCACTTCTCCGCCGTGACACTCACAACAGGCTGGGCAGACTTCCTCTGGACCTTCCCCACCTTTTTTGGAGTTACAGCTGACTCACCAATCGCCTTCGATCCCATTTCACTTGTTGTCCCACCAGGAGTCTTGACACGGTCCCGTCGTCCACTTTCCAATTTCTGAGCCTTTACAGGGGGTGGGCTGCCAGTGCCTTGGCTCCGGGTCCTCCTGCCTGCCCTGGTGGACGGTGCACTCCAAAAACCTTGAACAGGCACCACTGGTACTGGAGGATTTTTGGTTGAGGCGCTACGACAGGACTGATGAATTGGAGGGGTTGGGGGCAAAAAGGTCAATTTGACAGAGGGACAGTTTCTGACGAACACTGGGATGGGTAGCTGGAGGGGGTCTGGGAGTGGAGGAAGAGGAGGTGGTTGTAGGAGATGTCACTTTAGCTGTTTTGGGTGCAGGTGCAGGTACTGGAGGCTGTCGTGAGGTGGATGGATGTTGGGTGAGTGATTGCCGGCGTTTGGGTACTTTGGGAGGGGGCATCACAGACACACTGGGAGAGGACACAGGGGACGTGTAAATGGCAGTGGAGGTTGTGAGTGCAGGTGAGCGGCGTGTGGTGCTGGGTGTCCTGGTGCGAGTCCTAGTGCCTGTAGATGTGGTGCATGCAGGTGTGTGTGTAGACGAGACTGGGAGGGAGGAGGGAGAAGAGGAGGAGGGGGACACAGTGGAGACAGTGGATGTTGCTGTGTCTGTATGGGTGTGATGCTTGTGTAAGTGCCTGTGGTGTGTGTGGTGCCTATGTTTGCTTGAGCTACTTGTGTGTGTTGACTTGTCTGCATGCTGGTCTGTAGGTGTGCTTGAGATGGGCTGGGATACAGGGGATTGGGTCTGGGTGGAGGAAGTTGGAGGGGGGAGGCTGGACACAGGGACAATTGCTGCCATCAGTGCTGAGGCCAGAGTTTGCAGGGTTCGCTGAAGGGCAGCCTGACCAGAATGAATGTCCTCCAGGAATGCATTACCGTGTTGCAACGCCCTTTCTACACCCTGGATGGCATTCACAATGGTAGACTGCCCAACAGTGAGTGACCTGAGGAGGTCAATAGCCTCCTCACTGAGGGCAGCAGGGGTGACTGGGGCAGGGCCTGAGGTGCCTGGGGCAAAGGTGATGCCCACCCTCCTGGGTGAGCGGGCACGGGGCGAACGCTGAGGGGCTGCTGGGAGGGCGGTGCTGGTAGGGGGGTGGCGGCTGTACCTGTAGAAGTGGGTCGCACAGATGGTGCCGCCACCACAGGGGAGCTCACATCGGCGGACGAGTCTGTGTCGCTGGTTGGTGATCCGGTGGCCGACGTGAAGCTCCCCTCGCCCTCCGTCCCACTGGTGTATTCAGAGTCTGTGGTGTGGCCCTCCATGGCCATGTGGGATGCAGCTCCCTCGTGCTCCGGTGCTACTGTACCTCCGCCTGTTGATGCTGATGTACAAAAGGACAGGGAGAGCAGGAAAAGGGGGGGGAGACAGAAGAAAGAGAGTATTAGTGCATGGCATACCGCTACCGTTGGCGGACAAGACAGACGCAGCAGCCCCATGCACAACGCCGCGCTCCTGCCCTCTGCACATGCGATTTCATGGATATGGCCTACATGGCAATGTTGGTAATCTGCGCACATGGGTGCCACAGGGGCAACTATACCTCAACTTGCTAATTTTCTGAGGTGGGGTAGAGTGCCACATGGCCTACATTACAGATGGGCCTTGCCTAACTAACTCGCCCTGGCCTAGGGACACCCACAGCCCACCTCCCCCACCCAGACACCTCCACTGCACGCAAAGTCCGCAGAATGAGGTTGTACTCACCCCCTTGTGTCTGCTGTGATGTCCTTAAGCGCCCATCCAACTCCGGGTAGGCCACCGCCAGGATCCGGAACATCAGGGGGGTCATGGTACGACGGGCACCCCTCCCACTTTGGGAGGCCATCCCCAGCTGAGCCTCCGCCGTCTTCTTGCTGCAGCGGCGAATGTCCTCCCATCTCTTCCGGCAGTGGGTGCCCCGTCTCTGGTGGGCCCCCAGGGTCCAGACCTCCTTGGCGATGGCATGCCAAATGTCCCTCTTCTGGTGGGCGCTGACCTACATGACATGCAAAAGGGAAGAGGAACAGTCATTACCAATTGCACCATCAATGTGTGTGGCCCCCTCCATACTCTGACCATGTGGCCCATTTATTCCCATGCTTTACTGTAGTATGACTTCTGCCCCCTTCCCTCTTCCACCCAGCCCTGTCCACCCAGGCCTAGCCCCTACAACGTGCTCCCTGTGTACTAACCTGTTGGTCTGGAGGACCGTAGAGTAGCGTGTACTGGGGGAGGACCCCATCCACAAGTTTCTCCAACTCCTGTTAAGTGAAGGCAGGGGCCCTTTCGCCAGACGCAGCAGACATCGTTGCTTCCAGACCGAGGTCACAGCAGCACTAGCAGTGTAGGTCCTCTCCTGTCGAAGGTCAGGTATCTAGTGATTGAAGAGATAGAAAATGGTGGTGACGTCCGCGGTGGTGACGTCCGCGGCGGGGCGCATCATCACCGCCGGCGAACCTGTTCATTGGCTCCTGGGACCCATAGGGTCCAATGTTAACCAATGCAGCATTGCGCCGCGCTCTACGACCGCCTACCGCGACGGTGTGCAACGCCAGCGCTGTTACCCCACAATCCCATTGTCCCACTTTAGAGGCCAGGCAGCCGCCATTTCAGGTGCCCACATGGATTCATTTTCAACTGCGTCACACATACTGAGGCCTACACTCAACACACATACAGGAAGGGTTTATTGTCTGGTGTAGTCGTGTGTGTGACTGTGGGTACATACCTGGAGGAATAGTGACTGTTTCGTCGCTGTTGTCCTTCGTAGGCACCGTCAGCTGGGACATATGAGAAGATGGCGGAATCCGCCGGTGTACCGACCGCTGGTGGACCTGTTGACAATGGAGGAGCGACATTTAATTGTGACCTACAGGTTTGACCGTGCCACAATCCAAGAACTGTGTACCCAGTTGGAGCCAGAGCTGATGTCACCAATCCGCCATCTGACTGGAATCCCCCCTGACGTGCAGGGGCTGTCAGTGCTCCATTTCCTTGCAAGTGGGTCATTTCAGACAACAGTGGCCATGGCATCAGGGATGTCCCAGCCTATGTTTTCCAACGTCTTGTCCAGAGTGTTGTCTGCCCTGCTGAAACACGTAAGGAGATACATCATTTTCCCTGAGGTCGAGGATTTGGCTACAGTGAAAGGTGACTTCTATGCCCTTGGACATATCCCCAACGTCATAGGTGCCATTGATGGGACCCATGTAGCTCTGGTCCCCCCCGCAGGAGTGAACAGGTGTACAGGAACAGGAAGAGTTATCATTCGATGAATGTCCAGATGGTCTGTTTGGCAGATCAGTACATCTCGCAGGTAAATGCTATGTTCCCTGGCTCAGTGCATGACGCCTACATCCTGCGCAATAGCAGCATCCCTGATATGATGGGTCAACTCCAGAGGCACCGTGTATGGCTATTGGGGGACTCTGGTTACCCCAAACTTTCCTGGCTATTGACCCCAGTGAGGAATCCCAGGACCAGGGCAGAGGAACGCTACAATGAGGCTCATGGGCGGACTAGGAGGGTTATCGAGCGCACCTTCGGCCTTCTTAAGGCCAGGTTCAGGTGCCTCCATATGACAGGTGGATCCCTATTCTACTCACCGAAGAAGGTGTGCGACATCATCATCGCCTGCTCCATGCTCCATAACTTGGCATTGCAATGCCAGGTGCCTTTTCTGCAGGAGGATGATCCAGATGACGGTGTTGTAGCAGCTGTGGAGCCTGTGGAGCCTGTGGACAGTGATGAGGATGAAGCTGAGGAAGACGAAAACAACAACAGGGAGTCAGTCATACAGCAATATTTCCAGTGACACACAGGTGAGAACTTTTACTTTTTTACCATTACATTGACTTTCACACATCTACCTCTATCCTGTACCTCCATTTCACTCACTATTTGTTAACTGAGTTGTCCCCTTCCATTTCAGATTCACAAATGTGGTAACCTACGTGTCAACTGTTTGCATCCTTGAAGGGCTTGTGATGTGTGACATAGGTATGTTAGCCTTCCAATGGGTAACCCATTTTGAAACTGTAATTGATAATACAGATTTACAAATCATAGACTGACTCAATTTTTTGGGGGTGTTTCAAGGATGTTTATTTAAGTGCAAAAAAATTAAGGGGGGTTGTAAAATGGTGATGGGTGATGGTGGAGGAATGTCCATGGCAGAGTCCAGTCTATTAGTCTCACAGGTACATTGCACATCTGGGCATTGGAAGTGGAGCTGGGGCAGTTCCGATTTGGGCAGGGTAACAAAGTGGGACAGTGGGAGGACAATCAGGGTGGTCTTATTTCCTGGTGGGGGTTTTGCCATCTTGCTCTGTCCTGTTGCTGGATGTCAGGGACCGCTTGCGGGGTGGTTCTCCATCTGCAGTGGGTGGGGTGCTGGTGTGGTGGTCCTGTGGCGGTGCCTCCTGTCCACTAGCGCCGGCGGACGTGGTGGGCAGTTCGTCATCCTGGCTAGTGTCAGGGGCCCCTTGGAGTGCCACGGTGTCCCTCAAGGTCTTTTGAATGTCCATCAGCACCCCTACGATGGTGCCCAGGGCGGAGCCGATGGTCCTGAGCTCCTCCCTGAACCCCAAATATTGTTCCTCCTGCAGACGCAGGGTCTCCTGCAACTTGTCCAGGACCGTGGCCATCGTCTCCTGGGAGTGGTGGTATGCTCCCATGATGGAGGAGAGGGCCTCGTTGAGAGTGGGTTCCCTTGGCCGGTCCTCCCTCTGTCGCACAGCAGCCCTCCCAGTTCCCCTATGTTCCTGGGCCCCCGTCCCCTGGACCGTGTGCCCACTACCACTGCCCCCAGGTCCCTGTTGTTGTTGGGGTGGTGGGTTAGCTTGGGTGCCCTGTAGTGGTGGACACACCGCTGATTGACCTGTCCTGGGTAGGGAGGTTTGGGCCCGCTGGGTGGGTGCTGTGCTGGTGTTACCAGAGGGTGGAAGCTTGGTGTTGGGCTGTGGCTGTGCAAGGGGAACCGACTGCCCCGAGGCCCACGATGGCCCGGGCTGGTCATCAAGATCCAGTGGGGCAGAGCTGCTGTCGTCACTGTGGGCCTCTTCTGGGGGTGGAGTGGTGTTGTCTGGACCCTCTGGTGTGGTGACGTTCCTTCGGGTTCCTGCGGGGGTATAAGTACATGATTATTGCATGTGTGTTTCATGGTGTGCAATGGCTGGGTGTGCGTGAACCCCAGTGCAGGCATTCCTGTGGGGGGGCTTGTGTGCTGATGGTTGGGGGGTGTTCTTGGTCTGTGCAGTGGGCATGCTTTGGTGATGGGTGTCCATACTTAGTTATGTCATGCAGGGCTTGGGGTTGGGATGGGTGGTTGGTGTCATGGGTAGATAGGTGAGGATTTGGGGTGATAGGGGAGGGTGTGATGGTGGGGGTGTGTGATATCATGCAGGTAGGGTGGGGGCTATGATAGTTAAGATTTGACTTACCAGTGTCCGTTCCTCCAACGACTCCTCCGAGGCCCTCAGGATGCAAGATGGACAAGACTTGCTCCTCCCATGTTGTTAGTTGAGGGGGAGGAGGTGGTGGTCCGCCGCCAGTCCGCTGTACCGCGATGTGGTGCCTGGATACCGTTGAACGCACCTTCCCCCGTAGGTCGTTCCACTTCTTCCTGATGTCCTCCCTATTTCTTGGGTGCTGTCCCACAGCGTTGACCCTGTTGACTATTCTTTGCCATAGCTCCATCTTCCTGGCTATTGATGTGTGCTGTACCTGTGAGCCAAATAGCTGTGGCTCTACCCGGATGATTTCCTCCACCATGACCCTGAGCTCCTCCTCTGAGAAGCGGGGGTGTCTTTGGCGTGACATGGGGTGGTGTGTGTGATGTGTGGGGTGGTGTATGTGTTGATGTGTGTGGTGAGTGTAGTGGTATGTGGTGTTTTGTGCTTGGATGTTGCGTGGCTGATGGTGTTGTGTGCCTCTGTGTGATGGGGTTGTCTGTTCTGTGCTATCTCTCTGGCCTTCGTTTGTGAATTGTGGTAGCAGGGGTTTGTGGGTGATGTGGGTGTGTGTTTTATATTGTGTTGGGTGTGTGGGAGTGGTGTGTGTATGTGTATCAGGTGTGTGTATTTGGAAATGTCCAATGTGGCGGTGTTTTGGAGATGTGTGTGTATTTTGAGCGCGGCGGTGTGTACCGCCAATGGAATACCGCAGTTGAAAGACCGCCGCATGGCTTCGTGGGTCGTGATAGCATGGGCACGTTTCTGTTGGCGTGGAGGTGGAGGATTTGTTTCCGCATGTTTATCGCTGACCTTTGGTGTGGCGGTATTGTGTGGGTGTCTGAATTTCGGCAGATTCCGTGATGTGTGTCATAATAGCTGTGGCGGTCTACCGCGGCCGCGGCGGTGTATTGGCGGTCTTCTGCACGGCGGTAAGCACCTTATACTGCCAATGTTGTAATGACCCCCTTAGTCTCTTTTTCGAAGATTTTCTTCAGTGGGAAGAACCTGCCAGTCCAATCTCCTGGAGCCCTTCTCCAGATACGCAATGCGGGAATCCTCGGTTGAGATTTTTACCTTCGGACTTAGTCTCTTTTTCGAGGTGAAAATTCTTTGACCGGGGAAAACCTGGATCTTGATCCGACGTCCCTGAAGCCCTCCTCGGATACGCTGGCTGGAAGGTCCCGGTCAACTTTTTACCTTCGGACTTAGGGGGTCATTCTGACCCTGGCGGTCGGTGACCGCCAGGGTCACCGACCACGGGAGCACCGCCAACAGGCTGGCGGTGCTCCCTCGAGCATTCTGACCGCGGCGGTTCAGCCGCGGTCAGAAACGGAAAGTCAGCGGTCTCCCGACGATTTTCCGCTGCTCGGGAGAATCCTCCATGGCGGCGGAGCGCGCTCCGTCGCCATGGGGATTCTGACACCCCCTACCGCCATCCTGTTCCTGGCGGGTCTCCCGCCAGGAACAGGATGGCGGTAGGGGGTGCCGCGGGGCCCCTGGGGGCCCCTGCAGTGCCCATGCCAATGGCATGGGCACTGCAGGGGCCCCCGTAAGAGGGCCCCACAAAGTATTTCAGTGTCTGCAAAGCAGACACTGAAATACGCGACGGGTGCAACTGCACCCGTCGCACCTTCCCACTACGCCGGCTCAATTCTGAGCCGGCGTCCTCGTGGGAAGGTAGATTTGCCCTGGGCTGGCGGGCGGCCTTTTGGCGGCCGCCCGCCAGCCCAGGGCAAATCTCAAAATACCCTCAGCGGTCTTGCCACAGCGGAGCGGTATTTTGTCGGGGGAAGACTGGCGGGCGGCCTCCGCCGCCCGCCAGTCTCAGAATCACCCCCTTAGTCTCTTTTTCTGAGATTTTCTTTACCGGGACGAACCAGCAAATCAGGCCGGGTCGCGGTTGAGGCAAGCCGGCTAGAGTTGCCGTGGCGGGTCGGTCCCTCTATGGAGCTTTTTTACGAAAGTTCTCCAAACTTCTCCAAACTTCTGGGGCTTCTCCCAGATGTCCTTTTAAGTTTCTTTTGAGGTCCACAGCTCACCCCAAGGGTCCAGAAGTTCTGAGATGGTCCTTGGGGGGTGCGGACTACAACTCCCAGAATGCACCTGGCTCAAACTCCTTTTTGGCCACTGTGTTGCAGTTTAGCAGGGATTAGATTAAGCATTAGCAGAAGACATCTTGTATTTAGTAACTATTGTGAACATTTCGCGGAATCCACTTTGTATTCATGGCAGCCATTTTCTCTGCCACATGCTGCCATGTGCTCACCATGTGCTCTGTCCTATCTTTCTGTTAACTACTCTTGAAAATCTGCCTAGTGACAAGTTATATTTAGCATCTCCCACTTTCGCACATGCTCAGTAAGGTCTGCAGCTGTTAGTCCTTGAAAACTGTTAGCTCCTCCTACCTGTCGACTGTGCATTTTCCACATGACCTTACATGTATGCAAGTCTTGCTTCTATAATTGTACCACCTCCTTTTAGCCCCTGCGTGGGTATAAAAGGACCATGCTCTCTCAGTTCAGTGTGCTACTTCAAGCATTACCTGAGGGTGCTGTTTGAACTGTAGTACCACCTCATGAGGTTAATAAACTTTGGGGGTCATTCTGACCTCGGCGGTAAAAGGCGCTTACCGCCGGTCAGAAGGCCGCTATAACACCGCCGCGGTCACGGTAAACCGCCACGGTCATTCTCACACGCAACTGGCAAACCGCCAAAAACCCGACATCCACAAAAGTCCGCCACACCAAAGGTCAGCGGGAAACTGGCGATGACCAAACCTCCACCGTCACGCCATCAGAAATACGCCCATACCATTCTGACCCACAAATCCCCGCAGCGGTCTTTCAACCGCGGTATTCCATTGGCGGTACACACCGCCGCGGTCAAAATACACACACCTTTACAAAACACTACCACATTGGATAATTCAAAATACACACACCTGAGACACATACACACACCACTCCCACACACCCAATTAAATATAAAACACACACCCACATCACCCACAAACCCTTACGTCCACAATTGCGACTGAAGGACAGAGAGAGAGCACAGCATAGAGTAGACCATCACACAGAGGCAAATCACAACATCACCCACACAATTTCCACGCACAAAACACCATACACCACCACACTCACCACACTCTACAACACATACACCACCCCTCACCTCATCCACACCACCCCATGGCACCCCAAAGACACCCCAGGTTCTCTGACGCAGAACTCAGGGTCATGGTGGAGGAAATAGTTCGTGTAGAGCCCCAGCTCTTCGGGGCACAGGTGCAGCACACCACCATTGCCAGGAAGATGGAGCTATGGCAAAGAATAGTGGACAGGGTCAACACTGTGGGACAGCATCCACGCAATCGGGACGACATCAGGAAGCAGTGGAACGACCTACGGGGGAAGGTGCGTTCCATGGTATCAAGGCACAACATTGCGGTGCAGAAGACTGGCGGCGGACCCCCACCTACTCTTCCCCAGAATTCACAGCACATCCTGCATCCTGAGGGCCTCGCAGGAGTAGGTGGAGGAATGGACTCTGGTAAGTCTAATCTTCACTACTTCATTCCCCCCACCCCACCTGCATGCCAAATCATACCCCCACCCTCACCCCCACCCCCATCACACCAACTCCTTGCAAATGGCTCACCATCACATCCCACCCATCCCAAAACCTAGCCCTGTGTGCGTCCCCAAAGCATGGACACCCATCCCCAAAGCATGCCCACTGCACACACCCATCACCCCCACAAGCCACAGTCACAAATGCCCCCACAAGGGAATGCCAGCACTGGGGTACACGGCCACCCACCCATTACACGAAATGCCACACACAGAAGCAATAACCATACTCTTATACCCCTGCAGGACCCGAACGCCTCCAAACCGCCACGGAGGGTCCAGAGATGTCCATCCCACCCCCAGAAGAGGCGCCCAGTCATGACAGCAGCTCTGTCTCCCTGGACCCAGATGACCAGCCCGGCCCATCGGGGACCTCGGGACAGTCGGTTCCCCACAGACAGCCACAGGCTACACCAGACCCAACCCCCTCTGGGAACACCAGCACAGCTCCCACCCAGCGGGCCCATGCCTCTGTCTCCAGGACACGTCAATCAGCGGTGTGTCCACCACTACAGGGCACCCAGGTTGACCCACCACCCCAACAACAACAGGGACCTGGGGGCAGTGGTAGTGGGCACATCGTCCAGAGGACAGAGGCCCAGGAACACAGGGGAGCTGGGAGGGCTGCTGTGCGACAGGGGGGGGACAGGCCCAGGGAACCGACTCTTCAAGAGGCCCTCTCCTCCATCATGGGAGCATACCACCGCTCCCAGGAGACGATGGCTACGGTACTGGCCAGGTTCCTGGAGATCCAGGTACTGCAGGAGGAACAGTACATGGGGTTCAGAGAGGAACTGAGGAACATTAGTTCCGCAATGGGGACCATCGTCGTGGCCCTTAACCAGATAGTCACCATATTGCGGGACCATGTGGCACCACAAAGGGCCCCTGTCACTAGCCTGGACCAGGAACAGCCTACCACCTCCGCCGGCGCTAGTGGACAGGAGGCCCCCACACAACGACAGGCCACCAGAACCCCACCTCCTGCAGAAGAAGAACCACACCGCAAGCGGAACCTGAGATCTCACAAGAAGACAGAGTAGGATTCCAAGACCCCCGCCAGCAAACTATACCCCCTGATGTCATCCCACTGTCCCACATTGTCACCCTGTCCAACCTTGAACTGCCCCTGCTCCATCCTTCCAAAGGCATATGGACAATGCACCTGTGCGACTGAGAACTGGACTCTGCCATGGACATTACTCCACCATCACCCATCACCGTTTTACAATCATGTTCCTAAATTTAGCACTTTCATTAAATCACTTATTGCACTAAAAAAATCTTGACTCTGCTTGTGTTTTGAACAAATGTATTAGACATAACGGTGCCAAAATGTTCAGTTACATTGTGATGACAACATACCACTGTCACACAGCTGTAGTCCATGTGCAAACAAAGCAGAGGTCACGCAGTGGGGCACACAGCTCTGAAAACGGAAGGGAAAGTCACAACTCAGTTAACAGGAACTGGGGGGAACTCAGACAGTAGAGAGGCAGGAGACTTTAAGTAAATGTAAAATGGCGTGGTTGATTCGTACCTGTGTGCTACTGAAAATACTGTTGTATCACTGTGTCCCTGTTGTCTATGTCGTCCCAGTCCTCTTCCTCCTCTTCACTCTCCACAGGCTCCACAGCTGCTACAACACCACCATCTGGATCATCCTCCTGCAGGAAAGGCACCTGGCGTCGCAAATCCAGGCTGTGAAGCATACAGCAGGCCACGATGATATGGCACACCTTCTTTGGTGAGTACATTGGGGATCCCCCTGTCATATGCAGGCACCTAAACCTGACCTTCAGGAGGCCGAAGGTTCTTTCTATAATCCTCCTAGTTCGCCCATGGGCCTCATTGTACCGTTCCTCTGCCCTTGTCCTGGGATTCCTCACTGGGGTCAGTAGCCACGACAGGTTGGGGTAACCAGAGTCACCTATTAGCCACACACGGTGTCTCTGTAGCTGTTCCATCACATAAGGAATGCTGCTATTTCGCATGATGTACGCGTCATGCACTGACCCAGGGTACTTGGCATTTACATGGGAGATGTACTGGTCAGCCAAACAGACCACCTGGACATTCATAGAATGATAACTTTTTCTGTTCCTGTACACCTGCTCACTTCCACTGGGGGGAACCAAGGCCACATGGGTCCCATCAATGGCACCAATGATGTTGGGAATATGTCCAAGGGCATAGAAATCACCCTTTACTGTAGCCAAATCGCCCACCTCAGGGAAAACAATGTATCTCCGCATGTATTTCATCAGGGCAGACAACACTCTGGACAAAACCTTAGAAAACATAGGCTGAGACATCCCTGATGATATGGCCACTGTTGTTTGGAATGATCCACTTGCCAAAAAATGGAGTACTGACAGAACCTGCACCAGAGGGGGAATCCCTGTGGGTTGGCGAATGAGGGACATCAGGTCTGGCTCCAGCTGGGCACACAGTTCCTGCATAGTGGCTCGGTCAAGTCTGTATGTAAGTATGACATGTCTTTCTTCCATTGTCGACAGGTCCACCAGCGGTCTGTACACAGGAGGATTCCTCCATCTCCTCGCAAGTCCCAGCGGACGGTGCCTAGGAAGGACAACATGGAGCACAGAGTCAAGCAACCCACAGGTACGTAACCACAGCTTGCACAGTACACGATTTGCTATGCATTGAATGGCTTGTATGAGTGGCAATGCAAGGCCTAGGTATGTGTGATGCAGTAGAAATTAAGCCATGTGGGCCCTTGAAATGGCGGCTGCCTGACCTGTGAAGTGTGACAATGGGATGGGAGGTCAATGCGCTGGCGTGGCACACCGTGGCGGTAGGCGGTCGAAGAGGACCTATACTGCAAGTGCTGCTGTGAACTCGGTCTGGAAGAGACAATGGCTGCTGCGACTGGGGAAAGGGCCCCTGCCTTCACATCTGAGGAATTGGAGAAACTTGTTGATGGGGTCCTCCCCCAGTATGCGCTACTCTACGGTCCTCCAGACCAACAGGTAAGTAAACTGGGAGCACGTAGTATGGGCTATGCCTGTGTTGAGTGGGGTGGATGTAAGATGGTGGGGAGGGGAGCGAATGAGGAGTGCAACGCACTACAGATGAGAGCATGTGCCACATGGCAAGGTTGGGGAGGGGGGGCCACTCACATCGACCATGCAGAAAAGTGATGATATTTCTTTTTCAACCCTGTCCATGTCACATAGGTCAGCGCCCATCAGAAGATCGACATTTGGCGTGCCATTGCCAAGGACGTACGGGCCCTGGGGGTCCACAACAGACAGGCACCCACTGCTTCAAGAGGTGGGAGGACATCCGCCGCGGGAGCAGAAAGACCGCCGAGGCTCTGCTGGGGATAGCCTCCCAACATAGGAGGGGTGCCAGTCGTCAATTGACCCCCCTGATGTCCCGGATCCTGGCAGTGGCCTACCCCGTTTTGGATGGGCGCGTGAGGACATCACAGCAGACACAAGGGGGTGAGTATCAGCACATTCCGCTATATTAGCGCACAGTGGAGGTGTCTGGGTGGGGGAGGAGGGCTGTGGCTATCTCTAGGCCAGGGCGGTTTCTGTAGGCTAGGCCCCTCCGTTAGAAATGGCCCTGTGCCCCCGCCCCCCACCTCTGTAGGGTGCTAAGTACAGCTATCCATGGCCCGGGCTCACCTATGTGTGCATTTGTCGTCCATAGACTTGTAGGCCAAGTCACTATAATTGAGTAGTGTACCCCGAGTGCGCGGCGTAGTGCAGGGGGCTTCTGTGTCTGTCCTCTCCGCCAACGGTGCCGCCAATGCATGCACTTAACATGTCTTTCTTTCTTCTCCCCCCCCTTTTTTTTGGATTTCCTGTTCATGTGTGCATTAGCATCATCAGGCGGAGGAGAAGTGGCATCGGCGCACGAGGGAGCTGCATCTCACATGGCCCCGGAGGGCCCTGCAACCGACTCGGAGTTAACCAGTGAGACGGAGGGCGAGGGGGGCTCCACAACGGGGAACCGTGGAGACGTCAGCGACACCGACACGTCCTCAGAAGGAAGCTCCCTTGTGGTGGCGGCGACATCCGTGCCCACCGCAACAACAGGTACAGCCGCCACCCAGCGCACCAGCTCCGCCCTCCCAGCAGCCCCTCAGCTTCCGCCCCGTGCCCACTCGGTCAGGAAGCCAGCCATCTCCTTTGCCCCTGGCACCTCAGGTCCGGCCCCAGTTACCCCTGCTGCCCTCAGTGCGGAGATCATTGACCTCCTCCAGACGCTCATTGTTGGGCAGTCTACCCTTTTGAATGCCATCGAGGGGGTAGAAAGGGAGGTGCATCGGAGCAATGCATACCTGGAGGGCATTCATTCGGGTCTGGCTGCCCATCAGCGATCGTTCAACGCTCTGGCCTCAGCACTGACGGCAGCAATTGTCCCTGTGTCTAGCCTCCCCCCTCCAACTTCCTCAACCCAGTCCCACTCCCCTGTTCCTCTGCCTATCCCAGACACACCTACAGACCAGCCTGCACACACCTCAACACCCAAGGGCAGCTCATCCAGACATAAGCACCACAGATCACACAAGCATTCACCCAAGCAACATCCACATGCAGACATGCCAACAGGCACTGCCTCCTCTGTGTCCCCCTCCTCCTCGTCTCCCTCCTCCCTCCCTGTGATGTCTCCACTCACACCTGCATGCATACCACCATCAGCCACTACGTCCATCACCACCACACCCACCAGAACAGTCCGCACACGTGCAGTCACCACCCCCACTGCCATTTACACGTCCCCTGTGTCCTCTCCCAGTGTGTCTGTCACTCCCTCTTCCAAGCCACACAAACGCCAGCAGCCACCCACCCAACAGCCATCCACCTCACCACAGCCTTCAGCACAAGCACCTGCACCCAAAGACAGCACACTTGACTCTCCTACAACCACATCCTCTTCCTCCACTCCCATACCCACTACAACTACCGGTCCCTGTCTTTCTAAATTGATTTTCCTTTCCAACCTTGACCTCTTTCCAACAACTGACCCACCCCCTCCATCTCATAAGACTCCAATCAGCACCTCAGCCACCACAAGCCCTGCACCTACAAGGACCATCGTTCAGGGCTATTGGAGTCCACCAGCTCCTAGGGCAGGAACCTCGGCCAGCAGCAAGGGGACAGCCAGCCCACCCCCTGGGAAAAGAACCAAAAAAGGGAAGGGCCGGCACGACAGGCCTGAGACGGCTGCCCCCAAGGACACCACCCTTGCACCGTCACCTGGCCCATCCACAAAGGGAGGCAAGGGCCCAAGAGATTCTGCCAAGAAGGGCAAGGGCAGCAGGGCGGACAAGTCCGGCAGCAGGTGAGCTGCCCAGGAGGGCCCCACCATCCCCATTTGGGGTGTGACGGAGGACACACACGGGCCCAGGACTCCAGCACAGGAGGGCCCCACAAGCAAAAGGTTGGATGGCGACTGAGCGGGAATTATTGGCCCCGCCGTGAGAAGCACCGCTGAAGAGGGCCCCGCCGTGAGCAGCACCGCTGAACAGGGCCCCGCCGTGAGAAGCGCCGCTCCGCTGGGCCCTTCATCTCAAGCACCGCTCCGCTGGGCCCTTCATCTCAAGCACCGCTCCGCTGGGCCCTTCATCTCAAGCACCACTGCGCTGGGCCCTTCATCTCAAGCACCGCTCCGCTGGGCCCTTCATCTGAAGCACCGCTCCGCTGGGCCCTTCATCTCAAGCACCGCTGCGCTGGGCCCCGCCGTCTCTTCACCGCTCCGCTGGGCCCATCCTGTCAAGCACCGCTCCGCTGGGCCCATCCTGTCAAGCACCGCTCCGCTGGGCCCTTCATCTCAAGCACCGCTGCGCTGGGCACCGCCGTCTCTTCACCGCTCCGCTGGGCCCTTCATCTCAAGCACCGCTCCGCTGGGCCCATCCTGTCAAGCACTGCTCCGCTGGGCCCTTCATCTCAAGCACCGCTCCGCTGGGCCCTTCATCTCAAGCACCGCTGCGCTGGGCACCGCCGTCTCTTCACCGCTCCGCTGGGCCCATCCTGTCAAGCACCACTCCGCTGGGCACCGCCGTCTCTTCACCGCTCCGCTGGGCCCATCCTGTCAAGCACCGCTCCGCTGGGCCCTTCCTCTCAAGCACCGCTGCGCTGGGAACCGCCGTCTCTTCACCGCTCCGCTGGGCCCTTCATCTCAAGCACCGCTCTGCTGGGCCCATCCTGTCAAGCACCGCTCCGCTGGGCCCTTCATCTCAAGAACCGCTCCGCTGGGCCCATCCTGTCAAGCACCGCTCCGCTGGGCCCTTCCTGTCAAGCACCGCTCTGCTGGGCCCTTCATCTCAAGCACCGCTGGCCCATTGGCAGGCCCGGACCTGTGTCGGGCAGGCCTTCACGAAGTACTCTGGGCACCATGCCTCCTCCATAACCAGTGGAGTCTGTAATCCACCTGATGGACTGTGGCTTTGCACTCCCCAGGATGGTACAGTGGGCAATCCACCCACTGTAGAGACTTGAGAGACTGTGGCTTTGCACTCCCCAGGATGGTACAGTGGGCAAACCACCCACTGTAGAGACTTGAGAGACTGTGGCTTTGCACTCCCCAGGATGGTACAGTGGGCAATCCACCCACTGTAGAGATTTGAGAGACTGTGGCTTTGCACTCCCCAGGATGGTACAGTGGGCAAACCACCCACTGTAGAGACTTGAGAGACTGTGGCTTTGTACTCCCCAGGATGGTACAGTGGGCAATCCACCCACTGTAGTGACTTGAGAGACTGTGGCTTTGCACTCCCCAGGATGGTACAGTGGGCATGGAGGCCCCTTGTGGATCTGGCGTCGTGGACTCATGTGGCTGAGGTGCCCCCCCTTCCCTTCCCCCTGAGGTGCCTGTGGTTTTATTATCTGATGCCCCAGCAGTGTTCTCTCCAATGGAATCGGGTCTCGTGTGTGGGCTTTGCCCATGTGTTTATGCACATTGGCCCACGAACAATGGCATGTAGCCAATATGTGCCGGACTTTTGGACTATGTAGACATTGTTCATGTTGTAATGTATTGATTTTATAAATTTCATATTTCACTTAAGTTCAAATATGCTTTAATATACTTCCATTTTAATGATCATTTTATTTTGTCTTTGCATTATTCCGGGGGTTTTGGGGGGTGTCACTCTGACTTGTTGCTCTGCATTGGTGTGTGGGGATTTGGGGGGGGGGGTGTCGCGTATGTGTGTGCCCGTAATCTTTTCTCCTCCCCCCTCCCCTGTGTCGTAGGTGCAGTACTCATTGTTGTCTCCTGCGGCGGCGTTCGTGCTCCTGGTAGAGGAGCAGGTAGACAATAGCTGGTAGGATGTTTAATTCGGGTTCCATGCTGTCCATATTCCTCGTGGAGTGTATAGAGGTGAGCGTTTTCCTGTTCGTGGTCTGTTTCCGCCGTGTTTTTATCGGCGGGGCTCCCGCCCCAGAAAAGGTGGCGGATTGGTGGGTCGTGATAGGGTGGGCGGTACATTGTCTGCCGCCGGTCTGTTGGCGGTGACTGCCGCGCTGTTTGTTTGCCCCGCCGTGGCGGTCGGAGTGTTAAAGTGGCGGGCTGTGTTGGCGGTTCCCGCCAGGGTCAGAATTCCATTTTTTTGACCGCCTGCCTGTTGGCGGGTTGGCTGCCGCTTTAACACCGACCGCCAGGGTTGGAATGACCCCCTTTGTCTTTTATTTCAGTTCTTGTGCCAACTTCTTACTACATGGCCTGAGGACTTTGTGCAGAGAAAGGTGAACCCCTTGCACTAGTAGGCCTTGCTGAGGCTTACTTCAACAAATTGGCACCCGAACAGGGACTCATCGGCGACTCGGATGCCCAACTTATTGGTCGCGACGAAGGATTGGGATCTCGCTGCGGACGATCAATGCCTGAGGAGACCTGAGTCTTGGCAACCACAGCGTTTTTCCCTTCTTTCTGATTTGACCATCCAGGTGGCGCCGGTCCTCGACTGAGATCCTTTTTGTTCATTCGTCATGCAGTGACCATTTGGTCGATTTTAGAACTTGGCAGTTGGAACCTGGACACCCTGTGATTAGTAAGAGTTGTTTTACGCCACTTGCTGTGGGTTTTGATGCCTTTGTTTGGTAATGTAGTTTAGCACTACTTACTGTGGCTCTCGTGTTTTGGGTGACTAGTTAATTTGTGTCCTTTGAATTGATATATAAATTGCAATTTATATAGGCAGGTAATGAGGAGAATTTTCTCCAATTTAATTTTGATTTGAACGGCACCTTAAGTGCTACTTTGATTATAATATTGCATATTCTGCTCTATTTTTGGCATGCCTGTTTTTAGCGCACTTCGTAGGATGTGTTGCTTTTGTAATGGTACCAATTTGAGACTGGAAGAATCACAACCGGCACCCCCAGAGGGGACGCCAAATAGAGATATGTATGTTAAACATGGTCTTTCTTCTATAATGTACAGCACATTATGGAATAAATACACTCGTGCGGATCCTGAGTTACGTTGGCCTATGCATGGGTCGTTTGATTTGCGAAAGATTGATTATGTGGAACAATGTATGTGTAAGCGAAAGTCTAGGCAAGATATGTTTGACTGTGTACGAATGTGGGAGAAAGAAGTGCGTGGACGAGTGAAGCGTGAGCAAGCCTTGCTTGAGAAAGAGCAGCGGAAGAATGTATATGTGAAAGCATTGGAAATGAGAAAGAATGAAATAAATGACTTAAAGGAGCTAGAAGAGAAAGACCGTAAATTACAGGTAACTGGCCAATATACCGTTAGGCAACCTCTCTATCCTATCCTTAATAAACCACATGATGATTTGTTGTTATTAGATCGCCCCCCACCTTCGTATGTTGTTCCTTCTGCCCCTCATGAGTTAGTTAAGGCCTCCAGTTCGGAGCAACAGAAGATGCGAGACAGTCGCTCTATGTTGCCTGCTGACCGTGCGTCTGAGCTTAGATCTATTGCTCGTAAAACAATTTGTAGCGTTGTCTCTGCTTCTGAACTTTTAGACAACATGAAAGGGTGGACAGAAAAGGAGCAGCTATATTTTACTGAGGCATTTGGCACAGAAGTTCTTGAACTATATCAGAAAGATTCTGATGAGTTAGAGCCCTATGATGTAGCAGCTGATCATAAGCAAATGCGTGATGGTCTTTTTGTTTTCTCCCAGGTGGCTAATGCAATCAGGCGTTTGGTGACATTATGTGTTACGGCATTCCGCTTGCAAGAGGAGAACAGGGCTGTGGACGTAGTTGCACGGACATCTCAGACCGGTGGGGTGCAAGCTTCCATCTTCGGAACAGATAAGACTATGATAGTTCACGCGAAACCAATGCGGGAGGCCGCGCCTTTGTATATTCCTCCTAAAGGATTGGGTACAAGTGATGATAAAACTTCTGTTGATGCTAAGGGTTATTTTATTTATAATTGGGTGTATACTCCTTGGAATAGGGCAGATGTAATGGCACTTAAAACAGCATTACATGACCCGTGAAAAAATCCAGCCGCCTTTTATGAGGAAGTTGAGGGAGCAATTAGTTCTTGTACTATGACTTTGGCTGACATTGATTTATTTTTCGGATTGATATTACCGCCAGATATGTGGAGAACTGTTCGTAAAATTGATGATCGTGCAGTTTTTGGGGCGTCATGGAAAGAATTAGAACAGATGGACGGGGATAGGGAACCTGCGAAAAGCCATATCAGTTGATTCTAGATCTTCCTGCAGCCATATTAGTTAGGTTAAAAACGATTATTCCCCCTAAAAAGATAGATTGGACTGTTTTAGTGTCTTGTAAGCAAAAGGCAGATGAATCGGTCTCTGATTTCTTTACACGCTTTGAAGAAGCATTTCATGATTTTAGAGGTCAGTTATTGTCAGATGATACGGGCTGACATTTGTTTGTTGATAAATATGTCGCAAATCTGTTACCAGGAATAGCTAGTCGTCTAAAAGCTAGTGAAAGTTCATGGACTACCTCTACTCCGGTTTCTCTTTTGACTATGGCTCAGTATTATGAACGTCAAGAATTAGAAGCAAAAGGTAGCGAGGATAAAAAAATGTAAGAATTAAAGACAAAGGTTATGTTGGCTCAAGCTTATGGTCCACCTTTTAGAGGTAGTGATAGAGGTGGATCTTATGGTTCTTCTTACACTCGTTCGAATTTGTCTGTTGATCAGTGTGCGTATTGTAAGAAATTTGGGCATTGGGCTGCCGATTGTCCAGCACTACGTGTTCAGCAGTGTTCACGTGGTCGGGGACAAATGAGAAATCGCTCAGGATATTCAGGACCAAGAAGAAGCACAAATGATCATGCTAGGGTTGATGCTAATGTACGAGGGCAGGATGGGTTTAACACTTTTGATAGACGGAACCAATACCAGATGTCTAACCATGTGCAGCCTGATTTCCAAGATTCTGCTTATGCATAGGATTGCCTAGGATGGGGTAAGGAATCAGTTGAAGTTCCAGTAGATCAGAGGGGTCCCTATGTTACAGCACATGTTTTGGGTTCTACTGATCAGTTTCTGGTTGATACAGGAGCTACTCGTAGCGCCTTGTCTAAACAATTGATTCCAAGGGCTCCCCTGTCTGGCTTAACCATTACATCGATAGGTTTCGATGGAACACCTTCCCCTAGCCCATTGTCACAACCACTTGCATTCCATGTTGATAGATTTACTGCTCCATGTCCATTTTTGTTTTCTCCAAATACACCAGACAATATTGTGGGTCTTGATATGCTCAAGTATTTCAGGGCTACAATACGATGCTCTCCTGAAGGGGTGCGTGGTATTATAAATGATAATCATCCTGTGATGGAAAGAATTTGTCTTGTTAAAGAGAACATTGCATTAGCTTCACTCCCTAGTACTTTGTGGGCTATTTCAGATACTGATGTGGTACAAATGATTATTCCACTGGTACATATTAGTGTCAAGGAGGGAGCTGAATTGCCACGTTTGCCTCAATACAAAATTTCACAGGAGGGCGAAGAAGCACTCACACGAATTGTGCATGATCTTATTGCAGTTGGAGTTGTTGAGGAAGTTCTGTATAATGTTTGTAACAGTCCGATTCTTCCTATTCTGAAAAAGGATACTGATACTAGGATTTACCGATTCATTATTGATTTACGAGAAGTCAATAAGATTGTGATACCACAATATCCTGTGGTATCTGACATCACAACACTTCTTACTTTGGTTCCCCCAACAGCAACTACGTTCTCTGTGATAGACTTGAAGAATGCTTTCTTTTCGATCCCTATTCATCCTGACAGCCGATATTTGTTTGGTTTTACTTTGAATAAATGATCAGGTAGATTTTGCAGAGTTCCTCAAGGCTATACTGAGAGTCCAAGTATTTATAGTCAAGCGTTAAAACGACAACTTGATTCTTTTGTTTTGCCTGAAGGTGTGGCTCTCATACAATATGTAGATGATATTTTGTTGGCGGCTAATACCCATGAGAAATGTGAAAAGTGCACTTTGTCCTTACTTTCTTTTCTTGCTTCACACCATCATAAAGTGTCACAAAAGAAATTGCAATATTGTAGACCAAAGTTAACCTATTTAGGTCACCTTTTGTCTAAGGAGGGCCGTGCACTCACATCAGATCGTATTCAAGCAATTTTAGACACACCAGTACCCTCTACTCAGAAAAATGTTCGGGCATTCCTTGGTCTTACTTCTTTTTGTAGGCAATGGATATTAGGGTTTTCACACATTGTCAAACCTTTGCTAGCACTTTTGACTAAAGATACTCCAATGCCCCTCCCATGGACATATGAATGTGAGACTGTGAGCTGAACTAATAGCTTTGACACGAGCATGTGAGCTTAGTACTGACTTATGTGTGAACATTTATACAGACAGCCGCTATGCTTTTGGAGTGGCTCATGATTTTGGTTTGCTTTGGAAGGAGAGAGGCTTTCTCACATCCCACGGGATGCAGATAATGCACGGAGAATTAGTGCATAACCTCTTGACTGCATTGACATATCCAAAGAAACTAGCTATTGTGAAATGTAGTGCAGATAAGAAAGTGACCGATAAGATAGGGCAAGGTAATGCTCTTGCAGACCGCGTAGCACGTGAGACTGCGATGCAGAGAAGTATTTCTTCCATGTATGTAGTGAAGTCACAAGCTGAACGTTGGCATAATGCTAGACAAGACGTATTAGATATACAGAAATCTGCTTCTGTGAAAGAACATGAGCAGTGGTCTGAAGATGGAGAATTGGATGATGAGGGCTGTTGGCAGAATAAGCAGATGGATAAATGGAAATTGCCTATAGCTTTTGGACAACCTATGGTTCAGATGGCACATGGGCTGGCACATGTTGGAGCCTCAACAATAACGAAGTTGCTTACGCAAGTTTGGGAGCATCCAGAAATTTCCAGTACAGCTAAGAGAGTAGTACAGTCTTGTTTGATCTGTTTACAATACAATCCTGGAAAAGGGACACGTACTCCTGCGGGAGGGTTTGCTACACCAACTGCACCTTTTGAAGTTCTACAAATGGATTATATTCAGCTTGAACGCTGCAACAATTTAAAGTATGTCTTGGTAGTGGTATGTGCCTTCAGTAAATGGATAGAGGCGTACCCCACAAAGGATAATACTGCCATTACCACAGCGAAGGTGCTTTTGAAAGAATTTTTCCCTAGGTTTGGTGTTTGCAGACTTTTATGGAGTGATAACGGACCTCATTTTGTTGGGGAAGTTATTAAGTATGTCCTGAAAGGATTAGGGATCAAACAGAAGTTCCATGCGGTTTTCCACCCACAATCAGCAGGGTTGGTGGAAAGGTATAATGCTACTTTGAAGCTGAAGTTAGCGAAGATACAGGCTTCCACATCCTTAACTTGGCCGGATGCATTACTGTTGGCATTATTGTCTATTAGGTCAGTGCCACACTCTCGACTCGGCCTTAGCCCATATGAAGTGGTTTTCGGGAGGCCAATGAATATTTGGGGAGTTCCTAAACCAAAATCTGTATATGATGTACCTTGTGTCCTGATGAATGATTATTTGGCACAGTTAACCGACAATTTGGTTTCTATTCATCAACAGGTTCGAGAAGCACTTCCTGACAGATCTACAGGTGAAGGCCATGAACTCCGACCTGGTGACCAGGTGACGATTAAGTCCTTTGAAAGATCAAGCAGCTTGGAACCAAGGTGGCGAGGCCCAGAACAGGTGCTCCTTGCGACAAGGACAGCAGTTCGAGTGACGAACCGAAAGAATTGGGTCCATAGTACTCACTGCAAGAGAGTGCTACCTACCTTGGTGGAACCTGCTGTGCTGACCGATCATCGAGAGATTTTGACTACGGGGAAAGGCCGTGCTATATCACCTGACGAATCTGCAGAGGTCTTCCCGGACCATACGACTTCTGGAGTGTCGCGATATAATTTGAGACCGAGGAAATAATCAGATTTTTTTTTTTTTTAAACTGGTTAAGCTACCGCCCTGGGTTAGTGAAACGGAGAGCCAATGTGGCAAGGGGGGGATCAGCCATGCATTAGAGTAGAGACACCTGTCTTGGCCCGTGGTGAAGAAATCAGCGGCTGCCCAGGGATAAGAGCTCCAACGATTTTTTTTAATTCATTTCTGAAAGGGTCGATTATCACTGTTGCTAAAATGAATAACAAACTGATCATTAGTGCTATGGCGTTTGTTGATGTTTTGGTGGTTATAGCAATAATCACCTGGTTTGTTGAAAAGAAAGCTCCTGCTCGTGGGATTTTTGTTGCCACCACTCCAGTTACCAAAGGATCACTATTACTTTACGCTTCCCTATCAGGAGCAGAAGCACCGTCAATCGTACTTCAATAATACTTTCATTCAGATGTTGCATCATACTCATAATGCTACAAATACTACTAACTGTTGGGTATGTGGAATGATACCTGCGCATCAAAAGAAAGGAGGAACACCTTTCATTCCTCTTCCTTTTTCACACAATGGTTCTTGTGAAGCTTGGTACACGCTTTTGTTTGCATCTGGAAAACGTACAGAGGGCGAACTTCTTTTTCGCCTTATTAAAGTATGCTACCAAGACAAAGATGGGTATCCCCAAGCCAAAGGAACTAAATGGGAATGGGAAGAGTATCAACTGGACAATGTTTCAATACCATATGTCTTCACAAACATAAGAGACTCTGCCAAGAAAGAACAATTTGTGATTTCTGTTACAAAAACTAAAGCAGATTTATGAATACGAAGCACTGGACGAATTCCAGTAGGGATAAGCGATTGTACCTTGATTTTAACTATTGAGGGTGTAAATAATAGTAGTTTTACAGCTTCACATAATACATATTTTGTTTGTGGTAGCTATGGATATTACCAACTACCTGTTGGGTGGTCAGGTGTGTGTTATGTATCTTTTCTATTACCCCCTGTGTTTTTGGCCCCTGCATCGTATCACCGAGATTTTAAACTGTTCAATGACATCATTAACAATAGATATAAAAGGGCAATAAGTACAAATGAGGTAGACCAAACGGATACTAGCCTGCAACAATATGTTGATTTTAATTTAGGGTTGTTCCCCTTTGTGGGTGCTGCGTTAAACAGTAGGAAAGTGAGACGATTGACTAGGGTTGTGGAAGCTGTTACCAATCAGGCAGCTCTGGCACTTGGTAATATTACTGAGGAGCTCCAAATTGCGAGGATTGTAGCGCTCCAAAATCGTATGGTACTAGATGTAATATTAGCTGACCGAGGTCTTGCATGTCGCATCATCGGTAGTAGTTGCTGTGTTTTCATTCCTGATCACTCACCTTCAGTATATGATGCAATATCTAAATTGCATAAAATTGCTGCAGAAATCCACACAGAGACTGGTACTTGGACTTTTTCTGGATGGTTTTGGGCTCTTGTTTCTGCCTGGGGCTGGAAACTACTGACTATCCTGTGTGTAATGATTGCAATTTGTTCACATGCTGTATCTGTATTCAGTGTGCTCAAATGTTCTGCTCCATGTGTATTACTGCTTGTATGCCTACCAAAATAAATATTACAGAAATGAAAGCACAACATATGTTACATGAGGAAATAGCTGAAATGATGAGCATAAATATACAAGATGAATATTTAGATTATCCTAGAAAGACAAATGTCTTCAGCTAATGCTGAAAGAGTCGTCTGTTGTAGTTTAGCAGCGATTGGATTAAGCATTAGCAGAAGACATCTTGTATTTAGTAACTATTGTGACCATTTCGCGGAATCCATTTTGTATTCATGGCAGCCATTTTCTCTGTCACATGCTGCCATGTGCTCACCATGTGCTCTGTCCTACCTTTCTGTTAACTACTCGTGAAAATCTGCCTAGTGACATGTTATATTTAGCATCTCCCACTTTCGCACATGCTCAGTAAGGTCTGCAGCTGTTAGTCCTTGAAAACTGTTAGCTCCTCCTACCTGCCGACTGTGCATTTTCCACATGACCTTACATGTATGCAAGTCTTGCTTCTATAATTGTACCACCTCCTTTTAACCCCTGCGTGGGTATAAAAGGACCATGCTCTCTCAGTTCAGTGTGCTACTTCAAGCATTACCTAAGGGTGCTGTTTGAACTGTAGTACCACCTCATGAGGTTAATAAACTTTGTCTTTTATTTCAGTTCCTGTGCCAACTTCTTCCTACATGGTCTGAGGACTTTGTGCAGAGAAAGGTGAACCCCTTGCACTAGTAGGCCTTGCTGAGGCTTACTTCAACAACTGGACAGTGGTCAGCTGGTCGCTTTCTTCAGGAGTTGGTGCAGGGGACTCTGGTTAGCAAATTTTCACCTGTAGCAAACAGGGAGTCCCTCCTTGAACCAGTTGAAGCCAGGCAAAGTCCTTCTTGTGGTGAAGCCCAGGTGTGCAGCTGGTGCAGTCCTTCTGAGTGCAGGTTCCAGGTGAAGGCCAGGGGTCCAGCAGGGCAGTCCTTCTTCTTCTGTAGTTCTTCCTTGTTGGATGTGGTAGGTAACTGAGGTGTGGGTGCAGGTCTGCCAGTTTTATCCTTGCTCCTGGGTGAAAAGCAGGGGGGTCCTGGTTCTCCAATCAGGTGCAGGGTCCTTCTCCCTGTGATGACCACTTCCTGGGAAGTGTGGCAAAAATCAATCCCAGGAGGCAACATCCTCCAAAAATCCATCATGGCTGAATCTCATTTTTGGAGTTTACATCTGGCTGAGCCCACCCACTGGTGTGGCTAAAAATCATAAACACACCCCTCTCCTAATCTAATCAAGGGGGCACCTAGTTGTCTGGGGTTGCAGGATGTGGGGGGTGTTGCTGGTTGCTCCAAATGTCCTTCTCTGCCTTTGAAGACCAGTTTGGCAGCCCTCCCCCTTCCTGCCTCACCATCTGCTGAGGGGAGATTCCCTCCCACAGGCACATTCCTTTGTGTGAAGCCAGGCCACTTCACGCCTCATCAAGGTAGCCTGGCCAGGCTGCTAGAGGCTGGCCAATCAGAGCACAGCAGCAAAAACAACGCAGGGCTGAAATTGGCAACTTTTCAGGTAAAGTTTAAAACTCTTTACCTGAACAAGTTATATTAAATCCCACAACTGAAAGTTGTGGGATTTATTACAATTAATTTGATACCAAACTCTTGGTATGCATCATTTAAGGAGACTTTAAAAATTTAAATAAAGTCTCCCCATTCTAGCCTATGAAGGCCATTTACTACAATGAGGGAAAAACAAATTTGGCTGTTTTTACCTCACCAGGGCTTATACAACTATTTTTATAAGGTCCCTGCTTATAGTTACATGGCACCCAGCCCCGGGGGCACATAGGGCACACCTTAGGGGTGACTTATATGTAAAAATAAGGTAGTTTAAGACTTTGGAACTACTTTTAATTCCAAAGACGAATTTGCATATAACTTTAATTTAAAAGCAGCCAGCAAGGCAGGCCTGCCTTTAAAATGACACTGGCCACCTCAGCAGTGCACCTATGGGTGACCTATGGGTGCACTACCTATGCTGTGGTCCCCAAACCTACATGCCCTACCATATACTAGGGACTTATAGGTAGGTTAACTTAGCCAGTTATAATTAGCCTACTTTGCATATGGATTTTACACAGAGCACTGGCCCTGGGACTGGTTAGCAGTACCCAGGGCACAATCAGAGTCAGGAAAACACCAGCAAAAAGTGAAAAATGGGGGCAAAAAGTTAAAGGGCCTCTGCAATCAGCCCTGCTTTCTCACAATGAGTATCAAGAGTTAAAGGCAGGGAATGAATCGCGCGTCTTGCCGATTCGAATGCCACCATGTAAATGCCAAGAAATGGTAGCGCACAATGAGTATCAAGAGTTAAATGCAAAGAAATGAATTGCGCGTCTTGACGATTCGAAAGCTACCATATAAATGCCAAGAAATGGTAGCGCACAATGAGCATCAAGAGTTAAATGCAGGGAATGAACTGCGCGTCTTGACGGATCAAATGCCAATATGTAAATGTCTAGAAATGGTCGCGCACACTGTTGCCGACCCCAATCTCAAAAGTCAAATGCCAAGAATGAATCGCGCGTCTCACTGATTCAAATATCAACATGTAAATGCCAGAAACCAAGAGTACATTCACGTGCACAAGGTAAAATCTCCCAACATGAAAACTAGCCCCAAAAACTCGGATGCCTTCGAAAATGGGATCGGGGTCCAGCCCGACCTCCGTCTTACCGCCCTGATCAAGCATCATCAATTCAAATGAAGGGCAAAGGCCTGGAAGATCAAGGTAGGCCTCTGGAACAGGAGCTCAGGAAATTGCTGCTGCTTTGCACCGTGACCTCTGAATAGTGAGCACGTGGAGCTGGGCTGGCTCCCTTATATAGAGTCTGGCCCAGCCCACAAAGCACACCCAGTCATGCTGCAGAGAAAGCTTCTAGAAGGCCCTGGAAAGGGACCACACCCTGACACACTCTGAAAGCCTGCAGCAATACATTGCAAATTAACAGTATTCACAAGCACCTTGAATATAAGTCTTCAGGATTAAACTCTGCAATGCAAAAGGTTAAACAACAGCATATCAACACAATGCATGAATTAAGTTATCTCATAAGTGCTGGGTTTTTGCATTCCAGTCGCCTGTAGAGCGCACATTGCACTGATGTTGACACATGCTGATGTGGGGTGTGTACTGAGTGCATTGTGTATGTGTGCCTATGGTGTAAAAGTTCTATATCTTTCTTATTGGCTTCTCTGAGTATGTGTATGGCATTCTGTTTGCAAAGGATTGCGGGTTGTATAGGGGTGTGTTATATTGTGCAGTGAGTGGGTGTGTCCATGGGGGTATGTATCTCAGGTGGGGGTATTCGATCTATCCAATGTGGTGTGGTATTCTGACTGATGTGGGTTTTGACCACTGTGGGTCTGACAGCCAATGGTATTCCACCATGGAAGTACTGCTGTGGTTATTTGTGGCTTGTAATCTGGTGAGTGGTAATTTGTCAGGCTGGCGGTGCTGTTGGTGGAACTGCCTCTTTTCCATCCTCTATTGGTCTGGCAGTTTCGGATTTTCGGTGATCTTCACAGTGTGAGTCATAATACAGTAGTTGGATTACCGCGAACATGGTGGTATTTTGGCAGCCACCACCTCAGCGGTCTTACCGTCAGACGGCCAAACTCGTAATGAGGCCCTCAACGTCATAGAGCATGTACATGAATTGCTCATGAAGAGCCACTCTAAAAAGTTCTATAACCCTACTCCATCATGGCAGGGCATGTGGACTGGGGTCCAGTGGCCACATCTTGATTACTACCAGTGCGGTAGTCACCCACTGAGGAAAGTGGGAGTCCAATTCAGGTGAATCGTCAATACCATGGAGAAGAGCAAGGTGCTTTGAGGGGCAGATGAGCTGGGGATGGAACTGCCAAAGGCACGTCTACACCTCAGTTCAATAAGATTGTATCACCTGGCAGCTCCGCAAGACATGGAACAGTTTGCAATTAGCTGTTGAGCACCACCAACAGCAGCTATGGGGCTGGAGACCTGCCCAACATCATCTCTTCATAGACTAGTGTCAGTCAGGAAGCACTTTGAAGTATAAGAATTTAAGGCTGGAGTCTCGATCATGAGAGCTGAGTAGCTCAGGGGGGTATGCCCTGCCTCGGATAGTTTTGCATTTGGTTCTTAGTATACCACTTAAGCGAGAGACAAATAGGCTGTACGGTCAGCATAAGCAGAGACAATGTTTGAAGGAGGAGGGGGAGAGGTTAGTTGGGAAAGGGTTAAGGACAGAACAGAGGTGATAGGTGAGCTGGCAATATTTCCAGATGTCTACCTAAGTAAGATTGAACTCTCTTGAGCAAAGGGAAGGGCTTTTGGGTGCTCTCTGCAAGGAGGTGGTAGATCGGGGTCACACCATGAGCATACCACATCGTCCAGTAGAAGGAGGTAATAGCAATGTGGAAGGCAGCATTGTGCCACATTGAGGTAGCCTTGTGGAGAAGCGGATCAATCCTAAAGAGGGTGTGGGCCATTTTCGAAGCTGGGGCTGTGGCTTCCAATATCATTTTATTCTTCCAGGATGAAAAGGATGGCCGGAGTTAACATGGTGAAGTAGGTCAGGTCGAATGTGTTCTGATGCTTCCCAGGTCTCCCGAAGAGGAAGTGACCTAGGACAATTGAAATGCCAAATCATAAGAAGAGATAATCGGAAGACAATACCACCAGCAGTTGCGTTGCCCCAAAACCTGACGTCTTGCCACTCTAAGGCCCTCATTACAACCTTGGCGGTCAATGATAAAGCAGCAGTAATACTGCCAACAGGCTGGCGGTAAATACTGTCAAATTTTGACCATGGCGGAAACAGCTCAGACAGACAGCCACTTTCTCACACTGACCGCGAGGGTGGAATCAACAGGCACCACGGTTGTAGCCACCAACAGCCAGGCGGATGCCAATATTCCGCCCACTGTATTAAGACACCCCAATCCGCCACCTTTTCTGGGGTAGTACCAACGGATTCAAAAGCCTGGTAGAAACACTGCACAGAAGGGAAAGGACTCGCCTGTGGAGACTCAGGGAAGAACCACGATGCCACGATGCCATGGAGCCCAAACTGCACATATTTTCAATGCTGTTCTACGTCCTGCTCCACCACAAACACCAACAACGGCGATGGTGACCACGGTGAGTTCAGCCATCTAGCACACAGGGGAGGGAGGGGCGAAAAAGAGAGTGACACACACACGCAACACGCAACATCCCGTCCCCCAACACCAGACACACAAGCAGATGCAGTAACATAACATATTTAACCCGTAACCCTCAGGAATAATGCAAGGACATCAGGAATAGATTAAAGTGAGTGTAATAAGATAAATAAAGTAGTAATACGTGCATCCAATCTAAAAGTATATACATATTTACAAATCAAGGTACACTGCCCAGTCCTCATTGTTCATGGACCACAGGGCCACATTACAAAGTCCAAGGCCCCACTTGACTCCTGCAACAACACGGAGAGAACACTGCAGGGGCATAAGCTTGAAAATCGTCAGGCACCTTAGGGGGATGGGGAATGGGGGGGCACCTCAGCCGGCAGATGGAACAACACCACTGGTCCTGGAGGGGGCAACATGCCCTGTGCTTGGTCCTGGGGAGTGCAAGGCCACAGTCTCTCAGGTGGGTGTCTTCCCAACTGGTTCTGGAGGGGGCATCGTGCCCTGTGATCTTCATCCTGGAGAAGATTGGGTCAGTGGATGGCTTCTCCACTGGTTCTGGAGCAGGCATCGTGCCCTGTAATGCAGGTCTTGGGGAGTGCAAGGTCACAGTCTCTCAGCTGGGTGTCATACCCACAGGATTTGCAGGGTCAGGCCGCACAACAGCCCATGGATGCAGGACTACACACTATTCGCCGGCGGTGATGGCTGCCAGTGGTGGTGATGCTGATGTTGCAGCTGGTGGTGGGGGGAAGCTCCTGCCCATCCCCTGCAGCCTTGGACGGTTGCCCACTGGTGCTGCTGGAACTGGTGGTGCTGCTGCTGCTGGTGGGGGGAAGCTCCTGCCCATCCCCTGCAGCCTCGGACGGCTGCACCACCATGGTTGGTGGTGTGGGCTCCGACTGAGTCCCAGCACCAGGCCTCTTGTCCTTTCTGCCTGCTGGTGCAGGCCCCTTGCTCTTCCTGGCAGCAGCTGGGGATGGCTCCTTGGTCCTCTTGGCAGCAGCTTGGGGTGGCACATTGCTCCTCTTGGCAGCGGCTGGGGGTGGCTCCTTGGTCCTCTTGGCAACAGCTGGGGGTGGCTCCTTCGTTCTCTTGGCAGCAGCTGAGGGTGGCTCCTTGCTCCTCTTGGCAGCAGCTGGGGGTGGCACCTTGTGCTTCCTTTCAGTGTGGCTGCCTGGTGCCCAGGATCCGTTCCCACCAGGAGTTGCTGTGGACACTACTGGGCCCATGGACTGGGTGGCTGAGGTGCTTGCCTGGGTTACCCTGGCCAGACGTGAAGGATGTGAGGTAGGGAAGAGGTCAATGGTGGAGATGAAAAGCTTGTTAGGGACATTGGGGTGAGAAGAGGGAGAAGGTTTGGGAGTGGAGGAAGAGGGAGTGGTAGTAGGAAGTGTCTGTCTGCTGTGTTTGGGTTCAGGTGCATGGGCTGGATGCTGTTGTGAGGTGGATGGCTGTTGCGTGTCTGAGTGCTTGCATTTGTGTACTTTGGGAGGAGGGGGCACAGACACAGTGGTGACAACACAGGGGACGTGAGCACGGCTGTTGGGGTGGTGACTGCCAGTAAGGTGTGTGTTCTGATAGGTGTTCTGGTGATGGAGGTGGTTTATGAGGATGTAGTGCATGCAGGTGTGAGTGTAGACGCAACTGGGAGGGAGGTGGAGGACGAGGAGGAGGGGGACACAGTGGAGGCAGTGGATGTTGGTATGTCTGCATCTGGATGGTGTTTGTGTGAAGATGTGTGGTGCCTGTGTTTGCCTGTGCCACTCGTGTATTGTCCTGTGTGCATGCTCATCTGCCTGTGTGCTTGGGATATGTTGGGGTTGAGGGGAATGGTATTGGGTAGAGGAAGTTTGAGGGGGGAGTGTGGAAACAGGGACAATGGCTGCCATCAGAGAGGAGGCCAGAGCCTCGATTGATCTATGTTGGGCCACCAAGCCAGTGTGAATACCCTCCAGAACTGCATTGGACTGTTGCATTTGGGCTGCCAGCCCTGGTTGGCATTCAGAATGGTTGACTGCCCAACAGAGATGGATCTCTGGAGGTCAATAGCCTCCTCACTCAGGGCAGCAGGGCTAACTGGGCCATGGCCTGAGGTGCCTGGGGTGAAGGAGATGCCCACACTCCTGGGTGAGCGGGCACGGGAAAGGGGCTCCTCGAAGGGCGGTGCTGGTACGGGGTGGTAGCTGTACCTGTAGCTAGGGTGGGCACAGAGGTGTCCGCCACCACCAGAAAGCTTCCATCAGAGGAGGTATATATGTCTGAACTGTACCCTCCAGTCTCCGCCGTGGTGCTACCATCGCCCTCCCTCCCACTGGTGCCCTCACCGGCGGTGGACTCTGCCTCCTGGGTCCTGTGGGATGCAGCTCCCTCCGTCGACATTGCCTCTGCTCCTCTGCCAGATGATGCTAATGCACATAATGACAGGGTGTCAAAACAAAAAGGGGAGTGGGACAAAGGATACACTTGGTCAATGACTGCACCAACACCACCGTTGGCATACACAACACACTCACACACAGGGAACAGCCCTATTCACTAGTCAATGCACTACCAACAGCACTGCTAGCCACCAGGGCATGGGGAGGGACACTTACCACCAAATGCAGCATACCTGGGGCCCATACACCCCTGCCCAGTAGTGGATGCCTACTAGCTAGGTTGCAGGAATTTCACATCAGAACCTTGCCCAACATGGGACCTACTCTGCAATGTCAGGCCTGGCCTAGGGGCACCCACAGGCACACATTCCCCCACCCGGATACCACCCCACCAGGGGTAAGTAGTAATGATGGGCACTGTACTCACCCCCATTGTTGCTGCTGTGATGCCCCAAAGCGCCCATCCAGCTCTGGATAGGCCCCCACCAGTTTGTGGGCCATCAGGGGGGTCAGGGTTCAATGGGCACCCCTTCATCGTTGGGAGGCCATCCCCAGCTGGGCCTCCGCCGTCTTCCGTGCCCAGCATCTCAGGTCCTTCCACTGTTTCCGACAGTGGGTGCTCCACCTGCCATAGACCCCAGGGTCCGCACGTCCTTGGCGATGGCATGCCATATACCCTTCTTTTCATGGGTGCTGACCTGCAGAGGAAATATACACAGGGAAAGGTATTAGTTAGACCATCCTGCCTGTTACACTCATGGCCCACCATAGCCCTTCCCATCCCCTTACGTACAGACATGGCCCAGCATACATGCTGCATGCTGCCCAGGGCCATCCATCAACCGCCCCTACATGAGGCCTTCACACACATCACTCCATACATTCATGCCCCATGCATCGTGCTCACAGTGTACCCGCCTGTTGGTCTGGAGGCCCATACAGCAGTCTGTCCTGGGGTAGGACCCCAGCCACCAGTCTCTCCAACTCCGCCGAGGTGAAGGCAGGGGCCATGTCCCTAATCACACAGGCCACAGTAGGTTCCAGGCAGGCCATGGATACTAACTGCGTCACAGTTCACAATTGTACATTCAGGACATATGCCACTAATAAATTTTAAAAAATCACATCATGCATTGAACTGTAGTGGTTACAATGTACAGATAATGACCGGCTCCTCACTCTTTCGCCCCATAGATTTCAACCGCTGCTGATGAATAGGAGATGGAGACATACCCCCGGGTACAGACCACTAGTGGACTTGGCAACAATGGAGGACAGGCACATCATCCTCACCTACAGACTTGACAGGGCCACAATTATTGAGCTGTGTGCCCAATTTGAGCCTGACCTGATATCTGCTATCCATCAGCCCACTGGGTTCCCCCCTCTTGTGCAAGTGCTATCTGTGCTCCATATTTTGGCAACAAGTTCTTTCCAAGTGACAGTGGGCTTGGCAGCAGGAATGTCACAGCCAATGTTCTCAATAGTGCTGACAAGAATGTTGTCTGCCCAGATTAAACTCATGTGCATCTACATCGTTTTCCCCCCGGTGGCGGATTTGGCCGCAGTGAAGGCTGACTTCTATGCAAAGGGACATATCCCCAACATTATTGGGACTATTGATGGAACACATATTGCATGTGTCCCCCCCTGGCAAAATGAACAGGTCTTCAGAAATCGAAAAATATTTCACTCGATGAATGTGCAGATGGTGTGTTTTATGGACTAGTACATCTCACATGTCAGTGCTAAGTAACCAGGCTTGGTGCATGATGCTTTTATTCTGAGGAAAAGCAGCATCCCAAATGTGATGGCCCAACTCCAGAGGCACAGGGTGTGGCTAATAGGTGAGCCCTGGTTCCCACCCAGTGGATGTTGGTGTATGGGTATGGTGTGGGCCATAAGGGTTAGTGTGTGGCTAACAGTTGTCCCTCGATATTTGCAGGTGACTCTGGTTACCCCAATTACTGACCCTGTGAGGAATCCCACGACAAGGGCTGAGGAACATTACAATGAGGCACATGGGCAAACAAGAAGGATAATTGAACATGCAGTTGGCCTCCTGAAGGCCAGGTTTTGGTGCCTCCATCTAACAGGTGGATCCCTGTGCTACTCACCCAAAAAGGTCTGCCAGATCATCGTGGCATGCTGTATGTTGCACAACCTTGCCTTGAGACACCATGTGCCTTTTCTGCAGGAGGAGGAGGCTAGAGATGGCCGTGAGGCACCAGTGGACACTATGGACAGTGAATATGAGGAGGCAGCGGATGAGAATGAGGACAACAGAACTGTAGTGATCCAACAATACTTCCAATGACACACAGGAAAGACAGTGTAACTTCACATTTCATTGACAGTTTTATGTTTGACATTGTCACTGGCAGGCTGTGAATTCCTACTTCTATGCCCACTCACTGTACCCTTTGGAAACTCTTTTTGCAGATGTTGGTGCCCCACTATCGATCCTGGTTTGTTCACTGCAGCCAACTACAGGACTTTCCTATGTAAATATTACTGTACAGTTGAATTCCAATGTTTAAACCTTGTTACAGGAATACATACTTAAGTCATTTGAGACACTCCATACTCGTATTTTTTCAAAGTGTGTTTATTGCAGTGCTCTGACGAAAAGGGGGAAGTGCAATGGGCTGGGGTGATGATGGAGGAAAGTCCAGATTAGAGTCCAGTCTATTTGTAGCACAGGTGCATTGTCCAAGGGGGCATAGGAAGGTGAGCAATTGCAGTTCAAGGTGGACAGGTTGACAGATTGGGGCACAAGGGTGACAATTAGGAGAGTCTCATTTCCTGGCGGGGGTCTTGGCAATAGTTTCTGGCTTCTGCCTGGATCGCAGGGAACGTTTGCGGGGTGGTTCTCCTTCTGCAGGGGGGGGGGTGCTGGCGGCCTATTGGTCCTGTGGCGGGGCCTGCTGTCCACTAGTGGCAGCGGAGGTGGAGGGCTGTTCAGTAGTCTCGCTAGTGGCAGGGGCCCGCTGGTGTGACACTGCCTCCCTCATGATGTTGGCCATGTCTGCCAGCACCCCTGCAATGGAGACCAGGGTGGTGTTAATGGACTTCAAGTCCTCCTTGAACCCCAGGTACTGTCCCTCCTGCAGCTGCATGTTCTCCTGCAACTTGTCCAGGATCTGGCCCAGTGTATCCTGGGAATGTTGGTATGCTCTCAGGATCGGGGTGAATGCCTCCTGGAGAGTCGGTTCCCTGGGCCTGTCCTCCCCCTGGTGCATAGCAGTCCTCCCAGCTTTACTGTTGTCCTGTGCCTCTGTCCCCTGAACCGTGTCCCCACTGCCACTGACCGCAGGTCCCTGATTGTCTTGGGTTTGTGGGGTGGCCTTGTGTCCCTGGTGTGGTGGACACACAGCTGATTGACGTGTCCTGTGGACAGAGGTATGGGCACTATGGGTGGGTGTTGTTAAGGTGTTTCCTGACGGGGGAGGCTCTGTGGTGGTGTGTGACTGTGCCTGGGGGACCCACTGTCCGGAGGTCCCTGATGGGCCAGGTTGGACATCCAGGTCCAGGTGAGCAGAGTCGCTGTCATCACTGTGGTCCTCTTCTGTGGAGGGACAGGATGTTGCTGGCACCTCTTCTCCAGTGACATTGGCTGGGATACCTATGGGGATATAAATGCAGTGGTATTATTTCTGTGTGTGACATATTGTGCATGGGTGGGTTGCCCTCTATGGTTGTTATTGCCCTTGCAGCTTTGCTTTGTGTGAGTTGTTAATTTGGTGGGCTATCTGATTGTCTCTAGTGTGCACGCTCCCGTGATAGGTGTCCATGCAGGTCTGTGAGTGGTGTCCATGCATTGGTGGTGCATGCAGGGCTTGGCATTGGGAGTGGGTTGTGATAGTGGGGTGTGTGGGAGGTGGTAGAGTGATGGGAGTGAGGGTGGGGTGGGGGTATGTGATGGCATGCAGGTAGGGGGTGATAGTAGTAAAGAATTGACCTACCAGAGTCCAGTCCTCCTGCTACTCCTGCCAGGCCCTCAGGATGCATGATTGCCAAGACTTGTTCCTCCCATGTTGTCAGTTGTGGGGGAGGAGGTAGTTGTCCACCCCCAGTCCTCTGTACAGCGAGTTGGTGTCTTGCTGCTATGGAACACACCTTCCCCTGTAGGTCGTTCTACCTCTTCCTGATGCCATCCCTTGTTCTGGGATGATGTCCCACGGCATTGACCCTGTCCATGAGCCTCCGCCATATCTCTAGCTTCCTAGCAATGGATATCTGCTGCACCTGTGCTCCAAATAGCTGTGGCTCTACCCGGATGATTTCCTTCACCATGACCCTTAGCTCCTCCTCAGAGAATCTGGGGTGTCGTTGTGGTGCCATGGGTGTAGTGTGAGTGGTGTGGGTGTGTAGGGTGATGTGTTGGGGTATGTGATGTAAGGTGCGTGGGTGGTGTATAGGTGTGAGTGGTATGTGGCTCTGGTTGTGTGAGTGCTCTTGCTGTCTCTCTCTGTTGGCAATTGTTTGTATTCGTAAAGGGTTTTGGGTAATGTGGGTGTGTGTTTTGTAGTGGTGTGTGGGTGTGATGTGTGTATGGGTGTCAGGTGTGTGAAGTTTGAATAGACCAATGAAATGTTGTTTTTTATGTATGTGTGTATTTTGAGCGCAGCGCTATGTACCTCCAATGGTTTACCGCCATTGAATGTCCACCGTGGTGATTTGTGGGTCATAATGTTGTGGGCGTAGTTCTGTTGATGTAACGGTGTGGGTTTTCATACCTCCACTTTATCACTGACCTTTGGGCTGGCCGACTTGTGTTTGTGGCTGTATAGTGATGGATTGGTATGCGTGTGTCATAATATGGTGAACAGATATCCGCCGTGGCAGTGGTATGTTGGCAGCAGTCGTCATGGCGGTAAGTAGGATTTACCGCCAATGTCATAATAAGGGCCTAAGTATATAAACAAATATCTACCTTAGTTCCCCATAGTAGTGCTTGGGGTTTTATCAGAGGCAACATGGAAAAAATGTAATTGTACCTACATGCCACCCTCATTTTCACAGTTTGTGTCCCACCCCCTTTGGGAGAGGTTCAGATGCTCCAATTTAACAAAATCCTAATGAGTCCATTCTCAAAGTGGTAGGAGATTGTCCTTCACCATCCTATGGAGACCAAGGCTTATCCGAATGCCCAGACACTTGTGGCTAGTCGGGACCCATTGCATGTGGTCAGTCTGGGGACATGCTCTGGTCATCCATATCAAGAGGGGTAGGGCCTTGCTGTTCATCCAGTTAATTTTGTATCCTGAGAGACAAGAGAAGCAAGCAACAATAGACAGAGGCCAAACAGGAACACAGCTGGGCAGGAGGAGAAGAATGTCACCAAGTTGAGGAGGGCTTTCACTTCTATGGAACCCACAGAAATCCCTGCACATCATTGCATAAGTGCAGAGCAGTCAAGAGGGGCTCCATCGCCATGAGAAACAGTAGCGGGGAGAGAGGGGACCAATATCATATACCCCTGTGGATCAGAAAATGTCTAGACACAAAGCCCCATAATGGACTGCAATGTCCCGGGTGTCATAAAGAAGCTGGACTTTGAAGATGAAGCCACCTCTGAGGGTCACCCGTGCCAGTACTTGAAAGAGATACGGCTATTCCACATGTTATAAGGCATGACAGGGCCTGCATAGAAGCTCCATTTTAGATAGCGTATTTTAACTTAGCCTTTCTTTATGATGATAAGTTTGTATTCAGCTTATCATTCATGCGATAATCTACTGAGAAAGCACTGCACATGTAGCATGTGTCTTGTTGAGCAGTTCACAGGTGATTACAGAAGTCAGCAGTTTGCTGTAAACAGGTACTTAAGAGGCAGGCTTCTATAGAGGCATTGCAGGCTATTATGTATTTTAAAGATTTATGGTGAATAGTGTTAAAAAAAATATACTTTTGTTTATTTTCCTTCTTTTCTCATGTTTACCTATGCAATATGATTTTGTATACTTTATTTTTGAATAGTGGTGATTAAGATGAAACATCAGATTTTGTATAAAATAAACATGTTGCAGTTGCACTGGACAAGAAAAAATCAGTACTCAGAAAGCATTTGATATCAAATGAGTGTGCTAGTCAGGAAGCAGGGGACATTTCACTGCTTGGGAACATGGTAGATATTAATGAATATTTTAATGGAAAAACAAATTTTTTTTAGATTAGGCTCAGAAACATGAGGAATCCTCAAATTACTGTGAGGTGTATGTGGGAAGAACTGAGACAAGAATGTGGACTGTCTGCAGTGGTTCCTAAACTGTGTGCTTGGTGCTGTGTGCTGTTTGCGGTGCCCCTGGCTAATTTTCATGGTGCAGAAGGGTTCTGCGGCACACAGAATGTGAACCACTGGATTAGGCTACCGCATTTGATCTGCAGAGGTTACTCTTACTATCCGCTCAAAAGTGGAGGTAGTAACAGATAGGAGTGTACCAACGCAATGATATTAGAATGGTTGAGCTGTTTATTTCCTTCACCATTTTTGTAATGCATATGAAAAAACCAAGTTTACAGGGTCATTACAGTTAGGAAATAGAATTTAAAAAAACAAAGAAATTCACTTAAAAAAACAAACATAACAGAGACATTGTAATTAGACTCACATTTTAAACGTACAAAACCATAGCAACTCATCAGTTATAGTTAGAGCTACCCAAAGTAACTAACTCGTGCCCTAAGGGTTCCCCCGCGGTCCTGACACTTTTTAAAAATTATTTATTTTAAATATATTTTTTTAACAAAATGCCCTTTACTGGCTATCTGGTAGTGCAGGGGAATCCTTAAGGTTTTCCTCCCAGTATCATTGATTCAGTAAGCACAGAGCTGCTTCAACATCAGCACCATGCTTTTCAGCATTTCATCTCTGTTTTCTGCACACGGTACAGCTGCAGCCAAGCCACAGCAAATAGCTATGTCCCGGGGTATGCACCCTGGGATTAGCAAAGCCTTGGTGTGGTGGCAGTCTCTTGGGTCATCAGCAGCTCCAGTAGGCGCGGTCCCCCTCCAACTATGCACAGAGCCCACGGAAGGTGGTGGTCCTTGGGGCTTTTTTTTTCCTGTAAATATTTGCCCTCAGGAGTGGTAGGCCCCAGGGCATGGGAGGCCACGCGGCCCGCTTAAAATTCAGTGTAGCCCCTGGGGGTAGTGACTTCTGGGGCATGGGTACATTAGGTACATTTGGTACGTTAGGTATATTTATTGCCCCAGGGAGGTTGTGGACCCCTGGGCAGTGGTGGGGACACGCAGCCTCCCGCATACTTAAGATTTGCCCTATAGAAGTGGTGGTCCACAGGGCAGTAGGGGGGGGGCACATGGCCCTCCAGATATAACTCATAAACCCCCAGGGAGGTGGGCAGTAGGATGGGGCCAGGAGCCCCCCTACTTTTTTTTATACAAAAGCAACCTGGACTTTGCCCACCTGGTGGCATTATAGTAACAAAGCGCGAAAAGCCCGCGCTTTTTTATTTTTTTATTTTACAGCACATCTGTTAATCCACTGTGACTCCGCCTGTAAAAATTTTTTTAAAGTGCTGCTTTTTAGCCCTAAGGGTCACCACTAGAGATAAGGGGTCAGGGTGTCCCTTCCCTGGCCCCTTTCCATTTTGTTCTGGGATTCAGCTGAAGCTGAGTCCCTAGATGGCTGACAATGATTCCTTGTATGAGGTGTTGTCAGCCAATCAAATCTCTGCACAAGATCGGGAGGGGTCACAAATCCTTTACGTCCCTATATATACAAATATGGATTTCCTTAAATTTATCAAAAAGTACTGAACGGATTTACACCAAATAACAAAAAGGTCTCTTTCCGGACCAAGAGATACCTTTCTGCCAAATTTGGTGTAATTCTGTCCAGTGGTTTTTGCGCCATCGCTGTTCAGTTTTTCCAATGGTAATCAACATTGGAAATTATCTAAATTTCACCCCCCGTTTATCTCGGCCCCTGCCTGTCGGATCACCCTGAAATTTTCCAGACAGCAGCTCATGTGACTATCAATTTTTTTGGGAACATTTTGTGAAGATTGGTCAAGTGGCGTCAAAGATATAGACAAGCAAATTAAAGCTTTTTTTAATAGAAACTAGGTCCTAACTAAAAATACTTACTTGTGACTGCCAGTAGAACATATATATGTATATATATATATATATATATATATATATATATATATATATATATATATACACACTACTGGACATCGCCAGTATGTAGTTATAGTTAGGACCTAGTTTTCATAGGAAAAGCGTTTTTTGTTCTGACAATAACATTGTTGCTGTTTCACAAATGTTCAGGAAATTCAAAATTAGTACAACAGTCACTTCTGCTGCCATGTTGAACGTTTTCGGATGATTCATAAAGATGACTACAGCCCAAACCGCAGGACGGAATTACACTAAATATGGAAGAAAGGTAGATCTTGGTCAAGATAGCACCCTTTTTGTGATTTGGTTTAAATCTTTTCAGTAGTTTTTGAGATAATAAAGGGAAAGCAAATTTGTAAATCTGGGGATGTGGATACTCAGCTGATCCACCCACAGTAGATTTGCGGACTCTCGCTCCAAAAGAAGGACCTGATTGCCTGGCTGCAACCTGCAAAGAAAGTTGCTGCTGCCATTTTGTGTATCAGGAAACGGTCCCTGGGGCTGTAATGTAGGCTGCAATTTATATGAAGGAGTCTGGGTAAAGGATCCCTGTCTCCATTTTTGTGCTATTTTGGTGGCAAAACTAGGTATGATGTACAGAAAATTACCTACAAACTTTTTTTTGTTGTGTGTGAGATCCATGGATCTGTCACAAAGTTACACTGGGCGCTGTGGTGAGTGCCACAATGGATCAATGAATCTCGTTGCACGTTAACAAAATATATATACTTGCACACGCACTCTCGGACCCACACAGACGCTAACCCATCCACTCCCAGACCCATACAGGCACTCACACACCCACTCACAGATCCATGGAGACACTGTCACATCCACTCAAGAACCCACAGAGACACAGCCTCACCCACTCACAGACCCATACAGAAACTCACACACCTACTCACAGACCCATAGACACTCACACATCCATTCACTGACCTACAAACACTTTGTCAGACCCACTCACAGACCCAAGAAGGCATTCATACACCCACTCACTGACCCTCAGTGACACTCACACACCCACTCACAGACCCACAGAAACACACACCCACTCACAAACCAACACAGACACTTACATACTCACTCACAGACTCACACAGACATTCACACCCACCCACACAGACCCACACAGACACTCACACACCCACTCACAAACCCAGGGAGACTGTCAAGCACCCACTCGCAAGCCCAAAGAGACACTGTCAGATCCACTCACAGACCCACACAGACACTCACACAACCACTCACAGACTCATACAGACATCTACACACCTACTCATAGACCTATTGAGACACTGTCACACCCACTCACAGACCCACAGTGACACACACACTCACAGATCCACAGAGATACTATTACACCTGCTGACAGGTCCATAGAGACACACACACAAACACACTTACAGACCCACACAGACACTCACACATCCACACACCCACCCAAAAACCCAGGGAGACTGTCAAGCGCCCACTCACAAGCCCAAAGGGACACTGTCAGATCCACTCACAGACCCACACAGACACTCACACAACCACTCACAGACCCATACAGACATCTACACACCTACTCATGGACCTATTGAGACACTGTCACACCCACTCACAGACCCACAGTGACACACACACACACTCACAGATCCACAGAGATACTATTACACCTGCTGACAGGTCCACGGAGACACACACACAAACACACTTACAGACCCATACAGACATTCACACACCCACTATCAGACGCACAGAGACACTGTTACACACACCCACATACCCAGAGAGACACTCACACACCTATTCACAGACCCACACAGATACTCACACACCCATTGAAACACTGTTATAACGACTCACAGAGAAACTCACATACCACTCACAGACCCACAGAGACACCATGACAGCCACTCACAGACTCATAGAGGCACTCAGACATCCACTCAGCAACTATGCAGACACTCAAACACACACTCACAGAGCCACAGAGACCGTGTCAACCACACTCAGAGACCCATGGAAACACTCAAGTACCCACGCACAGATCTACAGAGAGAATGTCAGACCTGCTCACATAGACAGTTACAGACCCACTCTCAAACATTCTCACACACACACTCAAAGACCAACACAGACACCCTCAGACTTAGACCCATGCAAATACTCTCACACTCATGGTAAAATCACTCAGATGTCCAATGGGACATCCTGTAGTGTTGCTGGTGTGTATTAGACAAGTGCTTTTGGTTTGTGAATCCGGGACAAATCTGCAGATCTCAAAAACACTATAAAAAATTGAATTGAAAAAAAAGAAACATCTCTCTTTAGTGAAAGTGTTTAGGATGTGTAGATGATAACTACACACAAAACAGAATTCAGTCTTTTGGGTTCTGGAGGAACACCCTGTTGCCTTTCTTTAGTGAATGAACTCTGTCATTTCTATATGTACCATCCATATCAAAGTGTACATCTTTGTGGTATATAGAACCCATGCTGTGGTCTCTGAGAAATATAGAAACCATTTTATTAACATGTTTCCTGGATTTGTCTGTCTGTGGACAGAATTCACTAGAACACTTCCACTTCTGCCTTTGGCAAATTTTTGAAAAACCAAGGCAGTGTGTGGGAAAAATACCACTAATTTATCAAATGTATCTTTAATTAGGATGCCCTATCCTACCCCAGTAACTGAGCACAGGCCACTGCCACCAATCATGTCTGCATGTTGGCAAGCCATAATTTGTTCAACCAAAGGTAGCAATTGATTCCACGTTAATGTTCTCTGGCCAGTCCAAGTAATATCCACATTAGGCAAACCCAGATACCTGTCAACACCACTCTTTCTAGCACTCTATCTGATCCAAAATACAAAGCTATGACCCACAATTCACACTCTGAGCATTTTGGAGGGAAGCTGGAGTAGCACGCAGTGGAAGGCTACAGCTGAATGAGACAGATTTCCAATGAAATGCAATCAAAAGGGTGGCTAGCATCTCAATTTTGAAGAACAAATTTGATTGGATGGTTTAAATACGCTAGTGCCTGAAAGTAGGTAGTGATAGTAAGGTAAAGGTAAGTACATATGTGATTGGTTTTGGAGAAATAACAAAAAAGTAATGGTGTTTGGCATATGGTTGTAATTGCAAACACTCAACCACACCTGCTATATTTGGTTTAGAAGTTAGCATGCTGCTTTCAGAAAGTGCTGTGCACTGTAACCTACTGCTAGCAAAGGATGTTTGAAATTTGTTTACTGTGGTAACAAATCTACATGAGCATGAGGGGAAGGGAACCCAAAAGAGTAGACTGTGATTATGAAGGAAGAGTGATAACAAAAGTACTGGTGATTATTGAGTGTTTGAGTGCAAATGTGGTTATTTATACCAAATGTAGTATAAATGAGTATGATTGGCTACATAATATAAAAATGGCTTTCAGGCGCCTGTGTGAATTCAGTTCTGCTATGATTGTACATGGGGGCCTGTGGTGAGCGATGTGGTGGAACCGCAAATCTGCCCTAAACTCCCTGCCAAACTGGGCTTCTTCAGAGGGGTGTTAGAAAGGGTTAACAATATTGACCATTCAGAAGCAGTATGTCATAGGCCAAATATGAAGGGAGCTTATGATTTGTTTTTTTGCTTGAGTACGCTTGAATGCAAAGTTGGAAAGGTTGTCATTAATGGTTCCCTTGTATAAGAATGGTGTACATTTCTTGTGCATGGATTTGTGCATTTTCAGTGAGAAAAAATTCTATCTGATAGTGAGAGACAAAAATAAAGACCAATAAACACATTCAACAAGTATATGAATTAGCTGTAGTTGAAAAATTTGTTAGAAAAGGTGTGAGTGTATGTAAGGTGGATGAAAGTGAGCAGGAAGCTTACAAAAAGTAAAAGGGAATATAAATGGAGGAATGTGATAAAAATAAGGAAAAGTATAGTGATCACTAAAGGAAGAACACACATTTGTGAGTAAGAGTGACAACAATGTAAGAGTAACAACAATACAGACACTGACGCAACCACTCAAACACTAATGCATCCAGTAACACACCCAAGCATACCTTGATGTACACACTGACACACCCAGGCACATACTATGTATACACTCATACCCCCAGGCAGATACTGAATCATACGTTGACACACTCATGAACACACTGATGCATACACTAGCACACCCAGGCACACACTGATGTATACATTGACACACCCAGGTAGAAACAGATGCATACACTGATACATCCAGACACACAGATGCTTCCACTAATACACCCATGTAGATACTGACACATGCCCTGACACCCAGGCACAGACTGATGCATACACTATGATACCCAAGTATTCAATGATGCATTCACTAATGCACCTCAGGGTATGCTGATCCATACACTAACACACTCAAGCAGATACTTATGATTACACTTACACACTTAGGTTTACACTGATGCATACACTGATATACCCAGACAGGCACTGATGCATACACTATTACACCCAAGAAGAGACTGATGCCTGTGTTGACATACCCAGACACACATGGATGGATACGCTACTATACCAGGCACTCACTGATGCATACACTGACACACACGGGTGCACATTCATATACATACATATATACACTGACACATCCGGGTACGTACTGATGCATATGCTGACACACCCAGATACACACTGATGCATATGTTGCTACACCCTGGCACCCACTGATAAATACACTGTCACATCTAGGCACACACTGAACCACACAGTAACATAAGAAAGCACACACTGATATATACACTGACGAACCTAGTTACACTGAAGCATACAATGACACACCCAGCCTCACACTAATGCAAACAGTCACACAACCAGGTACACATTTATGTATTGTGAGAAACTGGGGCTGATTGCAGAGGCCCCATAACTTTTTGCCCCCATTTTCCACTTTATGCTGGTGTTTTCCTGACTCTGATGGTGCCCTGGGTACTGCTAACCAGTCCCAGGGCCTGTGCTCTGTGTAAAATGGATATGCAAATTAGGCTAAATATAATTGGCTAAGTAAACCTACCTATACGTCCCTAGTATATGGTAGGGCATGTAGGTTTAGGGACCACAGCATAGGTGGTGCACACCTAGGTGCATTGCTGAGGTGCCCAGTGTCATTTTAAAAGCAAGCCTGCCTTGCTGGCTGCTTTTAAATTAAAGTTATATGCAAATTCGACTTTGGAATTAAAGGTACTTCCAAAGTCTTAAACTACCTTATTTTTACATATAAGTCACCCCTAAGGTGTGCCCTATGTGCCCCTAGGGCTGGGTGCCATGTAACTATAAGCAGGGACTTTATAAAAATAGATTTATAAGCCCTGGTGAGGTAAAAACAGCCAAATTCGTTTTTCCCTCATTGAAGTAAATGGCCTTCATAGGCTAGAATGGGCAGACTTTATTTAAAATTTTAAAGTCTCCTTAAGTGTTACATACCAAGAATTTGGTATCAAATTGATTGTTATAATAAATCCCACAACTTCCAGTTGTTGGATTTAATATAACTAGTGCAGGTAAAAAGTTTAGACTTTACCTAAAAAGTTGCCAATTTCAGCTCTGCATTGTTTTTGCTGCTGTGCTCTGATTGGCCGGCCTGCAGCAGCTTCTGCCAGGCTACTTTAATGAGGTGTGAAGTGGCCTGACTTCACACAAAGGAATGTGCTTGGGGGAGAGAATCTCCCCTCAGCAGATGGTGAGGCAGGAAGGGGGAGGGCTGCCAAACTGGTCTTCAAAGGCAGAGAAGGACATCTGGAGCACCCAGCAACACCCCCACATCCTGCAACCCCAGACAGCTAGGTGCCCCCTTGATTAGATTAGGAGAGGGCAGGAGAGGGGTGTGTTTATGATTTTTAGCCACACCAGTGGGTGGGCTCAGCCAGATCTCTCCTCCAAAAATCAGATTCATCCATTTTGGATTTTTAGAGACTGTTGCCTTCTGGGATGGATTTTTGCCACACTTCCCAGGAAGTGGTCATCACAGGGGGACGACCCTGTCCCTGATTGGAGGACCAGGGCCCCCCTGCTTTTCACCCAGGAGCAAGGATAAAACTGGCAGACCTGCACCCACGCCTCAGATCCCCACCAAATTTCAAGAAGAAAGAACTACAAGGAGAAGAAGGACTGCCCTGCTGGACCCCTGGCCTGCACCTGGACCCTGCACTCAGAAAGACTGCACCAGCTGCACACTTGGGCTTCACCACAAGAAGGACTTTGCCTGGCTTCCACTGGTTCAAGGAGGGACTCCCTGTTTGCTACAGGTGAAAAATTGCTAACCAGAGTCCCCTGCACCAACTCCTGAAAAAGTGACCAGCTGACCACTGTCCAGTGGCCAAAAAGGAGTTTGCGCCAGGTGCATTCTGGGAGTTGAAGTCCGCACTTCCCAAGGACCATCACAGAACTTCTGGACCCTTGGGGTGAGCTGTGGACCCCAAAAGAACCTTAAAAGAACATCTGGGTGAAGCCCCAGAAGTTTGGAAAAGATTGGAGAAATTTTGGAAAAAAGCTCCATAAAGTGACCGACCCGACTCGGAAATTCTAGCCGGCTTGCCTCAACCGCGACCCGGCCTGACTTCGTGGTTCGTCCCGGTAAAGAAAAACATCCAAAAAAGAGACTAAGTCCGAACGTAAAAAGTTGACCGGGACCTTCCAGCCATCGTATCCGAGAAGGGCTCCACGGACGTCGGATCAAGATCCAGGTTTACCCCGGTCGAAGGATTTTCATCTCGAAAAAACGACTAAGTCCGAAGGTAAAAATCACCACCGAGGAAACCGACTTCGCGTATCGGGACAAGGGCTCCAGGAGGTCGGATCCAACTGGCAGGTTCGTCCCGGTGAAGAAAAACTTCAAAATAAAGACTAAGTCAGAAGGTAACTTTTTAACCGAGGCTTCCCGCGACCTGTAGCCGAGCAGGGCTCCATCGCGGTCGGCCTGAAAGTTTGACTTTGTCCCGGTCCTGGTGCAACCAGATGACCCGATTGGCGCTTTTTGTTTCTATGCGCTAGAAAATAATAATACTTTAAAAATTCATATCTCCGGTTCCCCTGAACCGATTTTAATCGTTTTTGTGTCATTTTAAAGATAAAAATATAAGCTATTTTTATAAATTGGTTTTGGATTTTTAAACTGTTTCCTGTGTTTTATTTAATTACTGTTGTGTGATATTTGAATGCTTTACACTTTGTCTCCTAAGTTAAGCCTTGACGCTCGATGCCAAGCTACCAAGGGTAGAGCTGGGATTAATTTACTGAGACCTAACTGTACTTTTGTGGAGGTTTGTGGCTTGTTGCTAGGTGTAGGTACCTACCTGCCCTACCAATAACCCATTTTCCAACATAATTGGAAGCAGCGACGGGATCCTGTACTTGTGTTCAATATCACGTTACAGTTTTAGATAAAACAAATTAAAAATCCTTTAAATTGTCCTAGTGCAAAAATTGTTTTTAATTTTTAATTTTTAATTTTTTTTTTAAATTAATTTGGATTAATTTCAATTATTGAATTTTTGTAATTTTTCTAAATTCTTGTTTCCAATTTTTGCAAAAAGTTTTTGTTGACACAAAACTAGGGAACCATGGAGCTTGATCTGGCTAGCCTACCCACACTGACAGTAGTCCAGCTTAGGGGGTTGTGTATTGAGAGGGGGTTGCCTGCAACCCCTGATCTCAGGAAGCAAATCCTGATTAAATCCCTGACAGCATGGGCTGAGGCCCAAGAGGTAGAGACAGAGGAAGCTCCAGAGGGGGAAGAAAAAGAGGAAGATGCTAACTCTAACCACTCAGGGGAGGGAAGGCATCAGACCCCAAGTGAGGAAGAGGAGGAACGGTCCTCACTGGATACAGTCACTAGGGGCAGACCCAAAGCTAGTGGTAGGAAGAGGGTCCTTTCAGGAGGAGAGAACCCATCCATCAGGGAAAGAGAGCTGGAAGCCCAGCTAGCCTACATAGCTTTGGAAGCAGAGAAGCTGGCCCTAGAAAAGAAAAAGTGGGCATACAAAGAGAAAAGAGATGGAAGCAGCGATAAAGAAGCTGAGGTGTCCATGGGTGGGGGAGTTTGCCCCAGATTACCCAAGGGGGTGGTTCCTGCTTATGTAGAGGGGGATGACATAGATAAGTGGCTAGGGGCCTTTGAGAGGGCACTCCAAATGAGAAGGGTTAAGCCTCAATACTGGGGTTCCCTTTTGTGGGAGTTGGTCCCCAACTCAGGGAGGGATAGGCTTCTGACCTTAAGGGGGGAGGAGGCAGATTCATACCCTAGTATGAAGAGGTGCTTAGTCAAGAAGTTTGGTCTGACCCCAGAGCAATATAGAATGAAGTTCAGGGACACCCAGAAGGTCAGTACCCAGTCTTGGGTTGACTTTGTGGACACCTCACTAAAGGCACTAGAGGGCTGGATTATTGGCAACAAAGTAAATACTTATGAGGGGTTATACAATCTGATCATGAGAGAGCACATCTTGACCAATTGTATCCAAGAAAGGTTACGCCAGCATCTAGTGGACTCTAAGCTGACCAACCCTAGAGAGCTAGGGGAGGCAGCTGATGAGTGGTTGAGAACCAGGGTGGTTGTCAAGTCCCAGGGGGGAGACTCCAAGAAGGGGGGGACAGGTCCCCAAAAACCTAAGGAGGGAGGTGGTAAGCCCACCACAGAGACTCCCTCTGTACCCCAGAACCCTAAGAAGGAGGAGAGTAAATCCCACTCCCAATCTGACATGCAGAGACAGGGAGACCCAGGGTTAAAAAAGCTCTTGGACAGTAGGGCTTGCTTTGACTGTCAGCAGACAGGTCACTTCAGAGGAGATGCAGCCTGTCCAAAGAAAGTGGTTAGCACTGGGCTGTCCAGTGTAGCCATAGAGGAGGGTTCCTCAGATGATGAAGTCCTCCTAGCATTGTGCTGGGAGACAGGACCAGATGGTAAGCTGGTGATCCCTGAGGGTGGGAGTAGGCACTTCCACCACATTCAAGTGAATGGGATCCCTACCACTGGCCTGAGAGACACCTGTGCCAGTCACACTGTAGTGAGTGACCGGTTAGTGACCCCAGACATGTATGTCCCAGGAAAGACAAAGAAAGTCAGGATAGCCACAGGGGAGGTCACCTCCAAACCTGTAGCCATAGTGCCCTTAGAGAGGGAGGGTATCCTTGACTGGATTAGGGTGGTAGTCAGTGCGGACCTTCCCCTAGATTGTATCCTGGGCAATGACCTCCCAGAGGTGAGTCTGGTCACAGATGGGGTGGTCGCCCAGGGCGCCCCCCCAACCCAAAGTCCTGGGGAGTCAGTCCCTACAGTTAGGAGACAGGGGTCCCCAAGAAAAGGAAAGAAGAAAAGGAAGGGTAGGCCACTCTTAAAGAGAGTTCCAGGGAGCCAAAGGCCTTCTGCCCCAGTAGGGGGGGAGCCCAGAGTTGGCACTGGTGAGGCCTCACCTGACCCCAAGGAAGTCCTGAGTAGTCAGGCAGCTGTCCAGATGCAAGGTGATGCCCCTGCACTGACAGAAGGGAGAGTGGAAGGAGGGTGTCTGCCACAGGAGGTGGTAGCCCCCCACTCTAGACAGCAAGAGGGGTGCCAGGACCCCAAAGATGCCCCTAAAGCAGCTCAGCCACCTGTCAGTGGAGAGCTTAGGGTGTGGTTCTGGGTACTGACAGCTGTCAGTAGCCTCTGCTGGGTGCTAGCCTTCCTGGCAGCACTGTACTTGGCCTGGGAGGCAGACCCCCAGGCCAATAGCAAAGTAGGCCCCCTGACCCTGCTGGTCATGGTGGGGTTGCTCAAGTGTTGGGTGACCTCTTTGGGTAAGCTAGGTCTTGCCCTAGCAAAGTTAGGAGTAGGGGAGGTGGGCACCTCACTACTCAAGTTGGCAGAGAGAGAGGAGGAAGACCCCCCTAGAGGGAAGTTTCAGTTTGGGTTGGGTCCTTTTACTGTTGGGATGGCTTCACTACCCAGAGGGAGTGACCCTGACAGGGGGATGTAAGGCAGAGTAGGCCCTGCAAAGGGACAGCCAGTTTTCTTCACTGTCTTCCTCGCCTAACAAGCCAGGAAGACTCTCCCAGGGTTGGGCTGAGTCTCCTGGGCGTGTGGGCTGGGGGGGGGTTGTGTGAGAAACTGGGGCTGATTGCAGAGGCCCCATAACTTTTTGCCCCCATTTTCCACTTTATGCTGGTGTTTTCCTGACTCTGATGGTGCTCTGGGTACTGCTAACCAGTCCCAGGGCCTGTGCTCTGTGTAAAATGGATATGCAAATTAGGCTAAATATAATTGGCTAAGTAAACCTACCTATAAGTCCCTAGTATATGGTAGGGCATGTAGGTTTAGGGACCACAGCATAGGTGGTGCACACCTAGGTGCATTGCTGAGGTGCCCAGTGTCATTTTAAAAGCAAGCCTGCCTTGCTGGCTGCTTTTAAATTAAAGTTATATGCAAATTCGACTTTGGAATTAAAGGTACTTCCAAAGTCTTAAACTACCTTATTTTTACATATAAGTCACCCCTAAGGTGTGCCCTATGTGCCCCTAGGGCTGGGTGCCATGTAACTATAAGCAGGGACTTTATAAAAATAGATTTATAAGCCCTGGTGAGGTAAAAACAGCCAAATTCGTTTTTCCCTCATTGAAGTAAATGGCCTTCATAGGCTAGAATGGGCAGACTTTATTTAAAATTTTAAAGTCTCCTTAAGTGTTACATACCAAGAATTTGGTATCAAATTGATTGTTATAATAAATCCCACAACTTCCAGTTGTTGGATTTAATATAACTAGTGCAGGTAAAAAGTTTAGACTTTACCTAAAAAGTTGCCAATTTCAGCTCTGCATTGTTTTTGCTGCTGTGCTCTGATTGGCCAGCCTGCAGCAGCTTCTGCCAGGCTACTTTAATGAGGTGTGAAGTGGCCTGACTTCACACAAAGGAATGTGCTTGGGGGAGAGAATCTCCCCTCAGCAGATGGTGAGGCAGGAAGGGGGAGGGCTGCCAAACTGGTCTTCAAAGGCAGAGAAGGACATCTGGAGCACACAGCAACACCCCCACATCCTGCAACCCCAGACAGCTAGGTGCCCCCTTGATTAGATTAGGAGAGGGCAGGAGAGGGGTGTGTTTATGATTTTTAGCCACACCAGTGGGTGGGCTCAGCCAGATCTCTCCTCCAAAAATCAGATTCATCCATTTTGGATTTTTAGAGACTGTTGCCTTCTGGGATGGATTTTTGCCACACTTCCCAGGAAGTGGTCATCACAGGGGGACGACCCTGTCCCTGATTGGAGGACCAGGGCCCCCCTGCTTTTCACCCAGGAGCAAGGATAAAACTGGCAGACCTGCACCCACGCCTCAGATCCCCACCAAATTTCAAGAAGAAAGAACTACAAGGAGAAGAAGGACTGCCCTGCTGGACCCCTGGCCTGCACCTGGACCCTGCACTCAGAAAGACTGCACCAGCTGCACACTTGGGCTTCACCACAAGAAGGACTTTGCCTGGCTTCCACTGGTTCAAGGAGGGACTCCCTGTTTGCTACAGGTGAAAAATTGCTAACCAGAGTCCCCTGCACCAACTCCTGAAAAAGTGACCAGCTGACCACTGTCCAGTGGCCAAAAAGGAGTTTGCGCCAGGTGCATTCTGGGAGTTGAAGTCCGCACTTCCCAAGGACCATCACAGAACTTCTGGACCCTTGGGGTGAGCTGTGGACCCCAAAAGAACCTTAAAAGAACATCTGGGTGAAGCCCCAGAAGTTTGGAAAAGATTGGAGAAATTTTGGAAAAAAGCTCCATAAAGTGACCGACCCGACTCGGAAATTCTAGCCGGCTTGCCTCAACCGCGACCCGGCCTGACTTCGTGGTTCGTCCCGGTAAAGAAAAACATCCAAAAAAGAGACTAAGTCCGAACGTAAAAAGTTGACCGGGACCTTCCAGCCATCGTATCCGAGAAGGGCTCCACGGACGTCGGATCAAGATCCAGGTTTACCCCGGTCGAAGGATTTTCATCTCGAAAAAACGACTAAGTCCGAAGGTAAAAATCACCACCGAGGAAACCGACTTCGCGTATCGGGACAAGGGCTCCAGGAGGTCGGATCCAACTGGCAGGTTCGTCCCGGTGAAGAAAAACTTCAAAATAAAGACTAAGTCAGAAGGTAACTTTTTAACCGAGGCTTCCCGCGACCTGTAGCCGAGCAGGGCTCCATCGCGGTCGGCCTGAAAGTTTGACTTTGTCCCGGTCCTGGTGCAACCAGATGACCCGATTGGCGCTTTTTGTTTCTATGCGCTAGAAAATAATAATACTTTAAAAATTCATATCTCCGGTTCCCCTGAACCGATTTTAATCGTTTTTGTGTCATTTTAAAGATAAAAATATAAGCTATTTTTATAAATTGGTTTTGGATTTTTAAACTGTTTCCTGTGTTTTATTTAATTACTGTTGTGTGATATTTGAATGCTTTACACTTTGTCTCCTAAGTTAAGCCTTGACGCTCGATGCCAAGCTACCAAGGGTAGAGCTGGGATTAATTTACTGAGACCTAACTGTACTTTTGTGGAGGTTTGTGGCTTGTTGCTAGGTGTAGGTACCTACCTGCCCTACCAATAACCCATTTTCCAACATAATTGGAAGCAGCGACGGGATCCTGTACTTGTGTTCAATATCACGTTACAGTTTTAGATAAAACAAATTAAAAATCCTTTAAATTGTCCTAGTGCAAAAATTGTTTTTAATTTTTAATTTTTAATTTTTTTTTAAATTAATTTGGATTAATTTCAATTATTGAATTTTTGTAATTTTTCTAAATTCTTGTTTCCAATTTTTGCAAAAAGTTTTTGTTGACACAAAACTAGGGAACCATGGAGCTTGATCTGGCTAGCCTACCCACACTGACAGTAGTCCAGCTTAGGGGGTTGTGTATTGAGAGGGGGTTGCCTGCAACCCCTGATCTCAGGAAGCAAATCCTGATTAAATCCCTGACAGCATGGGCTGAGGCCCAAGAGGTAGAGACAGAGGAAGCTCCAGAGGGGGAAGAAAAAGAGGAAGATGCTAACTCTAACCACTCAGGGGAGGGAAGGCATCAGACCCCAAGTGAGGAAGAGGAGGAACGGTCCTCACTGGATACAGTCACTAGGGGCAGACCCAAAGCTAGTGGTAGGAAGAGGGTCCTTTCAGGAGGAGAGAACCCATCCATCAGGGAAAGAGAGCTGGAAGCCCAGCTAGCCTACATAGCTTTGGAAGCAGAGAAGCTGGCCCTAGAAAAGAAAAAGTGGGCATACAAAGAGAAAAGAGATGGAAGCAGCGATAAAGAAGCTGAGGTGTCCATGGGTGGGGGAGTTTGCCCCAGATTACCCAAGGGGGTGGTTCCTGCTTATGTAGAGGGGGATGACATAGATAAGTGGCTAGGGGCCTTTGAGAGGGCACTCCAAATGAGAAGGGTTAAGCCTCAATACTGGGGTTCCCTTTTGTGGGAGTTGGTCCCCAACTCAGGGAGGGATAGGCTTCTGACCTTAAGGGGGGAGGAGGCAGATTCATACCCTAGTATGAAGAGGTGCTTAGTCAAGAAGTTTGGTCTGACCCCAGAGCAATATAGAATGAAGTTCAGGGACACCCAGAAGGTCAGTACCCAGTCTTGGGTTGACTTTGTGGACACCTCACTAAAGGCACTAGAGGGCTGGATTATTGGCAACAAAGTAAATACTTATGAGGGGTTATACAATCTGATCATGAGAGAGCACATCTTGACCAATTGTATCCAAGAAAGGTTACGCCAGCATCTAGTGGACTCTAAGCTGACCAACCCTAGAGAGCTAGGGGAGGCAGCTGATGAGTGGTTGAGAACCAGGGTGGTTGTCAAGTCCCAGGGGGGAGACTCCAAGAAGGGGGGGACAGGTCCCCAAAAACCTAAGGAGGGAGGTGGTAAGCCCACCACAGAGACTCCCTCTGTACCCCAGAACCCTAAGAAGGAGGAGAGTAAATCCCACTCCCAATCTGACATGCAGAGACAGGGAGACCCAGGGTTAAAAAAGCTCTTGGACAGTAGGGCTTGCTTTGACTGTCAGCAGACAGGTCACTTCAGAGGAGATGCAGCCTGTCCAAAGAAAGTGGTTAGCACTGGGCTGTCCAGTGTAGCCATAGAGGAGGATTCCTCAGATGATGAAGTCCTCCTAGCATTGTGCTGGGAGACAGGACCAGATGGTAAGCTGGTGATCCCTGAGGGTGGGAGTAGGCACTTCCACCACATTCAAGTGAATGGGATCCCTACCACTGGCCTGAGAGACACCTGTGCCAGTCACACTGTAGTGAGTGACCGGTTAGTGACCCCAGACATGTATGTCCCAGGAAAGACAAAGAAAGTCAGGATAGCCACAGGGGAGGTCACCTCCAAACCTGTAGCCATAGTGCCCTTAGAGAGGGAGGGTATCCTTGACTGGATTAGGGTGGTAGTCAGTGCTGACCTTCCCCTAGATTGTATCCTGGGCAATGACCTCCCAGAGGTGAGTCTGGTCACAGATGGGGTGGTCGCCCAGGGCGCCCCCCCAACCCAAAGTCCTGGGGAGTCAGTCCCTACAGTTAGGAGACAGGGGTCCCCAAGAAAAGGAAAGAAGAAAAGGAAGGGTAGGCCACTCTTAAAGAGAGTTCCAGGGAGCCAAAGGCCTTCTGCCCCAGTAGGGGGGGAGCCCAGAGTTGGCACTGGTGAGGCCTCACCTGACCCCAAGGAAGTCCTGAGTAGTCAGGCAGCTGTCCAGATGCAAGGTGATGCCCCTGCACTGACAGAAGGGAGAGTGGAAGGAGGGTGTCTGCCACAGGAGGTGGTAGCCCCCCACTCTAGACAGCAAGAGGGGTGCCAGGACCCCAAAGATGCCCCTAAAGCAGCTCAGCCACCTGTCAGTGGAGAGCTTAGGGTGTGGTTCTGGGTACTGACAGCTGTCAGTAGCCTCTGCTGGGTGCTAGCCTTCCTGGCAGCACTGTACTTGGCCTGGGAGGCAGACCCCCAGGCCAATAGCAAAGTAGGCCCCCTGACCCTGCTGGTCATGGTGGGGTTGCTCAAGTGTTGGGTGACCTCTTTGGGTAAGCTAGGTCTTGCCCTAGCAAAGTTAGGAGTAGGGGAGGTGGGCACCTCACTACTCAAGTTGGCAGAGAGAGAGGAGGAAGACCCCCCTAGAGGGAAGTTTCAGTTTGGGTTGGGTCCTTTTACTGTTGGGATGGCTTCACTACCCAGAGGGAGTGACCCTGACAGGGGGATGTAAGGCAGAGTAGGCCCTGCAAAGGGACAGCCAGTTTTCTTCACTGTCTTCCTCGCCTAACAAGCCAGGAAGACTCTCCCAGGGTTGGGCTGAGTCTCCTGGGCGTGTGGGCTGGGGGGGGGTTGTGTGAGAAACTGGGGCTGATTGCAGAGGCCCCATAACTTTTTGCCCCCATTTTCCACTTTATGCTGGTGTTTTCCTGACTCTGATGGTGCTCTGGGTACTGCTAACCAGTCCCAGGGCCTGTGCTCTGTGTAAAATGGATATGCAAATTAGGCTAAATATAATTGGCTAAGTAAACCTACCTATAAGTCCCTAGTATATGGTAGGGCATGTAGGTTTAGGGACCACAGCATAGGTGGTGCACACCTAGGTGCATTGCTGAGGTGCCCAGTGTCATTTTAAAAGCAAGCCTGCCTTGCTGGCTGCTTTTAAATTAAAGTTATATGCAAATTCGACTTTGGAATTAAAGGTACTTCCAAAGTCTTAAACTACCTTATTTTTACATATAAGTCACCCCTAAGGTGTGCCCTATGTGCCCCTAGGGCTGGGTGCCATGTAACTATAAGCAGGGACTTTATAAAAATAGATTTATAAGCCCTGGTGAGGTAAAAACAGCCAAATTCGTTTTTCCCTCATTGAAGTAAATGGCCTTCATAGGCTAGAATGGGCAGACTTTATTTAAAATTTTAAAGTCTCCTTAAGTGTTACATACCAAGAATTTGGTATCAAATTGATTGTTATAATAAATCCCACAACTTCCAGTTGTTGGATTTAATATAACTAGTGCAGGTAAAAAGTTTAGACTTTACCTAAAAAGTTGCCAATTTCAGCTCTGCATTGTTTTTGCTGCTGTGCTCTGATTGGCCAGCCTGCAGCAGCTTCTGCCAGGCTACTTTAATGAGGTGTGAAGTGGCCTGACTTCACACAAAGGAATGTGCTTGGGGGAGAGAATCTCCCCTCAGCAGATGGTGAGGCAGGAAGGGGGAGGGCTGCCAAACTGGTCTTCAAAGGCAGAGAAGGACATCTGGAGCACACAGCAACACCCCCACATCCTGCAACCCCAGACAGCTAGGTGCCCCCTTGATTAGATTAGGAGAGGGCAGGAGAGGGGTGTGTTTATGATTTTTAGCCACACCAGTGGGTGGGCTCAGCCAGATCTCTCCTCCAAAAATCAGATTCATCCATTTTGGATTTTTAGAGACTGTTGCCTTCTGGGATGGATTTTTGCCACACTTCCCAGGAAGTGGTCATCACAGGGGGACGACCCTGTCCCTGATTGGAGGACCAGGGCCCCCCTGCTTTTCACCCAGGAGCAAGGATAAAACTGGCAGACCTGCACCCACGCCTCAGATCCCCACCAAATTTCAAGAAGAAAGAACTACAAGGAGAAGAAGGACTGCCCTGCTGGACCCCTGGCCTGCACCTGGACCCTGCACTCAGAAAGACTGCACCAGCTGCACACTTGGGCTTCACCACAAGAAGGACTTTGCCTGGCTTCCACTGGTTCAAGGAGGGACTCCCTGTTTGCTACAGGTGAAAAATTGCTAACCAGAGTCCCCTGCACCAACTCCTGAAAAAGTGACCAGCTGACCACTGTCCAGTGGCCAAAAAGGAGTTTGCGCCAGGTGCATTCTGGGAGTTGAAGTCCGCACTTCCCAAGGACCATCACAGAACTTCTGGACCCTTGGGGTGAGCTGTGGACCCCAAAAGAACCTTAAAAGAACATCTGGGTGAAGCCCCAGAAGTTTGGAAAAGATTGGAGAAATTTTGGAAAAAAGCTCCATAAAGTGACCGACCCGACGCGGAAATTCTAGCCGGCTTGCCTCAACCGCGACCCGGCCTGACTTCGTGGTTCGTCCCGGTAAAGAAAAACATCCAAAAAAGAGACTAAGTCCGAACGTAAAAAGTTGACCGGGACCTTCCAGCCATCGTATCCGAGAAGGGCTCCACGGACGTCGGATCAAGATCCAGGTTTACCCCGGTCGAAGGATTTTCATCTCGAAAAAACGACTAAGTCCGAAGGTAAAAATCACCACCGAGGAAACCGACTTCGCGTATCCGGACAAGGGCTCCAGGAGGTCGGATCCAACTGGCAGGTTCGTCCCGGTGAAGAAAAACTTCAAAATAAAGACTAAGTCAGAAGGTAACTTTTTAACCGAGGCTTCCCGCGACCTGTAGCCGAGCAGGGCTCCATCGCGGTCGGCCTGAAAGTTTGACTTTGTCCCGGTCCTGGTGCAACCAGATGACCCGATTGGCGCTTTTTGTTTCTATGCGCTAGAAAATAATAATACTTTAAAAATTCATATCTCCGGTTCCCCTGAACCGATTTTAATCGTTTTTGTGTCATTTTAAAGATAAAAATATAAGCTATTTTTATAAATTGGTTTTGGATTTTTAAACTGTTTCCTGTGTTTTATTTAATTACTGTTGTGTGATATTTGAATGCTTTACACTTTGTCTCCTAAGTTAAGCCTTGACGCTCGATGCCAAGCTACCAAGGGTAGAGCTGGGATTAATTTACTGAGACCTAACTGTACTTTTGTGGAGGTTTGTGGCTTGTTGCTAGGTGTAGGTACCTACCTGCCCTACCAATAACCCATTTTCCAACATGTATATACTGACACATCAAGGCACACACTCATGCATACACTGGCACAGCCAGATACACACCTAAACATACACTGACACACCCAGACATGCACTGATGAATACAGTAACACACTCAGGCACACAATGGCATTCAATATTAGAGCCAGGGATACACTGATACATACACTGACATGCCCAAGCATTCACTGATTTAAACATGGAAAGTAAAATACTTAGAGTTGGTATAATATAGTGACATAACTGTTTTAGGTTCCTAAATGCTTACATTATTTAATGTAATAGTATATATAATGAAAAGGTAAACATATTGATTATCTTTTTTGTTTCCAGACATCTTGTACTTAAAAACAGACAGGTGCAATGCCGAAAAAACAGAATGAAGAAATAAACAGAAGAAAGCATACATATATTTCCTTACAGCTGAGAAGGAAAAAGAACATAGGCCCTCATTATGACATTGGCGGCAAATGCCGTCTACCTCCACAGCGACAGACACCAACATACCGTCCCTGTGGCTGCCAACCGCATTATGACCGTAGGCAGAATTCTGCCAGAAGGCTGGCGGAATTCCATCGACCGTCATACGGCGGACGGCGGTAAGATGGCGCTGCTGCCAGCAATAGTGCCACGCCAGCAAGACACCGCCTACCATATCATGTTCCATGATACGGCCTGGCGGTGTTTTGCTGACAGACGCTGCTTCTGGCAACAACGCTGCTTCCTGTCTCCTGCCGGAGGACCCCCTGCAAGCAGGTGAGTTGGGTTCTCCGACAGGAGAGGGGGGTGAGGGGGGTTGTGCGGGGGTGTTGTGTGTGTGTGTGGGAGGTGTCTGTTTTTGTATGTGGGTGTGAGTCGCATGGAATGCGTGCGTCAATGACTGAATGTGAATGTACGTGTATGTTGTGTGTTGTGAATGCATGTGTGCAACAATGTATGTTAGTGTGTGTTGCATTGTGTGGGTATGTATGTGTGCATGCGTGGGTGGATGTGGGTATGCATGTGTGTCTGAGTGTGTATGTGTTGATGTCAGGGGGGTCAAGAGGGAGAGGGCTCTGGGAAGGGGAGCGTGGGAGACCCCTATCAGTACTGGGGGAGTAATTCCCTGGCACTGATAGTGCCTACCGCCATGGTTTTTGTGGTGGTAAGATTGCCACGAAAACCATGGCGGTAGGCAGGGTCATAATCCCCAGGGTGGGATTGTGACTGCTGCCTGGCTGGAGACCGAAGTCTCAAGCCCAGCGGCTGTTACCACCCTGGCGGACGGAGTGGTACATTGGTGGTTTGGCTTGAGCCAAACCGCCAATGTCATAATTTGGGGAGAAGTACCGCCAGCCTGTTGGCATTACCTTTCCCCAATTTACCGCTGACCGCCAGGGTTGTAATGACTCCCATAGGTCCTCATTATGGACTTGGTGGTCTGGGCCACCATGCCAGCGGTGTAGGGAAACCCCGCCATCCGGCATGGCGGCCCAGACTGCCACATAATAATGACAGGGAGGGCCGCCTATCCACCGCCAGGTTGCCTCCGACAGGCAGCCTGGCGGTGGTCGGCATAATTCTCCGACAGGGCAGTGCTGCTGCCCCTTGGATAATGATCCCAGTTCCACCACCTTTTCCATGGTGGGTTTCCCTGCCAGGGAAAGGCTGGTGGAAGGGGTGCTCCAGGGCCACTTGGCATGGGCAGTGCAGGGGCCCCTATGCAGTGCCCCATTGCGCAGGTCACCAATTTACGGGCAGTTATCTGCGCGACGGGTGCAGCTGCACCCACCGCACAGAGGCATTGACGGCGGCTCCATGTGGAGCCACCGGCAATGTCCTGGACAGGCATTCTGCTGGGCCGGTGGGCGGAAACAATGTTTCCGCCCGCTGGCCCAGCAGAATGTTCATAATACGGCCGGTGGGGCTCCAGGGGGGCTGGAGGTCACTGGAAAGACCGTCAGCATGAACACAGTGGTAGAAACCGCTGTGTTCATAATGACCCCCAAAATGTTCAGAATTTGGTTAAAGAGAAAAGACTATGAGGCAGTATAAAAGGAGACGACCAACAGTGAAACAAAAACAACATATTAAGAATGTAGTTGATAATGCATTTTTCCTGGAGAAGAAACTGTTTCTTTTGCTATTGAACAGAATGAGAACACTGGATAAAACAGTACTGTCTATGAAGAGGAGAAACCAAAAGAAAGGACTTGTGAATAGGAGTAAGTTTTGTAAATTTTTTAGGCGACAATGGAAGCATACATCCTTTACTGAACCTTTCTTTAATGAAGAAAGCTACTTCCAAGAGAACACATTGATACATGCAGTTGAAACACCTGGTCGATGCTATGAGGTCAAAGATGATAGTCCTATTGCAATAGAGGAGATGGTTCATAGGAATGTAGATAAAGTGATAGCTAAAGAGCTACAAGGAAAGTGTAGACAGGCCCCTGTATACAAATGGAACTGTTAGTAGTATTTGCAGTGTTCGTCAGTAATCAATGGAAACATTGAAAACTTTCCTTTTGAATTTCCATGCAGAAACACGTGACGGAAAATTTGAATTTTCCAAGTATTAAATCCATGTAAAGTAAGGAAATATACTATTTTACAAGGACATTCACTTGTGTGTCCATTAAAGAAAGTGCAGAAGCATCTTTTATCACTTTAGAATGTTGACTGTTCATCACCCTAAAATGAGAAATCTAGCTAGGAGACTTTACTTTGTGAAAACTCCTGCATTATGTTTAGGAGAGATGAATATAGCTCTATTGCATGGGAGATTAGCAGAGGTAGAAAAGTCTGTGAAGATGTTCAGTTCCATTTCCTTGTTACAGAAGAAAGGAGTCTATGGAAAATGAGGAGTTAGTACTGGAGGTGTAGAGGAACAGGACACAAGTATTAGTATTGAAAACTTTACACAAGAAATGGAAAGTTTAACATAGTTTCCTCAGAGAAACTAAGCTGTGGCTCTCATTAGGGGTGTGGCAGTCTTAAGACTGCCACAACCGCTGTGTCAGTCTTACAACTGCGGAACCGGCGGTGAAGATCATCACATTACAAGTTTGCTGGTTTGGCCAAAGCCAAACCGCCTGATCGCTGCCGGCCCGCTGGTGCGGTCGTACAGAAGTGGCCGGTGGTGAGCTCCTCCGGGCCAGCGACAGGCCTCAGACCGCCGCCCGAATTAGGAGGCAGCATACCACCAAGTTTTTCACAGCAGTTGTACCACCACAAAAAGCCTGGCGGTAATGCACCCGGTGATAGGAATCTTCCTCCCTGTTGCCGGGAGACCCACGCCCACATGTCCACACACCCGAACACATGCACCCACACACATGCACACTCTTACAAACACGTACCCCACTCACCCCTGCACTCGCTACATACACCCCATTTACTCGGAGACACACTCAAACATGCACACTGAAATCCAATTCATGCACTTACACCTCTCAGGCACACCCATGCAAATGCACACACACACACAAACATCCCCATTCATGCACACACACAAACATAAACATTCACATTCAATCACATACATGCACGCATTCACCATCTCACTCCCCCTACACATGCATGCATGCATTCACCACCCCTCCACAGACTAGCACTCATACTACAATCCAACCACATACAGGCATGCATATACCACCCACCTGCCCCACCCACATACACACACTCATGCTACAGCCCCCTCCCCCTCCGCATACTATACCCATCTCCCCCCTCTACATACACGCACACATTCACCACCATCCTGCCTCCTCTGCATACATGCATGCATACACCACCCCCTCCCCATCTGCATACGTGCACTCATTCCACACCCCCTGCGCATACTCGCACTCACACATGTAGACAGCCCCCTTAACCTCCTGCATTCAAACTACCACACACGCAGTCACTCATGCACACAGACACACATACACAGACACCTCCCCGTCAGATGATCACCTTTTCCGTCGAGGAGGTCGTCCAGGAGGGGATGTGTCCTGGTGCTTCCACCGCCGGCATCACACCGCCTTCAGGACACCATTTGCTATATTTCAGCTAATAATATGGCGGGTGGAGTCTTGTTGGCGTGGAGGACTGGTGGTGAAACCACCTCTTCAACTCCATTGGCCAGGCCTACGGAGTCGGACTTCTGCCCATAAATCGGTAGAAGTTCAAACATGACTAATATGGTAGTCAGGAAACCATCAGCCCTGGCTATCTGTTGACTGCACTGGCTTCGGTGGTCTGCTTAAAAGACCACCAAAGCCATAATGAGGCCCTATGTTTGTATTTTTTGTTGATTCATGCATTACAAAAGTCAAACTTGCAAAATGTTTGTTTTCTCAAAAACTGAACAGGAGAACACAGATAAGTGGCAAGAATTTGCACTATATTTTCAGAGGGATGTGTTGATTTGTCAACACAGCAAATTATATGTAAGTATTTCGATGATAAATTAGAGGGAATTAAAATGCCTGCCAGGATACTACATAGGAGTTTAGAATTGGTTTCAATTTCGAAGAACTTAAAGCCTTAAATATTTAGGAATCAATTCTCATACAATTTATGCACCCTTTTCAAGCAATAGTTCATATGGGACCAAAAACTTGATACCTACCACCAACAGAGCTGCAGAAAGACATTACTGGCCTGAATCTTCTAATTTTCTTATTGAAGACTTATTTATGGAGTTGTTCTATGAGACTACGGTTGCTTCAGAATGCCTTTTATAAGCCATTTTATATGGATTTGGATGTTATGACTCCAAAATTATTTTCTTCTGGCTCACTCAATGCGGGCATTCCACAGGGTGCTACTTCCTCAATGGAAGTTGAGGCTCTTGACCATACCTGTTCCTTTGATTTACTCACTGAGACTTTAGTGGTTTTGTCATCTTCAGATGCAGAATCCCTCCTGGATTCCATTGCCACTGATGTTATGGATTATGGGTGCCTTCAAAAATTCTGCCCTTGTTTTAAGCAAATTGTTATGTTTTAATCAGTCCCTTTTATGGCTTGCTTGATATTCTTGTTGGTGTGAACATTTTAATACTTTTAGTGTTTTATGTAGCATAGTTTTTAGAATCTATCTTTTTCACTGGCAAGGAGAATGTGTTGTGAGGACCTTTTGGATTCAAGTTGGTTTACCCGGTTTTTAGCTTCATTTTATATTTCATTTTTTTTCGTATTAGCTTCAGCGCTTTTAGCAATCACATTTATACTCATTACCTGCATGATATTCTTCTAGGAATATGTGGTACCAATTGCTCGTTTAGTTAGCATTTGTACGACATGCAATCAGTACTTTCCTTTCAAGGCTAGAAACACTGTAAACAAAATCCCAGTTCTAGTGCTGCCTATTCAGGAGACAGCTTCTAACATCAAGAAACAGCATTGCATCAGAGCTGTGCTTCCAACACAGTGTTGCTTTATTATATGAATGGTGCACTGACCTGGAAGGGGCAGAGGGAATTCCAGGCAACACCATCCTGGCATGAAAGCTGTGTTCAACATGCAACTCTGCTGGAGCTAATCTACCAGCTTCCCGAGAGGATTGCCATCTACACTGGGGGCTAACTCACACTGTTGTCAGGACTGGGATAAATCTCTTAGAGTTAGCCAGGTAGAAGGGTACACCCGTTATGCTCTCAGTATAGTGTTAGGTAGGAACCTCTAGAATCTCATTCACCATGGTTGGATGTTTAGTTTCTTTACCATCTTCATAATGCTGATTACTTTGCTTTGTGTCATCTGCCTGATTATCGCAACTCATTCTCTTTGTGTCAGATTATGATTGTTTCAATAAATATATTGAAACCTTATTTTGTATCTCTCATGTTTCGCCTGGGCATGCATGAGTAATACAATGAAAGGATAAGATCTATTCTCACAACTTCCTTGAGGAGTAGGAGTGTCATGTATAGGTTGCTGGATATGGAAGGATTTGGTCGACTTCTTCATGCTGGAGGATGCTGGGAGGCTAAGAATTTCACAATATTACCATTCAAGCCTCCTATTGACGTTGAGAACTTGTGGTCCTTTTTGAATAGTTACAGGTGCAAATATATAGACATAGTGCAACGTTATTCTGAGTAGTCTGCGACTAGTACTACTTAGTCGGCTCTATTCTGGACTTGAGTACTCCATGGTGAAACTCCTAATATACGAAACTGATTTGAAGAATTATCCAATATTGCATCTCTCCTGAAGAAGGAACAGCTTTGTTGAAATACGCATAGAGAGAAGCACAAAGAGAGAGAAGCACACAGAATTACATGCTATACTGAAAATATGAAAATTATGTTGGAGGATAACAGAACCAAACGATGCCAATATTTTTTTTTTTTAGCAGATTGAAAACTGAGAACTCTCTTCTGCAAGCACAGTTTTGCACATCAATAACTTATTATTGTATCAAGCAATTAGATATGCTCCCAGTAATATTGATTAATATTGGAAAAGTCTAAGCTTCAAGCAATACTGATCAACATTGGAAAAGTGATTTAAGGCAGAAAGTAATATTATATATTTCAGGATGATACTTCTAGTCTTTATGGAGTGCAATTTACTGCAAAAATATGGTTTGACGGTGGAAGAATGTGTTGAATGTGATGAGATAGTCAGTCAGTCAGTGGTATGTGTGCGGTCTGAATGAAGTAAAGTGAGAGTGGTACTTTTCAATCAATGATCATAATAATTTTGTTGAATGAATTGTATCTGAAAATATTTTTCTATGAATTGCCTGATAAATATATGGATATACATAGTTAAAGCCTGCTTATGCAAAGAGAAATACAAGTAAACTAACATTTATAAGGGTGCTAGGGTATTTTTTAAATGTGTATTGTTTTCCATGTCGCTGGAACACATGTAGGTAACAGGGGGTCCCTTCTTTTGAGTATGTTGCTAATCACCTTCAACCCTGGTTGGTTCAGGGGTTCCAGTGTGGCACTTTGACCTAGACCGGAATTGGGCCAACAGATCCTGACAGTGTGAATGGAGTTAGCATCCCACATATTGAAGTTCTGTTGTTCTAATACACATCTTTATTACCATAGTAAGAACCATATAACAGTAAACCTAATTCTTCAGAACACTAAAAGAGAGGAGGTCAAGACCCACTCCACGCCTAATAAATGGACTAGTGGAGACCCAGGGCTTAAAAATGTTTTAGGCAGTAGGCCTTTCTTTGATTGTCAGCAAGTAGGGTACTACAGAGGGGATTCAGCTTGTCCCAGTGAAAGGGTTGCAACTACAATGCAACATCACAAAACAAAATAAAATGATGGACGGAGTGTTGAAACTTTTCAAACACTCACCCCCAATCACAGATCTGGGTTTAATCCATCGTTATTTTGCTCACCACGTCACCCAAGTTTGGACCCAGCCATATGCAAATCAGTCTTGACCCTCTTCCCCAGGGGAACAGTCCAGTCCGAACTGCTAGACCAGGTCCTCCCTGGATAGGAAACAAGCATCCTGGGACCAGTTTCTGGGTATCACCCTTCATCAGCCAGGCTAGCTTGAATCCAGTGGCGCAGCGAGCAAGGGACCCAGCAAGACTTCTAAAGGATTTCCACCCAAATTGTGGCAGAAATCCTTCAGTACTCGTAACATGGTGGTCAGAAGACCACCAGCACTCGCGGTCTTCTGGCCCCCAGGGCTTCGGGGGTCTTCTGAAAAGACCACTGAAGTCATAATGACTATGGGCCTCATTACAACCTCGGCGGTCTTTCAAAAAGACCGCTTAGGCTGCGGGAGCCAGAATACCGCCATTGCCGGCGGTATTCCTGGCTCCCTATTATGACTTTTCCGCTGGGCCAGCGGATGGTAACAGTGTTACCGTCCGCTGGCCCAGCTGAAAAGTCACATCAACATTGCTGCCGGCTCGTAATAGAGCCGGCGGCAATGCTGATGTGTAGCGGGTGCAGTAGCACCCGTCGCGCATTTCACTGCCCGAAATTCGGGCAGTGAAATGCGCGACAGGGCTATGCCTGGGGGCCCCTGCACTGCCCATGCCAAGTGCATGGGCAGTGCATGGGCCCCCAGGGGCACCCCAAGTCCCCTTACCGCCAGCCTTTCCATGGCGGCGTTTACCGCCACGGACAGGCTGGCGGTCGGCGACTCATAATCCCCAGGGCAGCGGTGCTTGCACCGCTGCCCTGGGGATTATGACCGCCAGGCACTGTTGGAGGGGCCGGCGGTATGGCCGTGGCTATTGCGCCACGGTCATAATAGCTGGCGGAACACCGCCAGCATGTTGGCGGTGTTACCGCCAGCTTACCGCCGCCCGCCAGGGTCGTAATGACCCCCTATGTATGTATCTCACTATTTTTCCAACATTTATAAACTTAACTATATGTCCATCATAAGGAAAGCTCAAGGTCTCTTGCAGAAATGTCAAGCTCGTCCGTTGACAATCATAGGGCTGATGACACTCATCAAAATGATGATTCTTCCTCTATTCCTGTTTATTGTTTCTAATGTAATTATTAAAGTTCCCCCAAAAATTTTCAAGGATTAAGTTACAATGCTTCGTCAGTTCATCTAGGCAAACAAAAACCTTGCGCACAGCTTGATATGCTGTCCTTATTGGTTGAAAAAAGTGGGTTATCTGTACCCCATTTCTGGAAATATTATGAGGTAGCTTCTTGGATTGGGCTATAAGAGCTGCCTTATCAAATAAGCGAAATCTCGGCTAAACATGACTAATAGTGGGGTAATCTCGATCTCAACCTCCAACACTTCTGAAACTGTATGTCTCACTGCGTCCCAAAAAAATTGAATCGCCGAATACTCGAAAAACATATGAACGTCCGACGCTTTTTCCATCCCACACTTTCCACATTTAATCATCTCACCTTTCGCCATCTTAGACAGTGTGTATGGAGAGAAAAAGCTCTATGTAGTGTAAATATATGATTTAGCCTAAACGGAGCAGGTTTCACCACTTGATATAGCGTGCGCATAGACACCTCCCAAGCCTCCCCCAGCTGTAACTCTGAAAAAACATCACCCCAAAGTTCTTTAGGCAGATTAAATTCACCATCCCCAGCCTCTAGCAACTCCCAATACCACAATGCCACGACTTTTTTTGGGAGGGGATCTACCAAGATTTTATCCTCTATCTGGGACTGCCAACCACATCTCTTATTATCCTTAGCTATCCACCCTTTCAATTGGAGATATTTTAACCTCGACAAAGCCATACCTGTCTTCAGAGACATTTCCTCCCAAGACAGCAAGTCTCCTTCCTTTACTAACTCTCCCCAGTGTTTAAAACCTGCCTTTTTAATTGGGGTGGCCAAAACATCCTTCAAACACCCTGAGGTACCTGGCGAGTCCCAAATAGGTGACCCTTTGTTATAATAATCAATCCCCACCAGGGACCTGACACTGAAGCATAATTGGGCAGCATCCCTCAGAAGTTTCAGCTTAACTTTTTTGAAGAATTTAGGATCCCCAAATTTGAACAAATAAAAATTCAACCCCTCCTTTACTTGTGCTAACATAGCCTTAAACATACAACCCGAGTCTGTGATACCTAGAGCAGAGCCCAAAATCCTAACATTCTTAAGTTGAAACACCCAACCATACACTAACAAATCCGGTAGTGCTAATCCGCCTTTTTCCCTCTTCCTCTGCAACTTTTTCCAAGAAATCCTCGCTCCCTTCTGTGTCCAGATAAATGAATGTATCTTTTGCTGGAATTTGCCAATCAAAACTTCATCAAATAGCAAATGAATTGTGTTGTATAAGAAAGTAACTTTAGGTAAAATTATCATTTTAACTAAATTAATTCTACACAGAATTGATAAAGGTAAATACATCCAATTTTTCATAAGCTTACAACACTCCCTCATTAACAAACTAAAATTCACCTCTGCTATTTGCTCAATATCTTGGAGTATCTTAATACCAAGATACCTCATTTCGTTTTTACTCATCCAATTCCCCTTACTATGATTCCATGCCATTATTACTGTCTTATCGGCATTTATCTGATAGCCCGATACCTTACCAAAATTGTTAATTATATCCAAAAGAGCTGGTAAAGCCGTGTGTAAATCTGATGTACAAACAGATCATCTGCATAGAGGGAGGCTTTTTTCTCCCACTCCCCGTATACAAACAGAGGGATTTTCTGCTGTAATCCTTATAGCAAGAGGTTCAATATATAAGTTAAACAATAGTGGCGAGGGTGGACATCCCTGTCTCGTGCCCCTTAATATTTGGATCGGAGGAGTCAAACTTCCACTTACCAGAACCCTAACCGCAGGTTTCGAATGGATTCAATGCATCACCCGACAGAATTTATCCCCAAACAGTGTTCTTTTAAAATATTGAAAATAAAAACCCAATTCACCCTGTCAAATGACTTTGCAGCATCTAGCAATATTGCCACTAAAGGGAGACTAACTGAGGTGGCAATGTCAATTGTCCCTATTAAACTCCCTGTCAATTTGTGTAAATGCCTCCCCTTCATGAATCATTTCTGGTCCTTATGTATGAGACCACCCACCACTTTGTTTAATCACTCTGTCAGCACCTTAACAAAGACTTTATACTCAATATTCAATAAAGAGATTGGTCTGTACGACTCACACCTGACTGGACTTTTGCCTGGCTTCAAAACCACTGTGATTATAGCACTATTCCATGATTCTGGTAATGCCTCCCCCTTATCATATATCTCCTCAAACAAAACCAACATTATCGGGACAATAGCATCCTCCAACATTTTATATAATTCAACTGGAATACCATCAGGGCCTGCAGCTTCCCCCCCTTGCACGACATAATTGCTGACTTGATCTCTTCCATCCTAAATTTATGATCCATCATTTCCTTCTCAATATCTGAAATTTTAGGGAGTGTATCCGCCTCCAACCAACTTTCAACCTCTTCATCTGTTACCACAGTATCCTCTTTGTATACATCCATAAAAAAAGATTGAAAAACCTCCCTAATATCATGGGAACTGAACTGTCTCTGACCCTTTTGATCAGAGATCTCTCAGATTTTATTTCTTGTCTTATCTGTCTTAACTTTCCTGGCCAACAATTTGCTGGGATTCTCTCCATATTCAAAACGAGCCAACTTACTGACATCCAAACGTTTATTTAACCTGGACTGTAACAACGCCTCTAATTGCAATTTCAAACGAGACCTCCTAACTGCTAACTGCTCCAAGGATTCTAAACTACCCATCTGTACGCGATCACACTCATTCAATTTCTTTTCCAACACCTTCATTTCCAATCTATAATTCTTATCCCTTAGAACAGTGAGACTTGTGATTTTGCCTCTTAGAAAGGCTTTAAACGTATCCCAAACCATGCTTATTGAAGCGAAACCTATGTTAAACTTAAAAAATTCCTCCATCTCTATAAACAATTGTGACTTCACCTCATCCTCCAATAATTATGCTCGATCTAATGTCCATCTTCTCATCTCTCTTTTGGTGCTAAGATTGAGTGTTATAGCAACAGCAGAATGATCTGACAAATGTGCGGCCTTATATTCTAAATTTTTCACCATATCTTCCAATACCTGATCTAACAAAAAATAATCTATTCTAGATGCATGTCCATACTTCTTATTCTTAAAGGAAAAGACCTGTTGTGTACCATCTCTTACTCTCCAAATATCCCGCAAGCTCAATTCTCTCATCCTGGATTTAAAAAAAATCTGAGATTTTAACATGACTGTTAACCTAGCACTTTGTGACCTGTCTAAGTCATTATCCAACCGAACATTAAAATCCCCACCCCATAACTATCGCGTCAGGAAAATCTAGAAGATGCAGGAACATTCCTTTCCTTGGTTCTACGTCATCAGAGTTTGGACCATAAAAACCAACCACCGTTAATTCTACATCTTGAATCTGAAGTCTAATTATAACCCAGCGACCCTTGCTATCCACAACAGTTTTTAACACAACCGCATTAAGTTGCTGTTTAATGATTATGGCCATCCCCCTAATATTCGTAATATTCTCTGTAAAAACGACCTGTTTGACCCACCGCGGAGAGTTAAACAACTTAGAACATTCAGGCCCCGTCAGATGCGACTCCTGCAAAATGTAAATATGTGCTGGATAGTCCTTCAAGTATTGCAAAATTCTTTTTTTCCTATTGTGTAATCTTAGCCCATTTACATTCCATTTCATAATATGAAGGAGACTACTGTCTCCACCTGGTTTCTCTTCAGCATCACCTATCTGTACCTAGTCCTAATTTCAACTCTGTTATATCCTGGTGAAACTGGGGTGGAAGAGGTTTTCCTTTTATACATTTTTTTCTTTTTTCCCAAATGCTCCCCACCTTGTGCTCACCCACCCCCCCACCTTGCCCCACCTGTCCACCCACCCCCCGGGGATCCCATCCCTAATTCATATAGGCTATTTGGTAAAGCCCTGACTATGGAGCACCATCAAGAGGAAACCGACCTGAGGGACATTGAGAGGGGGATACTACCCCATCTTTCAAGGTGTTCCACATCTAATTGACTCTAGAAAATCATCCGCTGCTTTTATATCTCTTAGATTGTGCATCTTATTATTATACATCACTCGCAAAGTAGCTGGGAATTTGAGTTGTGCTGACGCACCCAACTTCTTATAATCCTCAATACGATTACCCAATTCCCACTGCCTACTAAGAGTTGCGCTAGCAAGGTCCGACCTAACTTCAAAAGATAAACCATCTCCTCTTAGTGATTTCTTTTTTAAAGCCTGCAACAAGATTTTCTCTTTTAAAGCATAAGTCAGAAAATTGATCAAAATCTTCAGAGGTTTCTTCCTGGCAGGATCTCTCCTAAACGGATCCCTATGTACCCTCTGTATGTCCGCCGCAATCTCCCTTTCAGATTCTTCCAACTGTAGGGATTTCTTGATATGTGAGGCACAGAACATCTTGATATTATCCCCTTCCTGTCCCTCCGGTATGTTAAGTATTCTCAGATTATTTCTCCTAGCCATATTCTCAAATCTCTCCAGCTTATCGCGTGAGTCCTGCTCAGAGTCCTTCGACTTCCGCAGATCCTGTTTAATCAATACTACTTCTTCTCACAAAGTTTCCATAGAATCTTCCAGAATCTGCGTTCTTTTTTCCAGCAAGTCAAATTTACTCTCCAATGCCTCACACATCCCTTTTATGCTGGCCTGGTTTGCCTCAGACACCGAGAAACCTCTTTTGATCTCCCAGTCAGTTTTGCAAACATCTCTTCCGTAGGAGAGAGACAACCAGCTCCCCCCTTTCCCTCCAACCTTCAAAACTGCAGAACACCCAGCCCAACATTATCAAGTCCCGTTAACACTTGGGGAGGCTCACCAGTCCGAACCACCTGTAAATTAAGGTCCACCATCACAGCCAAACACTGATCTTTTTCCCCTCCGCTGTCTTCGCCTGTCGTTTCCACACCACCTTCAATCGGGGCCACCTCCATCTTCTCACTCCCAGAGGCCTGCGCCCCTTCCTCCAGGCCCATAAGCTTTGTACTATTGTCTGAGGCCACCAATGGGAGAATTTTAAAGTAGGACCGCAGCGAGGGGGTTATTTTGGGCCTTGCACTAACCAGGGGGTCTAACGTTCCCCTTTTAACAAACAGCTTTCCCTGATGAAAGTTTTCTAGAGACGTCTCCTTTAAACAGTCACTACTCACAACCCCACACCCACCAGTCTTACTCCCAAGGCTCACCTCATGTAAAAAAACAACTTATTCCAAGCTGCCAATCTTCTCTTGTCCAAGCCTCCTCCTACCTCCACCTCTCCCCTTCACCAGACGAGCTTCTTCCTCCAGAACAGCCTTACTTCCATTCGTTCCATTGGTTCCACAGGGTAGAGACACTCCGTGTGTCTCCTCATGCGTTAGTCATGTTTGGCAGATCTGAGCAGTTAATAAATTTAAGGGCAGATATGCAGAAGTGGGTATTAAAAGCAGTTTTATTAGCTAGAAGAGAAATCTGTAGGAAATGGGTGGGTAGTATTATTCCCTCTTGTAAAGAATGGTTAGATCAAGTGAAATATGTATTTAAAATGGACACGGTAATGGGTATCACCAGGGCAAAGAAATTCTGGCTACCTTTAAAGCCTGGTTGGATGCACTGTTGGTGAATGCATAGAATTTTGTCCGATGATTATTCCCTCCCTGCAGTCTCTCACATTGTGAGGAGGTTTGGTGAGAGAGAAACAAGGAGGCCTTTTGTTCCTCCCCGGGTCAAGGAGCATGGTTTGGTATTAGACCGAAGGAAGACCTGGTGGCTGGGGTGTATGAGGACAAAAAAAAAAAGAAAAAAAAAAAAGCTAAACCTCGGCTATTATCTTAAGCGCATGTTAGCAGAAAACAGTTTGCAGCTTCCCCATTTTCTTAGGATCCCACAACTTCCTAACCGTACCAGGTATAAAGTAGTGATCACAGTCCAATTTAGGGATTTGCAGTTCCATACGAAATACCAAGTCTCTAGTTTTTACCTACCAATCTTGCTCCATGATTCAGAAATGTTGGCCCCTAAGCTGAACCTGAGTCATGTCAGAAAGTGGGAACAGTCCAGTTCAGCCATGCACAGTGGGGGTTGTCTGCAGAGCCTGGCCTGTAATCACTGAACTCTGCATCATCTTCCCTCTGCCAACTCCTTTATAATTGTGACCAGGCTCTGCAACCAATCCCCTATAATCATTGGACCCTGCATCGTCTTCCCTGTGTTTCTGCCTTTCTTCTTGTTATTTGCCTATGTTTTCCCATCTGTGCCCATTTCTTACCATCTTTTTCTTCTTTTCTGCCCAGTTTCTGCTTGTTTCTTGCCACCTGTGCCTTTCTGCTCATCCCTTGTCCTCTGTTTGTACCTTTCTGCATGTTTCTTCCCTCTGTTTGTGCCTTTCTGGAAATTTTATGCCCCCCTCAGAAATGAACAGGTGTACAGAAATCGAAAAAGCTACCATTCTATGATTGTGCAGATGCTGTGTTTGGCGGACCAGTACATCTCCCATGTGAATGCCAAGTATCCTGGCTCAGTGCATGACGCTTACGTTTTGAGGAATAGCAGCATCCCTTATGTGATGGACCAACTCCAGAGGCACTGTGTGTGGCTAATAGGTGAGCCCAAGGTCCCCACACAGTATGAATAGGTGTCTGGGTATGGGGTAGTCCCTAAGGGTTAGTGTGTGTCTAACAGATTTCCCTTGACATTTGCAGCTGACTCTGGTTACCCCAACCTCTCATGGCTACTGACCCCAATGAGGAATGCCAGGACAAGGGCAGAGAAATGGTACAATGAGGCACATGGGTGAACTAGGAGTATTATTGAGCGGACTTTCGGCCTCCTGAAGGCCAGATTCCGGTGCCTCCATCTAACAGGTGGCTACCTAAACTACTCACCGAAGAAGGTGTGCCAGATCATTGTGGCATGCTGCATGTTGCACAACCTGGTTTTGCAACGCCAGGTGCCTTTTCTGCAGGAGGATGGGCCTGATGATGGTATTGTGGCAGCTGTGGAGCATGTGGACAGTGAGGAAGAGGAGGCAGAGGAAGAAGATATAGACAACTGAAACAACATCATCATGCAGTACTTCCAGTGAGACACAGGTAAGAGACTGGCACTGCTCATCTCATATCTGACTACTGTTGGACATTGTAAAAGTCAGCCTCTTAAGCCTGTTCTCTGTCTTCTGACTGGATCTCAGAGACTGTTTGCGGGGTGGTTCTCCTTCTGCAGGGGGTGGGTACTGGTGGCCTGTTGGTCCTGTGGTGGGACCTCCTGTCAACTAGCGCCAGCGGACGTGGAAGGCTGTTGATTGTTTGGGTTGGTGTCAGGGGCCCGGTGGTATGCCACTTTCTCCCTCATGGTGTTGGCCATGTCAGTCAGCACCCCTGTAATGGTGACCAGGGTGGTGTTAATGGACTTCAAGTCCTCCCTGATCCACAGGTATTGTCCCTCCTGCAGCCGCTGGGTCTCCTGAAACTTGGCCAGTAACGTGCCCATGGTCTCCTGGGAATGGTGGTATGCTCCCATTATGTTTGAGAGTGCCTCGTGGAGAGTGGATTCCCTGGGCCTGCCCTCCCCCTGTCGTACAGCAGTCCTCCCAGCTTCCCTGTTATTCTGTGCCTCTGACCCCTGAACCTTGTGCCCACTGCCACTGATCCCAGGTCCCTGATAGTCTTGGGTTAGTGGGTTTGCCTGGGGTCCCTGTGGTGGTGGACACACTGCTGATTGACGTGTCCTGGGGACAGTGGCATGGGCCTGCTAGGTGGATGCTGTGGTGGTGTTTCCTGAGGGGGGAGGCTCTGTGGTGGTTTGGGACTGTGGCAGGGGAACCAACTGTCCAGACGTCCCTGATGGGCTGGGATGGTCATCTTGATCCAGGCGTGCAGAGCTGCTGTCATCACTGTGGGCCTCTTCTGTGGGGGGACTGGATATGGCTGGCACCTTGTGGCGGGGCATGTTGTGTAAGGGTCCTGTTGGGGTGTAAATGCATTGTTATTATATCTGTGCGTGCCCTCTTGTGCAATGGGTGTGTTTCCCTCTACTACTGTGCTTGCAATATCGCCTTGGCCCTTGTGTGAGGGTTTATTGTGTGCCCTGGGTGAGTCTCTCCCTTGGACATGCTTTGTTGATGGGTGTCCATGCAGGTCTGTGATGGGTGCCCATGCTTTGGTGTAACATGCAGGGCTTGGTATTGGGATGTGTGGGTTGTGTTAGTGGGGTATATGTGAAGTGGTGGAGTGATGGGTGTGAGGGTAGGGGTCAGGGTTTGTGATGGCCTGCAGGTAGGGTGGGGGGGATATAATAGTAAAGATATGACTTACCAGAGTCCAGTCCTCCTGATACTCCTGCGAGGCCCTCAGGATGCAGTATTGCTTCCTCCCATGTTGTTAGTTGTGGGGGAGGAGATGGGGGGTCCACTGCTGTCCTCTATACAGCTACCTGGTGTCTGGATACCACGGAACGTCCCTCCCCCTGTGGGTCGTTCCACCTCTTCCTGAGGTCATCCTGTGTTCTTGGATACTGTCCCACGACGTTGACCCTGCCGACAATTCTCCACCATAGCTCCATCTTCCTAGCAATGGATGTCTGCTGCATCTAGATGATTTCCTCCACCATGACCCTGAGCTCCTCCTCTGAAAACCTGGGGTGTCTTTGAGGTGCTATGAAGTGGTGTGAGTGATGTGTGAGGTGATGGTTGATGTGATGTGTGGGGTGATGTTTTGGGGTGTGTGGTGTTTTGTGCATGGATGGTGTATGAGGGATGGTGTTGTGTGCCTCTGGATGCTGGTGCTTGCTTTTCTCTCTCTCTGCTTCTTCCAAAAAATTTGTTGTAAGGGGTTGTGGATAACGTGGGTGTGTGTTTTATATTTGATTGGGTGTGTGGGTGTGGTGTGTGTATGTCTATCAGGTGTGTGTATTTTGAATTGTCCAATGTGGTTGTGTTTTGTAAGTGTGTGCGTATTTTGACCACTGCGTTGATTCGTGGGTCGTGATAATGTGGGCGTATTCCTGTTGTCGTGACGGTGTGGGTTTTGGTACCGCCAATTTATCACTGACCTTTGGTGTGGCAGACTTGTGTGGGTGTCTGTATTATGGAGGATTTCTTAGTGTGGGTCGTAATACCCATGGCAGATTTCCTCCCCGGACACAGTATGTTGGTAGCTGTCGGCACGGCGGTCAGAGGACTTTACCGCCAGGGTTGTAATGAGGGCCATAATATTCCGTGGCAAATGGATTACTTGATGGTTACAATGGATGTAGCCTCATATTATACGTCAATTAAACATCAATATGGCATGGAGGCCTGTAAGTATTTTTTGAAAACACGACCTATAGAATTCCTTCAACACACTGAAATGCTTATGTCCATGTTGTCATTCTGTCTCACACACAAAGTCTTTCTATTCAATAATGAATATTATCTTCAAAAGCAAGGCACAGCTGTAGGGGCTTTCTTTGCTCCCACCTATGCAAATCACACTATGGGATGGTGGGAGAAAGAAATAGCCTGGCCAGACACCCATAGTGCCCACATGGAAAAGGTAGTACTGTGGGTACGATACATCGATCTTTTTCTTATATGGGACGGTCATGAAGAGGCTCTACAGGAATATATCAATGTGCTGAATAATAATGAATTAAATATTCGATTGGAGACAACTTGGAGCAGGAAAAAAATTGAGTTTTTAGATGTACTGCTTGAAGTTAAGAATGACAAATTGGAGAATGCAGACTTTCGAAAACCTACTGCCTGCAACTCCATATTATATGGCAACAGTGGACATCCCAAAACATTGAAATGGACTATACCATATAGCCAATTCCTGTGGGCTCGCAGGATATGCTTGGATGATGCCAGCTTTGAAAAGGAAATTTTGATGATGACCCAGAGAATTACTCTTTAAAAATCAGCCAATCGACAATAAAGTCATTACAAACACAGCCCCACCAAGACTCTTTCTTGAATACAATCATCAACATGCCGCACTTAAGAACACTTTACAACGGAATTATACACATTTTACAACAGAATTATACACTCCAATTGATAACAAAAATAAAGTGTTGTGGTTAACCAAGAAAAGTTTAGGCTTTTAGAAACGTGGCCATTGCAAGGCATGTAAATATGCAGAAAATGGGCAGAGCTTTTTTACATTTGATGGCAAGAAATGTGTGATTAGAGATTGGATCAGCTGTGAAACAGAATATGTTGTTTATTTTATTGAATGTGGCTGCCAGAAGAAATATGTAGGCAGCACCATTCATAAACTTGAGATCCGGTTTCTACAACATTATAGGGCCATCAAAAATCAAGACAGATCTTACCCTTTAGCCAAACACTTTTGGGACACACATAGAGGAGACTGCAGCACTTTGATCTTTTATGGAATCAAATTGATCAAATTAGGTTCCAGATTAGGTGATAGAACATCAGAGTAAAGGCAAATGGAATCCAAAATGATAATATTGTTGGGGTTAGAGAACCCTCGGGACAGAATCTTGATGCTGAACTACATGTATATTTATGAACAACTGATGAAAAATAATTGATCTACTTATTTGGAAAGATTGGTATTAAGTTGCTGCCACATTTACTAATTCTCTGGGTTGTTTGGACTCAATATAGAATGGACAATGACGATTGAGGCTGCTCCAATATAGTGTAGATTATTTATATTGAGGAGATAAGTGGATAATATCAGTTATGAGGTTAAATGGTTTATGAGTTTTCTTTCCCATAAAACTGTATAAATCTTTGGGTTTTAAAATACCTATCTCATGCACTGGTTACTTGTTTTCTTATTTGTTTTTTATCACCTTTTGCAATTCTGCACTTGACACTTTAGGGGTTATGTACACCTCCACACTACAATAGGAATTTACTAACCCTGTCAGTTGAATCTAGAGATGATGATTATAATGGGTGGTCCATTTCTGAGGAAAAAACTAAAATTATTTGAATCACATGACAGATAACAGGTTATTCCAGTTATATGCCACAGATTAGACATGATAAGATCTATCCTCATTTATATAGTGAGGCATTATACATACCCCAATATAGATACAAGAATATTGTTGAACATAACTGGTCATATGATGTGCCAGTGACAGGGTAGATGATTTTTTATTCTTGCGATTAGATCAGACACATGCCAAGATATTAATATTAAAGAAAGAATAGAGATCTATGTTATAGAAGTGTTTCGATGTCTGGACTTACTTTATTTCCCCTTTTGGTTTTTGGTTAAAGATTTTGTGGCTACAATTTTGAAGGGAATTAGGAGAGATGTAGGAATATTCATGTATATGTATATGTGCAATTTATACCATTATGTGAGATCTTTGACATATCAGAACTATAGCATGTATGTGACTCTTCGGTAATTGAGATATTGAACAGAGAGTTGATGTTTACCTTGGCATTATTATATATGGGCTTGATGCTGATAACCATGCACAAATATGTTTTAATGAAATAATGAAACATTTATCAAATATTCTTGTATATAGGTATATTTTTGTATATTGTTATAGAAATTACTTTAATAATGGTGGGGTTTTAATATATACACGTCACTTTATTTAACATCTAGGACATATAAGAAACAGAAAAAACAAAAATTATAAGATATGGAATTTTCATATACATGTATGTAATTATTTTTGCACAATTTAATAATGATTTTAGTATGTTTCATATGTCTGTGATGTGTGGGGCAATGATACAATGCCACATTGACATTATGTTGCTTAAAATCTAGCAATTCTAGAAATAATTAACAATGAATATCTCTCTATTTTGATCAAATTGAGAAATGTTGGGTATCACCAGTTATGTGAATCTGGAATTTGTTAAATTAAATGTTAAAAGATGGGCACCAATTTTGTTAGAACCATTAAGCAATCAGCACTGATGAAGGACTAGTATGTGTATTTGTAGAGGTGTCGATGTGGGGTGGAAATGTCCAGTAGAAGGTGTTAGCCGAAACACGTAGACATTTTCTGTTTGGCTAAAAAGCATGGACTTTGCAATGTAATTGACATAAACAGACCAGCGCTTATTGAGGCCATTCGTATCCCTTCTAACATGTCGGCATATGTGACAACTTTGTCTGGTTTGGTGCAGCCGTACGATGAGTGGGCTCTCATCATTGTGGAGAATATATATATATATATATATATATATATATATATATATATATATATATTAGTTTCAACTAGTCCTGGTAGATATATATGTTTGTCAACCTCAAGCTCTATTATAGCTTCTCTGTCATGACTATATGAACCTATTCTTTCCCTCTTCTCTGTTGACTTCTACTTTCCAGAACAGTTTTTTAATTTCGGAATATTTGATGTGGTTTCTACTCTAAGAAAAGGAGGGTCCTGTAGCTAATCACTTCTCTCCTGGTGTCCGTAAAATGAAAAGAAAAAAATTGGGGTAGTGCGTTTCCAATTTGACTGGTTCTGGTTAATGAGGTAATAAGACTACTGTTATTGACATGGTTTGATCAGCTACTGTCATCTATATTTTCTTTATAGGGTGAGATTCGATGTATGCATAAATACATATAATTAGCCCCCCCAAAGGTGCTCATAATTCAGAACTGACTGTAATCTGTAAATGGTCACTGTTTTCAAGTGCCTCAGTTCTTTTACTTCCTACAATTATTTCATTCAGATTTAAATGATTTTGGGAATGTGCTTTGCAATAGTCTTTGTGAACTAACCAATTCTCCATTGGATCTGGTTTCCTTTGGTGAGGGTAATTTGGAGCAACTTGGCCCCATTCCCTGCAGTCATGACATTGTGATCCTAGACTTGAATGGAACCTCACCCCACAGTCTTCTCTAGCACTAACTATCTGAAAATACTTCTCAATTTTCTTTTATTTTTGCTGATATGGGCTTTGGATATTTTACTGGCCCTTTGAGAGTTATGTGGGGCTAATCGTTTCCTAAGAAATTGCAGCCTAATGAAAAGCTGATGCTAGGTCTCCTACACCTTGAAGTCGGGTTTGGATGTTGCTTAATCCAACTCTAAATCATAGGGGCATTGATGTATTGTTGCATTTCTGTTTAGTCTTGTTACCTGTGTTAATTGTTTTTAGCCATTTATTCCCTATATGTTTTGTATGCCAGTATAGCTAGTGAGTGGCTTCAATGGGTTTCAGGTGTAAATTCTGGACCTGTAAATTATAGGACTCCTTTGCCTGATAGTCCTACTGCCTTTCTCCTTTTAATAGTGGAGCAATATAAACTATCCAACTCTACTGAGGCCAGGCACCATACCCAGTGATGCATTTGAACATGTAAAAAAACATTCGAGATTTAGGGATCATCTCATAGTGTAGGCTTCTGGAGAACAAATGTTGGGATTTGCTTCGTAAACAGTGATTACATAAACCTACTGTAATAAAGCCTCCTGATATTTTTCCTGCAATGCCATTTGATGTGCTCCTAGAGCTGGATGACCTACTGGAAAGACTCTGGGCCTCATTCCGACCCTGGCGGTCTATGACCGCCAGGGTGGAGGCCGGCTGAAGCACCGCCAACAGGCTGGCGGTGCTTCATTCAGTATTCCGACCGCAGCTTTGAAGCCGCGGTCGCCCAGCCGGGTCCGGCGGTTTTCCACCGGATTTCCCCCGGCTGGGGGAATCTTCCATGGCGGCGCTGCTTGCAGCGCCGCCATGGGGATTCCGACCCCCTTCCAGCCAGCCTGTTCTGGCGGTTTTCACCACCAGAAACAGGATGGCGGGAACGGGTGTCGTGGGGCCCCTGGGGGCCCCTGCACTGCCCATGCAACTGGCATGGGCAGTGCAGGGGCCCCCTAACAGGGCCCCACAAGGATTTTCACTGTCTGCATTGCAGACAGTGAAAATCGTGACCGGTGCAACTGCACCCGTCGCACCCCTGCAACTCCGCTGGCTCCATTCGGAGCCGGCTTCATTGTTGCAGGGCCTTTCCCGCTGGGCCGGCGGGCGATCTTTTGGCGGTCGCCCGCCGGCCCAGCGGGAAAGTCAAAATGACCCTGCGGTCTTTTGATCGCAGAGCGGTCTTTCGACGGGGTAACTTTGGCGGGCGGCATCCGCCGCCCGCCAAAGTCAGAATGACCCCCTCTATGTCTGAACAAAGTATTGAGGTGGAATTCCTGCCTTTATGTCTGGACACCCAAACTACTATTATCAGGAACATAGCATTTATTGATTAGTGTTGTCTTTAATATTGTTGGTAAAAATATTGCTGTCTCTCATTTAGTTCTGCATAATGATGCTTTTGTATGTTATTTTACTGTTATAAATGTGAGAGTTTTTTTAAAACATTTTTTTTTATAAAAGTGTCTGAATATTTAAGGGATGTGTTGATGGGCTTATTTGGGACTTAGGAGAGAAGTAATTCAGATTTTTTCTTTATCCATTTTTTATTTATTTTTATGTGTAATTTTTGTTACACTTTGTTTTATATTTTTTATATATTTTTGCTAATGTATTGTGAGATTTTCAAGTAATTTTTTTAAGTTGAGCATTTTTGTTAGGGTTGGATGTGACGTTTCTATGGAAAAGGATGGGAGTGTTTTAGAGAGTATTCTTTTTTAATTTGGAAATAAAACATTTAAATATATGTTTTTACGATGCTATTTAATGTGATTATAACAACATTTTTGTTTCATATTAAATATTTTTTTAATGGTATTTCTAGAAATCAATATTAATTCTGTATTTATATCTTATGTTGTTTCTATTGAAACCTCTTAAATATTTAGGAAAAATTTAAAACATACTGGTTGCTTCGATGTCCTTTACGATTTTCTTCATTCCAACCCCTGGAAACAAAAAAAGCTCAACTGATTACCTATGGTACAAGTAATATTGTGCTGCAATACTGATCCCTACTGATGTAGTTTGATATTCCTATGGGTACAAGTCAAGGCAATATTCCTCAGAAGAGGTGCAGAAGTGAAAGATGGCGTATGTTTTCTTCTCCATCAGAAGTGCCCATGGAAAGAAGGTAGATGTGTAACTGAATTATATCTGAATAATAAAAACATATTATGTTGTCCATTCGCTTCCATCTATGGAATTACATACGTATACTCAGTTAGTGTCCAACAATTACATTCTGAAATTTAAACAGACACAAGTGAAGACAATTTTACACACTGTTACAATCTCATAAATACAAATACAGGGACAGCATTCAAAAAGAAGCCAGAACTGTACTGTAACTGCTGGCAAAAATGTGTTTCCTAAATTGAATGTTCAGACTGGTCACAAATGGATGACAAATGACTTTTTCACAAAGGCAGAGTTACCACAATATTAAGCTATTGAAATGGGATCACTGTGAGACTCCCATGCCTAAAGTGCTCTTGATAAATGTGGGTACTCACTGAGAGAGTTGGAAGTTTGCTCGGTTGTTGTCCTACTGATATCAGTTATTGCATTTGCATAAATACACCGGTGGCATGTTTAAAAAAATAACATTTTTAGTCAGCAAATGTAATAAATCACACTATTAAAACATCAGCAATATTTTTAGCTTTCTTTCATTAATAATACTGACACCAGAGTGAATGCAAAAAGTTAGTTTGATTGATGGTGTCATGACATTCATCAATGAAGTTCTGCCTGGGAGGCCGATAAATGAGATGGAATGTGCTGGTCTGAGTTGCAGAAGAAGGTAAATGGCATGCCAGGAGCTTGATGGAGTTAAGTGTTACTTGTTTGCCTAGCGTGCAGGACTTGGAAGACTTACGGATGATGACCTCCTCCCTTCTTGTGATGCAGTTCATACAATGGATGATGCAGCCAATGGAAGTAAGGATGTCTAGCACGTGAGAAGATGTGGCAGAGAACCATGTTTCTGTTGGGAAAAAGGCATCATACCTGTAATAGGTGATGAGGTCTGCAATCTGTGTGTGGAGTTCTGTAGAGTAAGCATAAATGAGCATGAGTTGGAATGTGTGTTCTGTAGTTTGGGTGTGTATGGTAGTTAGGGAGCTGTGTATGAGTTTCAGTCTATGTGTTGTGAGACAGCTTTGTGTCTGTGTTGTTGACATCTTGGTATTTGTGGGAATTGGCAGTATGGAGTTCTGAGAAAGGCACATAATTATAACCGTATCTTGTAGGTTTCACCGAAAGAGTGGTTCCAGTTCCAAGGCCCCTTCTAGGCCTCAAAAAGTCCTAACAGACAATGCCTTTTTCTGTGTCTGCCCTTTTCTGGGGATGCCCTGCAGAGTAGACTGAAGTAGGGAGAAGGCAGAAAGCAATGGCACTTCATCTGCAGATGGATGATGGGAAATCCAGCGATGTCAGTTACTGTGTAGATGAATGATGGGAAATGCAGTGATGTTACTTCATGTGCAGAAGAATGATGGGAAATTAAGTCTTTTCAGTTATCTTGTTATTTTAATGATGGTTTTTAGCAAGAAAACAGTGTTGTCCCTTTCTGTGCAGACAGATGATGAGAAATCCAGTGGTCACTTACTGTGCAGGTGGATAATGGGAAATGTAGTGATGGCTCTTTATGTGCAGCTAGATGATGGCATATAAAGTCCCTTGCTCGGATTCTTCTTTTAAAGAAGTTTTTGGCAGGAAATCCTATGATGTAATTTCCTGTGCAGATGGATGGTGAGCTATCCAGTGACATCACTTCCTGGGTATTTGGCGAATGGGAAATGTAATGATATCATTTCATGAAGTCCCCTTGCTTGCTTCTTCTTTCAAAGATAGTTTTGGTGGGGGAACCAGTGATATCACTGTGTAGATGGATGATGGGAAATTAAGCTCCCATGCTTGGCTTTTTCCTTTAAAGATGGTTTTAGTGGGGGAAACAGTGATGTCACTTCCTGTGCAGATGAATGATGGGAAATGAAGCTCTCGTGCTAGCCTTCTTCTTTTAAACACAGTTTTGGAGGGAAACCAGTGATATCACTTCCTGTGCAGATGGATAATGGAAATTTAATTCCTCTTGATTTGCTACTGATTTCAAACACTATTTTGATGGGAAACCATTGATGTTCATTCCTATGTGGATGGAGGTTGGAAACTTCATTGATGAATGATGGGAAATGCAGTGATGCCACTTTCTCTAGATGGATGATGGAAAATAAAGTCCTCTTGCTTGGCTTCTTATTTGTGAAAAACAAAGTAAGATAAATAGAACTGGCCCATGGTCTTTTAATACACTGGGGGCATCTGAAGCCTATGGCACAGTTTATTGAAGAAACATCAGTGGTGTAGTGAAGCTACAGAAACAAATCATCTCCACTTAGATGCAGCAAATAATTAACCTCACCACGAGGGAATGTTTAGGAGGAGGAGTTTGGAAAAGTAAATTACCCTTCATTATTGCTATACGCAGTGAATGAATTAGGGCAATTGTGGCAAAAAGGCTGTAGCTTTCTCAGAAGGTTGTTCTCAATTTGCATTCTGAATCCTGCACCATTGATGAATAAAGCTACTTTGCTGACCAAGGAATAGCTAGACACTTTCAGTAATAAAATTGTTTGGCTTTTGTGGTTTAAATAAATGATGGGATGTTTGTTCTAAGTGGTGCTAAGATGAGTTTACACTTCACTAATTACCACATATGATCTACCATCCTGGATGTTGCCTGTGTTTTATATTAAAGACAGGAGAGCTACTGCACATTTTGCATTCTTGAAAGCATTTGAAATACAGGCTTCAGAACAAACTATCCTGTTTAAATTTCAAAGGGTTTCATCAGGACGTATAATAATGGACAATCTTCATTCAGTAGACACTCAAACCAAGGAATGCAAAGGCCTTTATGTACGTCTACTACAGAAGAAACTAACTTTCACAGGAGGACTTTGGCCTTTATTTCCCTCTTCTGACTGCCCTACTTGTCAAGACCATTTGTACTTCTCATAGCATATGAGAGTTTGTGTTTTTCCCATGACAGGATTATTTTTAGAGAGCTGTTGCTGACATTTCTTTTTTCTTCTCTCAAGACTCTAGCTTTGAAATAATCTAATTAAAATTGAAAGCTGCTGCTTATAGGAAGTGGGTCATGGTGGGACGCAAAACGTAAACCATTCTGTACATGTCACGGCATTTGACTGTGTTTACCACAATGCTCACTTCTCTTCCTAGCAATGTATTGCCAAATTCAAAAAAGAGGTTTCATGCTTTTCAACATCTGTCTGATCATTGGCACTCTATTATTTCAAATTCTTGCATAGGTTTGTACAATGGAGTTCCATCAGTTCTTGGTTTTGCCAAAGTATTAACATGCACCTACTTATAATATTACATTTTGTTGACTTGACGAAGTTTAAAATACCAAGTATGAAATCATTCACATAAACACCAAAAAACGTATGAACAGTGGTTCTGAGAAAGTCCTTGGTTATGTACACTGTTGATGAACCAAGATTTAATAGGTGTTAGGCTTTAGGACTGTCTTCCCCCAAACGTTTTGCCTTCACCCTCTAATGTTGATGAAGTCATTTCTGATGGCTTTAGGACTCTGCAATATGACTACTTTACCACTGCTAACCAGGAGCAAAGTGCTTGTGCTCACTCTTTAAAATGTGGTAATGTTGTCTTGCACCTGATTGGCATATACCATATACCTAGGGCCTACTAGTGGCAACAATTAATGGGGCACTTACTTAAGTAACCCCTTAAAACATGTCCCAGGCCTACCATTTCGGCCTGAATGTAGTTTCAAACAGCCAATTTGACTTGGCAATATACCCTCTTGACAAGCCATAAACTCCCCTTTTGTTGCATACATGTCACCCCTTAAAAGGCCCTCGATAGCCCATATGGCAGGTACATTGTAATTAAAAGGTTGGACATGTACTTACTAAGTTTTACATATCCTGGTAGTGAAAAAGACCTAAATTAGTTTTTCACTATTATGAGGCCTACCTCTCCCATAGGATAAAATTGGGTTGCCTTATTAAACCCTTAACTATGATGAATGACACGTTGATATCCCTCTGCACTACCTCTGCAATGTGGAGGACGTCAATGAGTCATTCTCCTTCTGGGGTCATGGAGAACTCCGGTTCTCTGACCAGAGGCTTCCCTGCATGGTGGCTTCTGTGTGGACTGACCTGGAATCACTTCCGGGACAGCCCTCGCCCTTCCCTGCAGTGAAGTCAGCGCACTGCAAGGCACTCAAAAATCACTCATCCCTCCAGACAGAGCTAAGAGAAGCAGGTAAGGAAGCTCACTGTGTGTCGAGTGGGCTTTTTACTCTTCTAGGCTAACTCTTCCAATTTGTGAGGGGCATCAGTGGAAAGGGAAGCGTCTCCCTCTTTCCAGCAATGCATTTTTCAAATTGACCCCTGCTTGTGGATAGTAGATGCACCATGATCCATGAGCAAGGTCCACTAGACACCAGTAATATTATTCTAAAAGTGAAAAGTCGGCCCCCTGTCCATGGTTAATCCCCTTCCCACCCAGGGACATATATTATATATTTATGTTTTCTCTTCCATGGGGGAAGGGAAACTTGACATTCATATTTGTTTTTTTGTTTTGTGCTGTCTGGTGACTTTCCCAGACAGCACAAAAGGTATAAAAGCATTGCAGGAAATCGTAGGCTTGCCTTTTTCCAGTGATTCTTTTTTCAAAGTGATCCCTGCTCATGGATTGTGGATACACCAAGATTCATGAGCACGGACCACTAGACAAGAAGGAACATTCTCTAGAAGTGGAGGGGGATGTTGGCTGAAGGTCAAACATCGCGTGGGGTTACCAGACCTTAGGAGGGGTACGTACTCCGCAAGGGAAAGGAGAATTCAGCAGTCATTTCGTTTTTTTGTTTTGTGCTGTCCAATGCCTTTCCAGGTTTTCTAGGCAGCACAAAAGGTGTAAATGCATTGTTGGAAGGAGAGAGTTTCCCCTTACCAGCGATGCACTGGTGAAACAGATCCCTGCTCAAGCGACTGCACTGCAATCCATGAGCAGGGATTCCACCAGACACTAGTGATGTCTTACTTTTTTTAGGGGTTGGGCCCTGGGTGTGATCAATACTTCCTTGTATATTTGTCTTACCTTCTCTGGGTTGAACCATACTAGCCCATGGGGTGGAGCTGAAAAGCCTCCCCAGAGAATGGGAAATTTGTCAGCCAGCCAGTCCCTTCCTACTCACATATGGATCACCTCAGTCATAAATATTTAACAATTGGTTGTTTTCCCTTCCATTGGGTTTGATTTGGCCCTTGCAGCAGTTCAGCCACTGATAAGTGTGACATTCACATTTATTTACACCCAGCAAAGCTTAGATCACGAAGCAGTGGTGAGCCCACTTCAGTGATCAGTTATTCGGTTATCCATTTTAGTATGGCCACAGTATTTTAGTAGACCGTGTAGGCTGGCCTGACGTGGGCTGTGGTGGATGGAAGCAGAGGGACACATAGAGCAATTGCCTAACTTCATTGTGAGAGACCTGCATTTTGCTCTTTCACAAGAAGCATGTCTTGCAAAGAATTTTCTCCAAGCATTACGGACAAATACAGCAAAATGTGCTTTTTTCTTATTGTGTGTACTATTCGTTTTCTTATTTTTTTCTTTCAGCTTCTTTTAGCTTTGTTGGAAAGGTCTTTGGCAGCGTTAGATACTCAGAGATGTTTTTGTCATTATTAGCTGTTTGGAGAAGTTCTGTGTTAGATAAGTAAGAGTTTGAGAATGCTTTTCTTGTGATCACATTATATCATACTCTCACCGCATTACATTCTTTCACTTTTCACGTTTTTACCCCATACACTGCAATAAGTTCTACAAGAGATTAATTCACTGGAGATGATGGACACAAGTTTATACAGCAAATGTTTTGTCTATTGACTACTTCCATTTTTTGGATACAGACTTCCTCAAGGAAATTTCGGAAAACAAATTTGTATGTCGAACAGTTTCTGAGGGAGCAAGGAGGCACTTTGGTGCCTCAATCTAGGGTTTATCTATGGTCTCCCACTTCACTGGGGAAGCTGTAAACATTTCTGGGCCTAACGCTGAAGGTGGGACGAGTTCACAAATCAAACGTACAGTCCTACTGGTCTAATTATGTAGCTTGGGTAACACAGTACTTCTTACTGCTCATGAGCAGAGACAGATTTTGATTTTGAGCATATGCTGCATTCCAATGATAATGATGCTACATTATACAAGGACCACCCAGACTATAACAGTTATTCAAAATGTGACTTGTCATCGAACATTTGTCTACTAATTTTCCAGAGATTTATACTCCTGGAAAGAATATAGCAGTTGATGAGTCCTTGATGTTGTACAAAGGGCAACTGCTGTTTCATCAGAACATAACTAGAAAAGAGCTTATTATGGCATCAAGATGTTCATGTTGTACAAAAGTACTACTAGCAATGTGTACATCGTGAGAGTATGAACAGAAAGGACTCTGAAATAAATCCTGTAGGATGTCCTTCCATGTTAGACGTTAGTGAGCAAGATGCTGTACTTGGCAAAAAAAGAAGCAGGAGAATAGATATTATTTCCCCAGTACCCATTTCAGCCTTGCCTGTGTTTGCCAACTTGCTTCACTTTGTAGCACTGTGAGAAATTGTACTGTTGGTCGACTGGGATCTGAGTCCTGGTCAAGCAGCAACCAAAATTCTTCTCAGGGTAAGGCACAAGCAAACCCCAAATTAACCTGTGCTCATCCTCTGGTAGCTTGGCACAGAGCAGTCAGGCTTAACTTGAAGGCAACATGTAAAGTATTTGTTCAAAGCTTCAAGTAGTAAAACAGTGAAAAGCACTTAATGTAATAAATATAACAAGACCAAAATGACAAAAATCCAATAAGTAGAACTTGAGTTATGAATTTTTAAAGAATAAACTGCAAAACATTACTTAGAAGTAAGAAGTGCCAAACCAGGGATATTGGGTCAAGCCAGACCGGGACAGAGTAAAAATTTCAGGCTGAACGCGATGGAGCATGGGCCAACTTCTCACTGAAAACCTACATTAGTGTCATCCTCACCTACCTTTCACCAGGACCATGTCCAGCCTTCTGCAACGTCATTGCACCTTCATCGCCCCCCTCACCATAAACCCCAACAACTGCATTTTCCATGGCGACCTCAACTTCCATCTTGATGACCATAATGACATCAACACTATCAACCTCCTCAACAGCATGAACAACATTGGATTCGCCAAACAAATCCACGACCATACACACACTGCATTCTACACACTATACTCCATCTTTACCTCCAATGACTGCATCAGGTACAGCTACACCACAGAACTTACCTGGACTGACCACTCCAGCGTCCACTTAAACATCATCAGCTCAAGGACCTCTGCAGCCAATTTGCCTAATGCCCCCAATGCAGCTAGAGCAAAGTCTGAAAGGACACATGGATCAACCCATCTCTTCCAGCAACCAAGGCCAGAATGTCAGAAACATTAACAATATGATTACCTACTGTGCTGACAGTATTGCTCCCATTGGCTGCAACACCCACAGAATGTCCACCAAGCAGGCTATGTGGTAAACTTAAGACCTCAAAACCGCTTAGTGACACTGTTAGCAACTGGAAAGGAGATGGTGCACCATCTGAAAAGACTGTCTTCAAGACAGCACAGATAGGAGGGAGAATCAAAACAAAAAGGACATAGCCTCATGCATCAAATCAAGCCCCAATAACAGCAAAGAGTTCTTCAACATCTCCAACCCCTCATCTGCAACAAACAACATTACCCACTCTGCATCAACCTTGCAAACTTCTCCCACAGTAAGATTGCCAACATCTACAGAAACTTCAACCCAGCCCCAGGCCACTGACATTTTCGAGAAACACAACAACCTTGCTACCACCAGAGACATCTGACTAACCAAATTTATCTATCTCGCCCACAGGGCACACCTCCATCATGAAATCAATACAATCAGGGGCCATAGCCGAACCATGCCTTCACCACATCCTCAACGTAAGCAAAGCCAGAATCTGCTATGTACTCACCACCTTGTTCAACATCTCAATTGCCATGGCCACCTTCCCTGAGGACTGGAAACATGCAGATGTCAATGCCCTGCTACAGAAACCATTGGCAGACCTCAGCAAATTCAACAACTACTGACTAATCTCCCTGCTTGCATTCCCGGCCAAAGTATTAGAACAAGCCATCAGCCAACAAATCTTCTCACATCCGGAAAGGAAACTCTTACTCAACTCCTCAAAATACAGAATCCTCAGCAACCCTAGCACTGAGACAGCCCCCATCATGGCTACCCATGACATCTAAGCTCTACTCGACCAAGAAGAGACTGAGGTTCTGATCTTTTTAGATCTCTCGGCATCCTTCAATACAGTTTCCCACCACATACTCATCACAAGGCTGCAGAACAGAGACATCCAATGAACCTCTTTCAGATGGATCACCTCTTTCTTCACCAGAAGAATGTAAAAGTTTGCCTCCCACTGTATTATGACTGGATGAAACCAAGGTCAAAGGAAGTTCCAATGTGGGACTTCTATTGAACCTGGTTTGATCCATTTGTTTTGCAGGCACTAGGCCCAACAATACAAGTGTGACAGCATGTCTATCTGGACAAGTAAGGTAACACTGAGTTGTAGGAATTTTATGGTTTCCTGTAGATTCCATAATTTTACATCATAGAAATGGAAGGAAATATGTGATTTGAGGCAAAGTTTGAGGTTTGCGGGGCATTGCGGGTAAGAAATCCTGGTGGACACACTCATGGCACACCACGCAGGAATCCCCTGGTTCTCTACTTTTCAAAATTTTCTGCGATGGTAGGTTTGAATGGGAGGCACCACAGCACTGTCACAAATACTGTAGCTACCCTTATTGTTTATCTCTCAACATAGCCCCTTAAGGCTTTTTGTGTTTTGGTCCCTTGGTCCACCCATACAAGTGAAGTACCATACTTTTCAGGAGATGTGTGGAAATGCAGGTTGGTAGGAAACCTGTGGCATACTGCAGATTCCAGAACATCAACTTTCCTCAACTTTCATCACAGAAATGTGAGGAAAATGTGTGTTTATTACCAAAGTTTCCTGAGTATCTAGTTTTCAAAACATGTGCAGGTTTCCTAGGTTTCCCTAGTTATTGGCTGACTGACGGCTTGAAAGCAACAGCTAACCACTTTGAAAAAGAAGGGTCGGTTTTCTGTGGAAAATATATGATGTTTCCATGTTATGTTTTAGGTCATTTCCTGTTGTAGGCACTAAGACTACCCACACAATTGAGGTACCATTTTTATTGGGAGACATGGAAGAATTCTAGGTGGTAGGAGGTTTGTGAATTCCCACAGATGGCAGAAGAGTCCAATACAGAAATGTGAGGAAAATGTGTGTTTTAGTCAATGTTTGAGGTTTGCAAGTGATTCTAGGTAAGATAAACTGGTTAGGGCTATGTAAACTACACAACCCTGGATTCACACAGGTGTCTAGTTTTCAAAAATGTACAGGGTTCCTATGTTTCTCTCCAGTGAAGACTGACCTAGGGCCTAAAATCTACAGCTACCCACTTTGCAAAAAAGGGTCATTTTCCATGGAAAAATTTGATGTTTCCATGTTGCATTTTAGGCTGTTTCCTGTCTCAGGCACTAGGGCTACCCATACAGTTGAGTAAACATTGTTATCAGGAGACCAGGAAGAATGCTTAGTGTTAAACAGTTTGTGGATCCCTGCTGGTTCCAGAACTTTCCTTCACAGAAATATAAGGCAAATGTTTACTTTTGGTCAATGTTTGAGGTTTACAAGTCAATCTGGGTAAGAAATCCTGATGAGTCACCAAGACTATTCCACCCTGGATTCCCTCTGATCTAGAATTTAAAAAATATATGTGTGTGTTAGTTTTCCCTAGGCGTCATGTGAACTAGGGACAACAATCAACAGCTTCCACTTTGCCAGAGAAGGATCAGTTTTCTCTGAAAAAATTTGATCTGTTCATGTTGCGTTTCCTGTCATCGGCACTAGGCCTAACCTGACAAGTGACAATATTTTTATTGGAAGTTTTGGAGGAATGACAGGTGGTAGGAAGTTTGAGATTTGCAAGGCTTTCTGGGTAAGAGGCCTAGTGAAAGCCATACAATCCACCCCACCCTGGAATCCCTCAGGTGTGTCTAGTTGTTAAAAATTTGTATGTTTGCTACTTTCCCCCTTGTTGGAGGCTGAGCTAGGGCTCAAAATCCATAGCTACTCACTTTTTTAAAAAAGAGTCTGTTTTTCGTGGAATAATGTGATGTGTCCGTGTTGCATTTTGGGCCGTGTCCTATTGCAGGCTCAAAGCCTACCCATACTATTTTTATCAGGAGAGTTGGAGAAATGCTAGGTGGTAGAACATGTCTTTCCACTGATTCTAGAACTTTCTGTCACAGAACTCTGAGGCAAATGTTTGATTTTGGTTAAAGTTTGCAAGGGAATCTCAGTATAAAATCCTGGTGTCAGTCTCACAGGCCACCCACCCGGGATATCCCCTGATGTCTAGTTCATTCCCTGAGCACCAGGTGACTTAGAGCCTAAAATCAAAAGCTTCCCACTTTGCAAAAGAAGGGTCAGTTTTCTGTGAAAAACTGTGATGTGTCCATGTTGCATTTTGGGCTTCTTCCTGTCACAAACACTAGGCTTACCTACAGATGTGAGGCACCATTTTTACTGGGAGACTTGGGTGAATGCTAGGTGGTAGGAAGTTTGGGGCTTCCCACAGATGCAGAACATAGCGTCACAGAAATGTGTGGAAAACGTGTGTTTTATTCAATGTTTGAGGTTTTCAAGGGATTCTGGGTAAGATAATGTGGTGGGAGTTATGTAAATCAGCCCACCATGAATTCCCCCAGGTATCTATATTTTAAAAATGTGCAGGTTTCATAGGTTTTCATAGGTGCCAGCTGACCTAGGGCTAATATCTACAGCTACCTAAATTGCCAAAAAAGGTGAGTTTTCTTGAGAAACATTTGATGTGTCCATGTTGCATTTTGTCAGTTTCCCTTGCAGGCACTAGGGCTACCAATACAAATGAGGGACCATTTCTATTGAGTGACCTGGATGAAGGTTAGCAGGTTTGTGGCTTTCCACAGATTCCAGAACTTCCCATCAAAGAAATGTGAGGAATATTTGTGTGTTTTAGTCAATGTTTGAGGCTTCTGAGGGGCTCGGGGTAAGAGAAACTGGTGAGAGACAGGTGTATAATTTTCAAAACGTTGCTGGGTTCCTAGGTTTCACTAGGTGCCAGCTGACCTAGTGCCCAAAGTCTACAGCTACCCACGTTGCAAAAAAAGAACCAGTTTTCTGTGGGAAAATGTGATTTGTCCATGTTGTGTTGTTGGCTCTTTCCTGTCCATGTTGAATTTTGGGCCATTTCCTGTCATAGGCACTAGTTCTACTCATATATGAGAAAGTTTCATTTTTAAAGGGAGACTTGGAGGAGTGCTTGGTAGTAGGAAGTTTCTTGCTCCCTGCAGATTCCAGAACTTACCAACAAAGAAATATGATATAAATGTTTGTTTTTGGTCAACATTGAGGTTTGAAAGGGATTCTGGGTAAGAAATCCTAGTGAGTGCCATGCTTGCCACCCCACCCTGGATACCTTCAGGTATCTAGATTTCATGCATGTACAGTTTTCCTTAGGTGGCGGGTAAGCTAGGGCACAAAATCTGCAGATACCCACTTTGCAAAAGAAGGGTCAGTTTTCTGTGAAAAAATGTAATTCGTCCATGTTGTGTTGTTGGCTCTTTCCTGTTGCAGGCACAAGACCTACACAAGTGAGGCACCATTGTTATTAGGAGATTTTGGGGAACGCTAAGTGGCATAAAATGTGTGGATCCCCACAGACATCTGAACTTTCAATCACTGACATGAGAAAAATTCTTTCTTTTAGTCAATTTTTGAGTTTTTCAAGGGATTCTGGTAAGAAAACCCAGTAGGAGCCATGACACCCCACCCTTGATTATTCCAGATGTCCAGTTTTCAGAAATGTACATGTCTCCTTAGGTGGTGGCTGGGCTAGGGCCCAAAATAGACAGTACCCACTTTGCAAAAAAGGGTCCTTTTTAGTGGAAACATATGATGCATTCATGTTTCATTTTGGGCATTTTTCCTGTCATGGCCTCTAGGTCTACAAACGCAAATGAGATACCATTTTAGTTGTGAGACTTGGAGGAAAACTAGGTGGTAGAAAGGGTGTGGCTCCCCCCTTATTTGAAAACTTCATCATAGAAAGTTGAGAAAAACGTGTTTTTAGTCAACATTTGAGATTTGCAATTAATTCTGTGTAAGATTACCTACTGAGAACCATGCAAGCCTCTCCATGCTAGATTTATCTAGGTGTCTAGTTTTTACAAATGTGTTGGTTTGATAGTTTTCCTATATACCGACTGAGCTAGGACCCAAACTTTACAGCTACTCACTTTGTGAAAAAAGGGCCTGTTTTCTGTGGAAAACATGTAAAGTGTTTATGTTGTGATTTGGAAAGTTCCCTTTTGCAGGCATTAGGCCACCTTACACAAATGAGGTGTCATTTATATTGGGAGACTTGAAGGAAAGCTAAGTGGTAGAAGTTTGTGGCTCTCCCAAGGGTCCAGAACTTTCCATCACAGAAATGTGAGGAAAATAATGTGTTTTTATTCAAAATGTGAGGTTTCCAAGCTATTCTCAGGAAGAAAACCCAGTGAGAGCCAAGCAAGCCAATCCACCCTGAAACCCCCAGGTGTCTAGGTAGAATTAGTTAAAACTAGTTAAAAATCATTACAAATGTGAATGGTTGCTAGGTTCCCTAAGTACCGGCTGAGATAGGGCTTATAATTTACTGCTACACACTTTATAAAAGCAGGGTCAGTTTTCTGTGGAAAAATGTGATGTGTCCATATTGCATTATGGGCCAGTTCCTGTCACAGACATTAGGCCTATCCATACAAGTGAGACATCATTTTTATCAGGAGACTTGGTGGAATGACAGGAAGTTTGCGGCTCCATACAGATTCCTGATTTTTCCTTCATGGAGATATGAGAAAAACATTGTTTTTAGACAATGTTTGAGGTTTACAATGGATTTTGGGTAAAAAAAAAAAAAAACATGGTGAGAGCTACACAAACTAACACAGTCTGGATTACCCCAGGTGTCTAGTTTAAAAAAATGTACAGGGTTGCCATGTCCCCATAGATGACAGCTTAGCTAGGGCTCAAAATCTACACTTACCTACTTTGTGAAAAAAGGGTAAATTTTCTGTGGAAAAATGTGATTTGTAATATGAGGAAAATCTGTTGTTTTCAGGGTCAAAACAACAACTATTAGAGCTGTGCAAGTCATCCACCCTAGATTCCCCTAGGTATTAAGTTTTAAAAAATGAGCACGTTTTCTAGGGTTCTATAAGTGCTGCGTGAGGTAGGGTAAAAAAATCAATAGCTGTGAACACTCAAAAAAGGGGCCAGTTTTCAGTGGAAAAATGTGATGCCTCAATGTTGCCTTTTAAGTTATTTTGTGTCACAAGCACTAGGCATACCCACACAAGTGACATATCATTTTTATTGGATGAAATGTGGGAACATAGAATGGTAGAACATTTGTTATTGCTTATTGAATTTTGCTCCATTTGTACCTTCGAAATGTTTACCACTGTGTGCGATAGAAAACATTTTGAAAATTTCTCTCTGAATCACATGCTAATATTGGTACCCACAGATTCAGAGATATACACATAACCACTACTCCTAAACTCCACATCTTGTACCCATTTCACAAAAACATAAGCTTCCTTGTCACCTATTTTTCACTCTCCATATTTCACCTTATGAATGGGCCTTTACTTGATATACAAATAAAAACAATTGTGCAGTGCTGCTCAGTTTTTGGCTGAGGGCACCATTGATTCTTGGACAGCGTACAAACCCCATATATCCCAGAAACCAGAAGGGACTATGTTTTGACTGTATTCTAGGTCTTCTCCAGGAGAATCCACACACTCTGCACACCTTTAGAGTCCCCAGATTTTGGAAAAGGACACAAATTTGATAAGAGTACTTTATGTGGAAAAAAGTTGTGAACTATCCCAAATATCCAGAAATGGCTCAGCACTTGTGGGGGCAAAAGCCCCAAAAGTTATGCGGTTAAATGTAATAAGTGCTATCTTTTGATTGGGAACAGGTAAAAATTTCATGTTTGGTGTCTGAAAAATTGTAAATTAGAACACTGTTTAATGGTCAAATCTGATTTTAAGTTACAATTTTGAAATGCCACTTTTAGAAAGTTGGAACTTTCCTGCCTTTACTATTTAGTGTCTGCAGCCGTTACTTGACTGGGTGCATTGGCAGTTGGACTTAGTTTATTTCTCCCAGGCAGCCCCACCATTGAGGGATCTGGGGCCAGATGTAGCAAGGCATTTGCGCCTCACAAACGGTGAAAAATGTCGTTTGCGAGGCGCTAATGCCCGCACGCGATGCAGAAACACATTTTGCGAGTCGGAACCGACTCGCAAAATGTGTTTCCGACTCGCAAATAGGAAGGGGTGTTCCCTTCCTATTTGCGACTCGCACCACGATGTAAGTTGATTTGCGACTGCGAAAGCGGTTGCAAATTAACTCGCAGTTACCATCCACTTGAAGTGGATGGTAACTCATTCTCAAACGGGAAGGGGTCCCCATGGGACCCCTTCCCCTTTGTGAATGATCACAAAATTATTTTTTCAGAGCAGGCAGTGGTCCTATGGACCACTGCCTGCTCTGAAAAAACCCGAAACAAAAGGTTTCGGTATTTTTTTCTATGTGCAGCTCATTTTCCTTTAAGGAAAACGGGCTGCAGATAGAAAAAAAAAAACTGCTTTATTTAAAAGCAGTCACGGACATGGTGGTCTGCTGTCTCCAGCAGGCCACCATCCCTGTGAGTGCCTAGACTCGCTATGGGGTCGCAAACTGCGACCCATCTCATGAATATTCATGAGGTGGGTCTTTGCGACCCTATAGCGAGTCGCAGAACGTGTCTGAGACACCTTTCTGCATAGCAAATTGCGAGTTGCAAATTGCGAGTCGGAAGGACTCGCAATTTGCTGTCTACCTACATCTGGCCCTAAGTGTGCTTGGATGGGGCAGCACTGGCAGGATAGAGTGTGGAGCTGGGCACAGCCCCACTTGCAACTGAATAGGTTGTACCCTGTGTCATGCAAAGTACTTGTCACAACTGCATTGTTCATGCAGCTATCTTGGAGCTACAAGAGGGGAGGCAGGAAACTTCATGTACTTAGAAGGGAATTCTCTAGAAACTTCTCCTTCTTTAACCCCTACAGTGCCCTGGACAAGCTGGTCTCACCCTCGGCCATGGTTGCCGTGTGCAGAGGACAACACCAGCTCGTCCTGCACCGGGCCCATGGGGGGAGTGCTAGTGCTCTCCCATGGGCCTCCAACCCACCCCACCAGGGCAGGGATGGAAAGGGAATTGCTTCACCTTCCACCCCCGCACAGTGACATCTGATGATGTCAGCGAGCGATTGCGTGCTGACCTCATCAGAGCTCGCCCCAGTCGAGCTGGAAGGTTTCCGATCAGGGGGTGGGGACAGGCAGAGGCATGAAAGTAAAGTAAAGGTCTTTCCTTTCTTTTCCAGTCTCTTTGAGCATTTCTGCAGCCCGATCATGAAGCGATCGGGCTGCAGAAATGCCCACTAGACACTAGGGATTTTGTTTTTATGTTAATTTATATTTGTTTTTGCATAAGGGGAGCAGCCCCTTTGGCAATGGCCGCTCCCCAAGGGGGTCTTTTGTTTTTTTAAGGCCGTTTCTGGCTCCTCTGGGGCCATATCGGCCTATTGCAATTAGGCCGATATTCCCCCAGGTGGGGCTGAAGCCACTAGATGCCAGGGGTATTGCTTTTTATAATTTTTTACACGTGGGGAGTGACCGCTAAGGCAAGGGTCGCTCCCCTGGGGGGGGGGGGAATTGTTTTTAGGCCATTTCTGCCCCCTTGGAAGAAAAATGGCCTATTTTTATTAGACCAATCTTCCCCCAAGGCAGGCAGAAATCACTAGACAACAGGGATTGTTTTTTAGATCCATTTTATGCAAGGGGAGTGACCCCTTAGGCAAGAGTCGCTCCCCTGGGTGGCAAATTTATTTTAGTCCATTTTCTGCCCCCCTATTTTAATTAGGCCAATCTGCCCCAAAGGGGGCAGTAACCACTAGGCACCAGGGATTTTTTTTTTTTTTTTTTTTTTGCACAGATGGAGAGCGACCTTAGGCATGCGTTGCTCCCCTGGGGGACAATTTTATTTTAGGCCACTGACTCTTAGATAGGCGACCCTGTGAGTCCTTGCTCTCACAGAGAGGTGTCCCCATTTTTGTTTTTAATCACACCAACAGTTTCCACCATTAAAGTGTACTTTCACATAGGTGACTGTTTAGGTGTTTTTAAGTATACCCCTAGGTTAGCTGGATCCCACACTTTTCCAGAACAGTGATAATTTACGCACTTCCTCCTGTTCTTTTAACAGTGAGGTTTATTCCGCCCAGGTGGCATTGTCCTACCAGGGTGGGGCTAGGTGGTCATATGATGAAGCAAGACACTATGCCACACAGACCACCTAGTCCATAAAGGAAACTTTATTTCCCCCTCTTCCACCTCCTAACTTCGACTCTCCACAGTACCCACCAGCAACAACTTACCTAATAGGGTCCAAGAGCTACTAGGAAACTTTCCACAGCTTAGAGCTTTCTTTGAACCCCGTACTTTCTTGTGTGATTTTAATTTTATTTTAGGCCATTTCTGCCCACCTTGGGGACATATCGGCCTATTTTTCTTTGGCCAATCTGCCCCGAGGGTGGCAGAAACCACTAGACACCAGGTATTTTTTTTGTGCCTATTTCACGCGAGGGTAGCAACCCCTTAGGCAAGGGGTGCTCCCCTGGGTGGCCAAATTTATTTTAAGCCATTTCTGCCCCCCTTGGGGGCAGCTCGTCCTATTTTAATTAGGCCGATCTGCTCCCAAGGGAGGCAAAAACCACTAGGTACCAAGGATTTCTTTTTTTTTATCTTTTACAGATGGGGAGCCACCCCTTAGGCAAGGGTCTCTCCTCTGGGGGGCTAATTTATTTTAGGTCATTTCTGCCCCCCTTGTGGGGAGGATCGGCCTATTTCTATTAGGCCGATCTGCCCCCAGGAGGGGCAGAAACCACTTAAGCATCAGGGACTAGTGTGTTGTGTGTGTGTGTTTTGTTTGGGTGCAGCCCCTTGGGCAAGGGTCGTTCCCCATGAGGGCACATTACTGTTGGCCATTTCTGCCCCCATTGGGGGTATATCGGCCTATTTTTGTAAGGCCCATCTGCCCCAAAGGGGGCAGAAAGCCCACCAGAGACTGGGGAAGATTTTTTTTTTTTCAAACAAAGAGGGTGGGGTTATGGCCATTCCCCTACCCCAAATGAATGAGGACAAAGTTGTCAAAGTTGTTCTGCCCACTGATGGGCAGATGGGGCAATTACCCTGATCCACTACCGGGGGGGGGGGCAAAAAGCCTACTACATGCCAGGGATTTAAAAAACATAAAATAAAATAGTGGCATGGTGGCTATCAGCCAGTATGGGCATGGTTATGCCCCTACCCCACTTGAAGGGGGTAACAGTCTTCCAGCTCTTCCGTTGCACACTAAAACATCTTATCCCATGGCAAGCAAGAGGACATTTAATAATTTTGGAGGTTTTGGTTTTACATTTGGGCAATGAGAGCATGTCTAACTCTCAAAATCATCCAACTTGGAATCATGAGGGCTGCACTTTTTTGACTTTAGGATGCTGCCATGTAGAAAAATCAATGAGACCTAGACACATCTGAAAACTAAACATCTGGGCTAGTCCAGGGTGGTGTGTTTCACATGCACCCACACCATTTTCTTACCCAAAATACACTGCAAACCTCCAACTTAGCTTGAAATCACAAATTTTTCTCACTTTTTTGTGATGGAACCTTCAGAAATCTTCAGAAATTAACAAAATTCCTACCACCCAGCATTGTCGAATCTATAACGATAAAAATTCTGCCCCACTTGTCAGCCTAAAAATGTTTTTTTTCAAACTGCCCTTTTGGACCCGCTTTAGTTCCCCCTCATTTTTGATTTTTTTTCGCTCTTCATTCCAAGTGAGATATCATTTTTACCGGACAACTGAGGGGAACATTGTGTGGTAGGAAATTTGTGACGGTGCGGTGAGGGGGGGAAGGGGTCCAGAAATGTGGAAAAATTTGTTTTTTTTAAAACTAAATTTGAGGTTTGGTGAGGATTATAGGTATGGAAACATGGACGGATCCACGCAAGTCACACCTCCCTCGGGTGTCTAGTTTTCAGAAATGTTTGGGATTTGTAGGTTTCCCCAGATGGCTGCGGATCACAGGACCAAAAACGCAGATGCCCGCCCCACATCAAAAACAAGTAGTTTTGTATTTGATCATTTTCATGTGTCCACATAGTGTTTTGGGGCATTTCCTGTCACGGGCACTAGGCCTACCCACATAAGTGAGGTACCGTTTTTATCCGGAGACCTGGGGGAATGCTGGGTAGAAGGAAGTTTATGTCTCCCCTCAGATTCAAGAACTTTGTCGCACTGTAATGTGAGGAAAAAGGTGTGTTTTTTGCCAAATTTTGAGGTTTGCAAAGGATTCTGGGTATCAGAACCTGGTGAGAGCCACACAGGTCACACTATTCTTAATTCCCCTAGGTGTCTAATTTTAAAAAAAAAATATTGGTTTTCTAGGTTTCCCTTTGTGCTGGCTGAGCTAGAGGCCAAAATGTATAACTAGGCACTTTGCCAAAAACAGGTCAGTTTTCTTTGGGAAAATGTGATGTGTCCACATTGTCTTTTAGGGCATTTCCTGTCACAGGACTAGGCCTACCCACACTAGTGAGGTACAATTTTTATCAGGAGACTTGGGGGAATGCTGGGTGGAAGGAAATGTGTGGCTCCTCTCAGATTCCAGAACTTTCTATCACCGAAATATGAGGTAAAAGTGTTTCTTTTGCCAAATTTTGAGGTTTGCAAAGGATTCTGGGTAACAAAACATGGTAAGAACCTCACAAGTCACCCGATCCTGGATATCCATGGGTGTCTAGATTTCAGAAATGCACAAGTTCGGTAAGTTTCCCTAGGTGCCGGTTGAGCTAGAGGCCAAAATCCACAGCTAGACACTTTCCAAAAAACACGTCAGATTTCAATGTAAAGATGTGATGTGTCCATGTTGTGTTTCCTGTCACAGGCATTAGGCCTACCCACACAAGTGAGGTGTCATTTGTATCAGGAGACCTGGGGGGACTAAGTGTTATTGCACCTGGTCTTTCTCTACATTTATTCCTTCCAAATGTAAGACAGTGTGTAAAAAAGATGTCTATTTCAGAAATGCCCTCTAATTCACATGCTAGTATGGGGACCACAGAGATCAGAGATGTGCAAATAACCACTGCTTCTCAACACCGTATCTTGGGCCCATTTTGGAAACACAAAGCCTTCCTTGACACCTATTTCTTTACTTTTTATATTTCACAAAATGAATTGCTCTATACTGGGTATAAAATTAAAACCCATTGCAAGGTACAACTCCTTTATTGGCTCTGGGTACCTATGGTTCTTGATGAGCCTACAAGCCATATATATCCCTGAAACCAGATGAGTCCAGCAGACATAATGGTATGCTGCTTTTAAAAATCTGCCATAGCTGGAGAAAGTTACAGAAGAAAATGTGGACAGAAATGGCTCTTTTTTCACCTCAATTTCAATTTTTATTTTTATTTTTATTTTAGCTGTTACTTTCTGTGGGAAAACCTTGAAGGATCTACACAAATTACCCCTTGCTGAAATTAGAATTTTGTCTACTTTTCAGAAAGGTTTAGCTGTCCGGAATCCAGCATTGGTTTCACACTCATTTCTAGCACTAACTGGAAAGAGGCTGAAAGCACAAAAAATAGTAAACATGGGGTGTGTCCCAGTAAAATGTCAAAATTGTGTTGAAAAATGTTTTTTTTTTATTCAAGTTTGACTGTTTCCGAAAGCTGGGAAGATGGTGATTTTAGCACCACAAGCTTTCTTCTGCAGCCCTATTTTTTCCCCATATTTTTTTTTAAAACAACATTTTTCGCTTTATTTTGGCTACTTTCTTGGTCTACTCCAGAGGAACCCACAAACTCTGGGTACCTCTTAAATTCCTAGGATGTTGGTGGAAAAAGAGGACACAAATTTGGCATGGGTAGCTTATGTGGGAAAAAATTTATGAGGGCCTAAGTTCAAACTGCCCCAAATAGCCAAGAAAGGCCTGGCACCTAAGGAGGAAAAGGCCTGGCAGCGAAGGGGTTATCCCCATTGCTGCTGGGCCTCCCCACTCGCTAAGCCTTTTTTGGACTATTTGGGGTAGTTCACACTTAGAACCCTATAACTTTTTGTCCACAAAAGCTATCCACAACAAACTTGGGTCCTTTTTTTTTAAACGCCTGGAGATTTTAAAGGTACCTGGGGTTTGTGAATTCCTCTCTGGGGACGGAGCAATTAGCCAAAATACAGTAAAACTTTGGGTTTTTTCGCAAACATTTGAAAAATGTGCTGCAGAAGAAAGCATCTGTTGTTTTCCTGCAAATGTTATCAACAAAGGGTTTGCAATGCTAAAATCACCATCTTCCCATCTTTTAGGAACAGGCAGAGTAGATCAGAAAATCACATTTTTAAACACAGCTTTGTCATTTTACTAGGACATACCCCATTATTCCTGTTTTTGTCCTTTTAACCTCCTTCCAGTTAGTGACAGAAATGGGTATGAAACCAATTATGGATCCCAGAAAGCTATACATTTCGGAAAAATTGACACAATTCCGAATTCAGCAAGGGGTTAATTGTATAGATCCTTCAAGGATTTCCTATAGAAAGTAACACTTGAAATAAAAAAGAAAATATTGAAATTGAGCTGCAAAATAGCCATTTATGTTTAGGTTTTCATCTGTACCTTTTTCTAAGTATGGCAGATTATGCAAAAGCAATATGCTTTTGCATGTACTTGACCCTTCTGGTTTCAGGGATATATAGGACTTGAAGGTTCTCCAAGGTATTCAGAACCAATAACTGAGCTGCACCGCACAATGGTTTTTCGTTATGTACTGGGTATAAAGCAATTCAATTGGTAAAATATCAAGAGTGAAAAATAGGTATCAAAGAAACCTATGTATTTCCATAATGGCCATAAGATATGGATTTTAGAAGCAGTGGTTATTTGTGCACCTCTGAATTTGGGGGTACTCAACTAACGTGAATTAGAATGCATTTCTCAAAATGACTTACACACTGTCTTACAATTGGAAGGCACAAATGCAGAGACAGACAATTGGAAATAAGACTTGTTCTCCTGATAAAAATGTATCGGTATTGGTAGGCCTAGTGTTCACAGCAGGAAATGGCTGAAAACCCCTCACATTTTTCCATCAATAACTGACCCTTTTTTTGCAATGAGCCTAGCTGTAGATTTTGGGCCCTTGGTCAGCTGGCACCTAGGAAAACCTAACAAACCTGTACCTTTGCTAAAACTAGGCACCCATAAGAATCCAAGATGGGCGACTTGTGTGGCTCTCACCAGGTTCTTTTACCCATAATCACTTGTGAAAATCAAAATGTGTCTAAAAAAACAAATTTTCCTTACATTTCTGAGATGGAAATTTATTCAATCTGAGGGGAGGCACAAACTTCCTTCCACCCATCATATTCCAAGTGTGTCAATAAAACTAGTACTGGACTTCTGTGGATAGACCTAGTGCCCGTGACAGGGAAGGGCCTAAAATGTATTGTATTGTGGAGACATTAAAATATTTAACACAAAACAATCTGCTTTTCCAAAGGGGGCACCTGCTTTTTTGATCCCAGGCTCAGGAGCCACCTAGGGAACCTACCAGAGAGGTGTGGCTTGTGCAGATCCCAAAGCGTTTTCATACCCTGAATCCCCTGCAAACTTCACATATAGCTGAAAAATCACATTTTCCTCATATTTCTCTGTGGCATCACCACACAGGCACTAATGTCCTACCACCTGACATTCCCCATGGTCTCTTGATAAAAATGATACCTCACTTGTGTAGGAGGGCCAAGTGCCTGTGACAGGGAATGGTTAAAACTGTGAAGTGGAACCAAAGCAGGTTTAAAAGGGCAATTGTTTTTCATATGTTTTCAGACTGCCACTACTTTGGGCACCCAGGCAAGTGGGGCAAAAAATGTATTGGCACAGATGGAGCAATGCTGGATGATTGGAATTTAGTTGATTCCTACAGATTCAGGAAGTTTCCATCACAGAAATGTAGGGAAAATCATGATTTCAGGCAAAGTTGGTAGTTTGCAGAGCGTTGTGGGTAAGAAAATCATGTGGGGAGTATGTGAAGGACACCACCCTGGACTCCCCACATTGTTTAGCTTTCAGAGTGTCTGGTAGGTTTTTCCAGGTGGCAGGGTACCAGGTCCAGAAAGTGCAGCTCCTCACTATTGCAAGTGGAACGATATTGGGAGTTAATTGAGTTCTCTTGGCCCATATGTAAAGTCACAACCGAAAGTAAAATGTCCTCTTTGCTTGCCATTCAGATAAGATGCTTTAGTTTGTATGGGGGCTAAAAGACAGTTACCCCTTTCAGTTGGGTTAGGGGCATAACCATGCCTCTATTTTTTTTAATTCCGTGGCATCTAGTGGGCTCTCTGCCACCCAGGGGGTGGACTGAGGGTAATTACCCCATCTGCCCCCTAGGGGTGCAGAAAGACATGGTCTCCATTTATTAGGGGTGGGGGCATGGCTATGTCCCCACCCCTCTTATTTTCAAGAAATTCTACAGTGGTGTCTAGTGCGCTTCCTACCATCAGGGGGTACATCGGGGGCTATTGTCCCATCTCCCCCTCGGGGGGAGGAAGAAAGACTGTTTAAATATTTGAGGTGGGTAGGGACATTGGTAACCCATTTTGGGCAGCCCTTTACCGCAAAGTTTGAAAAACAGATCCCTGATGCTTAGTGGGCTTTTTGCCCCTCTCCCAAGAAGGCAGATCGAGGGCTGTTGCCCCCATCTGCCACCTGGGGGGGTACAAAGACTGAATTGTGCCAAAAGATATACGGAGAGCAAAAGCCCTTGCGCAAGGGCCTGCTCCCCCCCTGGTGTCTAGTGAAGTGGATCACTGCTGGGCAATCTCCCTCCTTAGGTGAACCCTAAGCATGGATCCACTTGAGATGGATACCGTTGGAAAGGGGAGATTATCCCCTTTCTAAAGATACCTCTCCTGTCTGGATCGATACTCGGGGGCTGAGATAGCAACAGAGTACATGAAGAAGGGCCAGTGAAGTTCACGATACTTTAAGTGGATCTATTTTCCGAGTGCATTAGACCACAAACTTGTGAAAGTGTATTAGCAAACCGGATAATATTGGAGTTAGACACACATCTATATTGGCTACCAGCTGAGGTTACACTGATTGTTGCTGACAATTGAGTGTATGGTATATTGTAGCATTAGATTCAAAAATATATTTTTGTATTCTATAGGAGCGCATTCCAATGCTGTTGTAACCTATAGGACCTGTTTATTCTTCATAAGGTGTTTTTAGAGGGCCTATGCAGCATGTATGTTGTATGGATGGTGTATGGTATGATATAGTGAGAGTGCATTTATTTTTAATGTAACTAGGAATGTTCTTTGTGTGGCGGGAGAGTTTCTGTTGAACCATTTGGCTATATATTTGTAAGCATTTAGGTACAACATATTTTGAATCTAAGGAAGGACTTATGCCTATGCTGTGGGAGATGTTATGTTGGATTATTTCATATGATTTAAAAATAATCTTAATAAAATACATAAAATGTGCATATTTGTAGATGTGCGTGTTGCAGATTTGGCTCTTGCACTAATGAATTATTAAGTTGAGATCAACTTAAAAAATGTCTGCAGATACAAAGAAATTTGATGTTCTTGCTAACCAGTTGAGAATTTGAAGTGGGGGAGACTTTAAAGAGAGGCCTTTTAAGTGCATAAGGTCCCTGCCCTTCATTCCCTGGCTTCAGACACTGTAGAGGGATTATGCAGCTCTTTGTGTGGGGACAGGCACAGCTCTATGCAAGTGCAAGTGTCAGCTGTTCCCTCCCTTCTAGCCCAGGAAGGCACATCAACCTGAAAATAGGCCATCAGGATTTAAATATCACATCCCAGTGCCCTTTGTGTGTGACTGTCTAGAGGGAATGCACAAAGCTCAGCTGTTACCCACCCCAGGTGTGTACTCAGAGACAGGCAGTGGCACAGAATGTTTAAATTAAGAAAATGCCAACCTTCTAAAAGTGGCATTTTCAGACTTGCAATTTAAAATCCGACTTTACCACAAGTTGTGATTTTAAATTGTGATTCAGGAGTAGTAAAACTCCTTGGAATTACCTGGAGGCGGAGTTCCGTGAGTGGCGGAGTGACACCATGTCCTGAATGCACCTGATCTCTGAAGCACTAAGCAGGGTCAGTCCTGGTTAGCTAGCATCGGGCGCATTCAGGACAGGGCTGTAGGTAGCGAAAACTGCAATTTCAAACCTCTTGTGCACCAGCCTGCCCCATGTGCAGGCTTGTGCACAAGAGACCTGGGCAGGCCGGTGCAAAAGAGGCTAGGAATGGCAGCTTTCATTGCATACGGCACTGGCCTAAATTCAGGACAGGGCTGTAGACAGTGAAAGCTGCAGTTTCAGGTTTCTTGTGCACCAGTGTTCACATAAGAAGAAAAACAAGGACTTACTTGGGTCCTACCAGGTGGTCCTCATTGCCAGCGGCCTGGCTCTCTTCCCCTCTCTGCCCCCTGCTCCCTGGCTGCTACCGTTTGGAGGAAGGCCAAAATCCAGAGCTGCCTGGCTGTCACCGGCGAGCAGCTCCATGATGTCGGGCCAAGTTTGCACTGCTGCCCAGTCATGGAACACACAACACAAGTGCAGACTGTCTGCACCTGCTCTGTGTGGCCCATAACTGGGCTCCAGTATGCATGCAGTGAGCTCTGCTGGTGGGTTTAGCTGAGTTTTTGGTCGAACTCTGTGCTGCAAGCAGAGCATGGAGTGCCAAAAACTCTGTTAGCTCCAAAAGCGGAGCGGAGCTCACCGCCCACCCCTTATTGAGAGACACCAACTCCATATTTCTATATTTTCCCAAATAGAAAATACACTTAAAGAATGTTTCATGGTAATGCTAATCCATGGAGGAAATAGGCATTGCAGTAGTGAAAAAAAATGAATTTAATAGTTTTTCCCTACCAGGACAACGTAAAAGTTCATGACCAAGGTATTAAATATACTGCACCCTGCTCTTAGCGCCAGCTAAGCCCTACCTTAAGGGTGACCTACATGTAATGTTACAAGTAAATTAAATATGCCAATTGTAGATAAGCCAATGTTGCCATATTTTAAGAAGAGAGCACTTGCACTTTATCACTGGTTAACAGTAGTAAAGTGCCTACAGTTCTAAAGCCAACAACGACTGGGTCAGAAAAAAGAGGAGGAGTAAGGCAAAAAGTTTGGGGTGACCCTGCAGTAAGGGCCATACAAGCATACAAACAGTAAAAACATTATAAAGCAACCCAGGAAAAATCCCAAACTAATTTGTAAAGACAGAGTAAATTGTAATAAATTATTTGATATTGAAACAACAAAAGTCGAAGCAGTACAACAAAAGTTCTGAACCTCTATAGTACAAAATAGCACCTAAAAGAATTACGACATCTGGTCACGCTAGAACAGGGCTAAGTCAAATGTTAATGCCGACCATGATGGAGTGCAGTTTGGATACAAGGAGTGGATTGGGCCCGGACAGAGCTTACCTTACCCTCGGACGTAAACAATTTTTTGGAGAGAAAATGTCTGAGAAGATAGAAGTTCAGTGGGGCAAGGCTGCAGAAGTGTCCAAGGAGGAAGCGTAGTAGTTGGATAGTCGTGGAGTACAGCAGTGATGAAGATTTTTACCTTCTGACTTAGGGCCAGATGTAGCAACAGAAGACCGACTCGTAATTTGCAACTCGCAAATTTGTATGCAGAAAGGTGTCTCAGACACCTTCTGTGACTCGCTATGGGGTCGCAAAGACCCACCTCATGAATATTAATGAGGTGGGTCGCATTTTGCGACCCCATAGCGAGTCCATGCATTCACAGGAATGGTGGCCTGCTGAAGACAGCAGACCTCCATGGCTGTGACTGCTTTTTTAATAAAGCAGTTTTATTTTTTTTGAATTGCAGCCCGTTTTCCTTAAAGGAAAACGAGTTGCAATACAAAAAAATAATGAAACCATTTGGTTTCATTTTTTCAGAGTAGGCAGTGGTCCATTGGACCACTGCCTGCTCTGAAAAATTATTTTTAGCGACATTCACAAAGGGGAAGGGGTCCTATGGGGACCCCTTACCGTTTACGAATGAGTTACCACCCACTTCAAGTGGGTGTTAACTGCGAATTGCTTTGCGACCGCTTTCGCGGTCACAAAGCAATTCTGCATCGCGGTGCGAGTCGCAATTAGGAAGGGAACCCCTTCCTATTTGCGAGGCGGTTTCACATTTTGCGAGTCAGTACCGACTCGCAAAATGTGAATCAGCATCGCGACGGCCGTTTTGCATGGCGCAAACTGCGTTTTTCACAGTTTGCGACATGCAAACCGGTTCCTACATCTGGCCCAAAGTCACTAAAATGGAAGTCGAAAGTCTCCAGTGGGATGAAGCAGAAGACTGAAGCCAAAGGCAGTCCCACAAGGTCAGATAGCACTTGGCGAAGGACTGCTGAAATGGAGCTGCTGCTGAGAAGAATGAATCAGGAGAAGTTGTGAAGTCACTCCGACCATTGTTGGACCTCAGGCGGATAGGGGAGCAGGTTGGTCCTGATCTATTTCAGGTCCTCAGAGTACTTATTGGCCAGATTTTGTCTAAGTCCTCCCTTCTGGATAATGGCCATCTGGGTACCATTAGCACTACAACCAAGGGTCCAGGTGTGGATGGAGACCTCTTGGGGTTTCAGGACTCACTTGGTCTGCATCAAGATGCGTGTTCAAGATAGTGGGGGCATGTCCCTAAGTCTCTGAAGAGGAGGCCAGTAAACAAGCTGTTGGAGTCACTTCTGGAAGCCCTGGGTGCAGGTGAAAATGTAGGGCTGAACAGCAGAGTTGATCTTTGAGGGTTCAACGCAGGCTCTAGGCAGCAAAGCAGTCCTTCCGGGTACAGGAGCAGACTGGTAGAATGCACAACAGGTGACAACAGCAAGCAGTCCTCTGATAGTCCTTCAGCATGTCCAGTAGTGCACTGAAAAGGGTCTGAGAGCCCTATTTATATACACTAGTGCCTTTCTCCTGGAAGGTGGGAGAAGTTTCTGGAAAGGTTATTGGAAGTTCTGGGAGTTTCCTGCCTCCCCTTTCCTGGCTCCAAGCTGGCTGCACTGACAATACAGGATCAATGAGACTTGACGGAGAACATGGCGGGCTACGCAGGTCGTGTAGCGCGCTAGAGCGCTTCCCGTTCCGGTTCCCTGGGGGCGTGTCAGGTCGCGGCAGCCGCGGCAGGCGAGCGGCGGAGCGAGTGGCGGTCGCAAAAGCACACGAATGTGCGCGCTGCAATTAACTACATCCGAGGAAATTTGGAGGACAGCGGGGGCTATCTGGTGGTATCGGGCCGCGCTGGAGCTGCGCCGGACCCATAAAAACGTAGCGCGAATTCCCCTTCGGGGGAATAGTGGTAGTTGTAACACCAGAGCGTCTGGAGCCGTATCTGAGAAGTGGCGGTGGGCTGAGCAGCCCAAGGAGATTCCGGAGAAAAACGCCAGGAAGAAGACGGTGAGGCAGAGTGGGGAGGGGGCGTGTCTCCTGCTCCCCTGCTCGCCTTAACAAGAGTGGAGGGGACGGTTCAGCTGCCCCAGGATAATTTGGTTCCGATTGCAAAGGAGAAGGGAGGATCGGTAAAAAAAAAGATTTCGAGATTTAAATCCGGGGAAGGAGCCAGGAGTGTGGGGGGGAAAGCAGGAGAGAGTAAACTTAAAGGTAGAGATAAGCTGACGCCCTCTCTAAGGTCCTTCTTCAAAGTGAGACCGGAGGTAGTTACACTTATCCCCGGGCAGGTTAGAGTTGCAATGGAAGTTACCACTAGGCAGGTGGAAAACATTATGGGTGAGAGCAGGGAGGGGACGAGGTCCCCCCTGCCAGGGCTAGGAGAAGAACAGATGGCCCCAGTGTTAGTTCAGACTCCAAATGATAGCCTTGTAGGAGTTCAAGACTTCGCATCTAAGACGGTAGCGCCGGAGCCATCTCAGGCTGCCTCGGGGACCCTCCCCTTATTGAGTGCTTCGTTGGAGGCTTTCATTTTGTCTATTTCTGAGGATGTTAAAAAGGGCTTTGCGAACTCGGAAGTAAATCAAGGGGAGATAAGAGAGGTATGTGCTAATTTGGAGAAAAAAAATTGATGGCGTAATGGTAAGAACGCAGGCCCTGGAAGAAGCGATGGGGGGTATGAAGGAGGAGCTGGTACAGCATAAGGGCGAGATCGAGACTTTGAAGAGGAGCGAACTGGCTCTAAAAAACAGGGTGGAGCAGATGGAAAACTATTCTAGAAGGAATAATCTAAAACTGTTGAAAGTGCCGGAAGGCACGGAAGGGAGCGATCTTAAAGCTTTTGTAGTGTCATTAATCAAATCAGCGGTGGACCTAGAGGAAACCGAGGATGAAATTGGGAAGGATATTCAGAGAATCCACTGTGACCCCTTTAAGCTACGAACAAATAGCAGTAGACCTCAGAAGATTTTGATAAACTTTCTGTCATACCAGATGAAAGAAAATATTTTATCTAGAGCATTGAAATTGAAGTCTTTAAGAGTGAAGGATATTGTGTTCGAGATTAGATCTGACCTATCCAGGGCGACTATGGATAGGCAGTGGGAGTTGGGGAAACGTTTGGAGATTTTCAGATCTTTGGGGGTTTCGGTTCAGCTGAAATTCCCAGCTTTCCTTACAGTTATGTATAACAACAAAATGTACAACATTAGAGACATTAGTGAAGCAGATGAATTATTGGCTGTGGTTAAAAATGAGCAGGCTACTGAATAAGGCTGCGTGTAATGCGCAATGGCGAAACTCTCCTAGGAACCTGGGGGCGCTCTAAAATTTGGATCAGCATGGTCCTTAGTTGGGGGGGGTTCTCCACGGGTAGGGGTGGGGGGGAAGGGGGTAGGGAGGGGGGGGAGTTGTAGGGTTGGGTTGGGGAGATTGGAAGAAAGTAAAAATTAGTGCCTCGTTCAGCCCAACTATTTGTTATTTAAGATTGATAGATGGCTAGTAGGGGGGGAGGTCAAAGGGGGCTGAATATGCCACTACAAATTCTTTCATGGAATGTTAATGGCTTAAGGGTGCGAGGAAGAAGGGAACGAATATTACAGTATTTGAAGGATTCCATGGCACAAATTTTAGTTCTGCAGGAAACACATCTTACAAAGGTGGAGTGTACTAATATAATACAAAAATTAAGATGGGTGCAAACATTTGCATGCACAGATCACAGCTATCATAATAAAGGTGTGTTAATTTTAGTTAAACATGTACAGCAGGGGGGTGTAGTAATCCTGGACTCTAGATCAGACTTAGCAGGGCGATGGGTAATAGTTAAAACACAATTTAGAGGTCGGAATCTGGTATTAGCAGGATACTACGGGCCTAACCACGACGACATAGAACCCTTAAAGCAGCTTTTCTCTCAGCTTCTGGAATTTTCGGATCCGGTTATTTTGATGGGTGATTTCAATGTAGTACTAGATAATGAGTTAGATAGACATAATTGTAAATCACGAGGTACACCTAAGTCACAACAGTATTTAAGGAGGATGATGAAGGAATTTGGTTTGTGCGATATTTGGAGGCAAAGTGCGGGGAACAGTAAGGACTTCTCTTTCTTCAAACATGCGTAGCAAATTGATTATTTTTTATTGGACATGCGTTTGAGAGAGGAGGTGAAGAATATTGCGTATCTGCCCTCGCATTTATCAGATCATTCTGCGGTGGTGTTAAACATGCGCTTTTGTCAGACAAGTTGTAGTGGTCGGTGGACGATTGATCGAACATTGTTATTAGATCAAGAGGTGTTGCTAAAGTTGCGTAAGGAAGCTGAATTCTTTTTTAGTGTAAATTTGGGCTCCGCTCCCTTATTTGTAGTATGGGACACGTTTAAAGCAGTCATCCGCGGGGAATTAAGGAGTTGTTCCAGCCAGAAACATAAACGGTTGAAAGAAGAGATTTATGCATTGGAGCAGGAAATGCGAAAATGTAAAGCGAAAATAATCGAAGCAGGAGAGACGGAGACTGTGAGGTCTAGCTGGGAGGGGTTGAGAAGTCAGTTGGAAAAGATACTACAGGGAAGAATTCAAAGCAAATGGGAGGCAAGCAAATTGGCCCATTTTGAATACGGGGAAAATGCGGGGAAGTTGCTAGCTTGAAAAGGCAAAGCGGATCGAATTAGGAATTACATTAAGGAAGTTGAAGTGGGGCATTCAGGTGAAAAAACAATAGATGGGGCGGCAATAGAATCGGCTTTTCGAAACTTCTTTTCGAATCTGTATTCGGAAAAGTTGGAGGTGGATGAAGGTATGGTGACGGATTGGTTAGGGGCTGATGGATTCTTAGGTTTATCACTGCAGGAGAAGGAAGTATTGAACGCCCCAATAACGGCGGAGGAAATTAGGAGAACCCTGACTAGTAGTAAATCGGGTAAGGTGCCAGGCCCGGATAGTATCCCAGTGGAAGTTTATAAGGCACTAGAAGATTTAGTTATCCCAGTGCTGACAGAATTGTTTGGAGGGATCCTGGAGTTTGGTAATGATATTCCTCTTTCATGGAATGAAGCAGTGATCTCCCTAATTTTGAAACCGGGTAAAAACCCAGCGAAGTGTGCCTCATATAGGCCTATATCATTGTTGAATAGCGATTATAAACTGTTGGCTAAGCTTCTTGCGGATAGGCTGAGTAAGACAGTGAATACTCTAGTGCACCCCGATCAAAAAGGGTTTTCAAAAGGTAGATATTTGCATGAATTAACCTTCGAATTGATCGGGGCAATAGATATGGCCACAACGTTTGGGTCGCCTTTGGCAGTTATGATGTTAGATGCAATGAAGGCTTTTGACCAAGTTAATTGGAATTTTTTGAAATCAGTTTTGAGGCGGGCCAATTTAGGCTCAAAGTTTTGTAGTATAATCGATCGGATTTATACTTCCCCTTATGCTAAGATTTTGGTGAATGGTAAACTCACGGGTCCTATCACTATCTCAAGAGGTACGAGGCAGGGTTTCCCCTTGTCCCCGGTATTGTTTAATCTATATATTGAGCCATTTGCCAGAAAAATCTGACAAAACCCTCTTATCCCACCCTTCTGCTGCAATGGCTGGGAAAAGAAAATTTCTTTATATGCAGACGATGTATTAATATATACTAATAACCTGCCCCTTGCTTTTAATACAGTTAAAGATCTGGCTGAACAATTCGGAAGGATATCAGGGTACCGGATTAATGCGGGGAAAACAGAAATTATGCAGTGGAATATGGAGGGTGGGCCAACAACAATTAAGCAGGAAATACGGTACCTGGGTATTCTAGTGACCCAAAACTTGAAGGATTTAGCAGAGAGGAATGCTCAAAGGTTATTAGCCGAATGTAAAATTATGCTACAAAAATGGGTATATCTCCCTTTGACGATTCTGGGGAGGACAAATCTAATTAAGATGTTTATTCTGCCCAAATGGAACTTTGTGTTTTCAGCTATACCCCTGGCAATGCACAAGGCGCATCTAGATAAAATGCAACAAGCAATAAGTAGTTTCATTTGGAACTCAAAGGGGCCGAGGATATCATGGAAAAAGCTACGTAGAAGGAGGGAAAAAGGAGGATTGGCTCTTCCTGATTTGACATATTATGCGTGGGCTTTTTTGTTTAAGAACTCAAGTATGCTGTTTATATCCCCAGACGACTCAGCAGTAGGCAGAATGTATAAAGCTATGGTGTTGTCTGAAAAAGGGGGCTTACAGTCATTTTTATTTAAATTTGGTGACCCTAAATTTTTCAAAAAAGTTAAACTAAAAGTGCTGCAAGGAATGGCAAGGAGCTGGTATCAGTTGAGGCGGCAGTTGGGTGTACACTATTATAGTTATCAGGCCCCTATCTGGGACTCCCCGGGCACCCCAGAATGTTTCCAGGATATTCTCGTATTACCACTTAAAAAGGCAGGTGTGGAAAGGTGGAGGGAGATTGCGCGAGAAGGCACTCTACTTCCTTGGGATGAATTGGTAAGAATAACGGATGGTTCTCTGTCTAGGTTAAAATATTTACAGATAAGACAGTGGGAGAAAGTAACTAAGGAAGGATTAGGACTGGTAAATGTTTTTGAGGATTCTTTTCTAGACCTGGCAGTTTCGGCTTCAGGGAAGAAGGTGGCGGCTTGGTATTGGGAAATATTAGAAATTCTGGATGAGAACTTTGACCTACCAAGCAAGTTATGGGGCAAGGTGATGTTAGGCGACAAGATTGGGTTATGGTGGAGGAAGTCGTGCATGACACTGTATGAAGTAGTGAAGCCGGCTCCACTAAGAAAAAATCATCTTTATACTCTACATAGAGCATACATATCTCCAGCAAAACTTTCCAAATTTAAGAAGGGGGAGGAGATTAAGTGCCCGAAATGTGGTGGGCTAGGAGCAACAGATATAAATATGTTCTGGGACTGCCCTTTTGTTCGGTTGTTTTGGGAGGAGGTTTTTAGGGCATTATCATCTATGTTAGGCTGGAAAATCAATGTATCACTACCACTAATTATTTTTGGGCAGCTCCAGGATGAGGGGATATGGAAAAGAGTGAATAAAACTAATCGTGCATTTTTGTTCTATGTAATTGTGTTGGGACGGAATGAAATTTGTAAAAAATGGCTGAAGGAGCACCCGCCGAGCTATACTGACCGGTTGAACGCTGCTCTCCGTGTGGCAAATATGGATCTAAATGTGCAGGGCCCAAAGAAAAGCGTAGAAATGTGGGCACCATTAGTAAAATCGGCAGAGAACCGTCTAAATTTGTTTTCCTGTTAAACTTCACTGAGGGGTATCTATGGGAAATTGCACAATTGAGTTTTTCTTTTGCCTCAGTCCAATGATTAAGCACCGTGTGAAGCCTTGGTAGGTCTGTCTAGGCGGACCAGGAGAGACAAAGGTGCACCCCCTGACTTGACTCTCTCTTCTTAGGCAAGAGGGCGAAAAGGTTACAAGAATGAAGAGGGAGCTCAGTAAGTGGGGCTGAATGAGGACAAAAAAAAAATAAAAAAAAAATACAGGATCGTTAAGCCTATTGTGAGTAGGCAGGGCACAGCTCATTCAGATGCAAGTGGGGCTAGGCTCAGCTCCACCACCCCCATAAAGCCAGTTAATGGCCCATTAAAGTTCAGCTAATGCTTCTATTATGTGACTGTCTGGGAGGAATTCACAGTCTGTTCAATACACCTAGTCATGTGCCCCAAGACAGACTTCAGACACTAAGGGTAGGAAAAACCCAAATTTCTAAAAGTGGCATTTTCTAAATGATACAGATAAATTCAACATTACTATTAAAGAGGGCTTATCATTACAATTCATTAGGTAGGGGAACGTCCGGAATGGCGACTCTGGAACAACGACTACATTGCTAATGCAAGCGGAACCATGCTTGTGTTAACAACAACTCCCTTTTTCTCTGCCTGAACAACGCATGTGCTGAGCAACGCGCATGAGTAGTAAAGGCAGAGGAAAAGAGAGAGTGCATCGGGAGAGGATGCGGTCAGGTAAGTGGTGCTGGGGCAGGGTTGGGGTAGGTTTTAAGGGTGGGGGTGGATTAAGGGCTGGGGGGTCAGAGAAGTTTGTTTTTTTATCAGCATGGATGGTGGGATCAGGGTAGTTCTGGTTTTTAGGGGTGGGGGACCAGGTCAGTTCTATTTTTAGGGGCGGGGTGGGGGGTCAGGGTGGTTCAGTTTTTAGGGGAGGGGTGGGGGGTCAGGGTAGTTTTGTTTCTGGGGTGGGGGATCGGGGTAGTTTGGTTTTGGGGGTGGGGAATCAGGTTATTTTGGTTTTGGGGGGTGGGGGTTCAGGGTAGTTTGTTTTTTGCGGGTGGGGAGTCAGGGTAGTTTGGTTTTTGGGGGTGGGGGATCAGGTAGTTTGGATTTTTGGGTGGGTGGTTGGGGTAGTTTGGTTTTTGGGGGTGGGGAGTTAGGGGTAGTGTAAGTTAGAAGGTGGGGTAATTCTGGGCCTTAAGGCAAGGGGGAGGGTTGCATGCTAGAACCACACATGCCGTTCCCACACATGCCTTTACTAGGCATGCCTTTACAATGAAAAATCATTATAAAGGCATGCGTGGTACAGGCATTCATGGTAACAATGCGGTAATTGTTCTGACAGCGTTGTTCAGGCATGCGTGGTTCCAGCATTCGTTGTTCCATCATACATTCCATTAGGTACCATGCATGACATATCTGCCCACTATCATTTAGGAATTACAGCTTATTAAATGCAATAAGGAATCCCCAGTGTTATCCTATGGGAGGGGTATGCCTCATAGCAGTGAAAAATGAATTTGGGAGTTTTTCACTACTAGGAAATGTAAAAGTAATGTCCTATCATTTAATTATATGGGACCCTACCCTATAGGCTACCTAGTGCCTACCTTAGGGGTGACATATATGTAACAAAAGGGGAGTTTAGGGTTTGTAAATGGGGATGAAATGCCAAGTTGACATGGCAGTGTGACACCACATACAGACTGCAATGGCAGGTCAGGGACATATTTAGGAGGGCTGCTTAAGTGGGTGACACAATAGCTGCTGCAGACTCACTGGTTGCACTTAATGTACAGGCCCTGGGTATTTGTTATACCTCTCTACAAGAGACTTACAAGTAAATAAAATATGCCAAACCAGGTTTTAGGGGCAGAGCACAAACATGTTAGCAGTGGGTAGCAGTGGTATAGTTCACAGAATCCTTAGGCCAACAAAAACTAATTGAGCAAACAAAATGGAGGTGTAGACGGGTCTCATCGACCACGTCTTCCGACTCTACGGACTGGCGCCTTTTGCGCGCCTCTTCCGGAACCCTTGCGTGTTTCCATGGGGACGCACGGACGCCACCTGAGCGGTCAACACCGGATTTCCGCGTGTCAGCATTAAAACGGATGACGGACTTCGAGGGAAGAAAGGAGGAGCTCCCTGGAGAGAAGAATCGGCCGACGAACGAAGAGAGATCCCCGCGAGAGGAAGACGCCGAATCCGGATCCGAGGAGAGGGCGGCACGCCAGAACAACAACGAACCAAGAAACCAGGATACAGAAGGAAGCAATCTCCGCCACGACCCCAGAGGGTCGTGGCTCCACAAGGTACGGTCCTTGTTACGGGGACGGCGACACTCTGTGTATAATATTAAGGACAGGGGGGGGGTTAATAGAAAGTAGGAGGGGGTGGGGGTTGGAACAAGGGGGGTTGCAGGGGACAGAATCACAGAGGACGAGATGGTGGGCTGAGCACTAAAAGCAGCGTGACACCAATACCTCAGAGAACTCCCCATCACTCCCTCACAATACGGTATATTCCTATACCTGTGCACCCTAACACACCACCCTCTTATTTCTCCCCCCCTGCACGTTCCCTTACTAAATCAGACCCAAAACCCCACAACGCCACTTACCTTTTGTTTTGTTCCTGTCTTCTTGTTTTTCTGGTCCCACGAGAGGAAGATACGCAACCCAATAATCAGCAAGGACCTAGAGGAGAAGGAATAAAAATAAAACAGAGACATTAAAGACAAGAAGACCCTACGTGGAGCTATTCCTAAACGACATTTGTGTTGTTACGTTATACGAAAAGGTTTTTTCACTTAGTCTTCACTAAAACAAATAAAAACCTTTTATTTTTCCCCATATGTACGGGCCCGAATCCTTTGTACCGCCAAGCCTTCCACAGGAGGGTAAAGGCAAAACATTTGAAGTTGACCCTGCAGAGAGGGTATTTGCAAAAAAGAAAAACACCAACAGTTACATAGCACACAAGACCTCAAACCACTTTAGTAAAAACTATGGTAGACCCCTGTAAGAAATTTGGAAAATGTGGTGGAAGGGATATACCATTATCAACTAAATAAATGCTGGTTAGGTCTCAAAAACCTGTAAGGACACAATTCCATATTGCTCAACCACTGGTAACGGCGGTTAAAGCAGCAGCCAATTACTAGGTAAATGTGTGATAAGATCAAACAGTAGCAGCAAATTTTAAGTCAAGAAAACAACACAATAAAATTCCTAAGCATAGTTAGAAAAATAAACAAAACTACAATGAGCAAAAAGGCAGCAACATGAAGAAAGTTGGATATGAGGAAGGAGAGATAAGAGTTTTTCAGGCAAAACCTGTTGGAAATGACCAACCTGTGCATTGTTTACCTTAATTTGCCTTGACTCTGTTTGCTGGCTAGGGAACTCTGTGCCTTTTACTACCAACCAGTGGCAAAGTGTCTGTGCTCCCTCTTTCTCCCTGCTTTTCAACATCCACATGGTGCCACTTGCCAAGAACACCAAACAACACACACTAAACATAGTTTCCTACGTCGACGACACCCAACTGATCCTTTCCCTGACCGAGGACTCTGCTCAGACCAAGAGAAAATTCCACAACGGGATGAGAGCAGCACTGCCTGGATGGAGGCCAGCTGCCTAAAGCTCAACTCTGACAAGACAGAGAACCTCGTAATCGGCTCCACCCTTTCTGCCTGGAACGACTCCTGTTGGTCTGCCGCTCTAGGAATCGTCCCTGCCCCCACAGACCATGCATGCAACCTGGGAATTATCTTGGACTCCCTACTATCCATGACCCACCAAATGAACGCCTTCTCTTCATCATGGTTTCACACCCTCTCACTCCTGTGGAAGATTTTCAATTGGATATCCTCTGACACAAGGAAGACAGTCACCCACGCACTCATCACCAGCAAACTGAACTATGGCAACACAATCTATGCTGGCATCAACAAGAAACTTCAAACAAGACTTCAAAGAGTCCAGAGTGCAGCAGCCAAACTCATCCTGGATATCCCCCAACAGCCACATGTCCTACCTCGTCAGAGATAAACGCATCACATAAAAACTCCTGATCTACGCCTACAAGGCACTGCACAACATAGGACAAGCATACCTCAACCACCGCCTCGCCTTCTACATACCCAACAGATGTTTCTGTTCCTCCCTGCTCGTACTTGCAGCCGTCCTCAAGATCTGGAAAAGCAGGAGGAAGATCCTTCTCCTACTGAGCAACCCAAAAGTGGAATGCGCTACCCCCTCAAACTTAGGCAGACACCATAACTGATGCAGTTCCTGGCTCTTTGACTGAGCAGCACACCCACATACAATGCCTTGAGACCCTATGGGTGATTAGCCACGCTTTACAAGTCCATGATTGATTGATGGATTCAATGACGACGTTGGTGTACCCCTAATTGGCATATTTAACTTACCTATAAGACATAGCTGGTATATTTAACTTACCTATAAAACCCTTCTATATGTTACAAAAGTGTATCCAGAGCATGCAATTTAAATGTCACAAGTGTACTGCATCATGTATTGTGCCTCCCACTACAAGGACAGTGAACAGATGGCTGCAGACCTACCTTCTGTAGCCTGGCTGTGCAATTTTAAACTGCAAATTCAACCTGTCAAAATTCTTTTTACAGACCTAAACCATCCTTTTAAATATTAGTAAGCCATCCCTAAGTAGGTCTATGGTCCTATTGTCCAAAAGGTGCATGGCATTTGAAAGTAGGGAATTTAAAAGTTTAATGTTAAAAACTTCCTTACAGTGCAAAGGGCCCAAGAGCTATTTCAATGTAGCAGGGTTGGCTGTTCTATAATAGAGCAATTATATACAATATTAAATTGTATAATGTTATCTCCTACTAGGAAACAGATACAAAGGCCCTCATTACAACCCTGGTGGTCGGTGTTAAAGCGGCGCGGCAACAGGCCGGCGGTAAAACAAATGGGATCACGACCACGGCGGAAACCGCCAAAATAGACAGCCACTTTAACACTCCAACCGCCAGGGCGTTAGCAACCAACAGACAGGCAGAAGACAATGTACCACCCACTATATTATGACAGGCCAATCTGCCAGCTTTTCCGGGGCGGTACAAACAACATCAAAAGCACAGTGGAAACAGTACACTGAAGGGGAACCACTCACCTTTTGACACTCAACGAAGAACCAGGACGCCATGGAGCCTGAACTTTAGGTCCTCCCCATGTTGGTGTATCTACTAATACAACAGCAATTTGAAAGAAGGCGACAGCGACAACGACGGTGAGTACTGCACCTAGCACACAAGGGAGGGGGAAGGCAAAAGAGAGTTACACACACACGCGGCACGCAACACCCCCAACCCCACCCTCACCCACAACACCATACACACTAACACATCCAACAACATTACAGATACACCTCGTCACCCCCTGGAAGAACGCAAGGACAAAAGAAAATGAGTTTAACCAGTGACATATTGGAACATTTAGATATAGCAATAGAATTTAACATAATCAGTATATACAAATATTTACATTATGTACAGAAGGCCGTACACTGTCCCTTGTAAATGTGCGTGTACCAGTGGTCCCAAAAATCATGGGCGAAGCCAACACATGACACCTGCCTCAAAACGCAGAGAACACTGCAGGGGCATTAGGTCGAAAAAACACAGGCACCTCAGGGGGAAGGGGAGGGGGGCACCTCAGCCGGAAGATGGTACTACGCCACTGCTCCTCGAGGGGGCTACATGCCCACTGCTTGGTCCTGGGGAGTGCAAGGCCACAGTCTCTCAAGTGGGTGCTTTGCCCACTGCCTGGTCTCTGCTTGGTCCTGGGGAATTCAAGGCCACAGTCTCTCAAGTGGGTGCTCTGCCCACTGCTTGGTCCTGGGGAGTGCAAGGCCACAGTCTCTCAAGTGGGTGCATCTCTCCACTGGTTCTGGAGGGGGCATTGTGCCCAGTTCACTTCATCCTGCCAAGGATTGGGGGAGTAGATGCATCTCTCCACTGGTTCTGGAGGGGGCATAGTGCCCAGTTCGCTTCATCCTGCCAAGGATTGGGGGAGCGGATGCATCTCTCCAATGGATCTAGAGGGGGCATAGTGCCCGGTGTGCTTCATCCTGCCATGGAATGGGGGAGCGGATGCATCTCTCCACTGGTTCTGGAGGGGGCATAGTGCTGAGTGTGCTTCATCCTGCCATGGATTGGGGGAGTGGATGCATCTCTCTACTGGTTCGGGAGGGGGCATTGTGCCCAGTGATGCTGCACCTGAGTTGTGGCAGTTCACATTCTCTCACCTGGGTGTCTGAGGACCGAAATATTCAAGGAACAGGCAGCATGATACTCCCTGGAGGCAGAGCCACACTCCATCCTGCTGCGACTTAGGCTGCAAACTGCTGGTAGTACCAGTGCTGGTAGTGGTGCCTCGTGGTGTGTCCAGGGTCCAGGACGGCTGCCCACTGGGAATGCTGCTGTCGTCCAATGTAGTGGCACTGGCTAGGCACGTGGCGGTGCAGGTGGCGGTGGCTGCGGCTAAGATGCTGCCCGTGCTGGCCGTGGTGCAGGTGTCTGTAGTGGTGGAGGGAGACACCAGACTGTCTCCGGCAGCCTCGGACGGCTGCTGACTGGGGAGGATGCTGCTGACTGACGTTGTGGCAGCGGCGGTGCAGGTGGCAGTGCAGGTGATGTTCGTTGCGGCAGTGGTGACCGTGGTACAGGCCGCTGGCATGTCTGGGGAAATGGTGGTCACCAGCCCCTCACCAGGAGGCTTCGTTCCCTGAGGTGAATTGGCCTTGCTCTTGTGTCCCTTCCCCACCTTGGTAGTCGCTGCTGGGACCTTGGCACTGTCCTCTTTGTGTTTGGATGAGGTCTTGCTGGTTGGGTGTTGTGACTTTCCCCTGCTGCATGCCGGCCCCTTCTTGATCTTGGCAGGTGGCGGAATCGGGTGGTCCTTCCAATCTGTACGTGTCACACTGACAGCTCTGATGGGTGCCCCCTTCGATCCTCCCAGACTTGCAGGGACAACAGCGGACGCAGATTTGGTGGCTGAGGTGCTGGCCTTGGATCTAGACATCCTGGCCCTAGGGGAAGGACGGGGGGAGGTGTAGGGAAGAGGTTGATGTTAGCTAGGATAAGATTTTTTGACACACAGAGACGGGAAGATGGAGGGAGTGTGGGAGTGGAGGAAGAGGTATTGGTTGTAGGAGGTGTATGTCTTCTGAGTTTGAGTGAAGGTGCATGGGCTGGAGGCTGTTGTGAGGTGGATGGCTGTTGAGTGGGTGTGTGCCTGTGTTTGTGTACTTTGGGAGGAGGGCTCACAGACACACTGGGAGAGGACACAGGGGAGGTGTGAATGGTTGTCGGGGTTGTGATTGCTCATGAGCGGTGTGTTGTGATGGGCGTGCTGGTGATGGAGGTAGTGGCTGATGATGTAGTGCATGCAGGTGTGAGTGGAGACGATACTGGGAGGGAGGTGGAGGACGAGGAGGAGGGGGACACAGTGGAGGCAGTGGATGTTGGTATGTGTGCATGGGTATGGTGCTTGTGTGAGTGCCTGTGTGATGATGTGTAGTGCTTATGTTTTCCTGAGCCACTTTTGTGTGTTGATGTTTGTTCATGCTGGTCTGAAGGTGTGCTTGGGATAGGCTGAGGTTGAGGGGATTGGGTCTGGGTAGTGGAAGTTGGAGGGGGGAGGCTAGACACAGGGACAACGGCTGCCATCAGTGCTGAGGCCAGAGCCTGAAATGCTCTCTGTTGGGCCGCCACGCCAGAATGAATGCCCTCCAGGTATGCATTTGTTTGTTGCAAATGCCTCTCGACACCCTGCATGGCATTCAGAATGGTTGACTGCCCAACAGTGAGGGCAGCAGGGCCGACTGGGGCAGGGCCTGAGGTGTCTGGGACGAAGGTGATGTCAACGCTCCTGGGTGAGCGGGCACGGGAAACACACTGAGGGGCTGCTGGGAGGGAAGTGCTGGTGGGGGGGTGGTGGCTGTACCTGTTGTTGAGGTGGGCACAGTCGTGTCCACCACCACCAGGGAGCTTCCATCAGAGGAGGAGTTGCTGTCACTGGTATCTCCTCCTGTCCCCGTTGTGGAGCTCCCCTCACCCTCCATCCCACTGATGCCTTCACCCTCCGTGGATTCACCCTCATGGGCCATGTGGGATGCAGCTCCCTCTGTAACCGGTGCCTCTGCTCCTCCGCCAGATTATGTTAATGCACACACGGACAGGGTGATAAAACAAAAAGGGGTGGAAAGACACATGGTCAATGTCAGCAACACCACTACCGTTGGCGGACACAACACACACTGAGCCGCCCTATGCATTAGCCCTTGGCCAAACACTCACTAAGGTAGTCACCAGGCCATGGGGTACAATGCCTACTGCCAGCACCTGCACACCTGACACCCAGAGGACCCTGTCCAGTAGTAGTTGTCCACTTGTATCATTGGGGTAGGGGTGCTTCAGAGCCTGCGAACAAGGGACCTACCCTGGCATGATCGCCTTGGCCTAGGGGCACCCACAGTCCACATCCCCCACCCAGCTAGTTCCTAAAGCACGCAAAGTCAGCTTTCTGAAACTGTACTCACCCTCTTGTGGCTGCTGTGATGCCCTCAAGTGCCCATACAACTCTGGATAGGCCACCGGCAGGATTCGGAACATCAGGTGGGTCATGGTGTGACATGCACCCCTTCCACATTGGAAGGCCAACCTCAGCTGGGCATCCGCCGTCTTCTTGGTCCAGCGGCACAGGTCCTCCAATCTCTTGCGGCAGTAGGTGCTCTGCCTGTGATAGACCCCCAGGGTCCGCACCTCCTTGGCGATGGCACGCCAAATACCCTTTTTCTGGTGGGCGCTGACCTACAGGGTGTAAAATCACCGTCCCGTCCGGAAAATCATTGCCATTGCCCACCAGTTCCCAGCCATGCCCTAACGCACATACACTGACCACCTCATATGCAGCACTCAGGACACCCCCCAACATGTGGCTTACACACACACTACTCCAAACAGGCATTGCCCATGCATCATGCTCACAGTGTCCTCACCTGTTTGTCTGGAGGACCGTAGAGTAGCGTGTACTGGGGAAGGACCCCATGCACCAGTTTCTCCAATTCCTCCGCCCTTTCCCCAGACACTCTAGCCATTGTCACTTCCAGACTCAGGTTACATCAGCACTTGCAGTGTAGGTCCTCTCCTGTTGATGGTCAGGTATCAAGTGAGTGAATGGGTAGAAAATGGCGGTTATGTCCGTGGTGGTGCGTACATCGCAATTGGCTCCTAGGACCCAAAAGGCCCAATGATGACCAATGCGGAGTTGTGCGGGGGTCTTCGACCGCCTACCGCAATGCTGCACAATCCCAGCACAGTTACCTCATTTCCCCTTGTCCCTCCTCACAAGTCAGGCAGCTGCCATTTCAGGGGGGCACATGGCATGGCACCTAACTGCATCACAGCACATATTAGCACATATACTGACTCTCGATTTAACACATGGCTTCTGTAACATTAATTCAGACACAGTTGTGCTCTCCATGTGGTATATGACCTTTGGCTCACCGTACTCCTCCATAGGCTACAACCGATGAGGCAGATGATGAGATGGCGGCATCTTCCTGTGTACAGACCCCTAGGGACCTGTCGACAATGGAGGACAGACACATTATTATCACATACAGACTTGATCGTGCCACAATCCAAGAACTGTGTGCCCAATTGGAGCCAGACCTGATGTCATCTATCTGCCAGCCCACAGGAATACCCCCTCTAGTGCAAGTCCTGTCAGTGCTCCATTTCCTGGCAAGTGGCTCCTTCCAAACTACAGTGGCCATGGCATCAGGGATGTCTCAGCCAATGTTCTCAAGCGTGTTGAGCAGGGTGTTGTTGGCCCTGCTGAAACATATGCGCAGCTACATCGTGTTCCCCCAGGTGGAAGATTTGGCCACGGGGAAAGCTGACTTCTATGCTCTGGGACATATCCCCAACATCATTGGTGCCATCGAAGTGTTCAGGAATAGAAAAATCTATCACTCTATGAATGTGCAGATGGTGTGTTTGGCGGACCAGCACATTTCCCATGTGAATGCCAGGTATCCTGGCTCTGTGCATGACGCCTATATCTTGCGCAATAGCAGTATCCCTTATCTGATAGGCCAACTCCAGAGGCACCGGGTGTGGCTAATAGGTGAGCCCAAGGTCCCCACACAGTATTAGTAGGTATCTGGGTATGGGGTTGTGTGTGTCTCCCTATTGTCCCTCGATATTTGCAGGTGACTCTGGTTACCCCAACCTCTCATGGCTACTGACCTCAGTGAGGAATCCCAGGACAAGGGAAGAGGAACGTTACAATGAGACCCATGGGTGAACAGGCGGATCATTGAGAGGACATTCGGCCTCCTGAAAGCCAGATTCCGGTGCCTTCATCTGACAGGTGGCTCCCTGTACTTCTCACCCAAGGTGTGCCAGATCATCGTGGAATGCTGTATGTTGCACAACCTGGCATTGAGATGCCAGGTGCCTTTTCTGCTGGAGGATGAGCCTGGTGATGGTCTTGTGGCAGCGGTGGAGCCAGTGGACAGGGAGGAAGAGGAGGCAGAGGAAGAAGATGTTGATAACCGAACAAACATTATCCTGCAGTACTTCCAGTGACACACAGGTAAGACACTGTAACTCTTCAGTTTACTTTAGGACATTGTACATGGCAGCCTCTTACCCTCTGTCTATGGACACTGACTGTTCCTTTTGGATTCTCTTATTTCAGATATGTGTACCCCATTCTGGCTTCTGCTATATGTAATGCTGCCCAACAACTGTCATACATTGGTATGAGTAAATGTACATATACGTTGCAATGCTTTGCTAATGGTGTAGTAATACATTTGTGAATCATCAGACTGACTCCAGATTGGTATTTGTTTCAAGGGTGTTTATTAGGTGCCAATAAGTATAGGGGTATGTGCAAGGGGCTGGGGTGAGAGTGGAGAAAGTTCCATGATAGAGTCCAGTCTCATGGCATCACAGGTGCATTGTCCAAGGGGGCATAGGAAGTGGAGCTATGGCAGTTCAAGGTGGACAGGGTAACATAGTGGCACAGTAAGGTGACAATCAAGAGGGTCCTATTTCCTGGTGGGAGTCTTGGCAGTGTTCTCTGTCTTCTGCCTGGATCGCAGGGACTGTTTGCGGGGTGTTTCTCCTTCTGCAGGGGTCGGGTTCTGGTGGCCTGATGTTCGTGTGGCTGGTCCTCCTGTCCACTAGCACCAGCGGTGGTGGAAGGCTGTTCCTCGGTTTGGCTAGTGTCAGGGGCCCTTTGCTGAGCCACTGCTTCCCTCATGGTCTTGCCCATATCAGCCAGCACCCCTACTATGGTGACCAGGACGGTATAGATTTTGGTGAAGTCCTCCCTGATCCCCATGTACTGTCCGTCCTGCAGCTGCTAGATCTCCTGAAATTTGGCCAGTACCGTGCCCATGGTCTCCTGGGAATGATGGTATGCTCCCATAATGTTGGAGAGTGCCTTGTGGAGGGTCGGTTCCCTTAGTCTGTCCTCCCCCGGCACACAGCACTCCTCCCAGTTTCCCTGTTGACCTGTGCCTCTGTCCCCTGAACCGTGTGCCCACTGCCACTGACCCAAGGTCCATGATCATCCTGTGTTTGTGGGGTTGCCTGTGGCCCCTGTAGTGGTGGACACACTGCTGATTGATGTGTCCTGGGGACATTGGCATGGGCCCGCTGGGTGGGTGCTCTGCTGGTGTTTCCTGAGGGGGGAGGCTCTGTGGTGGGTTGGGACTGTGGCAAGGGAACCAACTGTCCAAAGGTCCCAGATGGGCCAGGTTTGTCATTGTGATCCAGGCATGCAGAGCTGCTGTCATCACTGTGGGCCTCTTCTGTGGGGGGACTGGATGTAGCTGGCACCTCCTGTCCGGTAACGTTGGGTAGGGGTCCTGTTGCAATGGGTGTGTTTCCCTTATAGAATTGTGCTTTCCCTGTCGCCTTGGACTTGTGTGATTGCTGATTGTGTGGGCTGGGTGAGTCTCTCTACAGGGAATGGTGTGATGATGGGTGTCCATGCAGGTCTGTGATGGGGGTTGATGCATTGGTGTTGTATCCAGGGCTTGGTATTGGGATGGGTGGGTTGTGATAGTGGGTATATGTGAGGTATTGGAGTGATGGGGGTGAGAGCAGGGGTAGGAGGTAGAGATGGCATGCAGGTAGGGTGGGGGGAATACAGTAGTAAAGATTTGACTTACAAGTCCTCCTGCTACTCCTGCAAGGCCCTAAGGATGCATGATTGCCAAGACTTGCTTCTCCCATGTAGTTAGTTGTGGGGGAGGAGGTGGGGGTCCACCGCCAATCCTCTGTACAGCAATCTGGTGGCTTGATACCATGGAACACACGTTCCCCCGTAGGTCATTCCACCTCTTCCTGATGATATCCCTGGTTCTTGGATGCTGTCCCACGGCGTTGACCCTGTCGACGATTCTCCGCCATAGCTCCATCTTCCTAGCTATGGAGGTCTGCTGCACCTGTGATCCGATTAGCTGTGGCTCTACCCGGATGATTTCCTCCACCATGACCCTTAGCTCCTCCTCAGAAAACCTGGGGTGTCTTTGAGGTGCCATATTGTGGTGTGAGTGATATGTGGGTGTGTGTTTTATAGTGTTGTGATTTTGGGGGTGTAGTGTGTGTATGTGTGTCAGTTGTGTGCAGTTTGAATTGTCCAATGTGGTGGTGTATTGTAAGTGTGTGTGTATTTTGAGCGTGGCGGTGTGTACAGCCAATGGTTTACCGCGGTTGAAAGACCGCCGGGTTGATTCGTGGGTCGTGATACTGTGGGTGTGTTCCTGTTGGCATAACGGTGTTGGTTTTGGTACTGCTAGTTTATCACTGACCTTTGGTGTGGCGTACTTATGTGGGTGTCTGTATTGTGGCGGTATTCTCTGTGTGGGTCATAATACCAGTGACGGATTACCGCCGCAGTCACGGTATGTTAGCGCCCGTCAGCATGGCGTTAGGCGACATTTACCACCCAGGTTGTAATGAGGGCCAAAGTTCATTAAGGTTTTGAAATATTTATTACAAGCCCAATTCACTGGTGAAATCAGATTTATAGTAAGTATTTTGGAAAATGTGTCTTCAGAAAGTTATCTTTTCCTGGCCTAAAGCCTTCGGAGTCTTATTTGCATGATCTCCAACTGTCACCCAGGGCCTAAATAGCCCTTTTGATGAGGTAGAAACTATTCCCAGTTTCACAACAAGGGCCACTCACCTGAATTCCAAGGACTTTTAGGAACTTTAATCCTCAGTATCAGGGGACATGCCTGATACCAGTGATTAACCCTGTGAGACGTGGGGGAAACTGAAGAGAGAATCAAATGGTTCTGGTATACTTGGACCTTTTTGATTAGACCTACCAAACAAGAATTACTATAAGACATTCATGTCCGTGTGAAGGATCCTAGAGCACCTACTCCTGAGATCATTCCTGAATGCATATACTTTAGCCTCCGCTCAGATGATTCAGAAATGTTTATCTGTTCTTAATGATGTGTTACTTCACACAACTTGCCATTTTCCTTTAGCCAAGGCTTTCTTCTTCAAACTCTGATTGCTAGGGTGTTCTTGAAGGAAAAGAACACTATCCCCGTTTTAGAGTCTATATACCTTTACTGACTCTGAAACTGAGTTTTGTACATGAGAAATAACTATTCATGGTCGCAGACTCTAAATCACAGTGCTGGCATATTGAAATTAGCATATTTGGCCCTATATTTTTTACTTCTAAGTCCTATGGTGTTTTGAATTTGCTTCCACAAATTAGAATTAAGAAAAGGTTGCTATGAATTCATCCTCCTGTGTCACAGCATAAGTCTCTTACCTACATCTAAGAAATCTCTGACCCCTAGTACCTCTCCCTATCTACTACAGCACAATTTTCCCTGAAAGTACTGGGAGCATACATAGTGTAGCAAGCTTAATTACAGCTCAGAGACTTGCTTGTGTTGTCTCACTGTATGGATTACAATGCGTTAGACCTAACATCCTTGAAATGATTTCCCCTGACATTTTGCCTTCAGACCTCCTGTTTTGTCTCAGGGACACAAAGGACTTCCAACTCACCTGCTACAGCACCAGGACTTTGCCATCTGAGAGTTTTGCCCTGCCAAGTGGTGCAAATCTAGTCCTGGGCCCTTTGAAGAGGGTTTAAAGTGCTGCAACTGCCAAAATCCATTCATCAACACCATTGCTCCACTGAAACCCAGTGCATCTCCATCGCCATCAACTCATCGCCATTGCTGCAAGGATCGAGGACACTGCATCACTGACGATGCCTCAGCACTGCTGCAAGGATTGAGAATATCGCATTGCAGATGGCACATTGCATCTCCTCCATTCTTAATGCAACCCTAACTTTGCGTGGCTCAGAGCCAATGCATCGCCCAGAGTCTCAGGATTGATACCGAGCATCTCCTTCTTTGCTCCTCCCATCTCGTCATCGAAGTCGGTGCAACCGCGTACTAAGGTTCAATTTCAGTGGGCCAAGCCTGGTCTCTGTATATGCTGTGTGCTCCATCGCAATTGGCCTGAACTTTTGGATTTTACCCAGTCTAGCGCAACGAGATAGCCCTGGTTGGCGCTTCTAGCATTTTGAGCATTGCATTTCATATTATTCTTTAAAAACTCATAACTCTGGTTATACTTATTGGATTTCTGTCATTTCGGTCTTGCTTTGTTCATCAAATTAAGCTTCATTTTTCTATCTATGTGTGGTATCTTTTGTGTGATTTTGTCACTGTTTTACTGTTTTAAGTGTTGCACAAATACGTAACACATTGCCTCTTAAGTTAAGCCTGACTGCTCTGTGTCAAGCTACGAGGGGTTGAGCACAAGTTACTTTGTGGTGTGCTGGTGGCTTACCCTGACTGGAATTGTGGTTCCTGCTTAGACAAGATGCATACCTCTGCCAATCAGAAACCCAATTTCTAACACCATATAACAGGGGTGCACTGTTCACTCTTCAGGGTGTGGCTTGAATGATATCCCCTAAGTGCTTAGGAGGCTTTTGGTAGTGACATTCTTTATTTAAGAGGAGGTGTGGGCTTTTAGGTGGTTGATTTTGCTGAAGGCCTGCTTTTTGGTGAAATTAACTCTTATTGTCCTAAGGAGTGTTGCTTTTACTTCAGGAAATAACTCATCCAAAGGCACAGAGGCATTTAGAGCATGAGGAAAAAAAGTCTATGTAGTTCCTACAAGAGACATGGCCATCACAAAAGGGGGAATAGATTTTTGTCCTATGTGCCTCCTTCCGCTTCTGCTCTGGATGGTAATGGGATCGTAAGAAATCTGAGTTCTGTCTTCTAAAAGAAAATAGAGCATCTTTGTTTGCCATCTGAGCTCACATATTCTGCAGTAATTTTGGATATTAACAGTTCACCATAAACTTTGCATTATATACTTTAAATACTACTGCCTTGAGCCTAGTGCCTTCAATAGCAGCTTGAAGAAATTTCAGTCTCCATATTTGGAACTTAAGGGGATCTCATTCAAAGGTGATTTCTCTAAGACTTCTTTCCTGGGTGCTCATCCGTTTGGTCCATATATGCAAGAACTATTCAGACTGCTTAAGATAAGATACCATTTTTTTCTGTATGTCTTCTGTTCTCTGCCTGTTAGTGTACTGCAGCTAAATTGTCTTATTTGTGTTAGTTTAATACAAGAGGAGACAGTCAGGGGCAGGAGATCTAAGACTCACCCAAAGGTTTTAATCCTCCCTCACAAAAGAACATTCCTGACTTTGCTGAGAAGGCTTCTGTGCTGCAATATCAGTATCCAGTAGGGTTCAGACTAATGTTTCCTGCTCTTAGGGGTAGCCCACCTTCTAACTAAACACATCCATCAATAGAGCTTCTCCTGGACCCCATAGTTTACAATGTTAGGAACTCTGCATTGTTGATCCCCCTGCCCATGACTTGGTTGGACCACAATGTTTGTTCTTTTTCCTGAGCCATGAATCCAGTGCCTTCTTCTATTACTCCTCTGGGCACCTCATCCCTCTATCAAGTGCTTTAGTGGTCAGACAGCAGATCGGAGGCTTACAATGGCAAAGCTAGCAAAGTATCCACCATTGTAAAACTGTCACTTGCCCCACTCAAAACTCAGTGGAGGAAACAAAAGTTTGAAAAGGCAGGAGAAACACTCATTTACTGTGACCCTGCTTTTCTGCTTAACTTTGTATCAGGGACTTAGGGACATATTTCCAAGAAAGTGGAGTATTGGTTCTGATGTGCCACTTTTCTTGCATCGCCCCTGCCCCACCTAACAATACCATGGTTATGTCATATTTACAATACAGCGCACCTTGGCAGTCGTTAGGACAATAACATCACAATTTTTTAAGCTTTGCTGCAAAGCACAGGGAGTCCCATTGATTAAAATGGGTGTGTCACCTTAAAGCCAGCTCAGAGCAGGCCTTAAAAATGATGGAACAAATGGCTCAGTGAAATGTTGTAAATTTCACAGCTCCATTTTTTTGGGCCTCCCTGTGTTGGAACGTCCCCCTTGCATAAATTATGCCTGACGTAGGCATAATGTGGCACAAGGGGTTGCAAAGTGGCACAATGCAAGCTTTGCATCACTTTGTAAATACGACATGGGGGAAAGCCACCTTAGTGAAAACAATTACGGTGCGGCAGCTCAAGGTGGCGCTAGGGGCTTGAAAATATGCCACTTAGGGCCAGATGTATCAAGCCTTTTTGCATTCGCAAACGGTGCGAATGCCCGTTTATGAATGCAAAAATGCCTTTCAGTATTTATGAAATGCATTTGCAACACAAATTTAAGGAATCGCTAAATATGCAAGCCCGTTTAGAGAATGGCAAATTCCGATTCTCTAAATAAGAAATCACAAATACGAAATCCTTATTTGCGATTTCTAAACCACATGTATCAAGCAATTCCTTAATGCAAATTTGGCATTAAGGAATTGCAATTACCACCAAGTAAAACTTGGTGGGAACCATGTGCAAAGTTTAAAAATGCATTAAAAATTGATTTTTAAAATTGACATGTAACGCACACATGCCCCTTTGGCATGTGTGCGACTTACATGTCCCCAAAAACTTTTTGGGGTGCAGCAGAGGGGCCCTTAGGCCCCCAGCACCCTGGGGTTTTGCATTTCCAAAATTGCGAATTCCAGTTAGGAATTCGCTATTTGGGAAATGCAAACAAATCGCTAATACAGGTCTACAGGCCCATGGGTGCGAATGGGGGCTGTATCGCTATTTGCGATTCGGTGATGGCATTTGCGATTTTTAAGAAATTGCTTTTACCGAATCGCAAATATGATACATAGCATTTTGCGAATCAGAAATAGCAATTTCTTAAAATTAGCTATTCCCGTTTCGCAAAAGGTTTTTTTGATACAACTGGCCCCATGTCTGTTATTTTCCCAACTACATTTGCAAAACTTCGTTTTGCCAATTTATTGTCAAATTCTTACAGGTCTCAGCTTAAATCGGTATAGCAGCGATTGAAGACCTTTTAGTGTACTATGACAAGGGTTTTGAGTCTCGACTTTTCTCTTGCTTGGAGTGTGTATAAGTGAATGTGAAATGAAGGTCAGATAAATCTTACATACAAAGATCACAAGAAAAAGTTAATTGTTCCTTGAGTTGATAAACATGTATGGAGTAAATAGATAAAATTGTGTTCCTGGAAGATACAAAGCTCCATGTAACGTTCCAACAAAAATAACCTTTCCGATCCACATTTTATCATTGAAAAGGGAAGTTACACTTGTGGAAGGCTGTCTGGTTTTAGAGGCTGGCACATCAAAGTCAGACCTAGTCGCTTTGTGAGTCCTTGTCTCTATTGAAATCTTTTATTTTTTCAGGAAAGTAAGCTGATAATGGTTGTATGAAACAAGTCTCTCTTGTAACTTATTGTCTCCTTTTCAGTGTGATGAATTCAACTAAATGTACTTATTGCTTTCGATTCCAAAAAGCTAAGAGTGAACAGATACAGCAACTACCGTGATAACAAATTCTAATGTGAAAGTAGAAGGTGTATCCCGCACTTCCCCAACTCTACCACTGGTAGTTGTATGGGTTCACTATTGTTAAGTAGGTTCACTTGAAACAACTAGATTATTCAGGTCAAAATGGCCACTACACAAAGTTGTTGCCATTCTTTCTGAGGCAAAAACAATAGAAACAATTAAATTTAATTTTCCTAGATCCCCAGTGAGTGTCTTTTATTAGATGCTTGATGCATAGTGTGTTCTAGTTTATTCATACCCTAGTGTGCTATTGACTAATTAGATTTAATTTGAGAGCATTGAGGGCACGAAACATAAATCATTTTACTTGAAACGAAGAATACGCACTTATTTGAGCAATCATTTTTAACTTTTTATGTTTGGTAGGAATGTAGATCGCTTATGTGTTTTGAATTGCACCCCTTTAAGCTGGAAGGTGAATTGTATCGCACTAGGTCTGATTAAGACTACTCTGCAAACATATACATTCACAATGGCCATCATTTTAGAAGGCACTCATAATTGAGCCTCTGACCAGCACAAAAGTGATTTATAGATTACTCACATTAATTTCAGCGACTGTCTGCTGTCCTTTCTATCATTTTCACTTTCTTTGTCAGTACAGATTTGAGACCATCCAATGCACATCTGTCTTGATCCAGCTTCACAAGCGAAACTGGGAATGAAGGACAGATGTTGTTCTTCTAAGAGCAGCCCCAGCAGAAACAGGGAGCAACCACAGGACTCGGTGATTTAAAACTTACCTGTTAGTGAGAGCTCACCTCAAATAATAATCACAATCCTTGTCTGGGTAAACCATGAAATTCACTAAATTAATGTCTGCCTAACCCTCTGATAGCTTGACGTAAAGCAGTCAGCCTAAACGTAGAGGCAAAATGTAAAGTGTGTATGATGTACTCAAACAGTAATAAAGTGAAAACACAAAATAGGAAAAATCACAAACCAACTTAGAATAGAATAAGTGTTAATAAATAAAATTACACCAAAATGACAGAAATCGAATCAGTACACCTGGAGTTGTAAATTCGTTCAGGTTAAGGTACAAAATAGCATCAAAATGTGAATGACTGAAGTGGCACTTGACCAGGACAAAGTTAAATGTTAATACCGACAATGATGGAGTGTGACTCAGATACATTTCCCCAGGTTCATTCTGGAGAAAGGCTTTACTTTCAGACTTAGGCGGTGATTCTAACCACGGCGGGCGGCGGTCGCCGCCCGCCATGCGGTTACCGCCAAATGACCGCACCGTGGTCACAAGACCGCGGCGGCCATTCTGGCTTTCCCGCTGTGCTGGCGGGCGACCGCCAAAAGGCTGCCCGCCAGCACAGCGGGAAAGACCCAGCAACAATGAAGCAGGCTCCGAATGGAGCCGGCGGAGTTGCTGGAGTGCGACGGGTGCAGTAGCACCCATCGCGAATTTCAGTGTCTGCAAAGCAGACACTCAAATTCCTTTTGGGGCCTGCTTACGGGGGCCCCTGCAGTGCCCATGCCATTGGCATGGGCACTGCATGGGCCCCCAGGGGCCCCGCGGCACCCCCTACCGCCATCCTGTTCCAACAGGATGGCGGTAGGGGGTGTCAGAATCCCCATGGCGGCGGAGCACGCTCCGCCGCCATGGGGGATTCTGCAGGGCAGCGGGACACCGGCGGGAGACCGCCGGTTTCCCGCTACTGACCGCAGCAGAACCGCCGCGGTCAGAATGCCCAGCGGTGCACCGCCAGCCTGTTGGCGGTGCTACCGCGGTCATTCGCCCTGGCGGTTTTTACCGCCAGGGTTAGAATGACCACCTTAGTGTCTGGAATGGAAGAAAGACATTTTCAGTGGGGCGAGGCAGCCGGATGTGGCCGAAAAGGGCTCCATGTTGTCGGATAGCTGCTGGACGATGTCTTAGTGAAGCTATTGGCTTATGACTGGAAAGCTCTGACTGGGAGAAATATGAATTTAATGCATAGAGAAGGATCCTCACTGGCCGGATTCTTTACGTGCCTTTGCTGGTGAAGATTTCTACATTCAGAGTTAGTCACTTTTTTGGAGCTCGGAACCTTCCAGTGGGGTAATGCTGCAGGCTGTAGCTAAAGACAGCTCCTCTAGGCTGTATATTTTCTCAGTGAGTTCTCACTAGATCAGATTTGCTGCTGCAGGGAGGATTTAGTAGAAGCTGCTTGAATGTATTTGCCCACTGGTAATGCACCCTCATTGGACCAGGTTCCCACAAGTTCTCAAAGTAAAAAGGTGGCAAAAAGGTTCTAAGTACCAGCTTTTATGAAACCTCAGGAGTACACATTGACACCAACAAGGGTAGAGGACCTTTGGAAACTGCACTTGGGGGCAGGACTCACTCCTGCAGAGGCCAGCAGCAGTGTTCTTGGCAGGTCCAGTTGGGACTGGTCAGCTGGGGTTGCAGGAATAGTCCACTTAGAGCCTTATATATGTCCTTCTAGCCCAAACAGGAGGTCAGCCTTAATACCCTTGAAGTCCACTTCTTTGTACTGGGTACAAGATGGAAAGCAGCCCCAGTCTTCTAAGATCACAGACAACAGGTACAGTCCTCTTCTGCTCTTCTGTTCTTCCACAGATCCAGAAGAGATCTAAGGAGGGTACTTGGAATATGTCATTTATGCCCAGTGCCAGTCTGTGGGTAGGGGAAACCCATGGTTATTTTCTAACCAATGGGGCAAAATCTCACAGGGTAACCCTTCCCAGCTTTGCAGCATTTCCTGATTGTTTTACTTTAAACTATCACACAGTGCCCCCTCTACCTAATCCAACATGGTAGACCCTTTCTTCCCCTGGTCAGAGTTTCCTGTGCCTACCAGAGGTGTGGCTATGATAATAGGCAAAACCTCCTTTGCTGTCACTCATACCCAGATCTAGAGGAGCACCCCACCCCACATTCACTGTAGGAGGCTGGCCTGGCTTGTAGTGGGTACCAGAGGTACTTCCACCTTGTGCCAGGTCCAGTTATCCCTTATTAGTGTAGAAGAGGTGTTTCTAGCAGCTTAGACTGATAGAAGGTAGCTATGGCAAAGCAGCTTAGGCTGAACTAGGAGACTTGTAAAGCTCCTACTATACCACTTGTATCATATACACAATATCATAAGAAAACACAATACACAGAGTTACTAAAAATAAAAGTACTTTATTTTTATGACACTATGCCAAAAGTATCTCAGTGAGTACCCTCAGTATGAGGATAACTTATATACACAAGATATATGTACACAAACCAAATTTAGGTAAGTAATAGCAAGAAAAGTAATGCAAACAGTTTAGAATTACAATAGATTGCAATAGGAGCACATAGGTATAGGGGCAACACAAACCATATACTCCAAAAGTGGAATGCGAACCACGAATGGACCCCAAACCTATGTGAGCTTGTAGAGGGTTGCTGGGAATGTAAGAAAACAGTGAGGGTTAGAGAAATAGCCCACCCCAAGACCCTGAAAAGTAGGTGTCAAGTGCACCTACTACCCCCAGAGAGCACAGAAGTCGTGATAGGGGGATTCTGCAGGAAGAACAAACACCAGCAATGCAACAACAGAGGATTTCCAGACCTGAGTACCTGTAAGACAAGGGGACCAAGTCCAATAGTCGCGACAGTGTCGAGAGTGGGCAGGAGCCCAGGAAATGCCAGCTGAGGGTGGAAGGAAGCTGCCACCGGGTGGAAGAAGCTTGGACTTCTGCAAGAAAGAAGAGGACTAGGGACTTCTCCTTTGGAAGAGGGATGTCCCACGTCGAGATGAACCTTGCAGAGGTGTTCCCAGGCAGAAAGACCGCAAAAAAACCTTGCTAGCTGCAAGGGTCGTGGTAGAGGTTTTTGGGTGCTGCTGTGGCCCAGGAGGGACCAGGATGTCGCCACTTGGAGGAGGAGACAGAGGGGACACCCAGCAATTCAGGGTGCCCTCACAGAATCAGGCAGCACCCTCAGAAATACCCTAACCGGCACTTGGAAGAAGAGTGAACTGGAGTCCACGCGAAGTCACAAAAGGGAGTCCCACGACGCCGGAGGACAACTCAGAAGGTTTTGCACTGCAGGAAGGACTGTCGGGACCCAGGCTTGGCTGTGCATGAAGGAAATCCTGGAAGAGTGCACAGGAGCCGGAGCAGCTGCAAACCATGCAGTACACAGCAATGCAGTCTAGCGTGGGGAGGCAAGGACTTACCTTCACCAAACTTGGATTGAAGAGTCACTGGACCGTGGGAGTCACTTGGACAGAGTTGCTGTGTTCCAGGGACCACGCTCGTCAGGATAAGCGGGGACCCAGAGGACCAGTGTTGCAGTCTTTTGGTGCCTGCGTTAGCAGGGGAAGATTCCGTCGACCCACAGGAGATTTCTTTGGAGCTTCTGGTGCAGGGTGAAGGCAGTCTACCCCCAGAGCATGCACCACCTGGAAACAGTTGAGAAAGCCGGCAGGATGAAGCGCTACAATGTTGCTGCTAGTCGTCTGGCTACTTTGTTGCGTTTTTGCAGGCGTCCTGAGCAGTCAGTGGTCAATCCTGTGGTAGAAGGTGAAGAGGGAGATGCAGAGGAACTCTGATGAGCTCTTGCATTCTTTATCTAAAGAATTCCCCAAAGCAGAGACCCTAAATAGCCAGAAAAGGAGGTTTGGCTACCAAGGAAGGAGGATTGGCTACCAAGAGAGGTAAGAGCCTATCAGAAGGAGCCTCTGACATCACCTGCTGGCACTGGCCACTCAGAGCAGTCCAGTGTACCCCCAACACCTCTGTTTCCAAGATGGCAGAGGTCTGGGACACACTGGAGGAGCTCTGGGCACCTTCCCTGGGAGGTGCAGGTCAGGGGAGTGGTCACTCCCCTTTCCTTTGTCCAGTTTCGTGCCAGAGCAGGGCTGGGGGATCCCTGAACCGGTGTAGACTGGCTTATGCAGAGATGGGCAACATCTGTGCCCATCAAAGCATTTCCAGAGGCTGGGGGAGGCTACTCCTCCCCAGCCTTCACACCTATTTCCGAAGGGAGAGGGTGTAACACCCTCTCACAGAGGAAATCCTTTGTTCTGCCTTCCTGAGCCAGGGCTGCCTGGACCCCAGGAAGGCAGAAACCTGTCTGAGGGGTTGGCAGTAGCAGCAGCTGCAGTGGAGACCCCGGAAAGGCAGTTTGGCAGTACCCGGGTACTCTGCTAAAGACCCGGGTGGATCATGGAATTGTCCCCCCAATACCAGAATGGTTTTGGGGTGACAATTCCATGATCTTAGACATGTTACATGGCCATGTTCGGAGTTACCATTGTGACGCTATACATAGGTAGTGACCTATGTATAGTGCACGCGTGTAATGGTGTCCCCGCACTCACAAAGTCCGTGGAATTTGCCCTGAACGATGTGGGGGCACCTTGGGTAGTGCCAGGGTGCCCACACACTAAGTAACTTTGCACCCAACCTTCACCAGGTGAAGGTTAGACATATAGGTGACTTATAAGTTACTTAAGTGCAGTGGTAAATGGCTGTGAAATAACGTGGACGTTATTTCACACAGGCTGCAAGGGCAGGCCTGTGTAAGAATTGTCAGAGCTCCCTATGGGTGGCAAAAGAAATGCTGCAGCCCATAGGGATCTCCTGGAACCCCAATACCCTGGGTACCTCAGTACCATATACTAGGGAATTATATGGGTGTACCAGTATGCCAATGTGAATTGGTAAATTTAGTCACTAGCATGTTAGTGACAAATTTGGAAAGCAGAGAGAGCATAACCACGGAGGTTCTGGTTAGCAGAGCCTCAGTGAGACAGTTAGCCATCACACAGGGAACACATACAGGGCACATACTTATGAGCACTGGGACCCTACCTGGCAGGGTCCCAGTGACACATAGACTAAAACAACATATATACAGTGAAATATGGGGGTAACATGCCAGGCAAGATGGTACTTTCCTACATGCACCCACTGGGTTTGGATCCAGGAAGATTAGGCAGACAAAGAGAGGCAGGTCTAGGTGTATACTACATCTGCCAGTGAGAGGGTAATCACTCTTTGAAGCTCTGGAATGGGATGGCATAACCTTGCAGGGCATCGGGCACAAGGATGAAAAACATCTCTCCACACCCAAACCTTTTGTTCATTGTCTGGGTTCACACCACAGAAGAGCCATTATCAGTCAAGTGACACTGGGCTCTGGAAGAAAGACACATTTGGCTCAGACAGGAAAATGACAACTTTCTAAAAATATACTTTTCAAAATAATAATGTAAAATTAAGTTCATAATTAAGTTAGATTTTAAACTACTATTAAAATAAGCCCTTGAAACATTTTTATTGATGCTCCGAAAATGATATGAAGGATTATAAGCTGTAATGTAGTGTTTTCTATGGGAGATCTAGCATTGCATCAGTGAACAAAATGCCTCTGGACATATAAAATATTAAATATACATGCCTTACTATTTAAATACTATGCACCTTGTCTTATGGGCATTTACGGCCCATCTTAGTGGTGACATCATTATTAAAAAGGAAGTAAAGTTTAGGCATCACCAAAGGTTCATTTTGGCATGCAGAAATGGCAGTCTAAAACTGCACACACAGGGTGTGAGGGCAGGTCTAGAGACATGTTTAACAGTGCTTCTATAGTGGGAGGTGCCATGAGTGTTGCAGCCCCTTGTAGTGTTCAGTATGTATGCTCTGGGTACATGTAGTATCATATACTAGGGCATAGAGACAAACATTTCCAACGGGTTACAAAGGATGGTCTGTGGTGAGCCCAAGGGCATTGATGCTAGCAGGATGGGAGTGGGGTTTTGTGGGTGGTTAAATGGTGCAGGATGTTTTATTTGCTCTTTTCATTTACTTCAGTTAGCTTGTTTTTGATCTTGTGCTGAATTTCGTTTTTGCTGGCTTTAGGACTCTGGGCACTTTACCACTGCTGACCAGCGCCAAAGTGAAAGTGCTCTTAAAATGTATTGGTGATTGGTTTATCCATTATTAGCATATCTGATGTACTAGTAAGTCCTTACTACAGTGCACTATTTGTGTTATGGCCTGTTAATGTAATGCTTCTAGTGTGCCTGCAGCACTGGTCATGCTATTGGTAGCCCTGCAAACATGTCTCAGGCCTGGTATTTCAGTGCCTCCTTTTGCAGTGTTAAACTGCCATTGCCCTGGTAAGTGCACCCACTTGCCAGGCCCAAACCTTCACTTGTGCTACGTGTAAGTCACCCCTAAAGTAGACCCAAGGCAGCCCCATGGGCAGGGTGAAATGTTTTTAAAAAGTAGGACATATACTGGTGTTTTTTAAATGTCTGGGTAGTAAAATACTGCAAAATTTGTTTTTCACTATTGCACAGTCTATCTCTCCCATAGGGTCACCTGTGTATTACCTTGAAATATCTTTTTAGTATAATTTGATTAGGGAGCAGATGGAGATATGAATTCACATTTTAAAAATACATCATTTGGTTAAGTTGGTGTTTGAATTGTAGATTTGAAAATGATACTTTTAGAAAGTGGGCATTTTCTTGCTAAACCAATCTGTGCCTCTGCCTGTTTGTGGAATAAACGTCTGGGTCAGAATGACAGTTGGGATGTTTGTGCATTCATTCTAGACAGTCACAAAAAGGGCGCTGAGGTGTGCCATGCATATCCTGATGGCGCATCACTAGGCTGATGGGTCCTGATGAGCTAGAGTGGGGGGAGGAGCTGACACTTGCACCTGAATAGGGTTTTGTCTATCCTCACACAAAGCAGTCTCCAACCCCTCGGGGTGTGTCTGGGGCCAGAGTAAGGGAATACAGGGTCTTGTGCATTACAAAGACTTCTCTTTGAAGTTAGTCTACTTCAAAGACAGAAATGGGTATAATTACTGGACATCTGACACCACATAGTTAGAACACTTCTGGGCTGAGGACATTCTGCCAGGAAGAAAAGCCACATGCTGTAGGAAGGACTGCCACTCTGCATGTTGCTTTGCTGTGCTGGCCTGCTGCTTGCTGCTTCTGTCCTGGGAGTGAAGGGACTGAACGTGGCTTTCTATATCCTGCCACAACCTGCTTTCCAAGGTTTACTAATGTCTTGAACTGAGCGTGCCTCCTATTAAGAGGTCTTAGGGACATCAACGATTTCACCTGCTAGCACCTGGTTTGTTTTGCTGAAAGTCTTGACTTGACAAGTGGTGCCAAATGCAGTTCCTGTGCCCTTGGAAGTGAGCTCTGATGCACCCAATAAGAAGCTAAGCACATCCACTACAGAGTGACTTTGGTACTTGTGCTGCTCTCTTACTTCACACCGCTCCCTGCAACCAAGCTGTGGTGCCTGCTGAGTGCAACGGCCACAACCTGCGACACCAGCCTGACACCGCCACAGTGCCTCTGAAGTCCTGCCACAGTGTGAGCCTGAGTGTTGTGTCACCAAGTTTCATGACACCCGACTCCACGCAGCCTCTGTGGCCCTGTGGTGTGATCGCGACACCATGAAGTCGACACTTCTCATTGTGCTGCATCACCTCCTATGCAACCATAAGGAAACAACAGCTCACCTCTACTGTCTAACAGTAAGAAACTGACGCCTCACCTCCCAAGTAGCAGTAAGGAACTGATGCCCACCAGCTCCAGTGATGCTTTACCAGCTTTATTGTATGGTTTTTGGAGGTTTGTAATGTAAGCATTATTTATGCTGCTAGCCTTAATTATACTTTTTCAGTGTGGAAGGGTGTGCGTGAAAGCTCAAAGGCACCGCCAAAGTAGAATATGGAAAGGAGAGAAGCAAAAACAACTCTGTATGATCCACCAGAGGAGTCTTAAATTATGAGGAAAGTATTATGCTGGAATCATATTAACATTTAGGAGTGAAAGTGGGTGAAAGATGGATTAAACTTTCAAAAAATGGGTCTGTTGATAAGAAGCAAGTGTAAAGAATCCCAATAGAGGCCTGGATGATATTATTAATAGGGAAATAAATAAATAAATAAATAATTATTTTTGGGGTTGCAATTAAATTATTAACTTTAGATTTGTGTGTTATCACGGTGAATGATACTCACAACCACTGAGTTAGCATTATAAGACAGGGGTGTAACATATGTGCATTGACATTGTGAGGTTTACTCTAAAAAGTGAAGTCTAGATAGATTGGGGAGTGGGTATGTGACTCAGCATGTGTCTGTCTGTGGAGAGCTCAGTGAATCTGCAGGGACAGGGAATAGAAATGGCATTAAGTATGATAAAAAAAGAGTCAGTGAATAGCACTGAGTCAAGGTGTATGATAATTTGCAGACCTCTGCGTTGTTCACTAACATAGGAATTTTCCTATGCTGATATTGTGTACCAAATATCATGGCTGTCTAAAAATGGCATACTAATACACCAATTATTCTCATTTTTGGATATTTCCTCTTGTCTATGGTTATGGTCCTTTTCACTTGGGATGCACCAGTCACAAATTCCTTTACTTTCAAATGCAAAAAATCACTCTGCTTATGTAATCATGAAGAAATTTATTTAATGCTTCACTTCAAGTACAGGTTGCCTGTGCTAACTTTGGATTTATGTCTGATAGAAAGAATTCTGTCCTGATAAAAATAATGTGTGCATGATTAATTTGATGCAGTACCTTTTGCCATATTCTATGTATAACAAAATGAGTTTCACATGAACAGTGTTTCTTGTGATAGTTTTCATACCCATGGTGGCATAAACATTTGGGTTTATCTTATTTTTCAGAGAGACATTAATGCCTGGCATCAGCCTGTGGGTGGGAGTGACTCTGACCCCTCTATAACCAATAGGGTATTTGTTCCCAGGGGAAACCCTTCCCATGTTTGTAGCACTTCTTGTGTACCCTATTGCTAATAATCCCACAGTGCGCCTCTCTGCCCAAATCTAAGATGGTGGAAACCTTCTCCCTTTGTGTAGAGCCTGTGCGCTCACCCAGAAGAGTGGCCATGGAAATGAGCAATCCCTCCTCTGTGTCACTCAATACCAATTCCTCTTCCACCGTGATTGGAGCCTGCATGCCTGAGGAAGCAAAAGAGGTTCCTTCCCAGGTGTCAGTTGAAACTTTGCATCTGACAGGGGAGGCCTCTTTGAAGTTAAGAAGTTAATTAAGTTCCTTGGTGCAGCCAGTTGTTCATAATGTGAAAGGAACAGAACATTTCCCCACACTCAAGAACTTAGTCTCAGCTCTGGAAGCAAATTCACACCTCTTCAAGGGAGCTATTCAGCTGCAAAGTGATAGGTGGGCTCATGAACATGGGCATCCAGAGGCTTTAGGCAGTGAAAATATAATGTTCCAAAACAGCCTTTTCCAAAATAGTTATTACACATTGGACTTCCCCAGTGAGTTAGGATTGTAATGAATATTTCACAAAGTTCACAAATGAAATGTGTAGCTGTTTCCTAGCTGTGATAACATTATTAAATTTATTAGTGCACCTCAGTGCTTTCCTATGGCATAGCCAAACCTCCTACAGTGAAAATAGATTTTTGAGCCTATTCCCTATAAGGAGATTTAAAATTTAACTTTTACATGTCGTACTTTAAAATACCAAGCAAGCATCCTGCCTTTTGGGGAGTAAAGTCTACTTACGAATGTCTTCATATTTAAATGGAAGGTTTAGGCCTGTTAAAATTGTTGTTACGGCTTATCAAATGTACTGTTTAAACTGAACAGTCAGGATACAGCTGGTAGGTCTGCAGTCATGTTTGCGCTGTCACTGTAGAAGAAGACACAATGGGTGCTGCAGTCCACTTGTGAAATTAAAGTTACAGGTCCAGGGTGCACTGGTGTTGGTATCAGCTACAAGGACTTATAGGTAGGTTAAATATGCCAAGAAGGGGTTTGCCAATATCATCATGTTAAAAGTGTAGCACAGGCAATTTACCACTGGTTAGTAGGGATACGGTGCACAGAGTTCTACACCCAGCAAAAACAGTCAAGGCAAAAATCTGGGAGTGCACCACACAACAGGTGGGCATTTCCAACGCTCATAGTGTAGGAATTGACAGACCAGTTGTTTAATGTTAATGGATTTGCACAGCTTGCAAACAACTGAGCATGAGTCTCTCTGCACCTATATTGATTAATGACTATTTGTCAGTTTGGCAGTAGTGTGTTTTGCATATCAAGTAAGTAACAACAGTAACTGACCAAAGTGTGACACAGAGAGCATGTAGACTTCTTTAAGATTTCACAACAATGTATTGAGCCAGGGCAATATGCCGAAGGGCTGTGGCTAAATTCCACACGTTATGCATGAGACATTCTTCCAAGAAGATCAATCACAAACCATGAACATATGCAAACCAAAATAGGCCTATAAAAAGAGATCTAGGGCCTGATTCTAACTTTGGAGGACGGTGTTAAACCGTCCCAAAAGTGGCGGATATACCACCTACCGTATTACGAGTTCCATAGGATATAATGGACTCGTAATACGGTCGGTGGTATATCCGCCACTTTTGGGACGGTTTAACACCGTCCTCCAAAGTTAGAATCAGGCCCCTAATGTGCTGGCAATATGGAGGTGGGGGGTCAACACAGTGGCCACTTTTCACACTGATGAGTTTCTCTGGTGGCAATCCTCTCCTTCTGCAATGCAATGGTCTGGTAGGAATCTGTTTTCTACAGAACCTACAGCTTTCGTGTTAAGAGAGGAGGTATGCATTTAGGCTGCTTCCTGATGGGTTCGTGGTTCCTTTGACCCTACCCCAGGAACTCGCAAATGCATTCACTCTACCGCAGCTGCAACTTGCTTCCTGAAATGTTGTAGTTTGATTCGCTTCAAACACTCCCTTTAACCTATTAAAGCTAAATAAAAGATGTCCATTCCTAAATAACGCTTTAAAAACATACTGCATGCAAGCCGGTAGTAAAAATGGCAACTCATCTCTCTTACTGTGATGTCCTTTATTACATTGTTTTTTATTTATTTTTTATGGGGGGGGGCTCTGTCATGAGCCTTCTGTCTGGTCCTCCCAGGACAGTTTACGTGTTCAATTGCTTGTCAGCTGTGAAAATCACCGGGGCAGTCATTGGCTTTTGAATCTACCTAATCTAATGTGTGATAACGTACACAGCTATAATTGGTGATTTCCTAGTTCAAGTATCAGAAGATCATCGAGGCTAGAATGCATATATCGATCAGGGTGCATGCCAATGAAAATATCACTTGGTAACTTGGGAAGCACAGCGGTAAGGCAAAGATCAGTCTAGAATGGATCAAAGGATTACATATGATTGTCAATGCAAGCAACTAGTTAAGAGTGTTTTCTTTAGGGATGAACAAAGAAAGTGAGTTATGTTACTGAATTCCTAGACCAGAAAATAATCAATATTCTCACATTCAGGGAATTGAATTTCTTAAATGTGAGTTCAATTAGCTGAGCGGGCCTAATATTGGAGACAAATAATTACAACTTTGACTTTACAGCATGATCATTATTTGAAATGTGGCTCTGCCACTGTGCAGGCTACGGTAAGCCAATACTCAAGGCAAAGAATCAGCTGAAGGGCATAGTATGTGGGTTTTGCAATCCCTGATTTAATGCACTGCAAATGCTCAGCCTACTGTCTTTGATGTGACCTCTTAGGAGGCGATGGCCCCTGCCTTTTACTTGTAACTTCTACATTCCCATCACTGAAAAAGTTAGTGCTCTTATCATGGCAGCTGCACAGAATGGGGCACACGGGGGCATATCACATAAAGAGAGCACTGAGGCGCACAGACTTATTTAAAGTTTGGCAGGCAGGATAATCTTTAAAAACTTGACAATTATCGACTCTGCTGTTTTACAAGTGTCATAGGACTCCTGCCACATTTGTGATGGAGTATCCTGTCTGCCAAATTTGAATTATGACACTCAGTTTTTACCTCAGTTTTCGGCTGGCTAGTGTCTTAACTAGTTGAAAAGGTAAATAAACGCTAACTTGTCACCTGAGATAGTGGTAAAGGGTTGCTTGCCACAGGAAATGTCAAGTCATCTGCTGCTTTCTGCCGGATGTAGCAACACGTGTTGATTTATGTAAAGTAAACAATAGATCATAACCTCATAACACACAATACACAACATGACATAATTTAAACATAATGGGCACATCACAACAAATGTTCTTGTCACATGTTACTACCCAAGGAATCCTGTTTTCATCATGCTGTAGTAAAAGGTGTGTGGAGAAATTCCACCAGACATGTTTTTGGTGATCTGACCGCTGTAGTTTCACTTTGAGCAAAAGACACACTACAATCTTGAATTCTGGCTGGTGCACAATACACCCCTAAGTATTGGGATGTTTAAGGTTGTATCTTCTCCTCTGTTGTAGTAGTCTTTCAATTGTAAACCCTATTGATGTTTACACAACACAAAGTGGCATCAATTCACTGGTCTTATGGAGCTAGAGAGCCCCAACATCTCTTTCTTCACAGAAACATGGGTGACGCTGCATCTGACACAGACTTTATAACAGCCATCCCAGAAGGCTATGATTTAATCAGACCTAATAGACAAAACAAACGAGGATGTGAGTTTGCAATTATATATCACAATTGCTTTAAAGCTACACTTAAGTCTCTTTCGCATTTGAATTGCAACCTAAAAATAATACATGTACCTTTAAAGGCCTCCTGGTCTAACGCCCAACAGGCCTAAGGGAAAATTTCACCCAATATCTATTGGATCTCATGGAATCATCCATAGAGTTCCCCAAATGTACAATTTGGGGGGATTTTAGTTTTATTTAGAATCATCAAAGGACAAGGACACAGACTATTTGATTGATAGCATGCAAATCTGTGATCTTATTCAATTGGTGAAATTACCAACCTACTATGTGAATCCATGCTTTATGGCATTTTTACTAATAACCAGACCTGCTTGTCGAGAAGGTTGTGCCTCTGGCCTGGACAAACCACAGGGCCACAATCTTTACACTAAAAATCCCACCAAAAAAAACCTCCAACCTCTGAGGCACCCACATGCTAAAATATCCCTGGAAAAAAAACGACAATATGGAACTAAACAACCTGCTGAGGGAGTCCCATCCCATAACTGAAAGTGACATTGAACAAGCATCAGCCAACTTTGCTGACTGGATTGATGCATCAATCACCTGGCTCGGTCTCCTAAAAACTAAGAGAGATCATAGGTTCTTGCCCTCTGCTCTGTGGTACTCACAGGAACTCAGAAAGTTCAATCATAAGTTCAGTCGCCAGGAACAACTCAGTGGCCTGAAAAAGGAAAGATGTTCTTTAAGATTGAGCTGCAAAAAACAGTTATATTAGCTCTGGTAATCTCAAAACTAGACTACTGCAATGCTTTGTATGTAGGTAGCCAACAGCACCTACAAAACAATCTACAGGCTCCCCAAAATGTGTCAGCCAGGATGTTGATGAACCTTCCCAAATTTAGCAAATCTCACAAACCATTCTTAATCTGCATTGGCTCCCAAGTAAGGAGTAGATCAAGTTCAAAACATTATGCTGGGCCCATAATGCCCTACATAACATCAGCCCTATCTTTTCCAAAAGATTTTTAAATGGTATGTACCAACTCGCAACCTGTGGTGTACTGCAGCGAGAAAGGGAGTTATCCCCAGAATAAAAAATGTGCACTGGGGAGGAAGAATTTTCTCCCATATCACATGTAAATGGTGATATGCGACCCAGCCAAATCTCTTAAAATTCAGAAAATAGCTAAACATCTAGCTCCCCTCCACTGCTAATTAGGCCTTTAATCACCCTTTTCTCCTTAGAACCCTCTTTGGACACCAGTGCCAAGATGCCAATTGGCATTCGCGGGCTCTACAAATTGTTAAGATAACATAACATGAGATACCATAACATAACTCACCTACCTTCATTGGAAAAATCAAACAATGTACAACTTCAAGACCACATTACCATCAACCATCTCATGCATAACTAAAATCTAGCATCAGATCATTCTTCCACTTATCAAACCGACAAAGGTATCTCCAGGTCAAAGAGAATTCCTATTATCTGAAGGGCCCGAGGGTTGGAGCATGCTCCTGTCATCTTCAACCTTTATGTGGGGCTCCTCGGGATTCTACTCACCAGTAACAGAATTACAATTCAAAAATATGCCAACACCACAAAACCACACACATCCTGAAGAGACTACACACCATAAAGAATACAGCAGCTAGACGTATCCTCGACCTCCCAAAATGGACCCACATCACACACCACCTCAATAAGCTCCACTTGCTCCCAATTCAGAAGAGATGTTAATTTAAAATGCTGATCCACACCTACAAAGCCCTTCACAACCAAGGACCAGCATGAACTGCCACCAACCCTCCAGACACCTGTGCTCCACTTCCCTCACTCTCACACAACCTCTGCATCCACCGAAGCAACAGTGGAGGATCCTTCTGCTCCTGCCTCACAATGAAGTCTGGAAAATACCTCCCCCTTGATCTACACATCTCATCCTCTCTTCTAGAATTCAAGAAAGGACTCCACACTTGGCTGTTCAACTGAGCCCCTTAGAAGCAATGCTATCAGCCCCTGGTACACTTGTGGGTGACTATCTGCCCTGCCCTGTTTTATTGATTGATCAACTCTACTTGAAATTCTCATCCACTCCAGACATCCAGTGCCTTAACACTGCCTGTACTTCATTCCAACTGAGACCTTCAACACATGCCTAAAGCTCAACTCCTCCAGAATAAAATGACAACTATTCATCCAAAACAACAAGCAACAACAATGCTAACATGGCTCAAAGACATAAACAAGGATGACTTTAAATACCAATTTTCATCCAATGCCCAGTCACTTAGATTTACCATTAAAACTAAAATGCCTTCAATGACAACATTGCCAAGATAATCGAAACTGTGAAGTAAAATCACTCTCTCCTGAAAACAGTGAAACTGTCCCTCCCAGGAAAATTACTTCAGAACTGGTATTTAAGCCTCCTCATTCATGCATCCAGATGATGGAAACTCCACTTCACTGCCTTCCTGACTCCACAACTGTTCTCCTTAAGGTCAGCCTAAATGCAGCATCATGATTGACCAAGAACATTTATGATGCTTGGTGGATTCAGGATTAAGGGGGGGTGTTGCCTTAGAGGACAAGGGCTGTTCCATTACGGCTTCCTCTTCCTTTTTTTGTGTTCCATGCCAGTCTGGAGGTGTTAAGAAAAGGGATGTCTTTATGAAGTAGTCTTACTTTTCTGTATCATTATAAAACTTTGTCACATCACGTATGTCTAGTCAAGACTTTGTCATTTAGCTTTGCATTTGTTTAATCCCAGATATCAAAATGGAATAGGCTTCCTTAGGAGAGTATATGGACAGAATGTGTCACCCTGATTAACACTGAGGGTTACGTTATCTCTGCTCTTCAGTCTGTGGTCCTTATGTTGATGTACATTGGAGCTCTAAATGTCACCTAGAAGTCAGCAGGAGCCACAGACAAGAAACACATAAGGGAGAAGGATGATTTGTGTCGGGTGCTGAACTGTGTGCCACAGAGTTATTTCAAAGCGCTTTTTAAAATAGGAAACTTACAATGACATCCAAGGGAACAAGACATATTGTCAACAAAGACAAAATGAATAAAATGGGAATACTTAAGGCAATAGAGGATATATTTGGTGTCCAGTGTTTATTTTGAATTTGTGATATGGTTTTGCCTATTTCTGCCCAAAACATTTATGAGAAAGTTCTGCCTAGTAGCATGTGGCCTATGTCTCCTGGTTCTTTTTCACAGCTCTAGCAGGTATCAAAGTTAAGGAGACCAGGTTTGAACTGTTTAGTCGGGGTCCAGTGGGCCATGTAAGCCACTAAATATCTACTTTGCTAGGGAGGGTGTAATTTTGTTTGAGGATAAATTTGCCCAGATGTGTGGCCAGTTTAGTTGTTTCTCTTGCGGGCAGTCTAAATCACAAAGGAGTGATTCCCATTTGTTTTGTATTGATTTGGTTAATGCAGAGTTAGAAGGGAGTAGAAGAGAGTAACATTTGGGTGCAATATGGCCTCCCTTATTGTATAGTTGTAAAGTATTGGCCAGATCAACAGTAGTGGTGCATTTGTGTTTGGAGATGGTTGCTTTGATTTTTATGAACTGGTAGAAGTCTATGTCTTTGAGGTCAAATTTGGCTTTGAGGTGGGGAAAAGGTATTGGGTTTTGAGGGGTGCCAAGGTCTTCTATAAGCAGTATGCCTTTGTTCACCCAACTTCCTAGAAAGCTTGATTTCCAATCTCTTTTTAGGTACTCGTTATGCCAAAAGGGAGCCAAACTGCGAGTGTCACATTTTATTAGCTAGTTTATTGTCAATTATACGGAAGGCCTGTGTTGTGCATGTGAGAATGTTAGCAAACTGTTCTGTTATTATTTTTAGTTGTAACAAATTAGATTAGGGAGAGTGGTCTGTCCAGTTCTTTTTCAATCTTGAGCCAAGAGGGTGGGTTATTACGCGGTAGGGGCATTCAGAGTCTTCCCTGGTTAGCTAGGAAGGTGTGCTGATATCGCCTGTAATCAGGTAAGTTTAGGCTGCCCAATGCTTTCAGTAATCTTAGTTTCTTTAGGGCAATTCTAGGTTTTTGGATTGCCATATGAATTTGGTGAGTATTGTGTCTATCTTTGCAAAACAAAAAGTGTCTGAGAGGTACAGAGGGCATCAGTCTCTCTCCATGGCTGAACATATTCAGAAAACAACAGGTTTTTGTTGCCATCTGCTTCACCTGTTAAGACGGGTCTTTCCCATTCTTCTTTCATCTTCTAGGAAGACGCTGGTCGTGGAACTGATTATGAGTCAATTAGATTATGGAAACACCATGTTTGCTTCCATAAATCCTTGAAGAACAAGTTACAGGTAGTAAAGAATATGGCAGCTCACCTAATATACAATGACCAGCAAGGACATCAGCCACTCCTCTACAGTGTGCCGTCCATTGGCTACCGGTCCGTAAAACGATTACCTTCAAAATCTGTTGTATCATACATAAGGCTGTCATTGGCAAGGACTCTTTCCCTAAAGTCCTAACAGAACTCTGTGCTCTCATGAAAAAAGATTCCTTACTGTTCCTAGAGTCAATAAGACCAGGATGGGAGGCAGATAATTCTTTCATGTGGCCCCTATGTTTTAGAATGCTCTTCCAATCATCAGTGCTCTGATCATCTTACATTTAGGAAAACTCTTAAAACCTTTCTGTTTTAATGGTAGTGCTGCTTTCTGCCATCTTATAGCTACTGAACTGACGTGCTGAGGTACCCCTTTTGGGCAGAGTCACGCGTGATATAAACAACTTTAACATAATATAACATATGAGTGACATACTAATGAGGAATATGATAAGTGCTCTGATCATCATTTTGAAAGATTTTAATCTTCTCCACAATGTGATGAATTTAGATGACCAGTTATCAATGGTATCTTTAATTTTATTTACGGTCATGTTCTCGTTATAGATAATTGAGTCTCTAAGATTTGGGAAGAATCATAGCCCTAAGTATTTTATTTTGTCTAGAGTCCATTTGAGGATGTGGTCACTTATAATGGATTTGTAACAGTGTACATTGAGAGAAGACCTCTGTTTTCTTTTTAAGGCAGCATCCTGAAACATGGGCTTAGTTGATTGTCTGCTTGGGAGGTAAAGAAGAGGATGTCATCAGCATAAGCAGCTACTTTCTAGAGGCCAGCTTTGAAGGAGATGCCTGGGATAGCAGGATTCTCTCTGATTTGTACAAGTAGGGGTTGACGATGAGCAAGAATAGTAAGTGAGAGAGGGGGCACCCTTGTTTGGTCTCTTGTTGGAGGATGGATGCATTGGATGGAATGCTGTTGATATTTATTCTGGCACAGGGTTCTTAGTATAAGGCAAGGGTCATCTTGATAAAAGAGGAGCCAAGGTTGAAGTTAGTGAGGGTGGGATGAAGGAAAGGCCAGAAAAACCTTATTGAATCCAGGTGTAGGCTGTTTCTATTTCATGGCTAAATAGTCTAATGTTATCTATGCTGAATCTGCCTTTGATGAATCCCGTTTGGGAGGGGTCAATGATTGTGCTTGGGATGGGTTCCATTCTGAGTGCCAGGATTTTTGCGCAAACTTTGAAGTCAATATTTATTAGGGAAATGGGGCAGTCGTTTTTGGGGTTAAAAGTGTCTTTTCTTTCTTTTTGGATCACCAATATTGTTGCTGCTGCAGCCATACCTTGAATAGCACCTGTGGAGGAGAAGTGTTCAAAAAGGTCTTATAAGGGTGAATTAGGGATGCAGACCGTGTGTTGTAGAAGGAGGCCGGGAAGCTGTCCGGACATGGAGATTATTTTGTTTTTAGTATTTTTAATGCATATAAGATTTTGTGACATGAGACAGGTTTTTGTAAGGAATTCTTGGTAACCTCATCTATTTTGGTAATGTTTATCTTTTTTAGGTCATCTAAGCAGGACTGATAAGGGGTGTTGTTGCCTTCAGCGTAGAGGTTGCAATAGAAATTTTCAAAGGTAGCCAGACTGTCTTTCTTTTTATTGGAAGCAATGCCATACTTGTCCATTATGGAGAATATTCTAGGTTCACAATAATTTTGTTTTAAATAAGAAGCTAGTATTCTGCCTGCCTTATTGTGGCCACATAGTTTGATACCTTTGAACCTTGGAGTCATCAGATATTTTTTTAGATTTAGTTGTACTTGTATATCAGTTTGGTGATTTAGTTTTGTTGTGATTTATGTGCCTGGTCTGTTTAAGGGTATTTTCAAATAATTTTATTTGGTTTTCTAGTTGATCTAGTGCCTTGTTGTCTTGCTTATTTTTCCTTGCCGTGAGTTTGGTAATATGACCTTTGATAGTCGTTTTTAGGGCATCCCATACAATTTCTAGTTTAGGTACCAGATTTCTGTTTGTTTCAATGAATTGCTGAATTTTCTTCTTTATTGTTTCTCTTAAGATAGGGTCTTCTGTGAGAAGGCCATTCATCCTCCAAGCTTTAGATTTGGGTATGGTGCTTGATAAGTCATAAATCAGAGTGATATAGGTGTGGTCAGAAACTAAAATCAGTTCATTGGTGTATTTTAAAGTAGCTGGGATGTGTGCTTTGTCTACCAGTAAATACTCAATACAGGAGAAGGTGTTGTGGGGATGGAAGAAAAATTAGTAGTCCTTGCCTGTGGGGTTAAGTGAGTGTCCAGATATCTTTTAGCTTATGGGTTTTGCAGATGTTTCACATCTGTTTTGCGACTTATTTGGTTTGAGTGAGCATGCAGAGTTTCTGTCTAGGACACCGCCCCATGGCAGGTTAAAATACCTGCCCACTATGAGTCTGTAGTACGCCAGTAAGCATGATAGTTTTTTATTTAGATTTGACTAAAATTATGGGTTATCACTATTGGGAGCATAAATGTTCACAGCTATGAGATCGGTGTAATCTTTTTGGAATTTGGTACTGAGCCATCTGCCTTTGGGGTCATCCTCTTTTGCAGTAGTGGTTAGCCCCGATGTTGACTAAACAAGGGTGATTGGGCCATTTTTCTTATGGATGGCTGGACCCCAGGATAAGTCGCCCATGATTTTTGTTTAGCAGAAGTGCTTCTTTTAAGGCATCTTTCCTTTCTTGTAGGAGCATCATGTCACCCATGAGTTTGTGTGTATAGCCTAGGGTTATTTGTCGTTTTGTTGGGTGATTAAGTCCCTTAACGTTAAGGGATATAACCTTTAAGTTATTCATAGGGAAGAGGGGTATGCTATGTCAATTTTGTTCTCTGTGCTTCGCCAAGGTGAAAGGGATTGGAGGGTAGAGTGGAGGATGGGAGTGAAGGTACCATGGGAAGGGTGTGAGGAGATGGCACAAGTTATGTGGGATAGGTAAGTGAGAGGGGAAGAGGATAGGGTGAAGAAAGAGCACAAAAGGAAGAAAGAAAAAGAGCGTGCAGATTGAGGAGAGGATATATATAGTATATGCGTGGCATAAGAGATAGGAGTATTATATCAGTGTAAAAGATACCTAAGAAATTCTGTACAGAGAGTGGGCAGTGGGGCCACGAGAAGTCGAGCCTAGAGACACAGGGCTGTGAGTGTATTTTAAAAGGAAAATTCACAAGAACTTTATAAATGTGCTCTTAGATTACTTTAAATGCCTGCTCAAAATAGGAGTAACAGGCCCATATTTCCACACTTCAAAATCGATAGGGTACAAAACCCTGCTGTAAATTGGTCTTATTTGTTCCAAGGATATCAGATCGATGAGTTAATATCTCACCAGAATACCTTCTATTGCTTCATGCTTCACCTCTACTTCTTGGAACCCAAGTTAGACAATTCCAAAAATGTTACTTAAAGCACTCTCAGTGCTAAACTGGATATCCCATAATTAAATGTTTAGCAGAATATTAACTGTTATCTTTACTTTTTATGTAGATCTTAATTTTACATCCCTATCGGTATCCGTAGCTAGCCCCTTAGGTAATGATCTGCGTGCACTAACAAGTCCACACTTGCACAGAAGGGATTTCATAAAAATTATCAGTAGCTTCACAAAAGCGAATACCTTGAAAGAGTTGGATGGTGTGGGAACACTGTGAAGGCACGCAAGGATTATGGGTTGGTCGGAAACGCGCTTGCTAATTATTCTGCCCTGTAGCTACTTAATGCCAAGCACTGTGAACAACTCAAATGTCAGACACACAACATGAAAATGTGGACTTCTGCTGTCGAAATTCAAAGTTAATAATTTTTCATCAGTGGGAAATATATTTATTTTTATGGTTATTTAAGTTTTTAATGCATTTAAAATATCTGCTGAATGTATAGCGATATATGTATTCAGCACAAGCAACATTTTACTCGATGCTTATCATTTCTACGCAGCAGTGTATTTTAGCATTTCTACTTGGAGAGCTAGCTGTGCAGTGCAACTCGTTGGCCACATGTGCACGCTGTCCTTTTCCTGACAGAAACTGTCTTCAGTTATATTATAATATCACTAACTTTCCACAAACTGCCGCAGAAGGCGCATAGAGAGAGAAAGAGAGAGAGGCATTTGGGCCCGAAGAAGAGATCAAATTTGAAAAACTAAATTAAACTGCAATGCCAAAAGCACTCAGCCTGTGTTTTCAATAAGTAGTAGTGAGGAAAAATAAAGACTCGCTGTTCATAAGCAGAAACTCAATGCAAACACTGAGGTGAAGTGTAACTGATGCTAGAGGTCCACCCTTGGTATCCAAGTGACGTGGTCATTTGCGGGTGACATTAAAATATTCAACCTTCCTCCGTTTAGAGAGCACTGGAGAGACACACAAACACCCATACACTTGTACGCTTGCGCACACACACATATTTACACACACAAGAACACGCTGTGGATACTACTGTCTACACAATTAGACAGACAAACACACAGACACACACACACACACACACACACAACACAAACATTCACACACACACACACACACATTGAGCAAAGTTAAAAGACCACACCTCTATGTGAACACTCTGTAATGAATCATAATTGCTGTGTACCTGATCCAGTGACCACACATACCTACATGGCTATTTGGGAGGTTGCAGGACTCAACCGTTTCTCAGGGCTCCCACAGCTAAGGCTATCCGCAGCTAGCAGAAACAGCATTCTAAGACAGCCTTTGTTACCAAGATGCATACAAATGGTAGAACTTGCACGTAAATGATGCCACATAGGTACAGCATAACTAGAGATGGAAGAAGGGAAATTCTTCAGCCATGAAGATGAGGGAAGTCACGAGCTTTGCTTTGGGAAATCTGCGCAAAATATTCCTACTTCTCTTAACTACAGCGAAATGAAACTTAAATGTGCTGCTTTTCCGTCATATTGTGGAGGGAACATTAAGTGGCTGATAAAACGGCAGAATTGTTCAACTAGGTATGAGTGGCTAATATCCTGTGGACAATGCCCGTGGAAGGATTTGCAAACTAGAAGTTTGCAATGAATGAAGAATTATTTTTATTGGGTTTAGTTCAAGGGCAGAATAATGAATGTGAGTCGGAGGAGGGGTTTTAACAGGAGGCAAGCAGCATCATTTTACCCTCTGTCCCTCACAATTGTGGGAATAGCTTCTTGCTTCTGTCCAGGGACACTGAAATTGACTCATCTCTTTTAAAGAAGAAGATCTAGGGCCATATGTACCAACACATTTCCCCATTGACACAGAATGGGAAAAACCCTTTGATACATCTGGCCACTAGTTATTTAGCGATCCTGAAGTCCTGCCACACAAAATTGGAAGATTACATTTACTTAAATTTAATATATTCTATATTTATCTCTTATTTCGAAAGTTAGTTTCCCTTTTCCACTTTTCTAATTGATGAATACAGTTTAAAGAGAAATTATCTCCTTTTTTTTTGTCACACAGACTAGAGGGAGTATTAAAATGATGGCACATTAAACAACACAGGAAATAAATAAACAACAAAATAGGTACGTATAGCATTGTGTTTTACAAATGCCTTAAACTTTCACATTAAAGTACTCATCTAAAGCCTCTACGGAAAGGTCATACGGGTAAATAGTGTTTTTCCAGGTGGGCTGTCAACAATGTACAGCGTCGTGATAAAATCCAGCTGGAACTGCCAGATGCTGGTTAAGTTCCAAAAATTAAACTGTGCAAACAAATATATCTTGGCCGTGGATACTTTCCACATCTGGCAACCCTTAGTGATGTAGTAGAACCGAAAGGAGCACAGGGCAACGAGGGTCCTGTTTCAGAAATAGCAAATAAACAAGGGGCTGATCATCATTACTCATTCGGGATATGCCGTTACCTAACTGAGGGCTCAGGGCTGGCAGGCGGGCCTTAGATTCAACTAAAAATCCCCATTCAAGCCCAAACTGCTGTGCAGCTATTCGCGTGTGCTGCGAAATGAAAAGAGAAATATGGCTTACACAGTACATTCCTCGTGTTTAATATTTCCTACATTAACTAAAGAAAACAAACAATGCAAGTGGTTTGTTCCAAAAGGAAATTGAGGCGTGCACACTATAGTTTGCATTGCTGAAAGGAATTCGGGTGTGTAGCCATAACATTAAACTAAACAGATTGCTGCATTTCATTATGAAGGCGTTGATGTGACGATGTGTCATACCCTGTCTAGCAATGTACACTGCTTTATAAACGTATTATAATTTGCAAGCCGATGGTAGAATGAGCACCAGGTACCTCAGAGGTGTCTCTTCTTTTATTAGCTCTTAACCTCAACCCCTCACAATTGAACCTTTCTGCTGTCCCTGTGCTGGCTCACTCTTGCTTGTCTTTATTTTGTAGTTGTTTGAATCCCTGTTCAACAAATCCAAACGTGTGATCAAAGTCAACATTTCCTTTCACGAACAGAATTGTGGGTAATGCATACCAAAAGTATGGCAAGTGGCAAACCGAGATGTCGGGCCAATTTGTGTTTATTGCCTCAAATAATGTGGGCCTGAACTAGACTTTGGTCGATGAAGAAAAGGTAGCCAGGGTTGTAGAGGACTTTAGAGCCGGCACCCTGCCTTTACCACACTTGCCAAATTTAGAGTTCACCCTCGGCCTCATGGTGGAATCTGGGTTTGAATGAACTACCCTTACTGACGTTTTAATTTTGAACTGGAGTTGCAGGACCTTCGGTTTTTAAGGGGTCGGGAAACGTTCGAGGATGGAACCCAGTTAAGATGAAAAAAGGGGAATGCCCAGTAGAACTATGGATAGATTTTCTATAAGCAAATTCTGAAGCAGGCAAAACGGATTTCCAGTTGTCTTGAGTGGCGGAAATGTAACATCCTAGACATTCTTATGCAGTTGTATTCATCCTTTCCATTTGTAGGTTAGATGGAGGTTGGAAGCCAGACGTTAGTGCTCTTTGGATGCCAAGGTACGATCAGAAATGATTTTCAAAGGCAACCCATGGAGATGGAATATATCAGAATAAAAAACATCAGCCATTTCTGTCACAGTTGGTAATTTAGTAGGAGTATTTTAGTGAATTAATCTATAGTGACCATGATTGTGGTACAACTTTCAGATGAAGGTAATTCTACAATGAAATCAATAGATTTACTCTCCTAAGGATTGGAAGGAATTTTAGGAGACAAAGGTAATTCTCTTTTTCGTTGTGTTTTAGATTTGTATGGATTCAGGCTTCAAAGGACTTAATTCATTTTAAAACATTTTGGTAAAGAGAAGGCCTCCGAAATGTTCATCTTGTTAAGATCTTCAGTAACCTACTAATCTCTGTGTTCAAATACTAGAGCATTGTGACAGATGTTATATTTGCATCTGTATCTTCTAAAGTTGTTGGAATAAAGAGTCATTTTTGTACCAGATTGAAACCATTGATGTTCTTGAACTGGAAATGAGGACACATTTGTTTCAACTTGTGTACATAGGATCATCTGAATTCTCAAAAGAAATGTGGTTGTTACAGCAGAAATTAAGGCCTGTGGAAGAATTATCTTCTCTACAATTTTGAAATTCTCAGCTTCAGAGTACTGCCTAGACAAGAATTCTGTAAAAACATTTTCAGATCCAGGAATATAAATAAGGAAGAAATAAAGTTGTTGGAAGGAGAAGGTCCAGCGTACTTGCCTCCAATTCTGGCATTGGGCCTGTTGGAGTACTTGAAGGTGTCTATGATTGGTACAGACAGTTACTTGATGTTAGCTCCCCAAGTAAGAAATGTCTCCATTCAATGGTTTAATAGCTATGTGTTGCTTCTACAGGACAGACTAGTTTGTTACTGCTGGAAACAATTTATTTAAGAAGAAGGTAATGGCAGCAGCATCTGGATTCCCTGGGAGCGCCCAGCCAGGGCCGGGCTGCAGAGAGCACACTGCGCATGTGTGTTTGACTGGCCCCAGATGGCCGGCCAAACACACATGCGCTCTGAGAGGAGTGGACAGTGTACTCCCCTCATCCTCATCACAGTCTGTGGCCCAACCCTTTTTAATACAAAATGATTATAAACACAGTTTATTTACGTTTTGTATTAAAGGGTTTGCCCTAGTGGAGGAGCTGCCACTGGGCAATGGGATGCTCTTTACCATCATGACCTGGTGAATGAAAACTGTTTCCATGACTAGGTCCAAAGTATCTGTCTCAAGAAAAAAATGTTCTAGAGGCCTAGTTTGTTGCAAGATGGGAGTTTGGACTATTGCAAGGTGGAATATTATGTGGTGTGACTGGGAGGCCTTACCATGCAAAATTCTCACAATACACAAAGATGGTTCTTGGATTCACCAGCGATCATCCCAGTCCTGAAAGTGTGACAAAGAGCAGTCCGGCATTACTGGAGGAACATGTGTAAACTATTTTACAGTACCATTATGGAGCATAAGCAATTGAGATGATTCAAAAGAAATCCAACACCAATTTTTAAAAATGGAGTGTATGTTATATAAATTTAGACACCAAAACAAACTATCTATCATACATATAACCAGAGTTATGAATTTTCAAAGCATTGGAAAATAAATGTATTAAGTATGTCTGACATTTAACATTGTGGTCAAAGACAAATGCTGATAGTGACAAATGGTCACTTAGGGGTTGAGTTGCTTTCTACCCTCTCGAGGTAAAGGTCTTTGGGGGCCCAGGACCAGGTATCAACAGTCAGATTACAAGTACTCTGTTTGGGGACCCCAAGTGCAGAGGTAACTTCTGGACTGTCAGTGGGCTTTTCATCGGGCTTTTAACACATTCTTGTGCAGAACTGAGGTTCTGGTGTCAGGGGTGATCCTTAAACCCTAGATTTAAGGGTGTTAGGGGTCTCACAGACAGTGGCCAATGGACTAGCTGTCCCAGTGGCTAAGCCTCCCCTGAGGTGAGAACACCCTGCTATCTAGAATATTATATTTCAGGGTTCTTCAAAATGGCAGGACTCTTCCTCGACTGTACAGACCTCCTAGCCTGTACTAAATGTGTAGCTAGCCTTTTGGGGCTGTACACCTTCTGAAAATCTAATTTTCCCACCTGTCAGCCTAGAAAGGGCAGGAAGGGCTTTGTCAAGAGATTCCATATCAAGGGCAGTGAAAACCTTTAAGGCTTGCCACTTTGATTACTTGAAACACTAGCCTTACTAGGCGGAGGAGGTGTGACCTCCTTCCTGCCCAGGTCCCTTGTCTCCATCCTGGGGACTTGCTAGCATGACTAGCAGGAGGCCTGACTCTTGCCTTGGTGGCAAATGGCACAGGGGGGAGCCCAACAAGGCACCAGATCAGGGTGGCATTCCTGCACATGCCAGCTCACCCTTGACACAAGAATGATGTTGGGGTGAAAAAGCACATTGTTTGAGTCCAAACAGGACAGAGTTCGGTAGTATCATAATGTGGCTGGCCATCTTAAGTTTGCTCAGTAGCCAGCCCATGTTATTCTGTGGACTGTGGCTCACTTACAGTAAACCTTCCTTTACAGGTTACTGTAGAGATATATATGCATGAACATATACAGCCACACCTTTAATATAATGTTCTCTACCTCCTAGGTTTAGGAGAACAACCTTAAGAGTGACTTATTTACATTAAGGAAGTGGTGAGGCTCTGCAGTCCTGTTTTTACTTGGGTCACACAGAGTGGCACAATAAAGTGCTGCAGTCCTGGGGGCCCCTCTTATCACCTCTGCCCTGGACACCACTGGCACCATATACCAGGGACTTACAAGGAATGATAAATGCCTTGCCAATTGGGTGTACCAATTTACAGCCTCTATTTGGGGAAAGAGCACTGGCACTGGGGCCTGGTTAGCAGGTTCCAGTACTCTATCAGAGTCGAAAACCAGCATCTAGAATTCTAATGTGGGCAACAAGTGTGGAGCATTTGCAGAGAAGCCCAGTTTCAAACACAAACAAACTCAGCTTTCAATCTTTCAAAGGCTAAGGTGGCAAAATGCAAGAATTGCAATTATTCGGATAATGAGCAATAATAAAAGCAAAATCGTGAAGATGAGAGTTGTGAAGATGAAAACCTCACCACCATATTGCAATAAACATGAGATATTAAATTCCTAATGCCTATTCTCTACCCTAATGAGAGCTAGGTGTGATAAACCCTAATCTGCCAGTACCATGTCCATGAGAAGCACCCCCATCCCTTGTTACCTTGGATTGAGGTCTCTAGATCAGACTTCATGAAGACACAACAGCCTTGTTCTGCAGCAAGGTGATGTGCAGCATAGATAGCATCTGGAAGGAACCCCTCTAATAACCTTGTCCCTGTGAGATGTAGTAATATGGCTCATGTAGGATCCGTGATGCAGGTATGTTCCTAATTGATAATGTGGCAGACTTGTGAAGTCAATTACACAAACAATCCCTAACAAATGTGGATTATTTTCCTGTCACACGTAATTGAGAAAGGGACATGATGACAATACCTAGGTACATCACTGAATATGACGCCTACTCAGGTTGGCACTGATAATCAAAACATTTCTTGTAAAATGTAGGCAGCTGCAAAGTGCTAAAAGAAATAATTAAATAAATTGAATAAAACAGAGCATGCTAAATAGGTACAAGGTCAATACGTAAAAAGAGCAACAGGCCTACAAGCTAATTGCCTAAGCTGACTCCTGTACCCCTGGGGAACTAAAATGGACTCACCACAATTCAAAAGATTTTTTTCCTGCGTTTCCCAATCCGAAATGCTGATACACTTTCTCTTGTTCTTTTCATTTTATCACATAATTAGAAGAAAATGGATATGAATAGTTTTTTCGCAATTTGAGAATCTAAAGCTGTCTGGTTGGTAACAGTGACCTTAACTTCTCCAATAATGGCATTTCCTGTTTCTTTATGTTTAATTTATACATTGATGATAAGAAAAAAGCATACTGAAGTTGCACAGTGATCAAATTAGTTTTATATTGACCACCATATGAAATCATTTGACCATGGTTGTGTAATTTATGAATAGGAACTTTACACGGATGAATACTATTTATTTTTATTTGTGTTATTTGCTTCCATTAAAATATCTGATTGTTTTATTGTGTTTTTCTTTTTTGCTTACTTTTAACCCACAATATTCAACCAACAATTATTGATACTACATGACATATGCTTTATTTGTCCCCTTCTTAAAGAATTATGAAAGGCGATTTAAAAACTATATTTAACAAGAACAGAGTTCGAAATAAAAATGGGGCCCATTCTCAATCAATATTATACAATGGTAAAGGTGACACTACAGGGGAAGATTGATTTATATATGTTTTGAAGCAGGTAAGCAATATGGGTCACCATTTAGACTATGGTGTTCACTTCAAAACGTCAATTCATGCCAGATTGTTCTAGCACTTTAGTGCCTCATTTATGGTTTCCTAAAAAAATTAGGAAAAAACAGTCTAACGATTTTCCACTAGAAGTGAGCAGAACATGTCATTCTGCATGCAGAATTGGCAGAATTCTGGTCACTCTGCATTACCCTAACTCAGAGTTCCAACCAAATTCTGCCAAATGTTGCATACTACAATGACAGTAGGACCACATGAAAATCTAGTGTGAGCAAGATTTGGCATCCCCTAGTGCGATTCCGGTTCCTAGGAAGCCTTTTGGTGGCAAGTTCTAATACGGACAGTCATGAGCGGTCTAGTCCAGATGGGTGGTTCCCGAGTAGATTTTCTATTCAAGAAGGAGCAACATTATCTCTAAATTCGATTTTTGAGCAACTATTCTACCTGAATGGAACGTTTGTTGTTTGATAGAGGGCATGCAGCAGTATTTGCTTATCTTTTATGTTTTTTCTTCAATTTTTAAATTTGATTGTGGGTGGCCAGCAGTTGCAGTTGGGGCCTATTTTGCAGTGACGATTTTAGTTTCAGTTACCAGTAGGTAGCTATAGTTAGGATCTAGGCTCCATAGCGTAAGCCTTTCTTGTTTTGCTAACAACTTTGAAGCTGTTTGATAAATATTCACGTAATGTTCAAAACTAGTGTGAAAGTCACTTCAGCTCCTGTCTGGAAGGTTTTGAGAAGATTCGTCAAGTGGGTGCTGAGAAAAAGTAGGGGTCCCAAAATATGTTTTCCCCATGCAATATCCTAAATGGATTTTAGACACAAATACAACTGGCAACTGAATTGCGGATTGAAATTACACCAGATTTCTAAGAAAGCTAGATCTTGGCAAAGAAAGATTTCTTTTTGAATTTTGGTGTAAATCTGTTCAGTAGCTTTGTAGTTATTATAGAAAAATATTTATGTATATCTAGCGTTGTGAATCCACTGCAGTACATCGGCAGATCCACGTGCCAGCAGCAATTCCATGACTGGCTGGCCGCAACCTGTCAGGAAAGTTGCAGCTGCCATTTTGTGTATCAGGACTCAATCCTGGGAAGGAGGAAATAAAACAAAAAAATGAGAGACCCCCATGGGCAGGAAGTCATCCCAAAAAATGTTTGGGGGGCCAGGTGGATCTGCAAATCCTCCACAGTGCTCAGCATGCCCCCATGTGAAACTGCAACAAATCAACTGATACATACCTCAATTAAAAACATGCACCTTCTCACAGACCACTCACACACCTACAGAACCACTTGCACACCCATACATCCAATCATAGACCCAAAAACCACTCACACACCCACTCACACATCCACTCTCACACTCACACATCCACCCACACAACCAATCACACACCCACTCAGACACCCATACAGCCACTCACATGCCCCCTCACAATATCACTAAACCACTCACACACCCACTCACAGATCCACATAGCCACTTAAACACCCACTCACACACACACTCACTTATATACACATACAACCACTCAAACAACCATACAGTCACTCACACACTCACAGGTGGACAGGCCAAACTATGTAGCAGGGCTGGAGCACTTTATTAACTTTGGAAACCTCTCATTCTGAGTTTGCATGACTTTTTTGTGCAGAGTTATATATGGATTTAAGTGGCTGGGGTCCACACCCAACACCACGCAACACCCACAAGGAGACAGCACGGCACATGTAGATAATGGACTACTCTGTATGCATTTGGAGCTGGGCAGCCCTCATCCTGTTTGTTATCTTGTACTTAAGAGTGTAGCCTCAAGTGGTGAGAGTGTCATTGGATGCAGTGACATGATGAATTTCTGAGCAGCACTACAATTGATACTGGGGAATGGATGCCATCTGAAAACCCACCAAACCTGACAAGAGTATCTGAGGAATGGTAACTATTGACAAAGTGCTGCACCTGACTAGAGCAGCAGTGGAGTACAGCCAGAAGTAACGGGTCAGAGGATGGGAGACATGCTGATGTGGATAAGTCTCCAGGGTGTTTAACGAGTGTGTTTGGTGTGTGCACAGTAAATGCAATTGTCATTTTTTTGCACTAGCATTTTCACAGTACTAACGTGGGCTCAATCGTTCCTAATTGCAGGGGGAACATGGGCCCGTAATTCTTGTAGGCACATGTGAATGAGCATCAACTAACCTTGGGTTTTACAAACTGTGAAATATCTCTCCAGCCCAGGGGAATGGCATCTGAAATGGATGCACAGAGAGCACTGGCTACGAAGACATTGTTCACAGCAGCTAATTTAAAAACCAATGTGAACCTCAACAGTGGCAAGACAAATATGACACTCCTAGGGTAGTTAGGGAGATTGGAAAAACTTTCCAAACATCTATTGAGTAAATAGTGGGGGGTGACCTCACTACAGAATTACCTTGATATGGCCAAGAGCAACATAGGGGATGCAGTTGCAATATCTACAGCAATGACTAGCACGAGTGGAGAAACAGCTGATTACACCGATACGTCAAAAATGTCAGGAACAGAAAATCCAAGTATTTCAGAAGAAGAGAATCGGAATGCAATTTTTACAGCAGTTTTGACTCTCGAGAAAGGGATGCATGACAAACCCACTACCAACTCAAGGAAGGGGCTCAAGCATACATAGCAGAGGCATGAGAGGAAGAAGAAGAGACTACACAGAGAAAAAAGAAACAGGTGCCACCCTCATGGGAACACACAATGAGACAACCACAGGGACAATTATGGCAAGTAAAAGTACAGTCATTAACCTGTCTAACAGAAACTTCATGGGGACTGAACTCAGAGCGCTACTACTACTGGTGACTTTGATTTTGTGTCTACTAGAGTTGATCATTTCAAATTTATTAGACATCTCAAACTTACCAAGTTCTTCAAATCCAATATAACACCAGAGACTGTGAATATACCAAGACCAGGACCCCTTGCTCTTGATGTACTCATTATAGGTGATGTTGATTTCTTAACTACGCTCATTGGAATGCAGGATTGAGGAACGTAAACAGGTAATGTTGAACAGATGTTTCTTGATCGGGGCATTATCTTTGACCATAGTGCCCCTCCTGATTTCAAGCCAAAATCAAAGTTTACCCCCTTGCTAGGTTATAATATGATTGATGCCTGCCATGACAAGGTAGTCATTGAGCTTAGAAAACTGCAATCCAAAGGAAACAGAAGTACAAAAACATCACCTGGATTGACAGAAAACTATTGAGGTACTAGCTAGGGGCAATAATATTATTATCGGTCCTGCTGACAAAGGTAGGAACATAGAGCCCTCATTACAACCCTGGCGGTAAATCCCACTTTCCGCCATGCAGAAGACTGTCAACATACCTCTGTGGCCGTGGAATTCCGCTACTGGTATTACGACGCACATCTCGGAATCCGCCACAATACAGACACCCACACAAGTCCGCCACCCCTACGGTCAGTGATAAACTGGCGATATCAAAACCTACACCGTCAGGCCAACAAGAATACGCCCATGCTATCATGACCCACAAATCAACACGGCAGTGTTTCAACCGCGGTAATCCATTGTCGGTACACACCGCCGCGCTCAAAATACACACACATTTACAAAACACAACCATATTGGACAATTCGAAATACACACACCTGATACACATACACACACCACACCCACACGTCCAATCCAATATAAAATACACACCCACATCACCCACAAACACTTACAACCAAAAATTTGAAAGAAAGCCAGATAGAGAGACTACCTAAAACAACACCAGCATCCACAGACACACAACACCATCACTTACACAACATCCACGCACCTCAAACAACACACACCAACACATCCCCTCACACATCACAACTGACACCACCTCACACATCACCCACACCACTTCATGGCACCTCATAGACACCCCCAGGTTCTCTGAGGAGGAGGAGCTCAGGATTATGGTGGAGGAAATCGTCCGGGTAGAGCCACAGCTATTCGGATCACAGGTGCAGCAGACATCCATTGCAAGGAAGATGGAGCTATGGCGCAGAATTGTCGACAGGGTTAACGCAGTGTGAAAGCATCCAAGAACACAATGACATCAGGAAGAGGTAGAACGACCTACGGGGGAAGGTACGTTCCGTGGTATCCAGACACCAGATTGCTGTACAGAGGACTGTGGGTCGACCCCCACAACTAACAACATGGGAGGGGCAAGTCTTGGCGATCATGCATCCTGAGGGCCTCGCAGGAGTAGCAGGACGACTAGACTCTGACAAGTCATATCTTAACTACTTTATCCCTTCCACCCCATCTGCATGCCATCACATACCAGCACCCTTACCCTCACACCCATCACCCCAACAACCCACAGATAGGTCACTAACCCAACCCACATATCCCAAAACCAAGCCCTGCATGTAACAACAATGCATGGACACCCATCACCAAAGCATGTCCAGTAGAGAGACTCACTCATGCCACAAAATCACCAATCACACAAGGGCCACAGCAAAAATGCAAGCACAGGAGTAGAGGGTCACTCACCCATTTCACAAGATGGCACCCACAGATACAATAACTATGCATTTACACCTCAACAGGACCCCTTTCCCAACGTCACCAGACAGGAGGTGCCAGACATATCAAGTCCCCCCACAGAAGAGGCCCACAGTGCCGACAGCACCTCTGCACGCCAGGATCAAGATGACCAGCCCGGCCCATCAGGGACCTCGGGACAGTTGGTTCCCCTGATACAGTCACAAACCACCACTGAACCTCCCCCCTCAGGAAACACCGCTACAGCACCTACCCAGCGGGCCCATCCCTCTGTGCCCAGGACACGTCAATCAACAGTGTGTCCACCACTACAGGGAACCTAGGCAACCCCACTAACACAGGACGATCAGGGACCTGGGGGCAGTGGCAGTGGCAGTGGGCACACGGTTCAGGGGACAGAGGCACAGGATAACAGGAAAGGTGGGAGGACTGCTGTGCAACAGGGGGAGGACAGGCCCAGGGAACCCACTTTCCACGAGGCACTCTCCAACATCATGGGAGCTTACCACCATTCCCAGGAGACCATGGGCACGGTACTGGCCAAGTTTCAGGAGACCCAGCGGCTGCAGGAGGAACACTACCTGGGGATCAGGGAGGACTTGAAGTCCATCAACACCACCCTGGTCACCATTGCAGGGGTACTGGCAGACCTTCTCAACACCAGTAGGGACACAGTGGTACACCAACGGGCCCCTGACACTAGCCTGGACGATGAACAGCCCTCCACCTCTGCCGGCGCTAGTGGACAGGAGGCACCGCCACAGGAACAACAGGCCACCAGCACCCCACCCCCTGCAGATGGAGAACCACCCCACAAACGGTCCCTGAGGTCCAGGAACAAGACAGAGAACATTGCCAAGACTCCCACCAGGAAATAAGACCCCCCTGAATGTCACCCTTCTGTCCCACTTTGTCACCCTGTCCACCTTAAACTGCCATTGCTCCGCTTCCTATGCCCCTTTGGACAATGCACCTGTGAACCAAATAGACTGGACTCTGCCATGGACATTCCTCCACCATCACCCCAGCCCATTTTACAACCCCCTTCACTTATTTGCACAGAAATAAACACACTTCAATCACAAAACAATCTGGAGTCAGTCTGTGCTTTAACAAATGTGTAATTGCAATAACCATGGAATATAGCAATGTCAATTTACTTGTGCACATACCAATGTAACACAGCTGTAGGCCAGCATTAAGCATAGCAGAGGGCACAAAGTGGGACCTAGATCTGTGAAATAGAACGTCAAAGTGATAAGTCAGTGTCCATACACTGAGTGAAAATGACAGACGTATGCTAGCTCCAACAATAGTATGAGATGTGGGAAGCAGTTACATCTTCTTACCTGTGTCTCACTGGAAGTATTGCATGATGAGGTTGTTTCGGTTGTCGACATCCTCTTCTTTCGCCTCCTCTTCTTCACTGTCCACAGGCTCCGCAGCTGCCACAAGACCACCATCTGGCCCATCCTCCTGCAGAAAAGGCACCTGCCGTCGCAAAGCCAGGTTGTGCAGCATACAGCAGGCCACGATTATCTGGCACACCTTCTTCGGTGAGTAGTATAGAGATCCACCTGTCAGATGGAGGCACGGGAATCTGGCCTTCAGGAGGCCGAAGGTGCATTCTATAATCCTCCTAGTTAGCCCATGTGCCTTATTGTAGCATTCCTCTGCCCTTGTCCTGGAATTCGTCACTGGGGTCAGTAGCCATGACAGGTTGGGGTAACCAGAGTCACCTGCAAATGTCGAGGGACAACTGTTAGACACACACTAACCCGTAGGGACAACCCCATACCCAGACACCTATGTCAACTGTATTGGGACCTTGGCCTTACCTATTAGCCACACCTGGTGCCTCTGGAGTTGACCCATCACACAAGGGATGCTGCTATTCCTCAAAATGTAAACTTCATGCACTGAGCCAGGATACTTGGCATTGACATGGGAGATGTACTGGTCTGCCAAACACACCATCTGCACATTCATCGAATGGTAGCTTTTGCGGTTTCTGTATACCTGTTCATTCCTGCGGGGGGTACACATGCCACATTTGTTCCATCAGTGGCACCAATGATGTTGGGGATATGTCCCAGGGCATAGAAGTCACCTTTCACTGTGGGCAAATCCTCCACTTGAGGGAAAACGATATAGCTGCGCATGTGTTTCAGCAGGGCGGATAACAATCTGGACAACACGTTAGAGAACATTGGCTGGGACATCCCTGATGCCATGGCCACTGTTGTTTGAAAAGACCCATTGGCCAGGAAATGGAGTACAGACAGGACCTGCACTAGAGGGGGGATTCCTGTGGGATGGCGGATAGCTGACATCAGGTCTGGCACCAACTGGGCACACAGTTCCAGGATTGTTGCACGATCAAGTCTGTATGTGATTATGATGTGGCTCTCTTCCATTGTCAACAGGTCCACCAGGGGTCTGTACACCGGAGGATGCCGCCATCTCATCACCTGCCCCAGCAGACGTGCCCTATTGAGGAGAACAGCGAACAGAGAGTCATCCAACACTGAGGTATCACAATGTGTTATTTGCAGAAACTTTTGTAATTCGCAATGTGCCGGTATCTGTCTGTATTCCTGGCCTGGATAGGTGTGATGCAGTTTTTATCCATCCCATGTGGCCCCCTGTAATGGCGGCTGCCTGACCTGTAAGGTGGGATAAGGGGAAATGAGGTAACTGCGCTGGCGTTTTACACAGTCGGGGCGGGCGATCGAAGACCTCAGTGCAATTCTGTATTGGTTAACATTGGGCCCTATGGGTCCCAGGAGCCAATGACAATGTACACCGGCGTTGACGGTACGCACCACCACAGACGTGACCGCCATTTTCTGTCTGTTCACTCACTTGATCCCTGACCTTCAACAGGAGAGGACCTACACTGCAAGTGCTGCTGTGACCTGTGTCTGGAAGTGACAATGGCTACAATGTCTGGGGAAAGGGCCCCTGCCTTCACATCGGAGGAGTTGTAGAAACTGGTGGATGGGGTCCTCCCCCAGTACACGCAACTGTATGGTCTTTCAGACAAACAGATGAGTACACTGTGAGCATGCTGCGTGGGCAACGCCTGTTTTGAGTGGTGTGGATGGAAGATACATGGGGCGGGCTGAGTCCTGCATGTGCGGATGGTTAGTGTATGTGCGTCAGGGCATGGGTCGGAACTTGTGGGCAATGACTATGACGGTCCGGACGGGTGAGTAATTTCCTTTCCCCCGTACCATTCCTCTAGGTCAGCGCCCACCAGAAGAAGGGTATTTGGCGTGCTATTGCCAAGGACGTCCAGACCCTGGGGGGGTCTACCACGGATGGAGCACCCACTGCCGTAAGAGATGGGAGGACCTGCGCCGCTGGAGCAAGAAGACGGTGGAGGCCCAGCTGGGGATGGCCTCCCAACGTGGAAGGGGTGCCCATCGCATCATGACCCCCATGATGTACCGGATCCTGGCGGTGGCCTATCCAGAGTTGGATGGGCGCTTGAGGGCATCACAGCAGCCACAAGGTGGTGAGTACACTTTCATTCAGCTGACTCTGCGCGCATTACGAGGTGTCTGGGTTAGGTAGGTGGGCAGTGGGTTCTCCTAGGCCAGGACAAAATTGGTAGGCAAGGTCCCTTGTGAGGCAGGCTCTGTGGCACCCCAACCCCACTAGTGGTAAGAGCCATCTACACCAGTCTGGCTCCTGTGACTTCCAGGTGTGCAGCAATTGGGCTTAGGCCTCGTACCCCATGGGCATGTGAATTTTCTAGGAACTGTTAGTGCATGGCGTAGTGCTGAGGGCTGCTCCCTGTATGTTGTGTCCGCCAACGGTAGTGGTGTTGCATGCACTGAACATGTTTATCTTCTGTCTCCCCCCCTCCTTTTTGTTGTCACCCGGTTCTTGTGTGCAATAGCATCATCCGGCGGAGGAGCAGTGGCACCGGAGCTGGATGGGGCTGCAACCCACTTGGCCCTGGAGGGTAAAGCAACAGAGTCTGAAGCCACCAGTGGGACGGAGGGCGAGGGGAGCTCCATGACTGGGACAGGAGCATACACCAGTGACAGCGACTCCTCCTCTGATGGGAGCTCCCTTGCAGCAGCGGGCACCTCTGTGCCCACTGCATCAACAGGTACAGCCGCCACCGCCCCCCCACCAGCACCACCCCCCCAGCAGCCCCTCATTGTGTTTCCCATGCCCACTCACCCAGGAGGGTGGGCAACACCTTCGCCCCAGGCACCTCAGGCCCTGCCCCAGTCAGCCCTGCTGCCCATCATTGAGGAGGCTATTGACCTCCTGAGATCCCTCACTGTTGGGCAATCTACCATGTTGAATGCCATCCAGGGTGTTGAGAGGCATTTGCAACAAAAAATGCATACCTGGAGGGCATTCATTCTGGGCAGGTGGCCGAACCGAGAGCATTTCAGGCTCTGGCCTCAGCACTGATGGCAGAAATTGTCCCTGTGTCCAACCTACCCCCTCCAACTTCCACTACCCAGACCCAATCCCCTGTACCTCAGCATATCCCAAGCACACCATCAGACCAGCATGCACACTCATCAACACACAAGAGTGGACATGGCAAACATAAGCACCACACATCCCACAAGCACTCACACAAGCACCATCCCCATGCAGACACAGCAACATTAACTGCCTCCACTGTGTACCCCTCCTCCACATCCTCCTCCTCCCTCCCTGTCTCGTCTCTACTCACATCTGCATGTACTACATCTTCATCCACTGCCTCCATCACCAGCACGCCCATCACCACAAACCGTTCACGTGCAATCACCACCCCCACTACCATGCACACATTCCCTGTGTCCTCTCCTAGTGTGTTTGTGAGCCCTCCTCCCAAAGTAGACAGACGTAGGCACACACCCACCCAACAGCCATCCACCTCACAACAGCCTCCGGCCCATGCACCTTCACCCAAATTCAGCAAACGCACACCTCCTACAACCGCTACCTATTCCTCCAATTCCAAACCCACTCCATCTTCCCGTCCCACTGTGTCTAAAAAACCTTTCCTGGCTAACCTTGACCTCTTCCCTTCACCTCCCCCCGTCCTTCCCCTAGGGCAAGGCTTTCCAGGTCCCAGCCCAGCACCTCAGCCACCAAATCCCCAGGCACAGTGGTGCCAGCAACTGCGGGGTCATCGAGTGCGCCACCCATCAGGGCTGCCAGTGTGCCATGTAGCGAGGGCAAGGACATTCCGCCACCTGCCAAGGTGAAGAAGGTGCCCACATCACAGAGGGAGAAGCCGCACCTACCAGCCCCCAAGGGCTCCGGAAAAACAAAAGGGAATAGTGGCAAGACACCTGCGGCACCATCAAAGGTGGGGAAGGGACAAAAGCAGAAGAGCAGGTCAGGACAGGGCTCGGTGGCACCGAATGAGGGACCAGTGTCACCCCTTCTGTCCACGACAACACCAACCTGTACGGCGGCGAACACTGCAAGCTGCACCGCTACATGCACCGCCACCTGCACCGCCACCTGCACAGCCACCTGCACAGCCACCGGCACATCTGCAGCCTCAGCGACAGTCCCTAGCATCTTCCCCAGTGGGCAGCCATCCGAGGCTGCAGGAGACATCTGCTGTGTCCCTCAGCAGGTGCTGACCCATGCACCACCGCCAGCACCGGCGCCAGCCCCACGACGTGCTCGGACAGTGGCACCACCGCTGACATGGCTACCATCCCCAGTGGTCAGTCGTCCGAGGCTAGAGGAGACCTCCTGGACCCTGGCCAGCTTCCATGAGGCATGACTTCCATCACTGTTTGCACCTGCAGGTGGAAGGCAAAGCCGCAGCAGTGTGAGGTATGTCGCTGCCTCAAAGGAGTATCATGCTACCTGTTCCTCGGCAATCTTGTGGAACACACACCCAGGTGAGGAAATGGTACCGGCCACACTGCACGTGGAGCACTCTGGGCACCATGACCCCTCCAGAACCAGTGGAGAATGACATCCACTACCTCAGTCCTTGGCAGGATGAAGCATTCTGGGCACATGCCCCCTCCAGAACCAGTGGATAATGACATCCAATACCTCAGTCCTTGGCAGGATGAAGCACTCTGGGCACCATGCCCCCTACAGAACAAGTGGAGAATGACATCCACTACCTTAGTCCTTGGCAGGATGAAGCACTCTGGGCACCAGGCCCCCTCCAGAACCAGTGGAGACTGTTATCCACTTAAGAGACTGTGGCTTTGGACTCCCCAGGATAAAGCAGTGGGCAAACAACCCACTGAAGAGACTTGAGAGACTGTGGCCTTGCACTCCCCAGGATAAAGCAGTGGGCAAACCACCCACTGCAGAGACTTGAGAGACTGTGGCTTTGCTCTTCCCAAGATAAAGCAGTGGGCAAACCACCCACTGGAGAGACTTGAGAGACTGTGGCTTTGCACTCCCCAGGATAAAGCAGTGGGCAAACCACCCACTGGAGAGACTTGAGAGACTGTGGCTTTGCACTACCCAGGATACAGCAGTGGGCATGGAGGCCCCTCGTGCAGCAGTGGCACTGTGCGTTCATCTGGCTGAGGTGCCCCCCATCCCCCTGAGGTGCCTGTTTATTTTCGATCTGATGCCCCAGCAGTGTTCTCTCTGTTTCCAGTCAGGTATCTTGTGTGGGCTTCGCCCATGCATTTTGGGACCAGTAGTCCACGGACAATAATTGGTAAACTATCTGGACTTGTGTACTTGGTGTACATATTTGTATATACTGAATTTTGAACTTTGACTATCAGATTTTTTATGATTACAACCGTTACAAACATTTAATTTTGTCCTTGCGTTCTTCCGGGGGTGGGGGGGTGTATATGTAATGTTGCTGCATGTATTTGTGTGTACGTTGTTGTGGGTGAGGGTGGGAGTGGGGGTATTGCGTGTGTGTGTGTTACTCTCCTTTCCCTCCCCCTCCCCTGTGTTATAGGTGCAACACTCACCGTGGTCGTCGACAGCATCTGTCCAGCTCCTGATAGAGCAGGAGTAAGAGCAGCATAGGCAGGACCTGTAGTTCAGGCTCCATGGCGTCCTGGTTCCTTGTTGGGTGTCGAGAGGTGAGTGGTTTTCCTTCTGTGTACTGTTTCCGCCGTGCTTTTGATAGCGATGGTTCAGCCCCTGAGAAGGTGGCGGATAGACCTGTTGTGATAGGGTGGATGGTACATTGTCTTCCGCCTGTCTGTTGGCGGTTACTGCCACGGTGTTTAACACTCCGACCGCCACGGCGGTAGAAACAAAGTGGCTGTCTACGTTGGCGGTTTCCGCCATGTTCGTGATTCAAATTTTTCCGCCGGCCTGTTGGCGATATTACTGCTGCTTTTACACCGACAACCAGGGTTGTAATGAGGGCAACAGTGTTTACGCCCACTGAGATGTATCTAAGGGAAGGTCATAGACAACATAGTGACAACAACTATTATACAACAATTATTCTACATTAATATAAAGATACAGTGGTCCAATTTTGGGACAAGTCAAACTCTTTGGAAAGTAATGATCTAATTGAGACTGAAGAGTACCAATTTTTAAAAAGTCTTCATCCTAGAATACTAGCACCATCCCTGCTTCACAAAGGGCACACATCAACCACCAATCCTCCTGGCAGGCCAATTGTATCATCCAGAAATAGCTTCCTTGAGAACACATCAACATGTATTGACCACTTTTGTATTCCATTAGTGGGGGCCCTACCTTCCCATATTGATGACACCAAGGATTTCCTTAGGAAAATTGATGGTATCAACTGCAAGCCTGACTTTATTCTAAGGACTCTGAATGTTAAGGCACCGTACACCAGTATTAGACACAATGATGACATCAAATCTTGCAAATACTTTCTCAGGGCCAGACCACTCTGCTAATTTGCACACATACACACACACAAAGATGTGTGTTGATATGATGAAATTTTGTCTTAGTAACAATAGCTTTACCTTCAACAAAATACTGTACAAGCAGCTTCAGAGTGCTGCAATTGGCACCTGCTTAGCTCCTAGCTATGCAAACCTTTTCATAGGCTGGTGGGAGGAGCAGGTGTTAACTGCTCTGGAATTCTGAGAAGACATGGGCAGGATCATACTTTGGGTTAGGTTCATTGATGATCCTTTTCTTATATAGCAAGGCAGTAAACATGATGTATCCAAGTTTGTGACCCATCTTAATGACAACGATTTAAACTTGGAATTCTCCTGTAATGTGAACAGGGAACACTTTTTTTTCTTGATGTAGAGGTTGTCATAGGCAACAATATGGTCAACTCAAAGCTGCAAAGAAAACTGACTGTGGGCAACAGCCTGCGTTATGCCTTAAGTATTCACCCAACTCAGCTTAAGTGATGCATCCTTTATGGGGAATTGGTAAAGGCCAAAAGAAACTGCAGCGATGAGAGTATTTTTCAGATTGAACAGCATAACATGGTATAAGGCTTCCTACAATGTTAGTATCTGTACACACGTGCTAGAAGTGAGATTGTGTTTGGGCAAAACCCAAAGACCAGCTTTGTTGATAGGGAACATCAAACCAGATTAATTATTACTTTTAATAGCAGATCTGGCAATGTACATGTTGTTCTGGTCAAAAACTGTGACCTTCTTAAGTGCGACCCTGTGACTACTGAAACCATTAGTGAAAAACCTAACATTACATACTGCAGGGCCAGATCACTTAGACATATTCTTTTTGGTTAAACTGATATTGGAGCCTACGTTGACACCAACAAAACATGGGTGCACCCACTAAAAGGCTTTTATAAGTGTGGGAATGTTAAAGCTTGTGATCGCGCCACCAATTGCAAAAAAAATGTTCTTCCCTGCACAAGGAGATGCATAACCCAGTTCATCACGTGCAGTACGACGTTTGTCATTTACGTCTTACAATGTCCATATTGTTGGAAAGTGGATTATTGGTAAGGGCAGGTAAGTACCTACACCTAGCAGTAGGCCACTGACCCTCACTTAAGTCCAGTTGGTTCTCAAAAAATTAAACCCTTTTCGACCCTTGGTAGCTTGGCAACAAACAACAAGGCTTAACTTGAGAGACAAGTATGTTAAGCATTTAAAAATCACTAAACAGTAAATAAGTAAAACACAATAAAAATCCGATACCTATTCATAACAATAGAGTATATTTTTATCTTTAAAATTTCACCAAAATGATCAAAATCGGATAAGGGGAACTGGAGATATGATTTTTTAAAGAATTAATGTTTTGTAGCGCATAGACACCAAAAGTGTCAATCTGGTCATCTGAACGCACTAGACCGGGTCAAAGTCAAAGTTTGAGGCTAACCGCGGTGAAGCCCTGCTTTGCTACAGCAATGTGGAGGTCTCTGTCAAAAGGATACCTTCGAACTTAGTCTTTTTCTTGAAGCTTTTCTTCAGGGGGACGAAGTCACCAATCCAATCCAACCTCCCTGAAGCCCTCTTCGGATACGTGTCACAGGAGACTTCAGTGAAGAATTGTACCTTCGGACTTAGATGATTTTTCAGGATGGAAATCTTTGTCCGGGGCAAAGGAGAAGTACTCCTTGAATACGCAGCACGGGAAAACCGTGTCAACTCTTTATGTTCAGACTTTGTCACTTTTTTTTAGCTTTTTCCTTCTGATGGCAGTTGATCCTCAACAGCAAGCCGATTTCGATATGAGATTGTCGGATCACCTTTCCAGGAGCCCCTGGTGAAATCCTAGAAGGCTTCGGCTTTGGAGCTTTTTGGTGGGATGAACCTGCAAGTCAAGCCATGTCACGGTTGTCGTAAGCTGGTATGTAATTCCCTTTATAGAGCTTTTTACCAAAAGTTCTCCAATCTTCTCCAAACTTCTGGATCTTCTTCAAGAAGGTCTTTGAAGGTTCTTTAGGATTCCACAGTTCCCCCAAGGTTCCAGAAGCTCCAAGTTGCTGCTTGAGGATTAGTACTCCAACTCCCTGCACCTTGTTCAAATCCAAAAATGACCACTAGCCACTGGTCAGCTGGTCAGTTCCTTCATGTTTTGAAGCAGCGGACGCTGATTAGCTATTTTACACCTGTAGCAAGCAGGGAGTCCCTTCTTGAACCAGTTAAAGACAGGCAAAGTCCTTTTAGTGGTACAGCCTAAGTCTGCAGCTGGTGCAGTCCTTCAGAGTGCAGTACCTAGGTGATTGTCAGGGGTCCCTCAGGGCAGTCGTTCTTCTTCTGAAGTTGTTCTTCTGATGTTGTTCCCTGTAGGGATCTGAGGTATGGGTGCAGCTCTGCCATAGTTGTCCTTGCTCCTGGGGTGCAAAGCAGAGAACAACTGTCCAATCACAGGCAGGCCACTACCCTCTTGGATGACCACTAACTGGGAAGTGTGGCAAAAATCAATCCCAGGGAGCAACATTTCTTAAAAATCCAAAATGCAGAAACTGAATTTTGTAGGTTAGATTTGCTTGAGCCCACCCACTACTGTGGCTAAAATTCCTTAACACACCCCTCTCCTGCCCTTTCCTAATCTAATCAAGAGGGCACCTGGTTGTCTGGGTTTGCAGGAAATGGGGGAGGTCCTGAGCTACTCCAAAGGTCCTTACCTCCTTTGAAGACCAGTTTGGCTGCTCTCCCCCATCCTGTTTCACCATCTGCTGAGGCAGATCTCCCCCCCCCCCAGGCACGTCCTTTGCGATCAGCCCAGGCCACTTCAAATCTCATTGATGCAGCCTGGCCAGGCTGACAGTGGCTGGCCAATCAGAGAAGGGTACTACAGAGCTGAAATTTGTAACTTTTAGGAAGAGTTTGAAAACTCTTTCCCTGAACTCACTTCAACTGAGCTTAGGGTGTTGTGCAGAAATAGTAAATTGCCTGCTGCTAACAACCTTAGGAATGCTGTGATGATTCATTCCCTTGAAGCCTGGGTAGTGCAAGTGGAAACATAGAAAGCTTCAGAGATAGGAAGGGAGGGGGAAGATGTCCCCTCCATCCTCCAGGAAGAGGAGTATGATTGCCTGTCCTTTACGTCAGAGGTTCGGCCCCGTCCAGAGCTAGTGGGAGGGGAAGGTCTGTGGTATCTGCCCAAGAAGAAGGAGATTTGGTCCTTAGAGAGAGGGAACTTGAGTCCCAGTTAGCCTTCGTAGCTTTGGAGGCAGAGAAGATGGCCCTAGAGAAGAAGAGGTAGGCAAAAGGTGAGCAAAGAGATGGTGGCAGCAACATAGATGCTTAGGTGTCCAGAGGTGGTGGGTGATGCTCCATTCTACCCAAGGGGATTGTTCCTAACTACCAGGAGGGTGATGATATGGACAAGGGGCTCACAGCCTTTGAGACAGCTCTCAGGATGAGGAGGGTTAGACCTCAGTCCTGGGGTTCACTCTTATGGGAGCTGATCCCAGTGTCTGGAAGGGATAGGCTTCTGATCCTAGGGGAGGATGAGGGAGGCTGGACTGGTTTGTAGTGGGTACCTAAGGTACTTTCACCTTATGCCAGGTCCATTTATCCCTTATTAGTGAAATGTAGACATTGTCTAGAAGCCAGGTTGTCTAGGGGCAGTGTGGATGAGCAGCCAAGGCCTAACTAGGAGACATGCAAAGCACATGCAATACCACTGTATTCACACAGTACTCACACACATGAAAGAAAATAAAAAATAATGGTACTTTAATTTGGTGACACAAATGCCAAAAATACCTTACAGACTACACTCCCTTAGGAGGTATGCACAGTATATACACTAGAATGCAGAAATAGCTGTAAAAACAGTTAGAAAGCCATGCAATTAATGAAAATAACAATAATTAGAAATGGACCTAGAGGGAACACAAACCATATACTAAAATAGTGGAATGCAAACATTGGTTTCCCACCTAGGCAAGTGTAGTGTGTAGAGGGGCGCCGTGCGTATAAGAAAACACCAATGGTAAGTTATAGAACCCACCCCACAGCCCAGAAAAGCAGGAGTTAATCACAGTTACTTTCCTACAACACACAAGAACATGTGATAAAAGATTTTGCAAGAACCATACAAGACTGCAAGAGACCAATGATGGATTCCTGGACCTGAAGGCCTGTGGAAGAAGGGGAGCCACTGCTAACCCTGATGAGGGTGCAAAAGAAGAACCACGAGTCAGTACTGCTCCCAAGAAGATGGATGCGGGTTCCTGGTTGGTGCAGATGATGTCCCACGCCGGGTGAATGATTGCAGCCTGGTTTGCATAGCTGGATTCTGCCAACAAGCCTTGGCTCACACAAAACTCGCAGTGAGTAGAAAATGGCGCTGCCTGCGACCAGGAGGGACCTGGTGGCCTCTACCCAGGAGGGTGATACAGAGGGGGCTCTCAGCAACTCAGAGAGCCCTCAGAAGACCAGACAGCGTTCACAGGAGTCCCACAGCATGGGGGCAAAGAAGGTGCAAAAGGAGGCCCACTCAGCACTACATAAAGAGTTCTCACACTGCCGGAGAAGAATGCAGGAGGCTGTGCATCTCAGGAAGGAGTGCTGGGGGCTGGTGCTACAGGGTACAGAAAGAACTTCATGGAAGGATGCCAACAAGCCTTGGTAACTGCAACACACACAGTGCATGGAGTACTGTTTTGCTCTTACCTCCACCAAAGTTGGACAGCAGGACTTCAGGGCTGTCAGGACCACTTCAGTCCACCCTTGTTGCTGGATCCATGCACTTCTTCAGGAGAGGGGACCCAAGCCACCAGTCGTCACTGCAGAAGGGTGCCTGCTGAAGCAGGGAAGTGACTTCTTCACTTCAAGGGAGTATCCTTCATTCTTCTGTTGCAGGCTGAACACAGGCAGTCCTCGGAGGATGCATGCCCTGAAACAGTTGCAGTTGCTGGCAGGAGCTGAAGATACAATGTTGCAGAAGTCATCTTTGCTTCTTTGTTGCAGTTTGTAGAGTTCCTGGATGGTCTAGATGCAGTTTCGTCGGTAGAAGGTGAAGTAAAGGATGCAGAGGATTCCTGCTGGAGTCTTGCAATCCTATTATAAGAAACACCCAGAGGAGAGACTCCAAATAGCCCTTAAATGGGGATTGTTCAGCTACACAGCTAAGCACCTATCGGGGAGGGCTCTGATGTCACCTGCTGGCACTGGCCACTCATATGCTCCCAGAGTGCCCTGGCAATTTGGAATCCAAGATGGCAAAAGCTCTGGGACTCTCTGGAGGAGCTCTGAGCACCACCCCTGGGGTGGTGATGGACAGGGAAGTGGTCAGTCCCCTTTCCTTTGTCCAGTTTTGCACCAGAGCAGGGACTGGGTGTCCCTGAACTGGTGTAGACGGGATTATGCAAGAAGGGCACCTACTGTGACCTTCAAAGCATTTCCAGGGGCTCTGGGAGACTAGCCCTCACATGCCTGTAACACCTATTTCCAAAGGGAGAGGGTGTAACACCCCTCCCCCAAAGGAAATTCTTGTTCTGCCTTCCTGGGCTCAAGCTGCTTGAGCAACAGGAGGGCAGGAACCTGTCTGTGAGGTGGCAGCAGCTGGGGCTGCCTGGAAAAACCTCAGAAGGCTGGTATGGCAGTACTGGAAGTCCACTGTGGAGCCCCCAGAGTGCATGGAATCATACAACCAATGCTAGAATAAGCTTTGGGGTATAATTCTGAGACGTTACACACCTTCCATGGACATATTCGGAGTTACCATTGTGAAGCTGGACATAGGTATTGACCTATGTCCAGTGCATGTGTAAATATGGCATCTACGCACTCATGAAGTCCGGGAAAATGATCCTGAACAATGTGGGAGCACTTCTGCTAGTGGAGGGGTGCCCTCTCACACAGGTACTGTGAACCCAGCCTTCAAGGTTGAAAGGTCTGGTATATGGGTGACTTCTAAGTGACCTGGTGCATTGTAAATGGCTGTGAAAGGGTACATGTACCTTTTCACACAGGCTGCAATGGCAGTCCTGTAGAAGCCTTTGCATGGGCTCTTTATCGGTGGCAAAAGAAATGCTGCAGCCCATAGGGATCCCCTGGAACCCCAATGTCCTGTGTACCTAGGTACCATATACTAGGGACTTATAAGGGGTGACCAGTATGCCAATTTGGGATTAAATACTGTGTTACCTGTATGCAATGACAAAATTTAGAGGAGAGAGAGGAAGTCAAACACACAGACATCAGGCAGAAATTCGGGGTAAAATGCCAAAAAGAGGGTACTTTCCTACAGAGGATGAGACAGATTCTTATCCCAATATGAATTAGTGCCTTATCCAGAAGTTTGGTCTCTGAGCAGTACAGGATAAAGCTTAGGAACACCCAGAAGTTCAATACCCAGCCCGGGGATGACTTTGCGGGCATCTCAGTTAAGGAAATAAAGCGCTGGATACAGAGTAACAAAATACGTTCTTATGAGGGGCTATACAATTTGCTCATGAAGGAACACATCCTGACCAACTGTATCTCAGAGAAGTTACACCAGCATCTAGTAGACTCTAAGATGTGCAGACCCAGAGAGCCGGGGAGTCAGCTGATGAGTGGTTAACAACCAGAGTGATCACCAAATCCCAGGGGGGAGACTCCAAAATGGGGAGTCAGGTCCACAAAAACCTAAGAAGGAAGGTGGTAAGACCACCACAGAATCTCCCTCTGTATCCCAGAACCCTAAAAAGGAGGAGAGTAAATCCCACTCCCACGCTGACAAGCAGAGGCAGGGAGACCCAGGTTTAACAAAGCTCTCGGATAACAGGGCTTGCTTTGACTTTCAGCAGATAGGTCACTTCAGGGATGATGCATCCTGCTCCAAGAAGATGGTTAGCACTGGGCTGTCCAGTGTCGCCATAGAGGAGGAGGACTCAGATGATGAGGCCCTTATGGCATTGTGCTGGGAGCCAGGTCCAGATGGTAAGCTGGTGATCCCTGAGAGTGGGAGTAGGCACTTTTACTCCATTCAGGTGATTGGGATCTTTACCACTGGTCTGAGAAACACATATGTCATTCATACCATGGTGAGTGCCTGGTTGGTGTTCCCAGACATGTATGTACCAGGAGAGACAAAGAGAGTCAGGGTAGCCACAGAGTAGGTCACAGCCAAACCTGTAGCCATAGTGCCCCTAGAGAGGGAGGGTACCCTAGACTAGTGCACGGTAGTAATCAATGATGACTTCCCCTAGATTGTGTCCTGGGCAATGACCTCCCAGAGAATTGTCTGGTCCCAGAGGGTGTGGTGACCCAGGGAGCCCTCCCAACCCAAGGTCATGAGGAGCCAGTTCCTGCAGTTAAGAGTCAGGGGTCCCCAAGAAAAGGGAAAAAAAGAGGAAGGGTAGGCCACTCTTAAAAAGATTTCCTGTTATCCAAAGGTCTTCTGCCCAGTCGGGAGGGAGCCCAGAGTTGGCACTGGTAAGGCCTCTCTTTACCTCAAGGAAGTCCTGAGTAGTCAGGCAGCCATCCATCTGCAGGGTGTTTCACCTGCAGTGACAGAGGGGAGAGTGGAGGAAGGGTGTCTGCCACAGTATGTGGTAAATCCCCACTCTAAATATCAAGAGACGTACCAGGACCCCACAGGTGCCCATAATGCAGCTCACCAACCTGACAGGGGAGAACTTAGGGTGTGGTTCTGGGTTCTGACAGCTGTCAGTGGCCTCTGCTGGGTGCTGGTCTTCCTGGCAGCACTGCACTTGGCATGGGAGGCAGACCCATGGCCAAAAGCAATCTAAGCCCTGTGACCCTGTTGGTCATGGTTGGGTTGCTAAATTGCTGGGCAACTACTGTAGATAAGCTAGGTGTTCCCTGGCAAAATTAGGGATGGGGAGATGGGCACCTCTCTACCCAAGATGACAGAGAGAGAGGAGGAAGACCCCCCTAGAGGGAGATTTCAGTTTAAAATTGGTCACTTTGCTGTTTGGGATGGGTTCATTGCCCAGGGGGAATGGCCCTGAGACTAGGATGTAAGGCAGAGCAGACCCTGAGAAAGGACATCCAGTTTTACTCACTTTCTTACTCGCCTGACAACGTAGAAAGACTCTCCCAGGGTGGGGCAGAGTCTTCTGTGCATGTTGGATGGGGAGGGGGCTATGTGGGAAAACTGCACTGTTTGCAGAAGCCCCCGCACTTTTTGTCCCATTTTTCATTCATACTTGTGTTTTCCTGACTCTGATGGTACCCTGGGCACTGCTGAACAGTCCCAGGGCCTGTGCTCTGATTAAAATGGTATATGCAAATTAGGCTAGTTATAAGTGGCTGTCTAACCTACCTATACGTCTTTAGTATATGGTAGGCCATGTAGGATTAGGGGCTCCAGCATGGGTAGTACATCTATAGGTTCACTGCTGTGGTGCCCAGTGTCATTCTAAGGGCAGTCCTGCCTTGCTAGCTGCGTTTAAGTTAAAGTTAACTCCAAATGTGACTTTGGAATTAAAACTACTTCCAAAGTCCTAAGTTACCTTATTTTGTACATGTAAGTCACCCCTGGGTATACTCTAGTTCCCCCAGTGTTGTGTGAAGTGTAACTATAAACAAGGACTTTATAAAAGATGTTCTATAAGCCTTGGTAGGGGAACAAATAGCCACATTTGTTTTCCCCCATTGTAGTGAACAGGCTCCATAGGCTAACATGGAGATACTTTATTTTAAAATAATAAAGTCTTATTTTTGATAGGAATGAGATAGATATAGCAGGTTTGGCATCACATTAAACATTATAATAAATCTAACAACCTTCCACTGTTAAATTTAATATAACTTGGAATTAGAAAGATTTTAGAACTCTTGCTAAAAGTTACCAACTTCAGCCCTGTAGTGCCCTTCTCTGATTGGTCAGCTTTTTGCAGCCTGATCTATGCTGCCTTTATGAGAAATGAAGTGGGTTGGGTAGAAACGTTGGAAGCATATGGTGGAGGAGATCTGCCTCAGCAGATGGTAGAACATGATGGAGGGAGAGCAGCCAAACTGGACTTCAAAGGAGAGAAGAACATTTGGGACATCAACTGAACTTCCCGCATTTCCAGCAGTACCAGACAACCAGGTACTCCCTGGTTAGATTATGAGAGGACTGGAAAGGAGTGTGTTAAGGGAAACTTAGTCACACAAGTGGGTGGACTCAGTCAGATCTAAATGCTTAGATTGAACTTTTACCAGCTTGGATTTTAGAGGAATGTGCTCCTTGAGACAGATTTTTGCCACACTTCCCAGGAAGTCGTCACTTAAGAGGGTGGTGGCCTGCATGTGATTGAACAGGAGCACCCCCCTGCTTTACACCCAAGGAGCAAGGATAAATATGGCAGAGCTGCCCCACACTTCATATCCCTACTGGAAAAAGACAAGAAGAAGGACTGCCCGGCTGGACCACTGGCCTGCACCTGGACCCTGTACTCAGAAGGACTGCACTAGCTGTACACTTTATGCTTCACCAAGAAAAGGACTTTGACTTACTTCTACAACCTAAGGAAGGAACTCCCTGTAAGCTGCAGATAGAAAGGAGTTGACCAGAGTCCGTCCCTGCATCAAGTCCTGAAGAAATAGCCAAGCTGACCATTGTCCAGTGGCCATTTTAGGGGTTTGACCAGGTGCATTCTAGGAGGTGAAGTGCATACCCCGTAGGAGCAACTCAGACCTTCTGGAAACTTTTGGTGAGTTGTGGACAATTGAATGACCTTACATATATGTCTGTATGAAGATCCAGAAGTTTGAACAAGTTTGGAGCAACTTTGGAAAAAAGTTCCATAAGTGGACCAACCCGACCTCGAGAGTTTAGCTAGCCAACGTCGACCTCGACCTGGCCTGACTTGCACAATCATCCTGCTGAAAAACTCCAGAGCCCCAGACTTCCAGGATTTGACCGGGGGCTCACTGAGAAGCAATCCAATGACGCTCCATCGAAAGTGACTTGCTGAGGAGTACCTCCCGACATCTTGGAAGTAAAGCTCCAAAAAAGATTTCAGGTCCAAGGGTAAAAGTTTGACTGAGGCCTCCCACGCAGTGTATCTGAGTATGGCTCTATCGTGGTCAGCCACAACCTGTGATTTCGTACCGGTCAGATAAAAATCTTCAAGGAATTTTCTCAGTGTGAAGGTAAAACATTAACCAAGGTCTCCCACTCAGTGTAGTCAAGCACAGCTCCATCGTGGTTGGCCTCAAAGTTTGACTTTGCCTCAATCGAGTGTGACCAGATGTCCCAAGTGGCACTTTTTTCTTTTAGGCATTTGGAAACATTTAATATGTAAACATTCATTTCTCCTGTTTTCTATATATGATTTGTGTCATTTTAGTGTCATTTTAAAGATGAAAAAATATTCTGGTTTCATAAATTGGTGTAGGATTTTTATGGTGTTTTGTGTTTTACGTATTTACTGTTTTGTTGGTATTAAATGCTTTACACAACTGCTCATGGCCAAGCTGCTGAGGGTTGAGTCAGGATTAATTTATAGAGATCTTGACTGGGCCTAGTGGGGGTTTGTGGCCTATTGCTGAGGGTAGATACTTACCTGCCCTTACTAATAATCCACTTTCCAGTGGCTTTATAACTTAAAATAATTGTAATTACTATACGCTAATCCAGCTACCGCTTCAGGCAGCCAGGCCTTGCAACGAGCCCTAGTAACCACCCAACCCCACGCTGCTCACGGCCTTTGGCCATACACAGCGGGTGTTGGCCACAAGGCCTGTCTCTGTCAGTAGATCTGTGAGTGGGTATGAAAGTGTCTGAGTGGGTCTGAAAGTGGGTGTGTGAGTCTATGAGTGGGTCTGAGTGGGTGCATGGGTGTCTGAGTGGATGTGTGAGTGGGAGTATGAGTTTCTGAGGGCATGCATGAGTGAATGAATTAGTGTATGAGTGAGTCTCTGAATGTTTTTTTTTTTTTTTTTTGCATATTCTCGAATATTCTCAAATATTCTTGAATGTCCTTGAATATTTGTGGATATTCTTGATTGTGAATATTCTCGAATATTCGCAAATATCACCTGTGGTGAAACGAAATAATTTAAAACCCATAAACAGCCCTGTATCACAACCTTGGGGTCAAGGTACTGCCACCCTGACCCCGTATGTCACTTTTGATTTTATTTTTCAGCCTCGGTTACCCTGCCCTATTACTCATAATGGACGCTACAACTTTCTGTTCAGATTGCGAGCAGCCAATCATAGCATTCCTGCTGTTGCATGCATTTGCAAATTTGCTGCGATAATTGCAAAAACGTTATGATGTATCTGCAGCCCTAGATATACACATTTATTTCCCCTTGAATATCTCAAAAACTACTGAACGGATTTACACCAAATAAGCGAAAGCACAATCTGCATACAAAAAGCTAGCGTTCTGGCAAATTTGGTGTAATTCCTTCCAGTGGTTCAGGCTTTAGTTGTGTTCAAATATCCTTTGAGAATTAACATGGAAAATGCAATTTTCTTTACCCCGTTGTCTTAGCCCCTCCTGGATGGATCACCCCCAAAACCTTCTGTGTGCAACAGGAATCACCACCACACTTTTTTTGAAAATTTTGTGAAGATTTGTCAAATGGTGCCAAAGATATAGCCAAGTCCAAAAATGCTTTTTCTATGGAAACTTGAATTATAACTACCTACTGGCGATCGCGGGTAGGTTTGATATCTATCTATCTATCTATCTATCTATCTATCTAGCTATCTATCTAGCTATCTATCTATATATACATGTATATATTTCACTAGATCTTTTTGAATTAAAAAAAGAAAACCGCACTCTGAAGTTGTTCCTTTGTTTTCTTACTTTAATTAGCGAGCTCGACGGCAAACGAACAATGTCAGGAATCCCCTGACGTGTTTCGGTCTAACCAGACCTTGTTCACAGGTACTTCCTGTGCACCCCTCCTGCGCTTTAAATATATAACAAAAAAAACACAATTACAAAAACAAACAATAAAATTTACCTAAATCCCTCTTATTTACATCTCAAAATGTGTCAAACTTATATTAATATGAAAACTCTGTTAAATAATATACAAATTTTGCAAAGGTATCCATGCTTTTTTCTGGTACCTTTGCAATGACTTCTGTTAAATGTAGTTATCAGTTTTGAGTGTTAAGTTAAACAATTGTATAAGACAGATTTACGTAGAAAAATGACAGCCACTAATTCAATATTACATGCAAAACGTTTTCACCCCCCAAAACCAAAGTGGAATATTCCCTATGGTGAATTTCTTCGAATAAAGAAAATCTGTTCGGAACCTTTGGAATGTGATAAACATCTTAAATTATCTGAAGATAGATTTGTAGCTAGACAATATTCAAATAAATGTCTAACTCCGGCCAAACAACGCTTGAATCAATCATCTAGAGAACAGCTAATTCAGAACACAAATCATCTCCTGAAACATGATAAACAGCAACAGTTGCGGTAAATAACCACGTACTCACAAAGTGCTGCAAAAGTTCGTAAAATTCTGGAGAACCATTGGCCAATTTTATTAATGGACCCTTTAGTGGGAGAAATTATGGGACAATACCCACAAATGACATTCAGAAGAGCACCCAATTTAAGTGATAAACTAACACATAGTCACTTTCAGGTCAAAAAATAAAATTGGTTACAAAAGCCGGGATTTTGGAAATGTAGTGATTGTAAAGCATGCAAAATTGGGAAAAACAAGAAAGAATATTTGACGGACACTGGAAATGTGAGATTGATTCGACAACATTTGACTTGCAAAATTAAATTTACAGTGTATGTTATTGAGTGTCCCTCTGGTTTAAAATACATTGGCAGCACGATATGTGAGACTAAAAAGCGAATTTTAGAACATATTCGAGCAACTATAAATTTGGATAGGAGCTATGCTACTGCAAGGCATATGGAACAGAAACACAGCAGTAAATGGGAATTGATAAATTATTATGTAATTGATCAAGTACCAAAACAGGAACGGGGGGAGATAGAGAAAAGAAGCTACGTCAGTTGTAATCCAGACATAAATTAGACATTTGTTCTTTAACTCCGCTTGGCCTTAATCAGGATGAAGAGTTATTTGTACACTTATAAGGGCAATGAGAACCTGTTATTGGCTACAGCTTTCGGGACTAGCAAGTGGGAGGCATGCACCTCTTTATGGTCAATTTGTTGTTTCTTTTTTATTCACCTCTATTTATTTTGTTTGGCATTCATATGAGTGCACTAAAGTCAGATTATGATAAACACCACAAGCAAAAGTCCTTTGATATTCAAATATAAGGGAGAGATAAGTTTTGAGATTTAACTATATATACCTCTATTTTTTAAATATAATCAAAATATTGTTTATTTAGGGCTTGAGTTAATAAGCACTTTTTGATATATGAGGTGAATTAATGTGATAATATAATTTAACTCTGTCTTACACAATTGCTTAACTTAACACTCAAAACTGATAACCACATTTACCAAAACTCATTGCACATGTACCAGAAAAAAGCATGGATACCTTTGCAAAATTTGTATATTATTTAACAGAGTTTTTCATATTAATATAAGTTTGACACATTTTGAGATGTAAATAAGAGGGATTTAGGTTAATTTTATCCTTTGTTTTTGTAATTGTGGTTATTTTGTTATATATTTAAAGTGCTAGAGGGGTGCACAGGAAGTACCTGTAAACAAGGTCTGGTTAGACCGAAACGCATCAGGGGATTCCTGACATTGTTTGTTTGCCGTCGAGCTCGCTAATTAAAGTAAGAAAACGAAGGAAGAACTTCAGAGTGTGGTTTTCTTTTTGTAATTCAAAAAGATCTAGTAAAATAATCATGCGGGTGTCCTACCGAAGAACCGGCACCACCGTGAAATGAAAGCACGATGCAGCACGCCATTCAGGACAATATTTTCTTTATATATATATATATAAACACTTAGTACTTACCCACTAAATACTTAATTTTTTATTGTAAAAGCATGTTTGGTAAAGACTCATGCATTGTAAAGTCTGCGTGGTAAAGGCATGTGTGATTCCGACTGCGTTGTAATTGCTGTTTCCACTCAGTACATGTAGTAATATGTACTAGTGACTTATAAGTAAATTAAATGTGCCAATTAGGTACATGCCAATTTTTATCATATTTAAAAGGAATTGTACAAGCACTATCTATCCCTTGGTTAGCATGAAGAAAGCTGAATCTTATGGCCAACGAAAAAGGGTTCAGAAGAAGAAGGCAAACATCTGAGGGAACACCATGCAAAATTCCAATAAAGGTCCTGATGAGATATCACCATGTCACCCCCATCTGTATGAAACTTCACTGGGTCCCACCTGTCAGCCCATACCATCTTCGTAACCTGGTGCATGATATTCAAAGCCGTCATGACTGGTGCCCAACTATCTGACTGACAAGCTGACCACCTCCAGAAGTTCAAGGCACATCACCAGCCTGAATGCCATCAGACTGGAGATGAGAAAGAGGAGGAGAAAAAGCCAGGCAATAGGTATCTTGCACTCTGCACCCAGATTCCAGAACAATATGCATCTGAACTTTCCCAGCCCGGCTCCAATTTAAGATAGAACTGCAGAAAAACTTTTTAAAGAACACAACATCAAAACCACCTTCTGCACCAAGTCACTGGCTGACCGTGCACACCACTGTGCTGCCTTCTGGCTAGATTTATGCTGTATAAATACAACATACATACATACATGCAGACTGGTAACTGACATATATTAAAAAGGCATAAATATGCTTTTTTGATAAACCCCGTCATTTATGAAAAATTGACTTTCAGTTCAAAAATATGCTCTGCTGAAATTAAAAGGATATTTTTGGTTTAGCCATATGCAGTAATTAGCACTTTGGTATTCTCGTACTGCAGACACTTAGCTATTCCTTATTTTGTATGGCTCATTGTAATATATTCAGCACACAGACCCTCCGCAATCCATGGCTGCAATGAAATAAACATAGATGACATAGGTAATGTTCAAATTAGGCTTTGCTTTTCAACATGTCAAAAATACATATTTTGTCGTGGCTGCAGCTTTTGCATACCGCAGTTCAGAGCTACAATGAATGTCCTTGAGCCATGTTTTTAACGTTACTGAGTGGTGACATGTAATATCTGAATTTTATGACAATGGTGTCTGCACCATATTACTGTGGTCTTACCTAAGAGTCAAATAGGTAAATTGAACATCTCTTTAATTTACCATCTCTTGTGGATGGAGCACGTGCACCAGGTTTTGCACATCTGCACTGCTCAGAAATCTACACTGTTAAAGCTGTGGAAGTCTGGATATGTGACACATGTCTGCAAGTAAACTACAGTGACATTGTGGATAGGGTGAATGAAACCAAGCATTACATACGTCAATATATATGAAGATTTGCAGTACACATTTAGATAACGTTACTCATCTTTACTCCAGTTGATATGTTCTCAACATCATTGCTCCGTTTGATCTTAGATTTATAGGTGCCAAAGTTGTGGAGAAACTCCATGAGAACTATTCCCGCTTTGCATATAACTTTTGACATGCCCATGAAAGCTAATAATTTTCTTCGAAAATGTTGCATAGCTTCCTGTTTTGCAGAAAGTTTCCAGTATTTTTAGACACAGCTGACATACATTTGTAAGGGAATATGGCTTTATATAATACCGCACCTGTCAACCGATTATGCATCTTTTCTCAGAAAGTCAAGTTTACATTCTTTCCAATTAAGTCCACCATTACCAAAAGTTCCTAGTTTTCGACTGGGGCATGCAGTGCCCTGTAATGTATTGTGTCTCTCTCTTCATTCTTTGCAGTCTACCCTTTTTAAGGGAATAAATCAAAGTTTCATTATAACACTTTAAAATATTAAGCTTAAAAAAACCATATTTTGCATTACAGCTCTCCTCCAGCTCTGGACTTAAGGGCATACCTAAGTACACTAAGGATGTAATTTTCTTATTTTAAATATCTGAATATATCCAGTGTTTAACTTAAGCCCCATAGAGGTTCATTGAAAAGCACACTCACCACCAGGAACATTTTGCATGTTGGGAAATCATCAAATCAAGAGAAATGTGTTTCAATGAATGTATGCAAAGAGTCTCTCCAAATGGATATAATGTGGCGTATGATAAACGTGAAGTGGAGAAGCGATCTCATTTCCCTTTTGAGACCGACCGCATTTGAATATATCTATTAATGACCTTTAGCAGGGAACAAAGGGCAAAATAACAGAATTTATGGCTCATTCAAAACTAGGTTTTGTAGAGCATTAACATCAAATGAGGTGAAAAGGCCTTAAAGGAGAAGTGGAACGAGCAGTGATGTGGAAAATGAGATGCAGAAGCTAAAGGTGCAAGAAAGTGGACTTTGGGTATAGAAACAAATTAGAACACATACTCATGGGAGGATATTTACATTCAAGTAAAAGGGAAGGGACCGAGGGGCTGCATCAAATAACCCAAGCCCAGTGGGTATAGTAAGTTTAGTATTCTGAAAAGGCGATGCAAAGATTTTAGTCTGTGTGTCAAAAATAGTTTGGAGCTATCCATTAGCGTCTTGCACTGTTTCTTCTCCTGTCGAGGGTCCGCTTCTCTAATATTCAAGCTAGATGTGTCTCTAGTTTCCGAAAAGGCCACTGTAATGAACTCTTAGTATCTGGACCCCTGAAGGTCACTCTTTGAGGCTACGCATTTTGCAGGATTTAACAGTAAGATTTCTCTCTGGACTTGGTGCTAAGTGCATCTATGCTGACATTCTGCATGTATTGCAGAGGCCGTATTAATGCCTTAAAACATTAGCAGTTAATACTGTGTCGAAGACACTATCTCATGTATTACTTTCTTTACATCAATGTGTCAAAAGAAACAGGGCCAGGCTACAAAATACCACACTCCACCCGCAATTGACAGAATAAGGGAATACAACAGGGCAGTTGTCAGTTGGAGTAGTTTGTGTTCATGAGTTCCTTGTTTAATTATTTGCTATGGACTGAACACTGAAACAAGGTTAACTAGCTAATTAATTCTGGGAAAGATCGGGATCACTTTCGTGTTTTGGAACATTAACACAATGATCTACTTCAATATGCTAAGACATCTAAAAAATGTGAATATGAATTTACATCAAAATGCCAAATACTGATATTGCAGAAGTATCTATACATGTAATATACCGATGAAATACAGACATCTAAATATTTTAAATATATTTAAGTAGCATAATTTCTGAATACATAGGTTACATTAGTTCATCGAAACATTGACAAGTATTATGGAGGAAAGAATTTGTATGATTCCCTTAAATGAGCACAGAAAAAAAACACAATTATAGGACGAAACTTGTGATTTATTTCCTTTTATCTAATTTTGCCTCCCCCTCCTCATTTATTTAGCCTTCGATTTTTGGGGGGATAAACCTAATAAATATTTTCTGTGCAAAATATTTATTTTTTTGCCACTCAGTTATTTAATCCACACTTTGGGGCAGAGTTTGCAAAGTGCAAATCACACATCATGCATAACACTTTCGACGAACAAATACATCTACATGTTAGCTGAATTCATCTATAGTACGTTGTTAAATATGATATATGTCCACGAATCAGCCGAACATTTTTGATCTCCAGGTTTAGAGATTTGTAATAAATGGGGAATAAAGTGCAACAAGTATTTGAAAGTTATATGTTCTGCATATATTTGCATTTGGTTTCACCAGCCCTGTGCTGGCACAAATTATTCATGGTATAAAATATCACACCAATTATACGATATTGAGAATCACTTTAAAACTATGAAATGGCACATACCGTGGGTAATAGGGCTGCTACTAATTTTGAGTCTGCGAACAGATTCCTGCAGGATTGTGAATTAGGTAGCTAAAGGAAATTTTAAAAATGAACTGCTTGACAATTCCTCTGTAACTGGTGACGTTATTGTAAAATGTGACCGATTGCCAGTAAACTAGTACGCATCTGACAAGATGTGATAATCTAAGGTCCTCTCCATCTTAGTGAACACATTCTACTAGAATATGGAGGTGAGTCCTGTCTATTTCCTCTTTGTTGAAAACATGCCGAACTCCCTTCTTAGGATCTTCTGGCTTTCCTTACTTACTTCAAACATGGACGTCGCCACCCACCTTGTTTAATGAGTTCCTGGATTTGAAATAAGCCTTTATTGCTTGCCCACATTTTCCAAGACAGTCAAGGGAACTTGAAAGGGCAACTACTCCTCACAGGATGACCGCTTATGTGGTTAGTGGGGAAGATCACACCTTCACTGTTGATCGTGCATACTTTTTCCTGCAATTGTAAAAAAAAATAAAAAAACAATACAAATGCTCAACAAAACCGTATTAACCTTCTACATAGCCAAGATCAGTGAACATATTTGCTTTCCCCATCCTGTTTTACACACAGAGTACTCAATACAGTGCTAGAACGTGACCGAAGATGCAGAAAAAGCTTCAGTTACAAGTTGGGAAATCTGGATTTATAGTGTGAGTACAACCATAAGTATGATGTGAGTGATGTAAACACCAGACAATGTAAGTGTTCAACATCACACGATTCACAAAACATATTCTAGGTCTTCAATAATGGGAGGTTAACTGCACTGGAAAAATATTTGCATGCTCGTAACTTTCAAGAACAAATACATAGATATAAAGACAAAATGAAGAGAACACTCAGACACACAGATACTCACGCACACACAACACTCCCTCTGATCAGGAATGCAGCATCCTCCCTACACAAGCCACACATACAGCTCTGTAACAGATGTCTTTCTTCCTCAGCATGCAATCACACACTGCACTCTATGTAATAACTGTAAAAAATCCCACCTTAACACCTTTCAGCAAGTTATGAAATTTCTCCTGAGAGACTGCCCAGAACTACAAAGGTCATAGCATGCATACTTTCACAACACTACATCTTTGGTTCCGATGGGTCTCCCAAATATCAAGGTGGCAGGACTCTCACGTGTTGTGGAGTAAACAGTTGCATGATAAGCTTGGAGAGATTGACACAAGGTCTGGTTTAACTCGACCCCCTCCATCGTTTCTTGTTGAATTACCCTTTTGTGGGTACCCATGAATCGTTCAACAACACCATTGGCTTGGGGCCACAGAGGTGTACTCTTTTGATGCTTGACATTTAGTCTGACTAGTCTTTGCTATTGAACAGCAGACCAATGTCAGATTTGAGAATGGAGGGGATACCCTATGCTGCAAAGATGTCATCCAGCCGCTCAATAACCTTGTCATGTGTTGTTGATTATAGCTCCTCTTCTACAGGAAAGTGTGAATATTCATCAACCACTACCTTGAGATGATGTTCATTTTTCAAGGGCCTAAAGAAATTAACTGCAACTCTTTCCGAAGCCTCTGCAGGAAGGCCGGACATTGTAAACTGATCCTGTGTCACTTTAGGAGAAAGGCAGTTGTAAATCTGGCCCTCTTTAGTTCCCTCTCAACTTACTCGTCCAGGCGCGGGAACCAAGCTCGGTCTCTTAGGGCTCTTTTGTGGCTACAATACCATGTTGTCCCTCATGGGCTAGTTCAATGACTTGCTGTCTTACGCTCTTAGGTATGATGATTCTTAAGCCTCTCAATACACCACCTTCCTTGGTCACAGTTTATCCTGCACAGTTTTGAATTTTTGAAATTCAACATCGTCAGCAAAAGGTTAGTCACTCCTCTTCCATTATTGCGTTGAAATTTTGACTTTGAGGATGAGCATGTTCTTATTGGCATTAGTAGCAGCAATGAACTGCCCAATGTGCAGGGCTGCTAGCCTGCTGGACCTCACAATGAAGTTAATGTACTCCTCAGTCGTTTTGGATGTTGAACTGCGACAATGTAGTGGTACTTGTGAAAAATGATCAGCAGGTTTCTGATCTTTACCTGGCTTTGTATAATTTCATAGTCCTACTCTTGTAGTCCCAACCACTACCTCTCAATTTGAGGGCGCATTTTGGATTTAGGGTTTCCAAAAATAGTGAGCAGCACTTGGTGGTCTGACGATTGTGAAACATTTTCTGTATAGAATCACATAAAATTATTCACAGGCCCACAATACAGCCCGAATCTCCTTGTCTTGCAGAGAATAGGCACATTCTGTGTCAGACAGGCTTCGACTGGCATAGGCCACAATGTGTCTCCATGTATTCTGATGGCCATTATGTTGAGTAATGATTGCCCTCAGCCCCACCGGGCCCACGTCTACGGTGATCTCAGTAGGTAACTTGGGGTCAAAATAGGCCATCTCAGTTGCATTCTCAATTACGCCTTTTATTCTTTGGAAGCTTTGATCATGTTAGAAATGGGGTATCTAGTTGGCAGTCAGTTTATACCCTGTCCAAGTAGAGATCCTCACTCTAGTCAGGGTAAGGGAAATACACAGCTCAGATAACCCTTGCTCACCTCCTTGGTAGATTGGCACAACCAGTCAGGCTTGTCTCAGTAACACAGTGAAAACACCACAAAAGGACTCTACACCAGTATAGAAAAATAGCCAATATTTGTACATAAATCAAACAAGACCAAAACAAAAAAAATCTAAAAGACACAAGCAAATATGAGTTTTTAAAGTAAAAATAGTCTTGATCTATAAAAATGAATGGATGCTTGTTTTAGCACAAAGTACCATTTAAGCATCAAAAATAAAACAGCACGGGTGAGCATGCATCAGAAAGGCAAGCAATGTATTGATTACTTACTCGCAAGTGAGGCCGTGCATCAATTCTTTCTCTGCTGGCTAAGTGTAGCGTCAATTTACGGACAAGCAGCCTCAGGTCTGGTGATGTTGAAGATGTTAATGCCAAGGGACAATGCGTTGAAAATTCGGACACACAGCAGCAATAAATCCACACTGAGCTGGCGATGCATCAATTTCACCAGTGCTGCATTGATTTTGCAGCTGCAGTGCAGGTGCCACAATGTTTTTTTTGCCGCTCGGCTCCGGTGTGTGGATTTTCACTCAGGTTTTGCCAGCTTCTCTTTCCAGAGGCCCAGGGACTGGTTTTGCACCACTTTGGAAGTCAGAATGTCTCAGCAAAAAAGCCCTGGTGCTGGCAGATGAAGTCTTTGATGTCCCTAAGACTTCTTAACAGGAGGCAAGCTCAGTCTCATCCCTTGGAGAATCTTCACAAGCAGGATACACCCCAAAGTCCAGTCTTTATCCTCTCTCAGGCAGAAGCGGCAACTTCAGGACAACCCAGCAAAGCACACACATCAAAGAGGCAGTACTCCTCCTCACAGCTCTTTAGCTCTTCTCCTTGGCAGAAGTTCCTCTTGATCATGAAGTGTTCTAAAGTTGTGAGTTCAGCAGACTAATACATGTACTAATTTCTGCCTTTGAAGTAGACAAACTTCAAAGGAAAGTCCTTGTAGTGCACAAGGCCCTGCCTTGCCCCAGACACACACTAGGGGGTTGGAGACTGCATTGTGAGAGGACGGGCACAGCCCTTTCAAGCACAGGTGACAGCTCCTACCCCAGCCAAGGAAGACTCATGAGGAAATGCAGGACACACCTCAGCTCCCTTTGTGTCAATGTCTAGAGGAATTCACAAACAGTCCAACTGTCAGTGTGACTTAGAAGTGTATTCAGTAGCCAGGTGGAAGCACAGAATGGTTAAGCAAAAAAATGCCCACTTTCTAAAAGTGACAGTTTCAAACAGACAATCTAAAAAACAATTTTATGAAAAGATGTATTTCAAAGACCCCAAACTCCAAATTTCTATCTTCTCCCAATGGGAAACTGCACTTACATAACATTTAAAGGCAATTCCCATGTTAACCTATGGGAAAGATAGGCCCTACAATAGTGAAAACCCAGATTGGCAGTATTTCACAACAGTACATGTCCTACCTTTTAAATACACTGTACCCTGCCCATGGTACTACCTAGGGCCTATCTTAGGGGTGATTTGCATGTAGTAAAAGGGAAGGTTTAGGCCTGGCAAGTGAGTACACTTGCCAGGTTGAATTTGCAGGGCAAATCTGCACACACAGACACTGCAGTGGCAGGTCTTGAGACTTGTTTACAGGGCTACTCATGTGAGTCACACAATCAGTGCTGCAGGCCCACTAGTAGCATGATTTACAGGCGTGTTACTAGTAAATCAAATATGTCAATCGGGGATAATCAATTATAATCACAATTTGCACAGGGAACACTTGCACTTTAGCAGTGGTCAGAGTTGGTAAATTGCCTAGACTACCAAAAACCAGCAAAAACGAAACCCAGCACACAGTTAAAAATACTGTCAAGTCTCTAAATTGAGCACTTACTGCAGCAAAGTCCCAAATGTACCTTAAGCAATACCTGGCCATGTTGTAGACTCTCACTTTGTTAACAAGACTGCTAGATGTTTGGGCAGCAGCACAACAGAGGTTGGGGGACTGAGTCTAATCCCACACCATGTGACGGCTGTTGGCCTAACTCTTTCCACCTTGCTAGCAGCACCTCACAAGTACCAGAGGGTAGAACTGGTTTTGGGCAGCCTATAACATAACCCCCAAGCCCCTCAGGGGAGTTGTGGTGGAGCAGATCCCATCATCTTCTCTGAGATATATGAGTCTCACACATGCAAGAACAGAACAGAAGCAGGGTTTTGGTTCAATAGGTTTTACTGAAGCAACTACGTAGGAGGGCATGAATGGTGAGTTCCTACATGAGAGCAAGTAGCAGTGTTAGCCCTAATCCACCCTTCTGGTCCTGAGAAGGAAACGCAGTACTCATACCTGTGCTAAGGTTAGAAGAGACCTGTAAGTCAGCTGGGAGTCTTCCCACATAGATGAAGAGGAATCAAAATGTTTCAGTAGAAACTATGGCGATGTGCATCACAGGGTGGCAAAGTGGCTGGAAAATCCCCTCTAAGATGTTGTGGGCAGTGTGATGTTTTATAATAACATATCTGTTACTCTAACAACTTGCCCTGATGTGAAAATATGTATTTTCCGTGTAAGGTAGACAGTGTTCCCTTTGGATTAGCCATACCCGGTAATCAACGTGGGCAGCCTTGGATTCAGCACAAGAAGAGAAATGTTGTGCAAAGAAATAAATAACACTAAAATGAAGTGTCTCTAAAAAAATGGAAGGAATAAAATTGAAATGTAACTGGGTAAAAGGGCACAGGCCTCAGGACCAGAGCGAAATAATGTGCCTATGTAAAAATGCTAAAACAACTTCACAACAGCCATGCTTAGGAAGGGTCAGAGCATGGTGACATCTTGTGGGGGGCAAGTAGCTCAGAGGGCTTGCACAGTATCTGGACCAGGAGTCATTTCTCCATCAGAGAATATGTCCCCAAAGAATTTAAATTTGGTCTTGTGAAACTTACACTTTGCTGCGTTCAGAGTGAGACTTGTATCAGAAAGTAACTGGCACGCCGATTTAGGAACCTTGTCATGTTCCTTTTGTGTTGCTTCTAATACCCGAATAAAAAGCTTGCATGGCAGGTTGAATCATTTGACATAACTTCTAAAATATTTCTGCAGCTGAAGACACTCTAAAACTCAACATTTTCCATCTGAACAAACTAACATGAGTTGAAAAAGTAGTGATCTGCCTGAGGTTCTATTTTAACGTGAGTTGATGGTATCCCTTGTTCAAGTCAAGATGGTAGTAGACTTTGGTACTGTTTAGTTCAATTATCATGTCCGCTATGTGTGAATCAGGATGTCTTCTCTCTCGATTGCTTTGTTGGCCTGGCACATATCATCACAGATGCGCACTGCATCTCCACTGTTCTGTTTTGGAACCACCATGGGTTGAACCCATGGTGTAGTGCTGGTGGAGTGCTCAATGATGTCATGCTTCAATATTGTTTCTAGCTTTTTATAATTGCTTCTTGCAAGTGAAAAGTGACTCTGCTGTCCTGCTTGGCAACAGGGTGAATATCCTCATTAATGTGAAGTCTCACTTTAATTGCCTTGAGTCTTCCTAGGCCATGAAACAATGATGGAAACTGACTCACAATTTCGTATTAAGTGTGAAGTTTGCAATTGAGAGATATCAGTCCCATGTCAGAAGCAGTGGCAAAACTGAAAAGGCATGCACTGGATGAAGTTCCTTGAAGAACGTGAATTGGTACTTACATGAATACAGCTTTCTGTCACATTGTCTCGGTGAACGACCCTTGATTCTGTAATAGCTTAGAGGTGGCCCACATGTTTACCTTTGTGTTTAATGGGTTGAGGTGTGTCACAGACTTTTTAACTTCTTGACTGGCGTGATGTTAATCAATGCACCACTGTCTATGATGAAGGTTATAGGTTATGGGATAACCGTTGTCCTTTATTGTAATCATCGGGCAGTATTCAATTGAATTTGGTTGTTTTATTTGATGATTTGCCTTAGTCTTTTGTTCTCCTTTGCAAGCAGACAAACCGGCATGTGCCTTTTTATGCCTTGGTCAAACCATCATCTCACACCCATCTTCTTCACTGGCTCTTGAAAATGACAATTGGCTTTGTAGGACAGGCTTACCGATGATTGACTTTGTCTGATTTTTACATGTTATAACTCATGTTGCTTGTTGGCCTTAGAGAGTGGCAAGAATGCTTCATGAAGTTTCAGACATCCATTTTCTCTTCTCACCGTGATGCATTTGGTTTCTCTTTCACTTTGAAAACTGTTATGAAGTGTTTTTCTTTAACACAATCTTTGCACGTTTGTCCTATGGATGGACATTTATGGGGAAATGAAACCCACACTGGAAACATAACTTTATCTTCTTTCAAGATGTTGACTTGCTTGCCTCTACCTCGTACTCGTGCTTACTTTTTATGACTAATGCTGATTCATTTTTTGCTCTTCCAGCTTCCATGTCAGCAGGTTGTCAATCTGCTCTTTCATTGGCTCTTGCAGTTATTAGTATTTTCTCTAAACTAAGCGTCTTTTTCAAGATGCATCTTCTGAAGGAGTCTGAAAGACAGCCATTGATGACTCTGAGGCTTATAGCTTATTCCTCATTACATTCACTAAGCTTACAGTGTTTGATAAGCATCTCAAGTCTTTCAACAAACTCATCCATTTTTTCACCAGTCATTCTTGACTGAAAATGTACCTCTCATAGTCAATACTCTGCATCAGATTGAACTTGGCACTCAATGCTTCTTTGATCTGACGGGAAAACATTGCATTTGTTTGTAAAAAATAATGTCAGCACTTTTTTTACTCCAGCAAGGTTCTTTAAATTCTTAATGATTTTCTTATCATCTACTTTTTCTAGGGCATCTCTGAAGTCATTGAACATCTCAATCCATGCGGTCCGTCTGGAACCAATATTCTGTTTCTTGGTGGTGTTGAATGGTGCTGGTGGTTTCAGTAACACAGCTGCATCATGCTTTGCACTCTTTTCTACAGACATTGAAAAAGTCCATAGCTTTTAGTGCACTGGATGCTATTTGCCATTGTGCACACATCAGCCTCTCAACCAGGCCTGGGTTATCACAGCCTATTCAAGATCCTGTGGCAATTCCCTCGCTCGTGCCGGTAAGTATGTTTGTGCTTTTTTTACCTAGTTACCACTGCCTTTAGTATTTGCTTTGCATGGATGATAGCTTTGTGTTATGGTGCAATGCAGTATTTCTTCTTTCAGCCCTCACCAATGGATTGTGTGGTGCTTTCTGAATGTGCTCTTCTGGGTCTTCTCAATGCTCTGTCCCTTGTGCAGGGGATTTTAATTGAGGGTGGAGCATTTTAGAGACCAGGCACCCTTGGCCAATCCTAGGATGCCACTTCATCCCTCCACCCCTGTCTCATCCCTTCTGGAAACCATTGTGGGACAAACCGAGATGGTCGCTTCAAGTTGCCTTTGGAAAGAGTTGCTCTGAGAACCTAAGCTCCCTCTGCTCCTTGCTGACACAGCTGCCTGATCCCTTCCTACCAAAACACCAAAAGCAAGCCCCTCCTGTGATGGCTCCAGAGGCCTGGTCCTCCTCCTTTGTTCCAGTGGGCCGGGCTGTCCCAGCATAGATACAGTTTTACAAGCTAATTACCAAATGCAGATGTCATCCCTAACCCTTCCTCTCTCAGGAACTGTCCACGTATTATTATTATCTCTATTGTATAGGGAGGCCTTTGACCTCTCTGCTGGAAAGAAAAGTAATCAATTTGGTCCAGTGGAGGAGCAAAGGCCTAGAATCTGATTCTGAGCTGGGCCAGGCAAATTTTAAAGTGCCATTAGGTGTTTATGTGGTATATGGAGATCTGGAAATTCATACTCAGGGTGCAGGTTTTACCTTGTGGGACCATGTAGGCTGAAGTGGGGCAATGTACTTTAGTGCAGATTTCTCCAATAACATATATGTCACAGACCTTCAATTAAGCACAACAGACCTACAGTATCGATGTCTATTCACATGATATGTTCTACTCAGGCCAGCACCAATCCTTGAAAAAAACTCTTCGGTGCCAGGCTACCTGTACACAGACAGCCAGCTATCCGGCTCTACAAGACAATGCCAGTGGGTTACATTATCACACTTTGAAAGTGCTAAATTCTGTTTCGAAACAGCTAGGAAAATATTTCTATCACTCAGTATTTGAAAATCCTGTTTTATGGTCAAATCTCATAAATTTATGTTTTGGAAATGCCACTTTTAGAAAGTTGATATTTTCCTCCATTAGCCAAATGTGCCTTTCTGCCAGTGCCGAGGATCTCTTGACCAATAATTGTTCCCTGACTGGGAAAGGTGTATTGGAACCTGGAAGTAGACAAAGGACCTAGGTGTAGAGGAGAGTGGGTGTTTTTGACAGGATGGCTGGAGAGGGGCAGTGCCTCTTCTCTGAATAACCTTCAAAGGGTAGCCTGGGTGCTGTACCAAGCCCTTTCCAACTTCAGAAGAAGCCTGTCCTGTCACTGGCAGATGATACTCACACCTGGGCCTTCCTGTCTGTTGTTTCACTAGCCAAGCTAGAGTCAAACCCAGGGGAAAGGGAAGAAATTACCAGAACCAATTTAAGGTTAGATAAATGGGGATTACCCTACCCACAGGCTGGGACTGGACATAAAAGTGAAATTCCCAAAACCTGAAATCAGCACAACTCCTGGACCTAAGAAAATTCAGAAGAAGGATGTCCCTGAATTCTATAGAAAGAAGCCTGAAGCAGCATGCATTAAACCCAGAGATGGCTCCAAGGATCAGATAGCTGACCTACTGTTTAAGCTACAGGGACACCACAAGCTTTGAGAGGCCTTCCCTGTTTTCCAGCTGCTCAGACCCAACTGGACCTCATATTTCCCTCTCTGCTGCCTCATTGGGAGTAACTCCAGACCCACAAGTGCTGTCCTCAAGGTCCTAGACCTTTGGCTGGATTCAGAGTGCACTTCGCCCTGTGTATCTGAAGGTTTCACTGGGTCTGACTTAGAGTGGTGCAGAGCAATGCAAGGCCTAGCATCACAGCATCATGCAGCTTATGATTAACCGCTTCACTGGTTCTGATGCAGAAGGATAAAGTACCTCACATTGCAGTACATTGTGCTCCTGATCAGTGGCTTCACCAGATCTGATGCAGAGCAAATCAGAGTCATGCATGCCAGCACTCCACAGCTCCTGATTGGCAGCTTCACTGGATCCAACATGGCATGCACAAATCCTCTCATCACAGCACCTCACAGCCCCACACCAAGGACAAGAAGTACATCTCCAAGCAGGCGAAACATGGTCCTGTACCCAGCCTGTGCTCCATCATGGTTTGTCTGAACTTGTAATTTTGTCCCGGGCCTGCACAACCAGATATCCAGCGTTGGTGCTATTTTTCCTAGCTCCATTTGTACCGATTGTATTTGTATCGTTTTAGTGTTATTGCATTTATCAAAATATTTTCTATTGCTTTGGATTGGTTTGGGGTTGTTCTCGTGCTGTGTTTGCACTTTAATACTGTTTGAGTACTGCATAAATAATTTGCCTCTAAATTGGTCTGACTGCCTTTATGCCAATTTACCAGAAAAGCTCAGCAGAGATTTATTTAGATTTAGTGTCTCTTGTGTTTCACCCTGACAAGGATTGTAGTTGTTCTTTGGAGAAGGTTCTTACACTCTTAAACAAAAATCAAATTTCTTATACAGACTGTGATAATAAATTGCCACTTTTAACGAATGGGTCTCTTTTACAACAAATAAAGTTCTTCAAAAAATAAACAAGATTCTTTACAAAACCTTTTTTTTATTTCAAAACATGTTTACTTTTCTTGACCAAACATGAAACATATCATGATAGAGAGTGCTTGTAACTTAAAAACAAAAGGACTTCTGCCAAGGAACCAAAACAATACAGCCTGGAGAATGTCGCAGTTGCTGACAAACTGAGGGACTCTCTAGGACACTAGCCACAGTCATTCAGACAGTGCAGTGAGATAGTTTTGAACACTGCAAATCTAAAGTTGCTCACTATCTGCCTGTTCATGTTTAACTACGTGAAGGGGGAAGAAGCCTTTTAAACATACAGAAATAAAATGCAGCAGAGAGAAGGTCGGGTGGTACTAAATGGGGTTCTTGAAGAGTTAAGGGCAGTAGAGAACAGTGCTACTTTCAATATGATTTTGAAGACTTTGGATTTAGCTAGACCTAATTTGTGGAAGTTCAGTGAGAACAATTATAAATTCCTTGCATTGGGATATTCCTGCAAGCAGCAGCTTTCAGTATGTATATGTCTCAGTACTACAACATAGGTGTTAAGCAAAGGTGAAAAATAGAGCTGCTTTTTGTGTATTCTAGATTTGCCTGAGGTGAAACTGTGTTAATGTTATTAAAGGTCTACAAATGACAGTTCCAATCCTAAGATATCAATCCACAACTTAACCAAATCGGTATTGCAAAAGCTGTGCTCTTTCAGAAATCGTATATTAGGACAATACAGGAGTAGGGTTGATGTTCCATTACATAAATACCAGTGCATTTTGAGGCCAAGGAACAGATACTTTTCTTTGGATGGCTAGGTTCTGGAAATCCAACAAATTCCAAAGTGGAGGAGAGGAACTATTAGAAATGTGGTCTTTGGTTGGCCACTCAGGTTACCCCCTGTCCAAGCAAGGACCCTCACTCTAGTCAGGGCAAAGGAGAAACACACTTGGTTAACCCCCACTCACCCCCTTGCTAGCTTGGCACAAGCAGGCAGGCTTAACTCAGAAGCAATGTCTAAAGTATTTGTACCAACGCACACAGTAATACAGTGAAAACACTACAAAATGGACACCACACCATTTTAGAAAAATAAGCAATATTTATCTAAATCAAACAATACCGAAATTACAAAAATCCAACATACACAAGTTAAAATATCATTTTCAAAAGAATAAGAGGCTTACTCCTTAGAAAACAATGGAAACGATGATTTCACACAAAGTACCTAGTTAGCATCAAAAATAAAGCCGCATGGGTGAGCGTGCATCAGAAAAGGCAGAATGTGTTGATTCTTTCATTGCAAGGGTGGCTGTGCATAGTTTCTTTCACGGTTGGGTCAGCGATGCGTAATTTGTTTCCCCCACAAGCGAGCGATCTGTCGATTTCTGGTTGGAGCACCTCGGATCGGCACAGAGTGAAGTTAACTTTGACGCCCAGGAACGATGCGTGGAAAATCTGGTTGCATGTGTTGCATGTTGTTTCTCCAGCCATGATGCATCAATCTCCCAGCCCCGATGCAGTTGGCGTGTCAGTTTTAGCCATGAACCCGGCAGCGTGTTGTTTATCAGCATCATTGCAGATGGTGCATTGTAAATTTCCCCGCACGGCATTCTGTGCGTGGATATTTAGCTCTTGTCTGCCAACTTCACCTTTCAAGGGCCCAGGTACTGGATAGAACACCACTTGGCAGGGCAGGAGTCTTAGAAGAGAGTCCGGATGTTAGCAGAGGAAGTCTTTGATGGCCCTGAGACTTGAAAAACAGGAGACAAGCTCAACTCAAGCCCTTGGAGATTCTTCATAAGCAGGAATACACAACAAAGTCCTGTCTTTGTCCCCTTTCACAGGCAGAAGCAGAAACGGCAACAACAGGATAGCCCAACAAAGCACAATCAGAGGCAGGGGCAGCACTTCTCCTCAGCTCTTCAGCTCTTCCTCTTGGTTCCAGAAGTGATTGAATTATCAGTGGTTTCGGATCCAATACTTATACCTCTTTCTGCCTTTAAAGTAGGCCTACCTCAAAAAAAGTCTCTGTTGTTCACAAGATCCTGCCTTGCCCAGGCCAGGCCCCAGCCACACACCAGGGGATTGGAAACTGCATTGTGTGAGGGCAGGAACAGCCCATTCAGGTGACAGTGACCACACCTACCTCCCCTCCTAGCATAGATGGCTCATCAGGATATGCAGGCTATACCCCAGCTCTCTTTGTGTCAATTTAGCAGTATTTCACTGTTAGGACATGTAACACACAGCAGTACATGTCCTTCCTTTAACATGCACTGCACCTTACTATAAGGCTACCTAGGGCCTACTTTAGGGGTCCCTTACATGTAAAAAAAAGGGAAGGTTTAGGCCTGGGAAATTAGTACACCAACTCGATTTGGCACTTTAAAACTGCACACACAGACACTGCAGTTGCAGGTCTGAGCCATGTTTACAGGGCTACTAATGTGGTTGGCAAAACCAGTGCTGCAGGCCCACAAGTAGCATTTGATTTACAGGGCATGGGCACCTCTAGTACACTTCACTAGGGACTTACTAGTAAATCAAATATGCCAATCATGGATATGCCAATTACACAGACATTTTACACAGAGGCACTTGCAATTTACCACTGGTTAGCAGTCGTAAAGTGCCCAGAGTATGAAAAACATACACAGTCCAGCAGACATCAGCAACCTGGGAAGCAGAGGTAAAAAGTTAGGGGAGACCACACCAAGGATGCCAAGTATAACAGGAACACACTGCTTGGAATATCAGTTGACATATTTCCCAGAGCCATCACGGTAAATGCAATGTGTTAGTCTTGGCCGGTTTGCAGGATCTTCCCCAGATCCTTGCCTTCTGTTGTTGAATCTGTTTGTGCTGGCATTAATACTCTGTGCATTTTACCACTGGTAACCAATGCTTAAGTGCTTGTGCTCTCTCCTTGAAAAATTGTGAAAATGGCCTACACGTAATTAACACATTTAATTTACTTCCTTGAAAATGGTACTACATGTACCCAGGGCCGGTAAATTGAATGCTAGTAGTGGGCCTGCAGCACTCATTGTGCCAGCCACTAAAGTAGCCTAGTCAAACATGTCTCAGGCCTGCCATTTCAGTCTGTAGTACACTTTTAAATTGCCATTTCAATCTGAAAAAATAAACCTTTTGTGAGGCCTAAACCTTCATCTTTATTAGGCCTGGGTGAAAAACTCCACTCTGCTGGCAGAGTTTGCAGAATTCGCAAACTCTGGGTTCCGCGGAGAACTCAGAGTTATTATTAGGCTCCGCACTCTATAACATAGAGGAGTTTTTTTCTTTTTCTCCCCTGTTGGCACGCGCTTTCTGTCATTTTGCACGCGCAAGAAGTGAGATGAGAGACTTCCGGTCTCTTGCGAGCACAAACAAGATTTTCTACCTGCTCACAAGAGTTAACGCCAAGCCAGCGACTTCTGGAGTATCTTTTTTGATGTAGGTGAGCATGAGTGAGTGAGATCGACTGCTGGTGCAACCTGGCAAAGCTGAATCAGCTTAAATCTACAACTTGGAATAAAAACTCTTCTCTAATTGACCATTCGAGTTGATATTGTTGAGTGTGGAGTTCTTTTTTATTTATTTTTTTCCAACAACAGGAAGTTCCCCAGAGACTCCAACTTCCTGTTTAGCAGACTCCTCCCTTGCTTTATCTATCTCCTGGTCAATTTTCACTTGGCTCTCGAGCTTGTAGGATCACTTTTTATGTCTCCTGGATATATCATTGGATTTAAGGACTTTGTTGTATTTGAGATTTCATAAGTAAGTTAAAAAAACACTTGTAAAAGGGTGTTTTGTTTGTTTGATAAGGGGCATGAACCAGGATTTATTAAATTTATTGAGGTGGGTGGCCTGCATTTTGGGCGTAGTTATAGTTTTACTTGCAATGTTTGTTATACAAAGGAAAAATGTTATACAGTTCACTACATTTTCTCCATGTTTTGTTTTGTAAATTTGCAATATTCATTGAATGGTAATGTTTTTTTTTTGTCCTCATCACACTACTCCACTCCAGCAGGGGGAAATCCTGGGATTGTATCTCATGGTGCGGGCCCCTTAGTATCAACGGGCCACACCACCTGTTGAGATGCACCAGTTCCCTCTTTCCCCATTACTCAACTGCCCGAGTGACCAACCCTGCTCACTCGTGCGATAGTCTTACCAGAGTGTACCCTGGTAGGTAGGATGGAGCTTTAATCATCGGACTTTGTTTAGGAAACACATGACCCAGTAAAATTCATTGTTTGAATACCATTCTCCAAAATCCACCAAAACTCATCTCTCTTGCTAACAGGACCAACCCATTCCAAGTTGCAAACCCGATTAACCGACGTTACCCACTCCTGGACTGAGGGGGGTGATGTCCATGTCCATTTACGACAGATCTCCTGTCCGGCCTAAAGCATCAGGACAAACAGTAGATACTCCTGATGTGTGGTGACTTTCTCGGCTTGAGTCACTTGATTACACAGCCCGAAAATAATCATCAAAGGACTTATCTCCAACTCTGAACTGAGAATTTCTTTGAGAGTTTTTTCAATACCTTCCCAGAATTTCCCCAACTCCGAGCACAGCCCAAACATACGAAGATCATCTGCACTGGGATGGCCACAATGAGGGCAATAACAGTCATCTTTGCCAGTGTCCAGTAAACCCTATGCAAAGTGAACAGATGATTTTTCTTCATAGCTGTAGACTTGATAGTAAACCACAGCCTAGAACATAATGTTTCCCACTAGTTAACAACATATAGGGCTGGAAAAACTTCCCCCCACTTCAACACAAGAAGAGGCGGATCCTCTTCTGCCACATCCATCAGCGCGTGGTACCACAGGGCAACTTCTTTCTTGATTAATTTCTGCCCTAGCTTCTCATCGCAGGGACTCTTCCCGATTTGTCCATCCCGAAGAGATTTGACCCAACTTGACAACTGGTAATATTTAAACTTTGAAATTGTTTCTCCTACTTGCTCCGAATATGGACCAAGAAACCAACTTAGAATCCTCAAAAATGTGGCCACATTTATTTACTCCATTGACCTTTAGGGGAAGTGATAATTTGTCCAAAAGGCACTCAGGAGTACCCGGTGAATCCCAGATAGGTGCCAAGCTACTATAATAAGCTATGCCTAAAATACCCCAAATCTGGGACCAAATTTTACACACTTGATTAAGAATTCTAAGTTGGACCTTCTTAAAATATTTCTGATGGTCGAATTTGTATAAAAAATGTTCACCCTCTTCTGCAAAATGATAGGTCAAAGCATTCCAAAAAGATGTATACTCTGTCCTGTTACTCAAAATAATTCTTACATTCTAAAAAGCAAGATAATATTTGTAGAAATCTGGTGTTGCTATCCCACCCCATTCTTTCTTTTTGCATAACTTCTTCCAAGCTATCCTTACACCTTTGGATGCCCATATGAATGTCGATAAATCACCCTGTAATTTCTTGATCCAGCATGCTTTAAATTCCAATGGGATAGCATTAAATAGAAAGATAAATTTTGGAAGAATAATCATCTTTAAAATATTAGATTTGCCTTTTAAAGAGAGGAGACGAGCCGCCCATATCTTGAGAAGTTTTTTCATCCCAAAATAAGCTCTATCAAACTTAACCTTCGTCACTTTACTAAACGCTTACTTGAAATGAGAGAGAGAGAGAGAGAGAGAGAGAGAGAGGGAGAGAGAGAGAGAAAGAGAGACCAGTAGGGTGTTACTAAACTATTATTTCTCTAGCCCCTCCACAACACTCTGAATGGATATCATCCACAAAATGTCCATTATGAAATGAATTATGTTATAATAGACAATATGGAAAAAAATGCTTCAATGAGTATTTGATGTCTCAACAGGCCATGACATTTAACTATTTTCCCGACTTTTCCAAGTGTTAAAATTACCTTAAAAGATTGTATATTGTGTATGGTCCACATGGGACTCTGTATTTCGGAAGGCACTGTGAAAATAATTAGTAATTTATGCAGTTACATTTGGATGTGGTCTACTTAATTTCTAGGTTACAATTAACATTCGTATGAAATATAAATGAGTAATGACAGCCTACAAGTATATGATTCGTACACTGAAAACGTATCTTACAGCAAATGTTTTCTTTGGTGGTTGCATGCTATAGATCTGCAACATTCGTTCGATTTCAGGGTATTTTAGGTACATGAATTATCCACTAAACATACTCCTGCTGCTGTCTTCCCTACACTGAGATGTAAATTGGGATTAAAATCAATGGACTGTTGATTCTGTTAATATCTGAAGATTCAGGTCTTAGCATATCGAGTTTCACTCCTTTTTTATTTTCCCTTTCAGCTATCATATTGTATTTTTCTATTTCTGTTTGTACATTTCCTCCTTCTGCGTAGTCTCTTCTGTGTCTACGTCCTATACTACAGTATATCCCTCACTGAAAATGTGACCTCTTATTGAAAACCATCCTGATGATTCCTGTATTCTTTATCCTGTACACATCATATGGGATTTCGAGTTTCATATCTGTTATGTTTGAAACATCATCTTTTTATTGTTTAAATGCTGCAATTTTTTATAACTAAAAATAACTGAATTTATATTTCATTTGGGACAAAACAACCCCAACAAACTCTTTTATCACGTTCCAATAGCTCAATTGTGAGGTTTGTTTGTGATGAAAGGTTACTTGCAACTCATAAGGAAAGAGGCTAATTTCATTACCACACCCTGTAAGCACTAAGCGACTTGGTGGACACCAGTGGCAAAAGGAACAGAACATTAAATGTACTCCCAGGAAACTCACTGCCTTTCATGCTATGTGGCTTTCTTATTAATCGAGATTAATTATTTAATTTGTCGAGTGTTCTACAAGTCTCTGATACAACAACATAGCTGGTCTTTCTGCCTTCAGACAACAGCACAAAGATACCAACTAAATGTCCACTTGATAGGTTACTTATTTCCTGCAGCTAAGGTTACACAGCATAGACATATTAGATGCACAAGGGCTCAAAGTCTAACACTCGATGACAGACACATATACACTTCAATATCTCTCATCCCAGTAGCACTTTTTATTGATTCTTAATGGGAAGCCGAGCTGATATCATTACCTCGAGACTGTGTACTTCTTCCTAAATGCACCTTTCACAGTTTCTAAAGCTAAGCCGCTTCAAAAGAAGCGGCATCACAGGGGAAACTTGTCAGATAGACTTTTAATGAGAAACAGCTTCTATAGATAGAAACAAATAGGCCACTTCAAGGAAAATAAACTTCAATGTTTTGCCGAACAGGTGACTGAGTCAAAAGGTCCTACTCATTGGCTTATGGCTGGACAAGACACCATTAAAAGCATTTTTCTTTTTTCTCGAGTTATTTGTCCACTACTTACAATGTGTTCTTTCAGAAAAATGCTTTTTTATTTGGGACAACTACACCATTAAATTGAGTTGATTGATAATTACTTGAATCCGCTCATAATGTAAAATCTACGCTGCATGCTGTTATGACATACTGACAATTGTTTTTTACATTTATAATTCTAGGGAGAGCTTGATCAAAGCCATTGATTCAAACAATATTTTCATTTACCCTTAGTGGCATATTTACTAAGATTTCAAGCAATCCTGACAGGAACCAAAGTTACTGCACTATGTTGCGTAATAGGGGAAGAGCATAAATGCAATATATCTACTTAGATTTGGTGCTGTTCCTCCCTGGCTGGTGCACTTTAGGCTGCTGTGTGCCAACACACATACTCAGTTTTGTACCACAGTACAAGGGTGTGTGTGTGTGTGTGATATTAGGCTTAGGTTTTGTATTGGAAAGGTACCCTAACAGTGCAATATACTATATGTTCCCAAAGTTTAACACTATTCCCACTTTGTAGACTGCTATACAGTGCAGCATACCTGCAAAGTTGTGAAAAGATGTGAGAAAATAAAACTTTTCTTAAATGTTATGCCTGCCCGGAGGAGGCAGTAACTTTTTCCACAAACACCTATCTATTTTTTTTGTAGATAATGCTTTACGTCGAAGTCCCTGGGTGGTTACATGGGAATACCCATGTAGCTCCCCCCATGGAACACTTCATTGACACAAAGTAATGTAAAGTAGCACAATGCAGTACTTTGCATAACTTTAGGACTACTTTCCAATGCAAATGAAGCTCTGTGCTGAAAGGTAAACCCCAACTGAAGCCTTTGCACCGTTGTACATATCTTTTTGTGATGCAGCACAGGTGCACATACTTGACGAAGCTGACCCTTAGTGTTTTACCTGTGAAAGGGCCCATTGTTAAAGAGGCTTATCTATAAAAAAATATGTATATTTACTTCTGCAGCAACCCTATCTAGAAGACGACAGTTTGTTTTCATGCAAATATCTTTAAAACTGTCAATGAACTTCACTTATTTCATTTTCAAATTCTTATAAGAAGTGTAACTTTCTGCAATAGTATAGGGTTATTTTTCTGTGCTAAGTCTACAAAAAAGACAAAGTGGTTGATCACGAGAGAGAGGGTAATGGTGAAGTGGTAATTTTCCACCCAGAATTACTGCTTCCTTATCACACTCAATTCCTGTGCTATTACCAGATAATGATCCCTTAGGGGAAAATAACAGCAGATTGCAAAATATTCTTATATGTCTCCAGATGGTTCCCGTAAAACCTTGCCATTGCCAAGGGGCCCACTTTATATTGCACCTAGTATTTCCACGTGTGGTAAAACCTATAAATGTGTATTCCCACTTCGGGTGAAAATTGAAGTTTTCATCAAGAATGGCATTACCGTTTCCCGCTTGATCAGCCCCATAATGTTTGATACTTTTCACTGGACAATTATAAGTGTAATAAATGTTCCACTAAGTAATAAAAGCAACACAATAATATTACACTTGAGAGGTAAGACACAACAGGGGAACACATCAAAAAAATATACTTTCAAGATTTACCAAGTGTCTTAAAGTTTGTCTGATGTTGTTTTGTTCATTTTAAATGAAGAAAAAATAGCAACTAATGGATAGTGTAAATTACTTTCTTACTCCTGAAGGAAAAAAAGATTTAAGGTCAGACTTAAATTTGGTTACTTCATCACAAACAAACACACCAGGCATGCACACACACACAAATATATTACATACTGGCAGTTATCAGTAGCTAGTTATGGTTAGGACCTAGTTTCCCTCAGAAAGGTGTTTTTTTGCTAATAACTTTAGCAGCATTTGATGAATTTTGAAAACTAGTCTGCCAGTCACTTTGCTGCGGTCTGTAAAGTTTCGGGGTGATTCGTCACATGGGGGCTAGGAAATAGGGGGGGTCCCAAAATCTCATAGGAACTTTAGACATGACTACAGCCTGAACTGCTGAAGAGAATTATACTAAATTTGGCAGAAAGCCAGATTGTGGTCCAAAAATCTCTCTTTTTCCAGCTTGGTGTAAATTTGATTGGTAGTTTTGGAGTTATGAAAGAAAAAATATTTATGTATATCTAGAGATGTGGAGGGTTTGTTGATCTGACAGAGCTCATTCTGAGATCTGATTGGCTGCCACCACTAAAACCAGGAAGTGGCGACAGCCATCTTGGGTCTCAGACTCAGCAGAGCCCCAAGGAAAAAGATGAAAAAAACCACAAGAGGGCAGGGTAGGAATACCCAAAGCCCCGACGCCTGGATGTGGGGTCCCAAAGGGACCGGCTTGAGGACAAAAGTGTTTTTTGTTAAATGTTTGTCACAAAGGATCTGCAGCAAAATTGAAAATAAAAGAAGGGCAGTCTCCTGCCCCTTTTTTAATGCCCCCTCGGAGATCCAGGTCCCAGGTCCGAACAATATACATATTTGGGGTAGTGTACATGTGGCCCCCTTCCCCTGGCTGATTTCGGACCTGGGTATGCTATCCTCCAGGGCCCAGCTGTACTTAAAAAGGGCAGAGGGGCACATAGCACCCCTCCCTAGACTGATTTCTGCCCCAGGGACTCCATCTCCTAGGGCTCGCGTATTAGTAATGGGGAGGAGGCTGCGCAGCCCCCCTCTCCAGGCTGAATTGTGACTTGGGGACACCGTCCACTGAGACCAGCTGAAATTTCAAAAGGGAAGGAGGGTCACAAGGCCCCCATGAGCCATAAATGACCCTGGGCTCCCCATTCCCAAGACCGACTCCTTTTATGTCCCAGAGCGTCCATCCCCTGTACATAGAGGTTTTCCTACCAAAAACTCTTGCCAAGCAGGAGGAAAAGCTAGGGGCCTGATTTAGAGTTTGGAGGAGGGGTTATTCTATCAAAAGGTGATGCATATCTTGTCCGCCAAAATATAAATCCTATACAATATAATGGGATTTGTATTTCAACAGAAGGGATATAATCACCATTGTGATGGAGTAACCCCTCCACCAAACTCTAAATTAGGTCCTAAGTCCGCTCCCACTGGGTGGGAGCATTTGGACCATACTTTTTATCTGTTTCCCTGTCAACACTGAAGCAGGCAGAAGAACAGATTAAAAAATAGCTCTGGCCCGCAGGGAGTAGCATGTTTTGCTGAGAAGTCCATGGTAGCAGCCACATTAGATTATTTTGATTGTCCTTCTTTTGAGGAATTCAGTTCCTTGGCGCGGTCTACATCTTCTGGCTCACCTGATGATCCTGTACCACAGAAGATATGGAAGGAGTTCTCTCTTGATTTCTCTCAGTACTTTGGCAAATTTGCTGCCAGTCCCTTCAACTGAGTCTTGTCCCAGCTACATGGAAAAAGACCATAGTGACACCTCTTTTAAATAAATTATTGCTTGATCCGATGGTTCTCGGAAATTAAGGGCTAACATCCTTCCTGCCTTACCCCTTGAAGAACCTAGAGCAGTGGGTTGGTAAGCTGTTCTCTGATTTCTTGGAAAGGAATTGCCTCTTGGAGCAGGAGTAATTTGGCTTTCGGCCCGGGCATGGGACCGAGAGGGCTTTGCTTTCTGTGTTGGATGAGGTAAAAATGAGGATCTATGATGGTCAATCAGTAGTTTTGATCCTTTTAGAGCTCTCCGCGGCATTCAACACTGTTAACCATAACATACTCCTGATGAGGTTGAATCTGCTTGGAGTGAAGGGCTCTGGTGCCAACAGGCTATTTAAATATCTATTAAAGTCGTATTTGTCAGGAGGGCCACAGGCGTTGGCTCTCGTACCATACCATTCTACTTTTCGGACCATCAAACATGGGGTCCCACAGGGCTCTTCTGTTAGTCCTATCATTTTTTATATTTACCTGAACCCACTGATCTCACTCATCAAATCCCATTGGATGAGTTTGGTGAACTATGCAGATAACACTTAATTAGTTCTCTCCTTGGAAGGCTCATAGAGGATAACTCTGAAAGTTTTTTTCTGTCTGCATGAAAGACACTGTAGACTGGCTCAGACCCAATGCCCTGAAATTTATTGGGGACAAGACAGAGTTTCTCTGTTGTTTGGCTAATAACTTCCCAGTTACCTTGCCATCAAACTTTTGGCCTGCTTCCCCTGATGAGTCTCTGGTTCCGGCAGAAGAGGTCAGGAATCGGAGGGTCATGTTTGATCATAAGTTGAGCTTTGCAGCTCATGTAAATGAGGTCACTCACATCTCTTTCTCCTTAATTTGAACATTGTGCAAGATCCCCCCTTTGTTGCCCTTTTCCTCCAGGGCATTGGTCGTTCGCAGTGTAATCTTGAGGAGGTTCGATTACTGCAATTCTCTGCTCTTAGGTGTGCCTGATTATCTGCTCAATAGGCTTCACTGAGTCCAAGTATGGAAGCTAAAATAGCCCTGAGCAGACTCAGAGGATCATGGGCTACCCTAGCTGTTAAAGATCTTCACTGGCTTCCACTCAGACAGAGAGTTGTGTTTAAATCTCTGTATATTGTCTTCAAAGCTTTGCATAACCTTGGCCCAGTCCCTCTTCAAAAGAAAATACATTAGTATAAGCCAGTTAGGAATTAGCGCTCTTCCTATGCAAATCTGGCCCAGACACTAAGATTTATAAAGTCCAGAACAGGAGGGCACACTTTTTCTGATTAAAGCAAGTTCTTTGTGGAATCCTCTCCCCGTGGGCTTGAGGAGCATACCTGACTTGCTGCACTTTCGCAAGGCTCTGAAGTCTTGCTGTGTCTTTGCGCTCTGGGAATTGATGGTAGTTCCTATTGTGCAGCAGCTGTATTGACTGTTCTTTCCCATTCTCTGTGTCTCTTTACCCCCATGTTGTGTCTCCTTCACTCAGCACCAGGATGCCTGCTAGGCAATAGCTGTGCTTTATAAGTAATTTAAATACATACATTTAGCTGCTCCCTGCAGGCAGAAGCAAGGCTGGCTCAAGCTGTAGGCAGGGAGCCAGCTGGGGCCACCTGGGGCTTGGGGCTCCCATGCAGCCCCTAACCATAGTGCAGTGGGTGCCCTGGGTTGGCACCAGAGCACCCACTCTTTGCTGGCCAGGCCCCAGGTAATGGGGTCCCAATGGGAGAAAATCGGCCTGCATGGCCCCTTTCTCACTTTAGACATTCCTGTATACCAGGCTTGGGCTCCCCCAGGCCCATATTGGTCCAAGGAGGAGAACTGAGAAAAAGGGGGGTCCCAAATTGTGTTTTCCTCATGCAATTTCCTATACGGATTTTGAAGAGAATTATACCAAATTTGGAGGAAAGCCAGATGTTGGCCAGAAAGATTCTTTTGTTATTTGGTGTAAATCCGTTCAGTACTTTTTGAGATATTTGAAGAAGAAAATATAGATATCTAGGGACGTGGATCCTCAGTGGATCCAACAGTCCCATGCTGATATCTGATTCGCTGCCAACACTTCAACCAAAAAGTATTGGCAGCCATTTTGAGACTCAGCAAAGCTCCAAAAAAGAGTTGAAAAAAAGAGACGGGGGCAGGGTAGAAATAGCCTGGTCCCCTAGGCCTTGTTGTGGGGTCCGAGAGGGATGACACAGGGAAAAAAAAGAATTTTTTATTTATTTTTCCATGAATATCGCAGAGAATCCACAGATCTCTGGATTTTTTTTTTATAAAAAGTGCAGTCTCCAGTGCTTGCTTACATATCGGTTCAAGGGTGGGTCAGGTCCTAGGGGTATATATCAAGTAATATTTTGAGGAGGGGCAAACATGGCCCCCTCCCCACAACCGATGTGGGCCTCAGGCACATCAACTCCCTGGGGTCAGGCTAATGTTAAATGCAGAGGAGAAGGGACGAATATACAGCCTTAGAGACCACCTACTCTTTGTCAATCTGGATGGGCCAGGTCCCTTTCATATTAAGGGGGAGTGGGGTGCACGCAGCCCACATCCCTGGGCTAATTTTAGTTCTTGGGACTACATCTGCCACATTCATCCGCTTCCAGGCCTTTCATGGTCCCGGGTACCACCTCCTCCCTGGTGTTTGGCCACATTTTGAAAGGGGAAGTGGGCCCCATGTGTCGCACTTCCCAGGCTGTTTTTGGCCCCCAGGGACAACCACGTACCCGGGGCAGGGCCTATAACAACAATGGAGGGGGCCTTTATTAATGGGTCTCGGGATTGCCACCTCCCAGGGCTTGACTCCCTTTGTCCCAAGGTGCGCATCCTTGGGACATAGTAGTTTGCCATCACTTGGCAAGAGCTATCCCAGCTCCCACCAAGCGAGAGCAAACTGTAAGTCCACTCCCAGCAGGCAGGACCAGGAAAGTGCTCCTGCTTGCTGGCAGCGTAAATTTGTGTCTGTTTTCCTGCCCTCTGTCAAGCAGACAGAAAAACAGATGAAACAATTGCTCATGCTGCTCCCTGTCTGATGGAGCAATGAGACTACAACAGGAGAATTAAGGATCCCCCCAAGTCTTTAAAAAAAAAAAAAAGTCTGAAGACACTTGAGGAACAGTCACTTTGCCAGAATTACACCAGATATGGTCACTGGAAGTATTAACATGTACAATGAGACCACAGAGAAATTAAGGCTCCACCAAGTATAACCCAGGAATTGGGGGGCCGAGCAGACCCCTTCCCCATTTGTTTTAATGCCAGGCCCCAAGGGATGAGGTCCCAAGGACTGAAATAGGCCCGGCAGGGGAAAAGTATGGACCCCTCTACACTTTAAAAAGCATCTGGGCCCACAGGGATGGGGTCCTTGGGGCTGACATATGCATGGGAAGGGAGCTGTGCAGCCCTGTACCCATATTCTAATTTGCTGGGCCCCAGTGGATGGGGTGCCTGGTGTCAAACTCGCCCAGCAGGGAGGCCGCTTGCAACCATCTTTGCCTTAATATAAAAGATATTCCCCAAGGGACATGGCCCACTGGTGTGGAAAAGAAAAGCAAGTGCAGGCTTTTTTCTCCATTTGGTCAACATCCTCTGTGGTTTCCCAATAAAATTTCAAAAAACGTTTTGTGCTTCCACGGGGTCCCTGTGGGTATATGGGGGTCAGGGTATTACTACCATGCCCCTTCTCTTTTTTCACATTTTTTCTATGGATTTGGGCAAGTCAAAGTGCCAAGATGGTTTCCTGGTTGAAGTATTGGCAGCCAATCAGATCTAATTTTGAGAAAAGTCAGATCCGCAGACCCTCTGCGTCCCTATATACATACATTTATTTTATCTTTAGTAAAACAAACTCTACTGAACAGGCTTCCACAAAATTGCATAAAGAACTCTTTCTGGACCAAGATCTTGCTTCCTGCCAAATCTAGAGCAATTCTGTTCAGCGGTTCAGGCTGTAGTCCTGTTCAAAATCCCTATGGCAAACTGCATTAGTAAAACACGCTTTGGGACCCCACATTTTCTTGGCCCCTGCTAAACAAATCACCCCAAAACTTTACAAACAGCAGCCACAGTGAGTGGCAAACTAGTTTGAAAATTTTGTGGGGATTTGTCAAACGGCACCAAAGTTATTGGCAAAACAAAAAACGGTTTGTCTATAGGAACAAGGTCCTAACTATAACTACCTATTGGTGACCGTCAGTAGGTAATATATTGACCACCTCCCCAGGGCCAATGTAATATGTTATGCAGGGGGCTGCATACCCCCCACAGCCTTGGGGACAACCACCTCCGCAGGGCAAAGATTTGGTTTTGTGCAGGGGTGCTGCATGGCCACCTGAAGCCCAGAGAACTGCCACCTCCACAGGGTTAAACAGCTCTCGCTAGCAGAAAGCAGAGTTTTCATCTGTTTCCTTGCATGCAATATGCATACAGGGAAACCGATGAAAACATTGCTTCCACAACCAGGGAGCTGCTATTTAAAACAGGCTAGGTCCACATGGACCTTGAGGGTCCCTCGTTGTCCTGTCATTCTCTCTCTCTCTCCCATCCCATAATAGGATGGAAGAGAGAGATTGTCATTGAAATGTTCTCTCCATACATACCAAGATGTTTGGTAGGAATAATATAGTTACGTTTGGATGCAGAGTGGAACAGAGTCAAGGTATTGTGATATCACTCAGTAGGCTGAAGGTTCAAATCCTAGTACGGCTTGGCAGTGTGTTTGTTTATTTGCTATTGTTTTGACTGTTAAATCTTCCTAGTAATGGAACATTCACATTTCACTCCAATCACATGCCTGGGTTGACTGTCATAGGTATGTCTAGAAGCATCACAGTAAGGAGTCACACTGAATATTGAGGGTTCTACGGCAGGTGTGTGCATGGTCATTTTCTTTCTTTAATATTTATTTTAAATTTCAGAAGTTTAAGGTTTATACTGAAAGGTGATCACACTCCTTTTAATTGACAAATACTTTTTTCAATTTCTTTAGAATGTTCTCATTCTATGTATATCATTCATCAAAGCCTAAAAACACTGTATCTGTATTCCTCTCACTTTCTTTCTCTCTTTCTATCTCTCTCTCAATTTCTCTCTTTCAGTCTTTTTCTCTCACACACATACATGCACTCGGACTCTTACATACCCACTCACACACCTACTCAGATGCTCACACACCCACTCACAGACCTACTAAGACATTTGTGCACCCACTCACAGCCCCACTCAGATCATCATGCACCCACTCACAGACCACTCAGACTCTCACACACCCACTGAAACCCTCACGCACCCACTCACAGACCCATACAGACACTGATGCACCCTCTCACAGACCCACTAAGACACTGATGCAGCCACTCCTACACCCCGACAGACACCCTCACAGTCACTCTCACACCCAGATACACCCTCTCAAACCTATTCTCACAGCCAGAGAGACAGGCCTCATCCATCTCCCATTGCGCATTGCCACAGTCCATGTACAACATGGGGTGGTTGAGTGGTTAAAGGGGGTTGGCCACAGGGTCTGGCCGCAGGCCAGGCCTGGAGGACAACCCCCACCATGGTATGATTAATGTATAGTAATAAAAATTATTGAAAAAAACTAAAGTTACAGGGGCATCATAGCTAGAAAATTGAATTAAAAAAAAACAGAGAAATGCACTGAAAAAAAGTTACATGGATGTTATAGTTAGGCTCATAACTTACACGTACAAAACCAGTGAAATTCAGCAGCTATAGTTACTTCAGCTAACTATAATTTGCGCCCCCGTAATGCACTGCTTATGACCTCACATATTACATAGTCAGTGACATCACTGATGACATCTCAAAATACATCACTGATGACATCCCTGATGACATCATCTACAAAAAAGCTCAGACACCCACTCATACCCCATAGAAACAATAGTACATCTACCCACACAACCACTCACATACTCATTGATACATCCATATGACTACTTACACGCACACACTCCGTCACACAGCTACTAGCACAACAACTAACTCACCCATACATTACTAAGTCAGCTATTCATACACTTACACAGCTACTCACACACCCATTTAGCCACCCAGACATCAACTCACACACCTGTTCCACCATTCACAAAAACAAATAACATACCCACACATCCACTAATATACCCACTCACTCACCCTTACAAGCAGTCACACCCCCACATACTCAGCTATCTACTCACAGACACCGACACTCACTCCCTGATACAGACACCTACACACAAAATAACTCACCTGTATCATAACTACCACACCAAGTCACTCACTTGTACAATCACTAAAACTCCTAGTCACTCACCCAGGCAGATACTAACACACCAACTCACTTACTGATAGAGCTGCTCACACATCCACTTTCTATCCCATGCAGTCACTGATTCTGCCTGTCATGTAGGTATACAGTCACTCATGAATCTACTCAGTCATCCATACAGTCACTCACTCACACACTCATTCACTGATACAGTCACCAACACACCCACTCACTCATCCATACGATAACTCCCACTCACCAATTCAGCAACTCATACACCCACTCACTCACCCATTCACACATTGACACACCCAGTGACTAACTGATATAGCTACTCACACATCCAGTGACTCTCCCATAAAGTCACTGACACATCCTTACATGTATGCACATACCAACTGATATATCCACTCACTCACCTGTACATTTACTGACTCACCCATTCACTCAATCAATCAATCAGGAATGTGTAAAGTGCACTATTCACCCATGAGGGTCTCAAAGCGCTGAGGTGGTGGGGGGACCATTTCTATGGTTTTTTAACATAAAGTAATTTTCATTACTATATTTTAATTCAACCACTGCTGCACATGCCCAAAGGCCATGCTTGGCAGTGGTTAGCTGCAGGGTCTGGTCTGCTGCCAGGCCCTTCGAGCAAGCCCTACAACAACCCATCCGAGCGCTGCGCACAGCCTTCGGATATGCGCAGCAGGTGTTGGCTACAGCCAACCCCTATAACCACCCAACCCTGCAGGGTCAGGCCTCTGGGCAGATACTGCAGCCAACTCTTACTGTCTTCTTGACAGCGTGAGCCCCTCTCCCCCATGCAGCACCACCTGTTGCTGCTCCCTGTGGCACCTGAGCCTGCCTGGCTCTGGTGTTCAAGGGCCTTCTCCAACCGCAGGCATTCGCCTGCACCTCATCCCTGGTGGTCCAGTGGTGAGTTCTGTTGCCTTCTGCCCCTTTGCCTCTTTACTGTTTGCCCTTCTTTTTACTGCTCCTTTACTGATTACCCTTCCTTTTAATGCCTTTACTCCTTTTTCATTCCTTTGCACCTCTTGCCCATTCTCCAACTTTTTGCACTTCTTTTTACTGTTTTTCTGCCGCTGCTGCCCCTGCTTTCCTGTCCCCTCTCAGTGCTGCCTTTTCCCTCCCAACTGACTGATCCCTCACACCCCTCCCCTTCTTTATGGCAGCTGCTGTGCAGCCATGTGCAGCAGACATGCCTGTGGCATGCCGAAGGGAAGCCTGTCTACACCCATCCACACCTGGACCACGCCCATCGCCACCAACCCTGATCCTCTGACCATCCATCGCTATGATGCAAAGACCTTCTGTGCACTGAAAATGGACGTTCCACCACCTACCATCATGCATCACTCAAAGACACCCATGGACCTTTCTCCTGATTCAACTGCCACTGCACCTTCACCCTCTACCAAACGCCGAACCCCCTTGCCACAGAACCATCAAACACCCACCCTAACTGTCTCAAAAACATCCTCCTCAACATATGCTTCCTCCACAAACATGCCATAGAACTCTGGGACCTGCTAGACTTCACCCACCAGGATATCGCCTTTCTCACCAAAAAAAGGACAAACCCAACGTCAGCCCTGGACATCACCACTGCCATCCAGAGCAGCTACAAACTGCAAGGAAAAGCCCTCTTGGCCAAGCGACGGATTGTCCATCACACGCAAATCCTCCCTCCACCTGACAACCAACTCAGAAGAACACTACCCCATCACGGAGAACCTCTATTTCCAGATCCACGTCAACCCAAACTCCACCTTCTGCAGCACCCTCATCTCCAGGCCACTCAGCCCCAGCCTTCAGCAACTCCATCATCGACATAATAATACCCCACACACTCACTTCCATGAATGACTTTCTCCTCGGTGACCTCAACTATCACATCAACAACTACAGTGACCACAACACTGCTTCCCTGCTCGAGAACCTCGCCACTATCGGCCTCAAGCAACTAGTCACCTCGACTACACACATCGCCGGACACACACTCTAACCCATCTTCTCTGCCAGCAACAACATCACCTTCAGCAACACTCCCACACTACACTGGACCACTACTGCATACACATCTCCATCACCACACCTACCGTCCACCTCTTCACCCTCCTCTCTCCACATATGAAATGGAACCAGATCACTGAGGAGCAACTCACCAGCACCCTCAGCAATTCACCACCTTCCACTGCCACCAAAATCTTGGTGGGAACACATCATATAAAAGGAGACACTCACCTCCAGGGACACAGAAGGATCTGCGGCTGCCATGAAACCCGAACTGGAAGTCCTGCTGATGCTGTACCACGCGATGGCAGTCCAGGAGCACCAATGCCGACGAAGATAACAACATTGAGTACAGCCGCCTTGCACACAAGGGAGGGAGGGAAGAGTGACACACCCACACGCACAAAACACACCATAAACACACACCACACATCCAGAATAATCTGCAGAGTAAATCAACAGCAACAGAAGCCAGAAGTAAAGAAAGCTAGAACAGATACCTTGGGTCCAACCTCTGTATTTCACTAAACCTGCATCCACAACAACTGAGGCAACTATAGACAAAGGGCCATTTACCAGTCCAATGTCAGCCAAAAGCCACAGGGCAACGTCCAAGGCCCAACTGGACTCCTTGAAAATTGGTACAATAATGCACATGGCTGTACCAGGAGGGTTGTGGAACGCACAATTGGTCTACTGAAAGCCAGTTTCAAGTGTCTCCATCTAACAGACGGATCCCTATGATATGGCCCTAAGAAGGTCTGCCAGATTGTGGTGGTTTGCTGCATACTGCACAATTTGGACCTCAGACACCATGTGCCCTACCTGCAGGAGGAGGGGGGGTGACAATGCACCTATCGCAGCAGTGAACACTGAGGACAGTGAGGAGGAGGAAGTGGAGGGGGATGTGGACATCAGGACACATATCATTCAGCAGTACTTCCAATGACACTCGGGTAAGACTATTGATCTGTTCATGTCTCCATTTTAGTTAAGTGTTGAGTGCCAGCTGTGTTGTCCCAATCAGTACCTTTGCATTTCAATTGACTATCACTTATGCCTTCTCTTTTTGTAGATGTTGGTGTGGTTACAACTGTGTACTGATGTGATGACTACAGACTGTTGAGACACATTTGTTCGATGAATTCACACATTATAGGACATTTGCACAGGATAATACAGTTCAATACATTGTACATTTCTGTCTGATAAAGAACTAATACTCCAGTTGTGTTCAAGGGTGTTTACTGAAGTGACAATAATGAAGGTATGGTGCAACAGAGTGGGGTGATGGTTGAGGGAAAGTTCAGAGTAGTGGCCCAGTTTGTTTGTAGCACAGGTTGAGTGTCCGTGGGGCCATAGAAAGAGGAGCAATGGCAGTCCAAAGTGAACAAGGTGACACAGTAGCACACCAGGGGGACATTCTGGAGAGGCTTATTTCCTGATGGTGGTCTTGGTCTTGGTAAAAGTCTCTGGTGTCTGTCTGTGTCATAGGGAACGTTTGTGGAGTGGTTCACCTTCTGCAGGGGGAGGTGTGCTGATGGCCTATGGGTCCTGTGGCAGGCCCTCCTGTCCACTAGCTGCAGCAGATGTTGATGGCTGTTGAGTGGACTGGCTAGTGGAAGTGGACTGCTGGTGTGCTCTGTTCTGCCTCATGGTGTTGGTCATGTCACCCAGCACCCCTACAATGGAGGCCATGTTGGCATTTAGGCCCTGCAACTGCTGTATTACCTCATGGTGGTGTACTGCCTGCAGCTGTTGGTTCTCCTGCATGATGGTGATCACCTGGCCCATCCTGTCCTGGGATTTTTGTTCTGCCCCCAGGACATGTGTGTGTGCCTCCTGGGAAGTCATTTCCCTGGGCCTGGCCTCCCCCTGGTGCACAGCTGACCTCCCACTGTTCCTGGCCCCTGTGTCTGTGTCCCCTGAACAGTGAGCCCACTCCCACTTACACCAAGACCTTCATAATCTTGCTTCCGTGGTGTTGACTCGGGTTCCTGTATAAGTGGTCACACTATTGATTGATGTGTGCTGGGGACAGGGTTCAAAGGACATTGAGTGGCTGCTGTGGTGTTGGAGTCAGAGGGGGTTGGCCCTGTGGTGGAATGGCTGTAGGATGTGGAAGCCGACCCAGATGGGCCAAGGAGCTCATCCAGCTCAGGACATCCAGAGTTGCTATCATTGCTTAGGGCATCTTCTGGTGGAGGACTGGGTTGCTGTGGTTCCTGCTCACCGCTGACATTGGCTGGGGCACCTGTGGGGATGTAAGTGTAATGTCAGGGTCATTTTCTGTCACATATTCCGCATTTCTACCTTTCCCTATGCGTTTGGGTTTGCCCTCCCACCTTTGGTAGTGTATGGTGATGGATTGTGAGATTGGTAGCTCTACATGTTGTTCATGCATTGCTGGTGGGTGTGTATGCAGAGCTGGGAGGCACATGCTTGCAGTCGGTAGGGCATGCAGGGGTACACATTTAGGTGTGGTCATTGGTGTGGTGCACTATGTGGGATGGAGTGGGGTGTAGGGAGTAGGGTGAGGTGGTGACAAGCCATGCAGTTATCGGTGGAGGTAAGGTAGTAATGCTGACTTACCAGTGTCTAGCCCTGAAGTGACTCCAGTGAGGCCCTCAGGATGCAGGATTGCCAAGACTAGTTCCTCCCATGCTGTCAACTGTGGGGGAGGAGGTGGGGGTCCACATCTAGTCCTCATGATGGTGAGCTGGTGCCTTGATGAAATGGAGTGCACCTTCACCCGTAGGCAGTTCCACCTCTTTCGGATGTTGGCCCTTGTGCGTATGGATTGTCCCATGGAGTTCACCCTGTCCACGATCCTCTGCCATAGCTCCATCTTCCTAGCAATAGAGATCTGTTGAACCTGTGCACCAAACAGCTGTGGCTTTACCATGACGATTTCCTCCACCATCACTTGTAACTCCTCATCTGTGAAACGGGGGTGCTTTTGTGGGGACATGCCTGTTGTGTGTGTTGTGTAGAGGATGTTTAATGTTGTGGTGGGGTCTGTGATATGTGATGCATGACAGATGAATAGGTAGTTGCAGTGTGTGTGTGTGCTGTTTTTTATGGGATTGGCCTGGCAAGGTGTAGCAGTCTTTTTGTGTTTGCAAAGGATTATGGGTTATGTGGGGGTTGTTTTATAGTGCTGTTAGTTGGTGTGTAGGGTGTGTGTATTTGTGTCAGGTGTGGGTTTTTTATTCTGGCCAATGTTGGCTTGAAGTGGTTTTGGGTGTCCAATTCTGCAGCGGCGGTGTGCACACCCAATGGTGGTGATTTATTGGTCATAATTTGGAGGGCGGTGTTTTGCTGGCGCAGCAATGAGGGTGGTGGGTCCGACAGTTTTGCACCTTTGTTGAGTCTGGCGGACTTGCGGTTATGGCTGGTTTCTGTCAGTTTTCTGTTTGTGTGTCATAATCTGGTGGGCAGATTACTGCCTCTGCTGTAATCTGTTGGCAGCCTCCACCACGGCGGTCTTTGGAATAGACCACCAGTGTCATAATGACCACCTTTATCTCATATGCGCCTTCCTGTCGAGCAGAACACAGAGAGTCAGGCTCCTGCCCTACCTGTTGAAACCTACAGAGATCAGCTGCAGAGTGACCCAAGGCTCCTGCCTGAGCTTCACACCCTTCAACATCTACATGGCCCTGCTCAGGTCCATCGTCAGAAGCCACAGACTGAACATCATCTCCTATGCCGATGACACCCAGCTGATCATCTCACTGACCGAAAACCCTACATCTGCCAAGAAGAACTTCCCCAACGGGATGGAAGCCATCACCACCTGGATGAAGGAGTGTTGCTCAACTCATACAAGACCGAGATCCTCATCCTGGGACCCTCTACATCTGCCTCAGATGACTCGTGGTGGTCTGTGACACTCAGCATCCCCCCATCCCAACTAACCACACATGCAACCGCAGATTCATCCTGGACTCATCTCTTACAGTGACCCGCCAGATCAACTCTGTTGCATCCTCCTGTTTCCACATACTCCTACTTCTCCAGAAAATCTTCAAATGGATCCTTAACAACTGCCACAAGAACTACAAAGAAAAGATGGTTGTGCTTCCAGGTTTGCACATCCTAGGCATACATACAATTGGGGAAGATTATGGTGGTCATTCTGACCTCGGCGGTAAAAGGCGCCTACCGCCGGTCAGAAATCCTCCATAATTCCGCCGCGGTCGCGGTAATCCGCCACGGTCATTCTGACCCGCAGCAGCCAAACCTCCGAAAATCCGACAGCCACAACAGACCGCCAGACCAGCGGTCGGCGGAAAAGTGGAGGTGACCAAACCTCCACCGTCACGCCAACAGAAATACGCCCATGCCATTACGACCCACGAATCCACGCGGCGGTCTTTCAAACGCGGTTTTCCATTGGCGGTACACCCCGCCGCGGTCAGAATACACACAAACGAACAAAACTCAGCCACATTGGACGATTTGAATTCCACACACCTGATACACATACACACACCACTCCCACACACACAATACAATATAAAACACACACCCACATCACCCACAATCCCCTTCGACCAAAATCCAAAAAGAAGCACTGAGAGACACAGCAGCGATCACAGAACACCATCACACAGAGGCACACTACACCATCACCCACACAATATCCACACACAAAACAACACACACCACCACACTCAACACACTTCACTACACATACTCCACCCCACACATCATACACACCACTCCATGGCACCCCAAAGACACCCCCGCTTCTCAGACGAAGAACTCAGGGTCATGGTGGAGGAAATCGTTCGGGTAGAGCCCCAGCTCTTCGGCACACAGGTCCAATACACCAGCATTGCCCGGAGGACGGAGCTATGGCAGAGGATTGTCGACAGGGTCAACGCTGTGGGACAGCACCCCAGAAATCGGGAAGACATCAGGAAGCGATGGAACGACCTACGGGGGAAGGTGCGTTCCATGGTATCCAGGCACAACATCGCCGTGCAGAAGACTGGCGGAGGACCCCCACCTCAACCCCCACAATTTACAACATGGGAGGAGGAAGTCTTGAACATCCTGCATCCTGACGGCCTCGCAGGAGTCGGCGGAGGAATGGATTCTGGTAAGTTGAAGCTTCAATACTGCTTCCCCCCCACCTGCATGCCAAATCATACCCCAACCCTCACCCCCATCCTCGAACCCCACCCTCACCCCCACCCTCACCCCCACCCCCATCCTCACCCCCACCCCCATCCTCACCCCCACCCTCACCCCCACCACCATCCTCACCCCCACCCTCACCCCCACCACCATCCTCACCCCCACCCCCAGCACACCTATTCCCTGCCAATGTCTCACCATCACAACCCACACATCCCAAAACCTAGGCCTGCATGTGTCCACTAAGCATGGACACCCATCACCAAAGCATGCCCAATGCATATACACATCCCCCCCACAAGCCACCCTCACCAAAGCCCCCACACACGAATGCCAGCACTTGGGGACACGGGAACCCACAGATACACCCATATGGCACACATTGAAACTATAACCATACCTCTATACCCCTGCAGGACCCGACCGCCAACACACCGCCACGGAGGGCCCAGAATTCTCCACACCCCCCACCCAAGAGGCCGTCAGCGATGACAGTAGCTCTGTCGACCTGGACACTGATGACCAGCCCGGACCATCGGGGACCTCTGGACAGTCGGTTCCCCTCAGACAGCCACAGGCCACTACAGACCCAAACCCCTCTGGGAACACCAGCACAGCTCCCACCCAGCGGGCCCATGCCTCTGTCTCCAGGGCGCGTCAATCTGCGGTGTGTCTACCACTACAGGGCACCCAGGATAACCCACCACCCCAACAACAACAGGGACCTGGGGGCAGTGGTAGTGGGCACACCGGCCAGGGGGCAGAGGCCCAGGGAAACAGGGCAACTCGGAGGGCAGCTGTGCGACAGGGGGGGGACGGGCCCAGGGAACCCACTCTCCACGAGGCCCTCACCACCATCATGGGAGCATACAACCGCTCCCAGGAGACGATGGCGACGGTACTGGCCAGGTTCCAGGAGATCCAGGTACTGCAGGAGGAACACTATTGGGGGTACAGGGAGGACATCAGAGCCCTCACCTCCACCCTGGTTACCATGGTAGGGCTGCTGCAGGAACTCATCAACACCAGGACGGACACTCAACAACAACAAAGGGCCCCTGCCACTAGCCTGGACCAAGAACAGCCAACCACCTCCGCCGGCGCTAGTGGTCAGGAGGCCCCCACACAACAGCAGCCCACCAGACCCCCACCTCCTGCAGGAGAAGAACCACCCCGCAAGAGGGCCCTGAGATCTCGCAAGAAGACAGAGTAGGATGTCAAGACCCCCGCCAGCAAAGGATACCACCTGATGTCATCCCACTGTCCCACATTGTCACCCTGTCCATCCTTGAACTGCCCATGCTCCATCTCTCCACAGGCCTATGGACAATGCACCTGTGTGACTGTTACTCTGGACTCTGCCATGGACATTCCTTCACCATAGCCCCCACCCACTTGAAACCACCCATCCCATTTTGAGCACTGAAATAAACACCTATTTTGCACAAAACTATCTGGAGTCTGGCTGTGATTTCAAAATATTGTAATTGACATGACAGTGCAAATATGTCCTTGTACATAGTGAAGTCAACAAACAGCTGCCACAAAGCTGTAGTCCATGGAGAAACGAAGCACAGGACTCGTAGTGGGGACCCCAGATCTGAAATAGGGAGGGAAAAGCCACAACTCAGTCATCATACACTGGTGCAAATAGACAGGCAGCAGAGATGCAGGAGAGTAGTTTACATTTACTAAATTATGTTTGAATTTTTACCTGTGTCCTATTGGAAGTACTGTTCAATGATTCTGTCCCTGTTGTTTGTTTCATCCCCGTCGTCTTCCTCCTCTTCACTCTCCACAGGTTCCACAGCTGCCACAACACCACCGTCTCGACCATCCTCCTGCAGGAAAGGCACCTGGCGGCGCAAAGCCAGGTTGTGAAGCATGCAGCAGGCCACGATGATGTGACACACCTTCTTAGGTGAGTACATTAGGGATCCACCTGTCATATGCAGGCACCGAAACCTGGCCTTTAGGAGGCCGAAGGTGCGTTCGATCACCCTCCTAGTACGCCCATGGGCCTCATTGTACTGTTCCTCTGCCCTGGTCCGGGGATTCCTTACTGGGGTCAGTAGCCACGACAGGTTGGGGTACCCAGAGTCCCCCAATAGCCATACACGGTGTCTCTCTAGCTGTTCCATCACGTAAGGGATGCTGCTATTCCTTAGGATGTAGGCGTCATGCACTGACCCAGGGAATTTGGCATTTACATGCAAGATGTACTGGTCAGCCAAACACACCACCTGGATGTTCATGGAATGGTAACTTTTTCTGTTCCTGTACACCTGCTCCCTGTCTCTTGGGGGAACCAAAGCCACATGGGTCCCATCAATGGCACCAATGACGTTGGGAATATGTCCAAGGGCATAGAAATCACCCTTCACTGTAGCCAATTCGCCCACCTCAGGGAAAAGGATGTAGCTCCTCATGTATTTCATCAGGGCAGACAACACTCTGGATAACACCTTCGAAAACATGGGCTGAGACATCCCAGAAGCAATTCCCACTGTTGTCTGAAATGACCCACTTGCCAAGAAATGGAGTACTGACAGGACCTGCACCAGAGGGGGAATCCTTGTCGGTTGGCGGATGGGGGACATCAGGTCGGGCTCCAGCTGGGCACACAGTTCATGTATAGTGGCACGGTCAAGCCGGTAGGTCAGGATAATGTGGCGTGCTTCCATTGTCGACAGGTCCACCAGCGGCCTGTACACGGGAGGATTCATCCGTCTCCTCGCCAAACCCAGCGGACGGTGCCTAGGAAGGACAACATGGAGCACACAGTCAAGCAACCCACAGGTACGTACTCACAGCTTGCACAGTAAACGATTCTCTATGCAGTGAATGGCGTGTATGAGTGGCTATGCAAGGCCTAGGCCTGTGTGACGCAGTTGAAATTGAGCCATGTGGACCCTCGAAATGGCGGCTGCCCGACCTGTGAAGTGTGACAATGGGATGTGAGGTCAATGCGCTGGCGTGGCACACTGCGGCGGTCGGCGGTCAAAGACCGCGGCGCAAAGCCGCATTGGTTAACATTGAAGCCTATGGGTTTCAGGAGCCAATGGCGAAGGGCGCCGGCGGTGGCGGTACGCACCGCCGCGGTATGCACCGCCGCGGGCGTGACCGCCATTTTGTATCTACTTATTCACTCGCGACTTGAACTTTCACAGGAGAGGACCTATACTGCAAGTGTTGCTGTGACCTCGGTCTGGAAGGGACAATGGCTGCTGCGCCTGGGGAAAGGGCCCCTGCCTTCACTGGAGAAGAGTTGGAGAAACTTGTGGATGGGGTCCTCCCCCAGTATGCGCTACTCTACGGTCCTCCAGACAAACAAGTGAGTTTAATTCAATATGGATTTGGGGCCACTGGCTGGATTGGGGGCCTGGCGGGGGCATGGCGGGGGGCCTGGCAGGGATGGGGGGCATGTTGGGCCTGGCGGGGGGCATGGTGGGGGGCCTGGCGGGGATGGGGGGCATGTTGGGCCTGGCGGGGGGCCTGGCAGGGGGCATGGCGGGGATGGGGGGCATGTTGGGCCTGGCGGGGGGCATGGCGGGGTGCCTTGCGGGGATGGGGGGCATGTTGAGCCTGGCGGGGGGCATGGCGGGGGGCCTGGTGGGGGTGGGGGGCATGTTGGGCCTGGCGGGGGGCCTGGCGGGGGGCATGGCGGGGATGGGGGGCATGTTGGGCCTGGCGGGGGGCATGGCGGGGGGCCTGGCGGGGATGGGGGGCATGTTGGGCCTGGCGGGGGGCATGGCGGGGGGTCTGGCGGGGATGGGGGGCATGTTGGGCCTGGCGGGGGCATGGCGGGGGGCCTGGCGGGGATGGGGGGCATGTTGGGCCTGGCGGGGGGCATGGCGGGGGCCTGGTGGGGATTGGGGGCATGTTGGGCCTGGCGGGGGGCCTGGCGGGGGGCATGGCGGGGATGGGGGGCGTTGGGCCACTGGCAACGAAAATGCAGACAAACTTGAACGTGGTATTTCTCCCTCCCTGTACGTGTCACATAGGTCCACGCCCATGAGAAGATCGGGATTTGGCGTGCCATCGCCAAGGAAGTCCGGACCCTGGGGGTCCACCATCGACAGGGCACCCACTGCCGCAAGAGGTGGGAAGACATCCGCCGCGGGACCAAGAAGACCGCCGAGTCTCTGCTGGGGATGGCCTCCCAACGTAGGCGGGGTGCCTGCCGTCAACTGACCCCCCTGATGTTCCGGATCCTGGAGGTGGCCTACCCTGATTTGGATGGGCGCGTGAGGGCAGCACAGCAGACACAAGGGGGTGAGTACAAGCATAATCTACTCTGTTGTCGCGCAGTGGAGGTGTCTGGGTGGGGGAGGAGGGCTGTGGGTCCCCCTAGGCCAGGGCGATATCTGTAGGCTGGGCACCCCCGTAAGCCCCTGTGTCCCCAGCCACCACCCTCAGTAGTGTGCCAGTACAGCCATCCCTGGGCCGTGTCATCCATGGGTGCAGTTGTCAACTCTAGGCGTGTAGGGCATGTTCCACGGAATGCGTAGCGGACCCCAAGTGCGCAACTTAGTGCAGGGGGCATCTGTGTCTGTCATGTCCGCTAACTGTACCGGTGATCCATGTACTCAAAATCTCTTTATTTCTCTCTCCCCCCCCTTTTTGTTTGTCTTTCTGTGCTTGTGTGCATCAGCATCATCAGGCGGAGGAGAAGTGGCATCGGGGCAGGAGGGAGCTGCATCTCACATGGCCCAGGAGGGCCATGCCACAGAGTCTGACTGGACCAGTGAGACGGAGGGCGAGGGGAGCTGGACCCTGCAGCGACACGGACACGTCCTCGGAAGGGAGCTCCATTACAGGTACAGCCGCCACCCAGCGCACCATCTCCGCCCTCCCAGCAGCCCCTCAGCGTTCGCCCCGTGCCCGCTCTGCCAGGAAGCCGGGCATCTCCTTCGCCCCAGGCACCTCAGGCCCTGCCCCTGTTACCCCCGCTGCCCTCAGTGAGGAGGTCATTGACCTCCTCCGAACGCTCATTGTTGGGCAGACTACCCTTTTGAATGCCATCCAGGGGGTGGAGAGGGAGGTTCATCGCAGCAATGCATACCTGGAGTGCATTCATTCGGGTCAGGCTGCCCATCAGTGATCGTTCCAGGCTCTGGCCTCAGCACTGACGGCAGCCATTGTCCCTGTCTCCTGCCTCCCTCTACTAACTCCCTCCTCCCAGTCTCCTGTTCCTCTGCCTGTCCCACCCACACCATCAGACCAGCCTGCACACACCTCAACACCCAAGAGCAGCTCATCCAAACATAAGCACCACAGATCACGCAGACATTCACACAAGCAACATTCCGATGCAGACATGCCAACAGTCACTACCACCTCTGTGACCCCCACCTCCTCGTCTCCCTCCTCCCTCCCTGTGACGTCTACACTCACACCTTCATTCACCTCACCATCAGCCAGTGTTTCCATCACCAGCACACCCTCCAGTACAGTCCGCACACGTGCAGTCACCACCCCCACTGCCATTTACACGTCCCCTGTGTCCTCTCCCACTGTGTCTGTCACCCCCTCTTCCACACCACACAAACACAGCCACCCACCCACCCAACAGCCATCCACCTCACAACAGCCTCCCGCTCCTGCACCTGCACCCAAAGACAGCAAACTTGTTTCGCCTACAACCACATCCTCTCCCTCCACTCCCATACCCACTGTACCTACCACTCTCCATTGTCCCAAGAAAATCTATCTCTCTACTGCTACCTTCTTTCCTGACCCTGAGCCCCCCCCTCCTTCTCGTCGGGGTAAGAAGAGCACCTCAGCCACCACCAGCCCTGCAGCCCCCTTGACAAGGGTGCAGGGGTATTGGAGCCCACCAGCCCGCAGGTCTGGATCTTCGCCCAGCAGCAAGGGGACAGCCAGCCCACCCCCTGGGAAGAGGAGCAGAAGGCGGAAGGGCCGCCGCAGGAGCCCGGGTTCTATATCCCCCCAGGACACTAGCCAGCCACCGTCAACAGCCACAGCTCCAAAGGGAGGAAAGGGCCACAGACTCCCGACTAAGGAGGGCAAGGGCAGCAAGGCGGAGAAGTCAGGCAGCAGGCCTGCTGCCCATGGAGGATCCGTCACAGCTGCCCAGGAGGAGCCCACAACCCCCATAGCCGCTGCCCAGGGAGGAACCGTCACAGCTGCCCAGGGAGAGCCCACCACCCCCATAGCCGCTGCCGAGGGAGGAACGGCACAGCTGCCCAGGGAGAGCCCACCACCCCCATAGCCGCTGCCCAGGGAGGACACAGCCCAGCTGGCCAGGAGGGCCCCACCACCCACAGCCCAGGTGGGCATTGAAGGAGCACCATCCCCGCTGCCCAGGAGGGCACCACCAGGCAATGAGCAGTTGGCCATAGAATGGCCGCCGTCTCCAGCACCGCTCCGCTGGGGACCGCCGTCTCAAGAACCGCTGAACTGGGCCCTTCAAGGCAAGAACCGCTGAACTGGGCCCCGCCGTCTCCAGCACCGCTCCGCTGGGGACCGCCGTCTCAAGAACCGCTGAACTGGGCCCTTCAAGCCAAGAACCGCTGAACTGGGCCTCCAGCACCGCTCCGCTGGGGACCGCCGTCTCAAGAACCGCTGAACTGGGCCCTTCAAGGCAAGAACCGCTGAACTGGGCCCTTCAAGGCAAGAACCGCTGAACTGGGCCCCGCCGTCTCCAGCACCGCTCCGCTGGGGACCGCCGTCTCAAGAACCGCTGAACTGGGCCCTTCAAGGCAAGAACCGCTGAACTGGGCCCTTCAAGGCAAGAACCGCTGAACTGGGCCCCGCCGTCTCCAGCACCGCTCCGCTGGGGACCGCCGCCTCAAGAACCGCTGAACTGGGCCCTTCAAGGCAAGAACCGCTGAACTGGGCCCTTCAAGGCAAGAACCGCTGAACTGGGCCCCGCCGTCTCCAGCACCGCTCCGCTGGGGACCGCCGTCTCAAGAACCGCTGAACTGGGCCCTTCAAGGCAAGAACCGCTCAACTGGGCCCCGTCGTCTCCAGCACCGCTCCGCTGGGGACCGCCGTCTCAAGAACCGCTGAACTGGGCCCTTCAAGCCAAGAACCGCTGAACTGGGCCCTTCAAGGCAAGAACCGCTGAACTGGGCCCTTCAAGGCAAGAACCGCTGGCCCTTTGGCAGACGTGGCAGGGCAGGATCTGTCTCGGGCAGGGCTGCAGGATGTCCTCTGGCCAACATGCCTCCTCCAGGGGCAGTGGAGTCTGTTATGGACTGTTTGGACTGTGGCTTTGCACTCCCCAGGATGGCCCAGTGGGCAGGCCACCCACTGTATGGACTGTATGGACTGTGGCCTTGCACTCCCCAGGATGGCCCAGTGGGCAGGCCACCCACTGTATGGACTGTATGGACTGTGGCTTTGCACTCCCCAGGATGGCCCAGTGGGCAGGCCACCCACTGTATGGACTGTACGGACTGTGGTTTTGCACTCCCCAGGATGGCCCAGTGGGCAGGCCACCCACTGTATGGACTGTACGGACTGTGGCTTTGCACTCCCCAGGATGGCCCAGTGGGTAGGCCACCCACTGTATGGACTGTATGGACTGTGGCTTTGCACTCCCCAGGATGGGCCAGTGGTCATGGAGTCCCCTCGTGGATCTGGCGTTGTGTACTCAAGTGGCTGAGGTGCCCCCCCTTCCCTTCCCCCTGAGGTGCCTGTCCTTTTTTCTTTCTGATGCCCCTGCAGTGTTCTCTCCGTGGAGTTCTTGTTGTGGGACTGGGCCTTGCCCCTTTGCTCAGGACCCCTGTGGTCCACGGACAGTGGTTGGACTACATATAGTAGATGTATATATTTTGTACATAGTTTATTTATTTATTAGGATTACTGCTGTCCATTTTTCAATATATCTGCCCGTTTAAGATCTCTTCTTTTGGTCTTTGCATTATTTCGGAGGGGGGGGGTTTGTGGGTTGTGACAGTGATCTGTGGGAATGCATTGATGTGTGTGTTGTAGTGGGTGTGGGTGGGTGGGTGTGTGCCGGTAATCTTTTCCCTCCCCTGTGTCGTAGGTGCAGTACTCACCGATGTCTTCCGCGCCGCCGGGCTTGCTCCTGGTACAGGAGTCGGTATAGGAGTGCGGGGATGACCTGTAACTCGGGTTCCATACTGCCGGAATCTCGCGTGGAGTGCGTAGAGATGAGCGTTTTCCCGTTCGTAGTCTGTTTCCGCCGTGTTTTTATCGGCGGTGCTCCCGCCCCGGAAAAGGTGGCGGATTGGTGGGTCGTGATAGTGTAGGCGGTACATTGTCTGCCGCCTGGCTGTTGGCGGTGACCGCCGCGCTGTTTGTTTGTTCCGCCGTGGCGGTCGGAGTGTTAATGCGGCGGGCTGTGTTGGCGGTTCCCGCCAGGGTCAGAATTGCATATTTTGGACCGCCGGCCTGTTGGCGGGTTGACCGCCGCTTTATCACCGACCGCCAGGGTCAGAATGAGGGCCTATATCTTATAGTTACAAATGAAGTCCAATGGGTGCCACATTGGTATTTACACCCAACCACCAAGGATGTGGCTGTCCCAACTGGAAATCCAATGGAGGCTGAACAAATTTATTTTGGATTACCAAGGCACACCGAAATAGTCCACAAAGTCTATAATATGTAAAGCATGTCACAAAAAGTTCTGAACAGGTCTGTTATGCCAGGTTTGCACACTCCAAGATGGTGCCTCCTCTTTCCTCAACCCATAATACGGGCTCTTCTGTGCAGTAGGTCCTCTTTCTCTTACTACATACTCTTTCTACCCATACCTGCAAGCTGACAGCAAATACACAATTGCTACTCTCACCTCTACTTGTTCACAACACTACTTTAAGGTTAGTCTCTGGGCTGGGACTTTATAGTTTCACAAATAACGGTTATGAGCACTCACATGAATTATGTGGTCTGGACCAGTTTCCAGTTGTGTAAACACTGGCGATCTGTGCCGCAGTTTTTTATTTTGATCAAGTTGGTCTTTTTCTGTTTCTTTTTGTGTTACTGCCCATAGTACCTCACGAGCACTTAGCGCCGACTGTTGGTTTTTATTGTTAAAGCCACTCGTATGTAGACTCTTACATCACTACTCTAAGGCAACCAACACTGTGTGCACGTATGTTTGATAGATTGCATGGCTGGGAGGTTTACGGCTTTGCAAATAGCGGATATGGGTATTTATGTGGATTATGTTGTTCGGATGAGTTCTCTGCTTCACAATACTCTGGTGTTCTTTGCCCCAATCTTTAAGTCGGTTTCCTTTTATCTAATAATGTCATCGCCCATGACCGTCACCTCACACAACGATTAGCTTTGACTGTTAACTTCTGGCTACACTCTACCCCCACTTGAAATCTTGCGCTATGATGCCTAAGCTACCAGCACCACGAGTCATGCATGCTTGAGAGGTTGCAGAGCACTGTAAATTTGGAGCTGTTAAATGATACTGTGGACTTTAGGATTATACATTTTGGGTACGTTATTGGTTCTTATGTTTACCACAGGCTTATCATTGCCATTTCTTTGTAAATATTTTGTGAATCCATTTACTAAGAAGAGGACAACCCTTTATATGTATGTTTCTATTCATGTTTGTACACATACTTTGTAGTTTCTTATCTTATGTTAATTGGTTTTCAAACAGTTTGAGACCTGGTTTCTCTTTAGGCCTTATATATGGTAACAGGTATAGCATTACTATTGAATGTGGTTATCATCCTCTTATTTTCTGGCATACAATCTATTCCCTGCTTACTGTATAGATGAATTGATCTATCTGAGGGTATTTTATTTAATCTGTGCTCATATATTATCTAAGGTTTTGTGTTCATCTTAGTGTTCTCCTTCTTTTTCAGAATATGCTAGAAAGCACAACTTTTTGTCTCAGGTTTGGAGGTCTTTTCTCCAACAATTGGTATGTTTCCTTGCATAATCTCTATGGCTTGTTTTATTCTGTATTTCACTGGGATGTGCGCATATTCACCCCTCGGTACTGTGGTTGACTATTTAGATGGGCATCACATTTTTTCACTGCACTGCGCTATGCAGGGTTTTTTCAACTTGGAATTTCTGGGTACTGCAATCAGTCCTTGCACGTATACTTCATCTTTTAACCGTGTATACCCCGCCATCTAGCACTATGGAAAATAAGAGGCTATCAATTATATCTGTCAAAACTCCTAACAAACTTCTGTTTGGGGCGCTCACTTCCATACTGAAAGTGACCAACACAAGTTGAATAATAACCCTGGCCTTCTAGGAACCGTAATAACATTTATAATTCCCTGCTATCGTCATTTTACTGTATTGAACTTTTTTCTGCCTATCAATTCTTACAGCCTTGAGAAAGTCTTGATGATGAAACAAATGTTGGCTGTAGTTACTGGAGTCATAGTGCCTTGGAAAGAATAAATCCTAGTCATCCACGAGACCTGTTCAGAATTTTTATTTTACATGCTTACGTATTATAGACTTTGCAGACTACTTTGGTGTGCCTTGGTAATCCAAAATAAAACTGCTGCAAGACCGTAACCCACGCCCTGGTCACCAGTAGGCTGGACTATGGCAACACCCTCTATGCCAGCACCAACCAGAAGAATAAGAAGAATTACAACTCATCCAGAACGCCTCCACCAGACTCATCCTGAGCATCCCCCGTTGCAAAAACATCACCAATCACATGAATGACCTCCACTGGTTCCCTGTCAAGAAAAGGATCAACCTCAAACTCCTCATCCACACTTACAAGGCTCTCTACAGCAATGGACCTACCTACCTCAACCATCGCATCACCTTCTACTCCCCCACCAGACCTCTCCTCTCCACTCAACAGGCACTGGCCGCTATACCCTGCATACGGAACACCTCGGCTGGAGGAAGATCCTTCCCCTACCTCATGGCGAAGTGCTGAAACACCTTGCCTCTTCATCGCAGGCAGTCACCATCCTTACCTCAATTCAGGAAGAACCTTAAGACCTGGCTCTTCGACTGACTCACAGAGAACCCAAACCCCCACAGTGCCTTGACATCCTTACGGGTGAGTAGTTGTGCGTTTATAAAAATCTAAATGATTGAATGAACCTCCCTAACCACTCAACCCCACATTGTACACCGCCTTTAGCCATGCGTGGCGGGAGATGGCCACAACTTGACTCTCTGTGTGACAGAATGGGTGTGACAGGGTGTGAGAGTAGCCGTGAGCGTGTCTGGGTGTGAGAGTGGGTGTATTAGTGTCTTATTGGGTCTGTGAGTGGGTGCGTAAGTATCTATGAGGGACTGTGAGTGAGTGTGTGAGGGTTCTAGTGGGTCTGTGAGTGGGTGTGTGAGTCTGAGTGGGTCTGAGAGGGTATGTGAGAGTCTGAGTGCAGCTGTGAGTGGGTGCATGAGGGCCTGAGTGGGTTTGTTTGTGAGTGTCTGAGTGGCTTTGTTTGTGGGTGCATGTGTGTCTGTGGGTCTGTGAGAAGGTGTATGATGTTCTGAGTGGGTCTGTGAGTGAGTGCATGACTGTGAGAGTGGGTCTGTAAGTGGGTGCATAACGCTCTGTGTGGGTCTGTGAATGGGTATGTGACTGTCTGAGTGGGTCTGTCTGTGGGTGCATGAGGGAATGAGTGGTCTGTAACTGGGTGCATAAGGGTCTGAGTGGATCTGTGAGTAGTGCATGATGGTCTGAGTGGGTCTGTGAGTGTATGCATGAGGGTGGGAGTGAGTCTCTGACTGCATGCATCAGTGTCTGATTGTGTCTATGAGTGGATGTATAAGCATCTGAGTGGATAATTTCATCCTAACGTGGTGTACGACTCTCTCAGTGGCACAGTCATTGGGTAAATGAGTGTCTGGCTGCTACTATGAGCGAATAAATTAGTTTATAAATAACTCTCTGGATTTTTTGGGGGATTCTTTTCACCGGTGGGAAAGTCATCCTTTTTTGCCTTATCAACCACCAAGCTTGTGGTTGAAAACTGGTGGTTTCTGACTGACTGTGCCCTGGGCACTGCTAACCAGTCCTAGGGCCAGTGCACTAAGTAATATGGTATAAGCAAATAATTGGCTTTGACAGCCTACCTATAAGTCCCTAGTGTATGGTAGGGCACATAGGTTTAGGTACCCCAGGATATATAGGGCACCTCTGGGTGCACTGCTGTGGTCCCTGGTATTATTTTAAAGGCAGGCCTGCATTGCTGGCTGCTTTTAAATTAAAGTTAACCCCAAATTTGACTTTGGAATTTCAAGTTCTTCTAAAGTCTTAAACCACCTTATTTTTACATATGTCACACCTAAGGTCTGCCCTAAGTGCCGCCAGTGTTGGGTGCAGTGTGAATATAAGCAGGGACTTTATAAAATATGTTATTTAAGCCCTGGTGGCAGAAAGAACTGTCAAGTTTGTTTTTTAAGTCAAGCATAGCAGCACACAAGCGCTGCTTTTACAACGTGTGGGTATGTATCTGGGGTTTTAACCACGCCCACTGCTCTCCCACCACTATCATTTGTTCGTGGCCTGCCCTTCAAAAATCCTTTGTCTTCGTTGGTAAATGCTTCACGTTTGTTCCTACCTGGGGCAATTTTGTTACCGCCTTGGCCATTGACCCTGTTACATGGATAATTGCACTTTTGCCGATAACTTTGACTGCAGGTGAACTTCTTTTTTCTTTTCTGTCTCTCCTTGGCGCTCACGCCCATGGCGGCGGTGTTGCTTTGAATCGGCTCACTTATGTCAACTGTTTTATTTATTTTCAGTTTGTGTGGCAGGAAAACTCCAGTTAGGAATTTACCATGCTAATACCTTTAACTCAAGCAAATGCGAGACCCATTGCATTGCAAATGCTTGTCCTCATTGTGGTCAGTGGGCCCCAGAGGCTGACATTGAGAGACTTTTTTAAAAATAATAAAGTCTTACTTTTAATAGAGATGAGCTAACTATAGCAGGCTTGGTGCCACATTAAATGTTATAATAAATCAAACAACTTGCCAATGTTGATTTTAATATAACTAGTACAGGGAAAGAGTTTTAGAGCTCTTTCTGAAAGGTACTAAATTCAGCCCTGTAGTGCTGCTTCCTGATTGGTCAGTCTCTGGCAGCCTGAGCCAGGCTACATTGATGAGGTGTGAAGTGGCCTGGACAGAAACAAGGAAGCATCTGGTGGGAGGAGAACTGCTACAGCCAATGACAGAACATGATGGGGGATGAGTAGCCAAACTGGTCTTGAAAGGAGGAAAAGCCACTTGGGATAGAAACTGGACCTCTCCCTTTCCTGCAGCCCCAGCCAGCTGGTGGGAGGAGCACCTAAAAAAATTGCTGAATGTGGTTGCGATGGTGAAGATGAGGAGAGACGGGAAACATCAGCTACAACTAGTCAAATCACATTGGAAGGTGAGGAAGAAGAGGTTGACATCTTCATACAAAGCAGCCCTGTCCCAAGCAGTGCACCAGAATCACCTGTCTCAGTGACCTCATAATGGTACAGGATTAATTAGAGTCAGATGGAGACAACACAGCTTACGGTGACTGCACCACAATGCACATTGAGTCTACCACCATCTACATCTCAAAGGTCCCCTGCATCAGTAACCCTAAAAAAAAAGAAAATCCAGTCCACAGTTACGGACAAGTTTAAGCAGGAGGGGCCCTATGACTTTACAATGGGAAGCTGGCAAAAATGTTAGCACTGGACTTACTCCCTTTTTCTTTTGTGGAAGGAGTGGAATTTTTAGAGTTTGTGGTAGCCATCTGCCTGAAATGAAAGGTTCCAGGTTGGACCTATTTGTCCAAGTTACTGTTCCAGCATTGCATGTGTGTGATGTTGTTTGTGTGTATCTATGTTTTTAAAGGCAAAATAGGTAATGGCAATCATTCTCTAGTGGTCAGTTTAGTTGAAGAGGGAAGTAGAACAAGTGTGTATGTAAATGACATACACATTTTTAACTAATTTAAAAAACAGGCTACAGTTAAAGACAGCAGAGCAAACTAAAACTCTAAATAAGCATTTGAGGCATAAATCAAGTAAAATTATCACCTTTTATTTTTAATAAATAGAAACCTACCCTTTTCACTTACAACAGGACCATCTCTCCCCAAACAAAGTAGAACAGAAGTCCAAAGTGAAACTTGGTCCAAACTCCCTCGCCACCCTCTCCAACCTCAACAAGTCCCTCCCACAAAAACAAAAAAGTATAAAAGGCTCAGAAGAAGGCAATGTCAATTTGGGTCTGGAGCTGCTCCAGGTTCTGTTCTGTCCTGGTGAGTCAACTCTCCATATTGTCTATCTTCTACAGGATATGGTGGTTCAGTGCCCTGTCAGAATAGGTGGGGGCACAGCAGGGAAAGTCAGACCCTAATAGCTGGTGGTCAGTGCTGGTGATGTAGAGGCCGTGAGGCTGAAACTGCCATGCTGATGTACTAGGTCCTGGGTCAGAGGCAGCTATTTCCCCCTCTTCCTCCTCGGGACCACCAGCCACCTGTTTTCGGCCTGTATACTCTCCAGCCTCTGCCACAACAGATGGACCGCTATCTCCTGCCTGGTGGGTGGTGCTGGTCGACCAGAAGGAGTAGCTATATCCAGAAAAACAGACAATAAAATTAAAATTGTAACCAATGCTATAAGCAAATACTTGTATAAAAAGTAGGTAGTGGGTGGCAAAATAACAATACATTTATAGTCCCCTAGGGACATTCAAATTAGATGTGATTATGATTAGGATCATCACAGGGCTACTTCTGTTTGTTTACCCACACATGCCTCACATAAAAAGCACCGACTTTCTGGTAGAAAAGAATTTAGGAAGAATAACACCAGTTTAAAAAAGAGTGATTTCATTTTTTTTCATTCAAAGACGTTTCTAGTAACAAAACAGATTCTTTCAGTGGAAAAATAACAACAGAATTACCTTTCATTTATGAGTAAGGCATTATGCACTATAGAGTTCAAGTTACTGCAAAATGACCAAGGCACTCAGAGGAGTAAAGTCCAGCAAAGTTAATGGGAAAAGGTATCCCTGGTAGTGTAGGTCCAGAAGCGGAGAAGAAAGCGCTGATTCCAAGTTGGTGTTGATCAAAGTCTTTAATTCTTAGACAACGTTTGTCATAGGTGAGTTTTCGTCTTTGCAGAGAAACAGCCAACACGTGTTTTGTCACACAAGTGACTTTATCAAGGCTGCAAAACAATAATCAATACAGAATGTTGTGTATGGTTGTGAGAAGTAATATTGCGTTACGTCAATAAATGTAAAATAAACTAGATTGTGCCCGTGATCCGCTTAACATGTAAATGTGTGAGCATGCACACGCTAGTGAAGAGAAAGTGAATGGCATGGCAGACTAAGTGATCATATGTGTCCACTATCGGTTGCGAGGTGAGAGAGGAAAGAGAAGAGAGTGAATTGGACATCAGAGAGCGTCCAGTGATGGTTAACCGAAGAGGAAGGCGAGGTTACTGGAAGAATATACACTGAACTTGCCAGACCCAGCACATACCTTCGACCTACCTGCATACCAAGTACGGTCGCACTTTCCTTGGCCGGATTGGCCCAGCTATGCTATTAGGATCATTGACTCTTAGCATGTTTCTCTCCCCACCGCGCTACACAGCGCATTCTTCTTTTTCCGGGATTAGAAACCTCGGTGGGATATCTCCTTTTCGCTTAACATCCCGCGTTCTTTATGTCCACTATGTAGCACTCGGGTATATGGTCTGTACCACGGATACTTAATCTTCAGAACTTCCAATGCTTTTTAACCATCACTGGACGCTCTCTGATGTCCAATTCACTCTCTTCTCTTTCCTCTCTCACCTCGCAACCGATAGTGGACACATATGATCACTTAGTCTGCCATGCCATTCACTTTCTCTTCACTAGCGTGTGCATGCTCACACATTTACATGACAAGCGGATCACGGGCACAATCTAGTTTATTTTACTTTTATTGACGTAACGCAATATTACTTCTCACAACCATACACAACATTCTGTATTGATTATTGTTTTACAGCCTTGATAAAGTCACTTGTGTGACGAAACACGTGTTGGCTGTTTCTCTGCAAAGACGAAAACTCACCTATGACAAACGTTGTCTAAGAATTAAAGACTTTGATCAACACCAACTTGGAATCAGCGCTTTCTTCTCCGCTTCTGGACCTACACTACCAGGGATACCTTTTCCCATTAACTTTGCTGGACTTTACTCCTCTGAGTGCCTTGGTCATTTTGCAGTAATTGTCATTGTGTATCTTGGTACACAACTCTTAGTGCCTATTGGGTAGTTGGGCACTCGACCAACATGGCACCAGTTTCTCGTATCTTTGACTTTGCTGTCTAATACAAACTGTAACGTTACGGAGGTGCGGCACCTTGACCGCCACTACCCTTGTGCGCATAGAGTTCAAGTTGTTGTGCCAAACTAATGGAGGCATGCTAGCCAGTGCTTTGAATACTTTGCTACTGTAAGCAGCTGGGGCAGCTGTAATTGACAATAATCTATCTTTAATTCCAATGTCTCTGCTCTTCTCCAAATGCCTTTCATAAACAGCCCAAATGTCATCCTAACCCAGTCATGTATTCAGCAGACAGGCAGAGGCACAGAATGGTTAAGCAAGAAAATGCCTCTTTCTAAAAGTGGCATTTTAAAACCTACAATTCAAAAAACAACTTCACCGAAATAAGTATTTTTAAATTGTGAGTTCAGAGATCACAAACACCATATCCCTATCTGCTCCCAATGAAACATTACACTTAAAAGTTTTTTCAAGAAAATCCCCATGTTGGTCACCAGCCGTGTTACTGGATCCATGCTCGTTGTCTGGAGAGGAGACCCATAACACCAGTCGTCACTGCAGAGAGGTTCCTACTGAAGCAGGGAAGTTACTCTGTCACTCCACTGGAGATTCCTCTGGTTCTTCTGGTGCAGGCTGAAGACAGGTAGTCTTAGGAGGATGCACGACCTGGAAACTGTTGCAGTTGCTGGCAAGAGCTGAAGTTACAATGTTGCAGAAGTTCCCTTTGCTTCTTTGTTGCAGTTTGTAGAGTTCATGGAGGGTTCAGCTGCGGTTCTGTCAGTAGAAGATGAAGTAAAGGATGCAGAGGATTCCTGCTGGAGTCTTGCAATCCGAATCTGAGGAAATACCCAGAGGAGCGACCCTAAATAGCCCTGAAAGAAGGGGGATTGTTCACCTAACCAGGGGAGGGCTCTGATGTCACCTGCTGGCACTGGCCACTCAGATGCCCCCAGAGTGCCTCACCACCTTGGAATCCAAAATGGCAAAAGCCAGGGACACTCTGGAGGAGCTCTGGGCACCACCTCTGGGGTGGTGATACAGGGGAGTGGTAACTCCCCTTTCCTTTGTCCAGTTTCACACCAGAGCAGGGACTGGGGGTTCCTGAACGAGTATAGACTGGAGTTTGTAAGGAGGGCACCATCTGTGCCCTTCAAAGCATTTTCAGAGGCTCTGGAAGGCTACCCCTCCCATGCCTGTAACACCTATTTCGAAAAGGGAGAGGGTGTAACACCCCTTTCACAAAATAAATCCTTTGTTCTGCCTTCCTGGGCTTGAGCTGCTCAAGCAACAGAAGGGCAGGAACCTGTCTATGAGGTGGCAGCAGCTTGGGCTGCCTGGAAAACCTCAGAAGGCTGGTATGGCAGTACTGGGGGTCCACTGTGGAGCCCACAGAGTATATGGATTGTGCAACCAATACTAAAATCAACTCTGAGATGTTAGACACCTCACATGGCCATATTTGGAGTTACCCTTGTGCACTGAACATGGGTATTGACCTATGTCCAGTGTACGCATAAAATGGCATCCCTGCACTCAAGAAGTCTGGGAAAATGGTCCTGGATGACATGGGGGCACCTTTGCTAGTGCAAGGGTGCCCTCACACAGGAACTTTGCATTTAAGCTTCAGAGTTGGAAGACCTGACATATAGGTGACGTAGAGCAGTGAAAATGGCTGTGAAAGGGTGCATGCCCCATTTCATGCAGGCTGCAATGGCAGTCTTGCAGAAGCCTTTGCATGGGTTCCCTATAGGTGGCAAAAGTAACGCTGCAGCCCATAAGGATTCCCTGGAACCCCAATGCCCTGGGTACCTATGTACCATATACTAGGGACTTATAAGGGAGGACCAGTATGCCAATTTGGAGTGAAATACTGGGTTAGAGGGTACTTTCCTAAACACACACCCCCAAACAAGGGACACTAAGGCTAACCTTGCCCAGATGAGTCTTCATTCTCTAAGTCAAAATATCTGGAGAGTCCATCTGCATTGGAGTGGGTACTCCCAGGTCTACCTATGTTCCACTGTAAAGTCAATTGTCTGTAGGGAAATGGATCACCTGAACAATTTAGGGTTTTCATCTTTCATTTGTTTTAACCATAAGAGAGGTTTGTGGTCTCTCTGAACTATGAAGTGAGATCCAAATAAGTAGGGTCTTAGCTTCTTCAGGGCCCAGACCACAGCAAAGGCCTCCCTGTCTATGGCTGACCAACGGATTTTTCTAGGGGTCAGCCTTCTACTAATAAAAGCAACAGGTTGATCCTGGCCCTCTGAGTTTAGTTGTGATACCACCGCCCCAACCCCTACCTCAGAAGCTTCTGTCTGGACAAGAAACCTCTTAGAATAATTTGGGCTTTTCAGAACAGGTGCAGTACACATTGCCTTCTTAAGCTCCTTAAAAGCTTTTTGACAGCTGGCTGTCCATAACTCCTTCTTGGGCATTTTCTTGGAAGTGAGGTCATTAAGATGGGCAACAATGAAGCCATAGTTCTTAATGCACCTCCTGTAGTACCCAGTGAAACCAAGAAAGGCTCTAACCTGGGGCTGAGTAGTAGGGGGAGACCAGTCTAAAATAGTCTGGATCTTCCCCTATAGTGGTTCAATCTGTTCCCCACCAACTAGGTATCCCAGATAAACGACCTTCCCCTGTCCTAACTGGCACTTTGAAGCCTTGATGGTGAGGCCTACCTTTTGCAGGGCCTCCAAAACTTTCCACAGGTGGACCAGGTGGTCATCACAGGTGGAGCTGAATACAACAATATCATCTAGATTTGAAACACTGAAAGCTTCCAGACCTTGGAGGACTGTATTCATCAGCCTTTGGCAAGTGGCAGCTGCATTCTTCAAACCAAAGGGCATAACTGTAAATTGGTAATACCATCCAATGATAGAGAATGCAGTTTTTGGTTTTGTATCTTCTGATATCTTGATCTGCCAATACCCTGCAGTCAAGTCAAAAGTGCTTAGATACTTGGCAGATGCCAGTGTATCTGTCAGCTACTCTGCCCTGGGTTTAGGGTGAGCATCAGTCTTTGTAACTGTATTGAGCCCTCTATAATCTACACAAAACCTCATCTCCCTTTTCCCATTTTGAGAATCAGGCTTTGGTACAAGCACCATTGGGCTGGCCCAGGGGCTATCTGAGTGCTCAATCACTTCTAAATCCAACATCTTCTGAACTTCTGATTTAATGCAGTCACTGACATAGTCGGCCTGTCTGTAATCTTACTTTTGACAGGTAAACTGTCTCCAGTATCTATGGTGTGTTCACACCAAGTGGTCGGACCGGGTGTCAGAGAAAATAGCTCATAAAATTGACCTAGAAGGTTCCTGAAGTGCTCCTTTTGCTCTTCTGTAAGGCAGTCTGCAAGGACAGCTCTTTCCACTGAGTCTTCAGCTGCAGTGTTTGAGAAGAGGTCAGGAAAAGGGTCACTCTCTTCCTCCTGCCTCTTATCAGTGACCATGAGTATGGTTAAGTCTGCACTATCATACTAGGGTTTCAGGCGGTTCACATGAAGTACTCTTAGAAGACTTCTGGGAGTGCCTAGGTCCACTAAATAAGTGACCTCATCCTTCTTTTCCACTATCATGTGTGGACCACTCCATTTGTCCTGGTGTGCTATTGGTGCCACAGGCTCCAATACCCACACTTTATATCCTGGGTGGTACTCAGTCATGACAGCCTTCTGGTCATGTCATTGTTTCTGCAACTCTTGGCTTGCCTGGAGGTTTTTAGTGGCCTTTTTCATGTACTCAGCCATTCTTGATCTTAGGCCAAGCACATAATCCACAATGTCTTGTTTGGGGGGCTTCAAGGGTTGCTCCTACCCCTCCTTCACAAATGCAAGTGGACCCCTAACAGGGTGACCAAAAAGGAGTTCCAATGGATTGTAGCCTACTCCCTTCTGGGGTACCTCTCTGTAGGCAAAAAAGAGGCATGCAATAGGACATCCCATTTCTTTTTGAGAATTTTATTAAACCTCTCAACCAATCCATTCATTTGTGGGTGATAAAGTGTGGTGAATTTGTATGTTACACCATATTCCTTACACATTGCCTTTAAGTATACAGACATGAAGTTACTACCCCTGTCTGATACTCCCTTTTTGGGGAAACCCACCCTAGAATATTTTTACAGTAGGCCCTTTGCCACTGCAGAAGCTGTAGTGGTCCTTAGAGGGATGGCTTCTGGATATCTAGTGGCATGGTCCACTACCACCAAGATGAATCTGTTGCCTGAAGCTGTAGGAGGGTCAAGGGGCCCAACTATGTCAACCCTAACCCTCTCAAAGGGCACCCCAACCACAGGCAGTGGGATCAAAGGGTACCTTTGGAGTGCCACCAGTCTTTCCACTGCCTTGGCAAGTGACACAAGAGCAAAAAAACTCTTTTGTGTCCTCTGACTTATGAGGCCAGTGAAAGTGAGGGACCAGTCTGTCCCAAGTCTTGCTTTGCCCCAAATGTCCAGCAAGGGGAATGTTGTGTGCCAGTGTTAGGAGGTGTTAGAAATGGGGTCTTTGGTTGGCAGTCAGGTTACCCCCTGTCCAAGCAAGGACCCTCACTCTAGTCAGGGTAAGTCACACACAATCCAAATTATCCTGTGCCCACCCTCTGGTAGCTTGGCACTGAGCAGTCAGGCTTAACTTAGAAGGCAATGTGTAAAGTATTTGTGCAATAAGTCATACAATAACACAATATGGCACCCCAAAAATACACCACACAGTGTTTAGAATAATATATAATATTTATCTGGATATTTGCAGGTCAAAACGATAAAAGATGCAATATGAAATTGTAGAGATATCACTGAAAAGTGATATAAAGTGTCTTAAGTCTTTAAGAAGCAAACAAAGTCTCTTTCAAGCACAAAGTACCTGGGTTAGAGTGTAAAATCTCCTCAGAGGGCCACAGAGGAGGAGATGCGTGGAAAAATGGTCTGTGCGTCGATTTCGCCCCTTCACACACAAACTTGCGTCGTTATTTTCCACGTGGGGAGACGTGCATCGTTCTCTGGGAAGAAAAATGGTGTGTGCGTCGGTTTCGCCACTTCACACACAGACTTGCATCGTTATTTTTCACTCGGGGAAGACGTGCGTCATTTTCCGGCACGCGGACCGTCTCCTTCTGTGTGTCGCAGGATTACCAGATGTCCCAGGGTCTGTGCGTGGAATCCTAAGCTTGTTATCCGGCTGTGCGTCGTTCCGGTGGGCTGTGTGTGGAATTTTCTTCCTCACGGCAGGCGTTGATTCGATTTCCTCTCTGGAAGTCAGGCGGCATTGTCCAGGTGGGCCGTGCGTCGAAGTTCCGGTCGCACCGCAGGCGTTGTGTCGAGCGGCGTCTTTCCGGATCGGCGTGCAGTGAATTTTTCACTGCAGAGCAAGCTGTGCGTCAAATTTTTCGGCGCACACAGTGTCCAGTTGAAAAAGAGAAGTCTTTTTGGTCCTGAGCCTTCAGGGAACAGGAGGCAAGCTCTATCCAAGCCCTTGGAGAGCACTTCTGCAGCAAGGCAAGAGTTCAGCAAGGCAACAGGTCAACAGCAAGGCAGCAGTCCTTTGTAGAAAGCAGTCAGGTGAGTCTTTTGAGCAGCCAGGCAGTTCTTCTTCGCAGGATGCAGGTTCTGGTTCAGGTTTCTTCTCCAGCAAGTGTCTGATGTGGTAGGGCAGAGGCCCTGGTTTATACCCAAATGTGCCTTTGAAGTGGGGGAAACTTCAAAGAGTGGCTTAGAAGTGCACCAGGTCCCCTTTCAGTTGAATCCTGTCTGCCAGGGTCCCAGTAGGGGGGGTGGCAGTCCTTTGTGTCAGAGCAGGCCCTCCACCCTCCCAGCCAAGGAAGACCCATTCAAAATGGAGATGTATGCAAGTGAGGCTGAGTACCCTGTGTTTGGGGTGTGTCTGAGTGAATGCACAAGGAGCTGTCAACTAAACCCAGCCAGACGTGGATTGTAAGGCACAGAAAGATTTAAGTGCAAAGAAATGCTCACTTTCTTAAAGTGGCATTTCTAGAATAGTAATGTTAAATCCAACTTCACCAGTCAGCAGGATGTTGTATCACCATTCTGGCCATTCTAAATATGACCTTCCTGCTCCTTCCAGATCAGCAGATACCACTTCAATAATGTATGAGGGCAGCCCCAATGTTAGCTTATGAAGGGAGCAGGCCTCACAGTAGTGTAAAAACGAATTTAGGAGTTTTACACTACCAGGACATGTAAACTACACAGCTACATGTCCTGCCTTTTACCCACACAGCACCCTGCTCTAGGGGTTACCTAGCGCACACATTAGAGGTGACTTATGTGTAGAAAAAGGGGAGTTTTAGGCTTGGCAAGTACTTTTAAATGCCAAGTCGAATTGGCAGTGAAACTGCACACACAGGCCTTGCAATGGCAGGCCTGGGACAAGGTAAGGGGGCTACTTGAGTGGGTGGCACAACCAGTGCTGCAGGCCCACTAGTAGCATTTAATCTACAGGCCCTATGCACATATAGTGCACATTACTAGGGACTTATAAGTAGATTAAATAGTCCAATTGGGTATGATCCAAAGTTACCATGTTTAAAGGGATAGAGCATATGCGCTTTAGCACTGGTTAGCAGTGGTACAGTGCGCAGAGTCTAAAGCCCAACAAAAACAGAGTCCAAAAAGGAGGAGGGAGGCAGGCAAAAAGTTAGGGGTGACCACCCTAAGGCATGTCAGGTTTAACATGTGTCCCCCCAGCTAAAAGTGGGGAGAGCTACCCGACCTCCTGGGAGCTCTCATCGCTAAGGCGGAAGTATCTGGAGAGACCATCAGCAGTAGCGTGGTCAACCCCTGGGCGATGCTCCACCGTAAAGTCCATCCCCTGTAGGGAAATGGACCACCTCAAAAGTTTTGGATTCTCACCCCTCATCTGCATGAGCCATCTGAGGGGCCTGTGGTCTGTCTGAACCCGGAAGTGAGTCCCAAACAGGTAGGGTCTTAGCTTCTTCAGTGCCCAGACCACAGCAAATGCTTCTCTCTCAATAGCACTCCACCTCTGTTCCCATGGTAATAGTCTTCTGCTAATAAAGACTTCTGATTGGTCTGAGCCCTCCTCATTTAGCTGTGCTAGAACAGCCCCAATGCCATGCTCTGAAGCGTCTGTCTGCACAATAAATTCCTGGGAGTAGTCAGGGGCCTTGAGCATGGGGGCCGTGCACATGGCTTCCTTCAGAGAATCAAAGGCTTTCTTACAAGCCTCTGTCCTATTCACCAACCTAGGTTGTTTCTTGGATGTCAGTTCTGTCAAGGGTGACACAATGGTACCATAGCCCTTGACGAATCTGCGGTAGTATCCAGTGAGGCATAAAAAGGCTCTCAGTCTGTGTTCTAGGTGATTGCCAGGCCTTGATAGTTTCAATCTTGGCCTGGAGTGGCTGCACCTTGCCACCACCTACTAGGTGTCCCAAGTACACCACGGAACCCTGCCCAATCTGCCACTTACTAGCCTTGATGGTCAGGGCTGCCTATTGCAGAGCCTGAAGCACCTCCTTGAGGTGGAGCAGGTGTTCCTCCCAGCTGGAACTGTAGACAGCGATGTCGTCCAGGTAAGCTGCACAGTAGGCATCTTTACCAGCTAGGACCCCGTTAACCAACCGTTGGAAGGTAGCAGGGGCATTCTTCAACCCAAATGGCATCATTGGTAATCATTGGTAATGGCCATCAGGGGTGGAAATGCTGATCTTTCTTTAGCCCCCTCAGTCAGGCTGATCTGCCAGTACCCTGAAGTAAGATCAAACGTACTCAGGAACTTGGCAGCGCCTAGTCTGTCAACAAGCTCATCAGCTCGGGGATAGGGTGAGCATCAGTCTGGGTGACTGAGTTGAGACCCCAGTAGTCCACACAGAACCTGAGTTCTGGCTTCGCACCTGGGGCAGTAGCCTTAGGAACCAATAACACAGGGCTGGCCCAGGAACTACTTGATTTCTCAATAACCCCTAAAGTCAACATCTTGGAGACCTCCTCCTTGATGCTGGCCTTCACCTTATCCGACAACCTGTAAATTTTGTTCTTCACAGGGGGACTGTCACCTGTGTCAATGTCATGAACACAGAGGTGGGTCAGTCCAGGAGTAAGGGAGAACAGGGGGGAGAACTGCTCTAACAGCTCATAGCAGTCTCCTCTCTGGGTTAGAGTCAGGGAGTCAGAGAGAATGACGCCCTCCACTGACCCATCCCCTTCTTTGACAGAGACGAGGTCGGGGAGAGGTTCACTATCCTCTTCCATGCCCTCATCTGTGACCAGGAGCATACTGACCTCAGACCTCTCAAAGTGAGGTTTGAGCTGGTTGTGATGGAGGACCCTTAGGGGGTGCCTAGGGGTCTTGAGGTCCACTAGGTAAGTGGCCTCCCCTTTATGCTCCTTGATCTCAAAGGGGCCAGTCCAGCGGTCCTGGAGAGCCCTGGGCTCTACTGGCTCCATCACCAAAACTTGGTCTCCAGGTGAGAACTCAACCAGAGTGGTATTCCGGTCATACCACTCCTTAATCACCTCTTGACTGGCCTCGAGGTTACTCTTGGCCTGCTCCCAGAAGCGTTGGGTTTGGTTGCGGAGGGCCAGCATGTAGCTGTCCTCATCCTGGGGAGGTGACTTGGGAGCTTTCTCCCAGCCCTCTTTAACAATTCTTAGGGGTCCCCTGACAGGGTGACCATAGAGAAGCTCAAAGGGGCTGAACCCCACCCCTTTCTGGGGCACCTCTCCGTAAGCAAACAACAGGCATGGTAAGAGGACGTCCCACTTACGCCTCATGGCATCAGTCAGGCCATTAATCATGCCCTTTAGGGTCTTGTTGAATCTCTCAACATGCCATTGGATTGAGGATGATAAGGGTGGTAAACCGGTAGGTCACCCCACACTCATCCCACATGGACTTCATGTATGCAGACATGAAGTTTGTGCCCCTGTCAGACACAACCTCCTTAGGAAATCCCACACCACCGGTGCAGTCACTGTTCTCAGAGGGATTGCCTCTGGATAGCGGGTGGCATGGTCCACCAAAACCAGGATAAACCTGTTGCCTAAGGCAGTGTTGGGGTCCAAGGGAACAACAATGTCGATGGCCACCCTTTCAAAGGGGGTGCCAACGACTGGGAGTGGGAGCAAGGGAGAGCCTTAAGCTGTTTCCCTGTCTTCCCACTAGCCTGGCAGGTGGGGCAAGCTATGCAGAAGTTATCTGAAGCTGTCCTCATTCTGGGCCAATGGAAGTGGGTGACAAGCCTGTTAAAGGTCTTGTCTTGGCCCAGTTGTCCTGCCAGGGGGATGTCGTGAGCCAGACACAGTAGAAAGGTCCGGTAACACTGGGGGACCACCAGCACATGGGCTGCCCCAGGACTTGGAACCTTAGGCTCACTGTAAAGAAGATCATTCTCCCAGTAAATATGGTGCCAGAGGCGTCACCTGCTGCTTGGGCTGTGGCCTGTTGCCTCAGACCCTCAAGGGCGGGACATTCCTTCTGCGCCTTGCAGAATTCTGCTCTGGTTGGCCCCCTCTCTACTTGCCAGCCCGCAAGTTCAGGTAGGTTACCCAGGTCAGCTATGTCCGCCCCAGTTGGCTCAGGGGCCTCCTCCTCCTCAGGGGCCCCGTCCACCACCGTGGGAACATCTGAGGTGGGTTTCCCGCACCTCTTGCCCTTCCTCTTTGCAGCTGTCTGGGCCATTTTTCCAGGCTCCAGACGCCCTTGACTCCCTTCCCGGGCAGCCTTGGACCGTGTGGTCATGCAGATCCACTCAGGCAAACCTAACATCGCCAGGTGGGATCTGAGCTCCACCTCTTTCCAAGCAGTATGCTCAAGATCATTGTCTAACAGACAATCTACAGGCATGGCAGGACTCACAGCTACTTTCAGAGTACCAGAGACCCCCCCACTCAAAGGGAACCAGAGCCACTGGTAGGTGACTCTCACGATTGTCAGCGACTATGACCTGGTGGAATGTATTAGGGACTATCTGCTCTGTTGACACCAGTTGACTCCAGCTGACTCTTGACAGTAGTCATACTGGCTCCTGTGTCACGCAGAGCCTCCACCTTTTGCCCATCAATGGTGACCCACTGCATGTACTTGGAAGTATTTTGGGGCATGTGGGCTTTGGGCACCATTTCTCTTTCTCCCAGGGACACTAGGGAAACCTCTGCCTGCTCCCCAAAGCTATCTGGGTCCATCTCCCCCCGAGTGCTACACTAGTCAACCCAGGTGTCTGTCTGGTAGTGGACGGTGCTCTCTTGGAACACTGGGAGTCATCCTTATAGTGACCATACTTGTAGCACTCTAAGCATTTGGGGTTGGATTTCCCTGATTTATCGTAAGTCCCTGGCTTTTTCCCAAATCTGGAAGAGGAATAGTTGCCACTCCCTCCCTGGGAATTCTTTTGGGAGCCTTTTGAGAGTTGCTTATCTGTAAGTTTATCTCCCCCCTCTTTCTTCTGTTGGGAAACCTGACCTCCTTTGTGGGTGTCCCCCCCAGATACCTTTTTGTACACTCTGGTACTAACCAAGAGGCCCGCCTCCTCAGCAAGCTTCCTGGGATCAGTCAGCTTACTATCTACCAAGTGCTGGTGCAACTCTGTAAAAGTAGTACTGAGCATATGCTCTCTCAGAATCAAGTCATATAACCCTTTGTAATCATCTACTTTGTTGCCCCGCACCCATCCATTCATTGCCTTACTGGAAAAGTCAAAGAAATCTACCCATGTTTGTGTGGTTTGCTTGGTGCTGTCCCTGAACCTCTGACGGTATCACTCAGGGGTCAGCCCAAACTTGGCAAGTAAAATGGCTTTCTGAAGTGGGTATGTGTTTCTATCCTTAGGATCCAGGGTGAGAAGTGTGTCCCTCCCCAGTACTGGTACATAACTCCACATAGCTGTACCCCATTGCCTTTCAGGAACCTCACAGGCCTCTAGTGCAACTTCATAAGCAGAAAGCCACTTATCTATGTCATCTCCCACCACAAAACTGGGCACCACATTTTTGGGTATACAAACCTTCTTCTCTCCAGCAGGTCCTGTCTGTATGCTGCCACCATTACTGCTGGATTCAGACTGTCTTGCCTTGATCTCCAGCTCCTTGAGACTCAGTTAATGAGCCAACAATAGTTTCTTTTCAGCCAAAGCTCTCTCAGCTGCAGCTGCAGCTTCAGCTCTTTCAGCCTCCTTGGCTTCTCCCTCTGCCCTTCTTTCCTCCTGTTGAGCCTCAATTTTCAGTTTTGCCATTTGCAATTGGAACTCCCTTTCTTCCTCTGCGGTCAGGCTTTGCTCAGAGACACTGCTCCCTGGTCTGGAAGGGGGCACAATTGCAGTGGTACCATCACCCACTGATGGCAACAAATCCTCTGAGGGGCCATTGTCTGGCTCCTTTTCCTCATCATCCTCCTCTAAATGGGCTTCTGCCCAGACCCTCAGCGCCACTTGAAAGTCCTCCTTTCTGGAGGCCCCTTGGGTGGGTACTCTCATCACCTTGCAGAACCCTTTTAGCTGTTTGACAGTATATGTCTCCAAAGGGGCTAGGTCCAAATCTCCTGCTTGAGACCCAGCCAGAGACATGTTGAGTGAGGATTTAGTTTTAGAAAATTGTCAGGAAAAACAAATTTGCAAAAAGAGATAAAAATCAAGTTGACCTTCAACTGTGGGTAGGTAGTGAAATACTTAGCTACTGTATGTCACTGCACAAATACAAGTCCTATCCTCACCGCTGATCACCAATGTTAGAAATGGGGTCTTTGGTTGGCAGTCAGGTTACCCCCTGTCCAAGCAAGGACCCTCACTCTTGTCAGGGTAAGTCACACACAATCCAAATTATCCTGTGCCCATCCTCTGGTAGCTTGGCACTGAGCAGTCAGGCTTAACTTAGAAGGCAATTTGTAAAGTATTTGTGCAATAAATCATACAATAACACAATATAGCACCACAAAAATACACCACACAGTGTTTAGAAAAATATATAATATTTATCTGGATATTTGAAGGTCAAAATGATAAAAGATGCAATATGAATTTGTAGAGATATCACAGAAAAGTGATAAAGGGGGTCATTCTGACCCCGGCGGGCGGCGGGAGCCGCCCGCCTGGAGGGAACCGCCAGAATACCGCTGCGCGGTCAAAAGACCGCCACGGGTATTCTGGGTTTCCCACTGGGCTGGCGGGCGACCGCCAAAAGGCCGCCCGCCAGCCCAGTGGGAAACACCCCTCCAGGAGGATGCCGGCTCCGAATGGAGCCAGCGGAGTGGAGGATGTGCGACGGGTGCAGTAGCACCCGTCGCGAATTTCAGTGCCTGCTAAGCAGACACTGAAATTCAGGGTGGGGCCCTCTTACGGGGGCCCCTGCAGTGCCCATGCCATTGGGATGGGCACTGCAGGGGCCCCCAGGGGCCCCACGACACCCCATACCGCCATCCTGTTCCTGGCGGCCGAAGCCGCCAGGAACAGGATGGCGGTATGGGGGTCAGAAACCCCCATGGCGGCGCAGCAACCTGGTTTGGAGTGAAAAATCTCTGCAGAGGGCCGCAGAGGAGGAGATGCGTGGAACAATTGTGTGTGCGTCGATTTTGCCCCTTCACACACGGACTTGCATTGTTATTTTCCATGCGGGGAGACGTGCGTCGTTCTCTGGGAAGAAAAATGGTGTGTGCATCGGTTTCGCCCCTTCACACACGGACTTGCGTCGTTATTTTTCACTCGGGAAAGACGTGCGTCATTTTCCGGCACGCGGACCGTCTCCTTCTGTGGGTCGCGGGATTACCAGATGTCCCTGGGTCTGTGCGTGGAACGCTAGGCTTGTTATTCAGCTGTGCGTTGTTCCGGTGGGCTGTGCGTGGAATTTTCTTCCTCACGGCAGGCGTTGCGTCGATTTCCTCTCTGGAAGTCGAGCGGCATTGTCCAGGTGGGCCGTGCGTCGAAGTTCCGGTCGCACCGCAGGTGTCGCGTCGAGCAGCGTCTTTCCGGAGTGCAGTGAATTTTTCACCGCGGAGCAAGCTGTGCGTCTAATTTTTCTCCGCACGCGGCGTCCAGTTGAAAAAGAGAAGTCTTTTTGGTCCTCAGACTTCAGGGAACAGGAGGCAAGCTCTATCCAAGCCTTTGGAGAGCACTTCTGCAGGAAGGCAAGAGTTCAGCAAGGCAGCAGGCCAACAGCCAGGCAGCAGTCCTTTGAAGAAAGCAGTCAGGTGAGTCCTTTGAGCAGCCAGGCAGTTCTTCTTGGCAGAATGCAGGTTCTGGTTCAGGTTTCTTCTCCAGCAAGTGTCTGATGTGGTAGGGCAGAGGCCCTGTTTTATACCCAAATGTGCCTTTGAAGTGGGGGAGACTTCAAAGAGTGGCTTAGAAGTGCACCAGATCCCCTTTCAGTTCAATCCTGTCTGCCAGGGTCCCAGTAGGGGGTGTGGCAGTCCTTTGTGTCAGTGCAGGCCCTCCACCCTCCCAGCCCAGGAAGACCCATTCAAAATGGAGATGTATGCAAGTGAGGCTGAGTACCCTATGTTTGGGGTGTGTCTGAGTGAATGCACAAGGAGCTGTCAACTAAACCCAGCCAGACGTGGAGTGTAAGGCACAGAAATATTTAAGTGCAAAGAAATGCTCACTTTCTAAAAGGGCATTTCTAAAATAGTAATATGAAATCCAACTTCACCAGTCAACAGGTTTTTGTATTACCATTCTGGCCATTCTAAATATGACCTTCATGCTCCGTTCAGATCAGCAGCTACCACTTCAATAATGTATGAGGGCAGCCCCAATGTTAGCCTATGATGGGAGCAGGCCTCACAGTAGTGAAAAAACTAATTTAGGAGTTTTACACTACCAGGACATGTAAACTACACAGGTACATGTCCCGCCTTTTACCCACACCACACCCTGCTCTAGAGGTTACCTAGGGCACGCATTAGAGGTGACTTATGTGTTGAAAAAGGGGAGTTTTAGGCTTGGCAAGTACTTTTAAATGCCAAGTCAAATTGGCAGTGAAACTGCACACACAGGCCTTGCAATGGCAGGCCTGGGACAAGGTAAGGGGGCTACTTGAGTGGGTGGCACAACCACTGCTGCAGGCCCACTAGTAGCATTTAATCTACAGGCCCTAGGCACATATAGTGCACATTACTAGGGACTTATAAGTAGATTAAATAGTCCAATTGGGTATGATCCAAAGTTACCATGTTTAAAGGGAGAGAGCATATGCACTTTAGCACTGGTTAGCAGTGGTAAAGTGCGCAGAGTCTAAAAGCCAGCAAAAACAGAGTCCAAAAAGTGAAGGGAGGCAGGCAAAAAGTTAGTGGTGACCACCCTAAGGCACGTCAGGTCTAACAGGAGGAATTCCCTATACTCAATGGAATGACCAGTCTTCTGGTAGCACAACGTTTTGGGTCCCTTGCCTCTGTATAAAGGAGATTTTTCTCCCAGTAAGCCCCGTGAGAGTTGCTGACGTCCCCTGTCTCTTGTTTGGCAGCTTGCTGTCTCAAACTCCCTAATGTGGGACAGGACTGCTGTGCCACACTCAATTCCTCCATGGCAGGACCCCTGCACCCAAACGCTCAGCTGTGTCAGCTTGGAGCTCCTCTGGTGTAGGTTCTGTACAGGGAGTAGACTCGTCCTCATCAAAAGGGGAATCTTCAGGAGAGGGTGGGATAGTGGACAAGGGTTTGCCCTTTCTACCCCTAGCTTTTGGGATCACTTGCTCCATTGTTCCAGGATTCAAGTTCCCATGTCCTCTTTGCTTCTTGGCCTGAGCCCTAATAAGAACAAAGATTTGCCCAAGAATTCCAGCATTGCTGTATGAGCCTCCAATTCCATTTCAGCCCAAGCTGAAGTCTCCAAATCATTGTCCAGTAGACACCCTACAGATAGGTCAGTGGACACCACAACTTTCTGTAGACCAGAAACCCCCCCAATTGAGATTAACAACAGCCACGGGATGCCTAACAGTGTTATTATGGGCGTCAGTCAATTGGTACTGATGACCAAGTAGGTGTTGCTTAGGGGGTACCAGTTTCTCCATTACCATAGTGACACAGGCACCTATGTCCCTCTAGGCCTCAACCTGAACACCATTGATTAGAGGTTGTTGCTTGTACTTATCTATATTAGGGGGATAAATACAAAGGTGGCAAGGTCAGTGCCACCATCTGAGACTAAAACAGCCTCAGTAGTCTACCTAACTAAACCAACCCCCACTACATTATCCAAAGTGAGTCCAGCTATGCCCCTGGACTGGTTATTTGTAGTGTTTTTCCCACCACCACTGCTATTACTAGGGCCACTAGTGGAAGCAGTGGGGGTTGTGGTGGTGGGAGCTTTGGTGTTTTTCTTGGGACAAGTGGGATCACTTGCCCAGTAGCCTTTGTTTTTACACATGTAACACCAAGGCTTTTTCTGTTGGTTGGAAGAGGATTTGTGCCCACCCCCAGAAGATTTTTGTGGGCCTGATAAAGACTCTGAATTTGTATCTTTGTCCCCACCCTTATCATGTGACTTACCATCCTTCTTCTTGTCAGCCTCTGTATGAGCTTTTCTGCTGACCCTTGTTCCGACCCATTTGTATGCCTTCTTTCCCAATTCTTGTGGAGGTAAGATCTGATTCTACCAAGTACTGGTGCAACAAGTCAGACATACAGTTGTTAAGAATTTGCTCTCTCAAAAACAGATTATGAAGACCCTCATAGTCAGACACTTTGCTGCCATGTAACCAACCTTCCAAAGCTTTCACTGAACAGTCCACAAAGTCTGCCCAATCTTGAGAAAACTATTTTCTGGTTTCTCTGAACATAATTCTGTATTGTTCAGTGGTTAAGCCAAATCCATCCAAGAGTGCTGTCTTCAAAACATTGTAGTTATCTGAATCTTCCTCTCTGACAGTGAGAAGTCTATCTCTCCCCTTGCCAGAAAAGGACAACCAGAGAATAGCCTCCCTGAGGGATCCTCTCTACTTTACAGGCTCTCTCAAGTGCAGCAAACCACTTGAAGATATCATCCCCCTGCTTGTAAGGGGGAACAATTTGTGCAAGTTCCTGGAATGAAAGGTATTCTCCCTAACACCATGAGTCCTGAAACTGCTGGTGCTGCTGCCACCATGGGGAACTAACCCCAACCCCTGCCTTTCCACAGCTAAGGCCTCCCTATCTAGGGGCAGCTGTTGCTGCTGCAGCCTCAGCCTAGCCTCTACCAATCTCAGCTTTCTGAGTTCCCTATCTAGGGAGTCATCCCATGGATTGGATGTGTGGGAACCCTCAGAGAAAAGGTGACATGGGAATGAGCAGAGGCAGGTCTTTACTTAGCTTTGGCAACATTAGTGACCTGACCTCTAGGTGTGAAATGAGCTCTATCTGTATGTGAACCCCTCCCACTGCCAGCTACATTAGCGGGTCTGCTGGGGGGAGATTTTGTGAAGGACTCTCCCCTGAATCCTCAGGGTTCTCCCCTTATTCTAAAGGGTTAGAATCCCTCTCCCTCTCCTCATTACCAGACTGCTCCTGGTCATCCTGGAGAAGGAGACTTAAGAGGACATTCTTGTTAGGGTCCTTCCCTACTTCTAAGCTTCTCTCTGAGAAAAGCCTCCTTAAGAATTTGAAAGTCATGTTCTCATAGTGAGTTCCCATGACTCCAGGGGTGGCCTCAGAGGAAGACATAGGGGCTAATTCTAACCGCGGCGGGCGGCGGGCGGCGGTCGCCGCCCGCCATGCGGTTACCGCCAAATGACCGCACCGGCCATTCTGGCTTTCCCGCTGTGCTGGCGGGCGACCGCCAGCCAGCACAGCGGGAAAGACCCAGAAACGATGGAGCCGGCTTCGAATGGAGCCGGCGGAGTTGCTGGAGTGCGACGGGTGCAGTAGCTCCCGTCGCGAATTTCAGTGTCTGCTAGGCAGACACTGAAATTCTTTTTGGGGCCCTCTTACGGGGGCCCCTGCAGTGCCCATGCCATTGGCATGGGCACTGCAGGGGCCCCCAGGGGCCCCGCGGCACCCCCTACCGCCATCCTGTTCCTGGCGGGAGACCCGCCAGGAACAGGATGGCGGTAGGGGGTGTCAGAATCCCCATGGCGGCGGAGCGCGCTCCGCCGCCATGGAGGATTCTCAAGGGCAGCGGGAAGTCGGCGGTACACCGCCGACTTTCCGTTTCTGGCCGCGGCTGAACCGCCGCTGTCAGAATGCCCAGCGGTGCACCGCCAGCCTGTTGGCAGTGCTACCGCGGTCATTCGCCCTGGCGGTTTTTACCGCCAGGGTTAGAATGACCCCCATAGTGTAGTGAGTTAAAGTAAAGTGAAAGGAAAGAAAAAGACCTACTTTACCTAAATCTTAGTCTTTTAGAAAGCACGTTGTATAGTTCTAGGTATAGAGTACACTTTCCTGTGGAAAGCACAAGTGACAGAGTGATAAGGCAATTGCAAGTATCTATTCCACCGCAACACCACCAATGTAGGAGGCTGGACTGGTTTTTAGTGAGTACCAAAGGTACTTACACCTTATACCAGGCCAGTTATCCCTTATTAGTGAAATGTAGTCAGTGACTAGAAGCCAGGCTGTCTAGGGGTAGCTGTAACTGAGCAGCCAAGGCTCATCTAGGAGACATGGAAAGGTATTGAAATACCACTGTAGTTACACAATACTCACACACATGAAAGAAAATACTCAGGCCCTCATTACAATCCTGGCACTTGGTGTAAAAGTGGCAGTAATACCGTCAACAGGCTGGTGGTAATTACCGCCAAATGATGACCATGGCGGATAGATCTGTGATAGACAGCCACTGTACCACACCGACCGCCAGGGCGGAAACAACAGGCACCACGGCAGTAGACGCATACAGCCAGGCGGAAGTCAATGGTCTGCCCACCATATTATGACATGCCAAACACCAACTTTTCCGGGCAGTACCAATGACATCAAAAGCATGGCAGAAACACTGCACAGCAGTGAAAGGACTCACCATTAGAGGCACAGGGAACAGCCATGCTGACATGGAGCCTGAGATGCATGTCTTCCCAATGGTCTTCTACGTGCTGCTCCACCACAAACACCAACACCAGCAAAGACGACAATGGTGAGTATAGCTGCCCAGCACACAAGGGGGGAGGAAAACGACAGTGACACACACACACACGCACCCCCAACACCATACACACAATCAGCTGCTGTACTTAAATATATTTACCCTGTACCTCGGATGAATAATGCAAGGACAAAATATTTTAGAAAACGTGAATGTTATGTGAGCAACACATCCGGGTACGTAATTGAGACAAGTTCATAGATGTACACATATGCACAGAAAAAGGGACACAGCCCAGTCCACAATGTACGTTGTCCACATGGCCACAGGCTAAATTCCAAGGCCACACATGGCACCAGCCTCAACACGGAGAGAACACTGCAGGGGCATCCGTTGGGATATAGGCAGGCACCTCAAGGGGATGGGAGACGGGGGGCACCCAATCCGGCAGATGGAACAAGACCACTGGTTCTGGAGGTGGCAACATGCCCTGTGCGCTTGATCTCAGGGAGGCTGGGGTAGGTGGGTGTCTTACCCACTTGTTCTGGAGGGGGCATCGTGCCCTGTGCTCTTGATCCTGGGGAAGCTGGGGTAGGTGGGTGTCTTACCCACTGGTTTTGGAAGGGGCATCGTGCTCTGTGCACTTGATCCTGGGGAGGCTGGGGTAGGAGGGTGTCCTACCCATTGGTTCTGGAGGGGGTATCGTGCCCTGTGCTCTTGATCCTGGGGAGGCTGGGGTAGGTAGGTGTCTTATCCACTGGTTCTGGGTGGGGCATCTTTCCCTGTGCTCTTGATTCTGGGGAGGCTGGGTTAGGTGGGTGTCTTACCCACTGGTTCTGGAGGGCACCTCGTGCCCTGTGCTCTTGATCCTGGGGAGTTCAAGGTCACAGTCTCTCAGTTAGGTGTCATACCCACTGGATTTGCAGGGGGGTAGGCCACACAGCAGCCCATGGAGGCAGGATTGCATACTATCTGCCGGCTGTGATGGCTGCTCAATGGTGGTGGTGCTGTTGCTGGTGGAGGGGGGCTCCTGCCCATCCCCTGCAGCCTCGGACGGCTGCCTACTGGAGGTGGTGGTGCTGCTGCCGCTGGTGGGGGGAGGCTCCTGCCCATCCCCTGCAGCCTCGGATGGCTGCACAACCATGGTTGGTGAGAGGGTTCCTTTGGAGTTCCTTCCCCAGGCCCCTTGCCCTTCCTGCCTGCTGGTGGTGCTCCTTGGTCTTCCTGGCAGCTGGGGCAGGCCCCTTTGTCTTCCTGGTAGCAGCTTGGGCAGGCTCATTTCCCTTGAGGCTGCCTGGTGCAGGCTCCATCAGCCACAGGACATATGCTCCGGATCCTTTCCCACCACGAGTGGGTGTGGTGACTACTGGGCTAGTGGACTGGTTGGCTGAGGTGCTTGGCTTGGTTCTTCCCACCCTGCCAGACGTGCAAGATGGGGGAGGGAGAGGTAGGGAAGAGGTCAATGGTGGATAGGAAACATTTTTTAGGGACATTGGAGTGGGAAGAAGGAGAAGGTTTGGGAGTGGAGGAAGAGGGAATGGTTATAAGAGGTGTCTGTCTGCTGATTTTGGGTGCAGGTGCATGGACTGGGAGTTGGGAGTTGAATGGCTGTTGGGTGTCTGAGTGCTTGCATTTGTGCACTTTGGGAGGATGGGACAGACACAATGGGAGAGGACACAGGAAACGTGTGCATGGCTGTTGTGGAGGTGTCTGCCAGTGAGGTGTGTGTTCTGCTAGGTGTGATGGTGATGCTGGTAGTGGATGAAGGTGTGAGTGTAGACAGGACTGGGAGGGAGGTGGAGGAGGAGGGGGAGACAGTGGAAATAGAGGATGTTGGTATGCCTGCATCTGGATGGTGTTTGTGTGAGTGCCTGTGGGATGAAGTGTGGTGCTTGTGTTTGCCTGTTCCACTCTTGTGTTTTGTCTTGTGTGCATGCTCATCTGCCTGTGTGCTTGGAATAGGTTGGGGTTAAGGGGAATGGAATTGGGAAGAGGAAGTTGGAATGGGGAGGGTGGAAACGGGGACAATGGCTGCCATCAGAGAGGAGGCCAGAGACTCGATTGATCTCTGTTGGGCCACCAAGCCAGTGGAATGCCCTCCAGGAATGCATTAGTCTGCTGCATCTGGGCTGCCAGACCCTGGATGGCATTCACAATGGTTGACTACCCTACAGAGATGGATCTCAGGAGGTCAGTAGCCTGCTCACTCAGGGCAGCAGGGCTCACTGGGGCAGGTCCTGAGGTGCCTGGGGCGAAGGAGATGCCCACCCTCCTGGGTTAGCGGATCTGGGCATCTCGATGAGGGGCTGCTGGGAGGGTGGTGCTGGTACAGGGGGTGGTGGATGTACCTGTAGCTGGGGTGTTCACAGAAGTGTCCACCACCACCAGGGATCTTCCATCAGGGGAGGTATCTGTGTCTGAACTGTCCCCTCCAGTCTCCGCCGTGGTGCTCCCCTCACCCTCCATCCCACTTGTGCCCTCACTGTCGGTGGACTCCACCTCCTGGGTCCTTTGAGATGCAGCTCCCTCCATCACTGGTGCCTCTGCTCCTCCGCCAGATGATGCTAATGCACTTAAGGACAAGGTGACAAAACAAAAAAGGGGGGAAGAGACAAAGGATACACTTGGTCAATGGCTGCACCAACACCACAGTTGGCGTAAGCATAACCCTCATATACAGAGAACAGGCCTTCGCACTATGCATTGCACACCAGTGATATGCTAGCCACCAAGGTATGGGGAGGGGCACAAACAGGCAAATCCAGCACACCTGGGATCCACGCAGCCTTGAGCAGTAGTGGACACCTACGAGCTAGGTTGCAGGATTATCCCTTCAGAACCTTTGCCACCAGGGGATCTACGCTGCAATGTCAGGCCTGGCCTAGGGGCACCCACTGACACACATCCTCCACCCGGAAACCTCCCCACCAGGTGTTGGTAGTAATGATGGCCACTGTACTCACCCCCTTGTCGCTGCTGTGATGCCCTCAATCACCCATCCAGGTCAGGATAGGCAACAACCAGTATGTGGACCATCAGGGTTCGAAAGGCACCTCTTCCTCATTGGGAGGCCATCCCCAGCTCGGCCTCTGCATCTTCCATGCCCAGCTTCAGACAGTGGGTGCTCCAACTGCCGTAGACCCCCAGGGTCCGCACGTCCTTGGCGATGGCACGCCAAATACTCTTCTTTTGATGGGCGCTGACCTGCAGAGGAAATATACACAGGAAAATAGTATTAGTCAGACAGTCCTGCTTGTTACACTTATGGCCCACCATTTCCCTTCAAATCACCATTTCCACACACATGACCCAGCACACAACCTGTACGCCGCATAGGGAACATCCACTCACCCCCCTTACACGAAGCCTTCACACACCACTCCATACATTCATGCCACATGCATCGTGCCCACAGTGTACTCACCTGTTGGTCTGGAGGCCTATGCAGCAGTCCGTACTGGGGTAGAACCCCATCCTACTCTGCAGAAGTGAAGACAGGGGCCCTTTACCCAGTCACAGGGGCTATGGTAGGTCCCAGACACAAATCACATCAGCACATGGAGTGCAGGTCCTATCCTGCTGAAGGTCAGGTAGCAAGTGAAGAATCAGATAGAAAATGACAGTCACGTCCGCGGCGGTGCATACCGTCACTGCCGGCGTACATCACCATTGGCCACTGTAACCCACAGGGCCCAATATTGACCAATGAGGACTCGCACAGCTGTTCCGAACCGCCTCCCGCAAAGGTGCACAACATCAGCAGAATTACCTCACTTCCACCTGTCCCTCTACACAGGACAGGTGGATGCAATTTCGGGGGAAGGGCAGGCCCTGGATAATTTCTGCATCACTGTTTAAATTTGGACATACAGGACAATTCACACTGACCCATTACAAGTTAACAGCAAGCAATGTACTGTTGTTGCCCCATTGTTCAGTTTGTGACCAGCTCCTCACTCTTTTGCCCCATGGATTGCTACTGCTGCAGTTGAATAGGAGATGGAGACATATCCCAGTGTACAGACCCCTGGTGGACTTGGCAACAATGGAGGACAGGCACATCATCCTCACCTATAGACTGGATAGGGCCACAATCACAGAGCTGTGTGCCCAATTTGAGCCTGACCTAATATCTGCTGTCCGTCACCCCACTGGGATCCCCCCTCTTGTGCAAGCTCAATCTGTGCTCCATTTCTTGGCAACTGGTTCTTTCCAAGTGACAGTGAGCTTGGCAGCAGAAATGTCATAACCAATGTTCTCAATAGTGCTGACAAGAGTGTTGTTTGTTCTGATTAAACACATGTGCAGCTACATTGTATTTCCCCAGGTGGAAGATTTGGCCACAGTGAAGGCCAGCTTCTATGCAGTGGGACAAATCCCCAACATAATTGGGGCAATTGATGGCACACATATTGCATTTGTCACCCTCTGTCAAAATGAACAATTGTTCAGAAATGGTAAGAGTTTCCACTCAATGAATGTACAGATGTGTGCTTGGTGGACCAGTACATCTCCCATGTCAATGCTAAGTATCCTGAGTCGTAGCATGATGCCTTTGTCCTGAGGAATATCAGCATCCCAAATGTGATGGGCCAACTAAAGAGGCACAGGGTGGCTAATAGGTGAGCCCTGGTCCCCACCCAGTATATGTTGGTGTATGGGTATGGTGTGGGTCATATGGGATAGTGTGTGGCTAAATGTTGTCCCTCAATATTACAGATGACTCTGGTTACCCCAACCTATCTTGGCTGCTGGCCCCTGTGAGGAATGCTAGGGCAAGGGCAGAAGAACGTTACAATAAGACACATGGGCGAACCAGAAGGATTGTAGAAAGGACCTTTGGCCTCCTGATGGCCAGGTTCAGGTGCCTCCATCTAACAGGTGGATCCCTGTGCTACTCACCCAAGAAGGTCTGCCAGATAATAGTGGCATGCTGCATGTTCCACAACCTTGCCTTGAGACGCCATGTGCCTTTTCTGCAGGCGGAGGAGGCTGGAGATGCCCGTGTGGCAGCAGTGGACCCTGTGGACAGTGAGGATGAGGAGGCAGAGGATGAGGATGAGGACAACAGAACAGCAGTGATCAGACAATACTTCCAGTGACACACAAGTAAGACAGTGTTACTTCACATTTCATTGTCAATATTTTGAAATTCTGTGGCACTGGCATGCTGTTATTTCCCACTTCTATGCCCACTTACTGTACCCTTTGGCAATCCATTTTACAGATGCTGGTGCCTCACAATAGCTCCTGGTGTGATCACTGCAGCCAGCTACAGGTCAGTCACATATGCTCATTTACTGTACAGTTGAATTGCAATGTTTGAACCTGGTTAAATGAATACATACTTAAAAAATGTGACATACTTCTATTTTTTCCAAGGGTGTTTATTGAAGTGCTAAGACATTGAGTGGCAAGTGCAATGAGATGGGGTGATGATGGGGGAAATTTCAGGGTATTGTTCCAGTCTGTAGCACAGGTGCATATGTGGGGACATAGGAAGGGGAGCAATGGCAGTTCAAAGTGAACAGAGTGATACAGTGGGACACAAGTGTGACAATCAGGAGAGTCTCATTTCCTGGTGGGGGTCTTGGCGATAGGCTCTGGCTTCTGTCTGGATCACAGGGAATGTTTTCTGGGTGGTTCTCCTTCTGCAGGGGGAGGGGTGTCTGTTGGTCCTGTGGCGGGCCTCCCGTCCACTAGCGGAATCCGAGGTGGAAGGCAGTTCACATGTGTGGCTAGTGGCAGGGGCCTGCTATTGTGTGACTGCCTCCCTCATAATGTTGGCCATGTCTGCCAGCACCCCTGCTATTGAGATCAGGGTGTTGTTGATAGCCTGCAAGTCCTCCTTGATCCTCTGGTACTACCCCTCCTACAGCCGCCTGTTCTCCTGCACATTGTTCAGGATCTGGTCCTCTCCGGTGACATTGACTGGGGTACCTGTGGGGTTGTAAATGAAGTGTTATTGTTTCTATGTCTGACATATTGAGCATCCGTGACTTGCCCTCTTTGGTTCTATTTGCCCTGGTAGCTTTCACTTGTGTAAGTTGGTATGTGGTGGGCTGGCTGATTCTCTCTAGTATGCATGTTTTAGTGATAGGTGTTCATGCAGGGCTGTGAGTGGTGTCCATGAATTGGTATGGCATGCTGGACTTGGCATTGGGATAGGTGAGATGTGATGGTGGGGTGTGTAGGAGGTGGTGGAGTGATGGTAGTGAGGGTAAAGGTATGTGATGGCATGCAGGTAGGGAGTAATAGTAGTAAAGAGTTGACTTACCAGAGTCCACTCCTCCTCCTACTCCGGCCAGGCTCTCAGGATGCATGATTGCCAAGACTTGCACCTCCCATGCAGTTAGTTGTGGGGGAGGAGGTGGGGTTCCACTGCCAGTCCTCTGTACAGCGAGTTGGTGTCTTGCTGCTATGGAACGTACCTTCCCCCATAGGTCGTTCCACCTCTTCCTGATGCTGTTCAACGGCGTTGACCCTGTCCACGATTCTCTGCCATAGCTCCATCTTCCTTGCTATTAATATCTGCTGCACCTGTGCTCCAAATAGCTGGGGCTCTGCCCTGATGATTTCTTCCACCATGACCCATAGCTCCTCCTCTGTGAAGTGGGGATTTCTTTGTGGTGCCATGAGTATTGTGTGAGGTGTGTAGGTGAGGGTGTGTTGGGTAATGTGTTGGGGTGTGTGATGTGGGGTATGTGAGTGGTGTATAGGTGTAAGTAGTGTGGCTCTGGTTGTGTCTGTGGTCTTGCTGTCTCTTTCTGGTGGCAATTGTTTGTAATGGTAAAGGGTTGTAGGTAATGTGGGTGCGTGTTTTATAGTGGTGTGAGTGGGTGGGTGTGGTGTGTATGTGGGTGTGAGGTGTGTGTTGTTTGAATTGTCCAATATGGTGTTGTTTTGTTTGTGTGTGTGTATTTTGAATGCAGTGGTATGTACCGCCAAAGGTTTACCACCATTGAATGTCCCCCGTGGTGATTTGTGGGTCATAATGTGGTGGGCGAAGTTCTGTTGGTGTAACAGTGTGGATTTGGATACCGCCAGTTTATCACTGACCTTTGATGTGGCGTAATTGTGTTTGTGGCTGAATAGTGATGGATTGGAGTGTGTGTGTCATAATATGGTGAATGGATATCCGTTGCAGTGGCGGTATGTTGGTGGCAGTCAGCGTGGTGGTAAGTGGGATTTACCGCCAATGTCATAATGAGAGCCTCAGTGTTAAAAAATAAAGGTACTTTATTTTGGTGGCACAAATGCCAAAAATACCTTATAGACCATACTCCCTTAGGAGGTAATAAATATGCACAATATATACACTAGTAATCAAAAACAGATAAGTAAACAGTTAGAAAACAGTGCAAATAGTGAAAATCTCAATAGGTTGCAATGGGCCTACGGGGTACACAAACCATATACTAAAATAGTGGAATGCAAAACTCGGTTTCCCACCTAGACAAGTGTAGTGTGTAGCAGGGCGCTAGGAGTGTATGAAAACACCAAAGGTAAGTAATAGAACCCACCCCAGAGCCCAGGAAAACAGGAGTGAAACATAGCAAGTTTCCTGAAAACACTAGAAGTCGTAACAGGAGATTATGCTAGAACCAGAAGAGACTGCAAGACACCAACAATGGATTCCTGGACCTGAAGACCTGTGGAAGAAGGGGACCAAGTCCAAGAAGCACTGAATAGTCCAGGGAGAACAGAAGCCCCTGCTAACCCGGATGAAGGTGCAAAAGAAGACCCACCGGTGAGAAGACCAGGTCAGTTATGCATCCAAGAAGACAGATGCGGATTCCTGGGAAGATGTCCCACGGCAGATGGATAATTGCAGTCTGGTTTGTGTCGTTGGATTCTGTCGACAAGCCTTGGACACACAAAGCTCATGATCAGCGGAAAATGGCACTGCCCGGGACCAGGAGGGACCTGGTCGCCTCTACCCAGGATGAGGGACAGAGAGGGATCTCAGCAACTAAGAGAGCCCTCAGAAGACCAGCCAGCACACACAGGAGTCCCACAGCATGGGGACAAAGAAGTTGCAAATGGAGGCCCACCCAGCACTACACAAAGGGATCCCACGCCTCCGGAGAACCACTCAGGAAGCTCTGCGTCGCAGAAAGGAGTGCTGGAGACCTAAGCTGTGCTGTGCACAAAGAACTTCCTGGAAGGTCGCACACAAGCCTTGGCAACTGCAAGCCACGTGGTTCACATGGTACTGTCTTGCGTGGGGAGGCAAGCTCTTACCTCCACCAAAGTTGGACAGCTGGCCCCTGAGACTGTCTGGGTCACTTTAGTCAACCACCTGTGTTGCTGGATCCATGCCTGTTGTCTGGAGAGGGGACCTATGCCACCAGTCATCGCTGCAGAGAGAGGCCTGCTAAAGCAAGGAAGTGACTCCATCACTCCATGGGAGATTTCTTTGGTTCTTCTGGTGCAGGCTGGAGACAGGCGGTCCTCGGAAGATGCACAACCAGAAAACTGTTGCAGTAGCTGGCAGGCGCTGAAGATACAATGTTGCAGAAGTCGTCTTTGTTTCTTTGTTGCAGTTTGTAGAGTTCCTGGAGGGTCTAGATGCAGTTCCATTGTTTAGGAAAGTACCCTCTTTTTGGCATGTTACCACCAATTTCTGCCTGATGTCAGTGTGGTTTGACTGTGTCACTGGGATCCTTCTAGTCAGGACCCCAGTGCTTATGGTTTTTGGCCTGCTAGTCAATATGTTTCACTTCAAAATGGGTGCTCATGACAGGATATGACTGAAGAGGAGCCTTTCACCTTTTCCCAGATTTACCACTCGCCTAGCAGGTTTGATAAGTCCTGCAGAATGCATCTGAGGTCTTCCTCATTTGGGACCAATTGAAATGGGTGACAAACCTTTCATAGGTCTTGTCCTGCCCTAATGCCTTGCCAGTGGCACATCATGAGCCAGACCCAGCAGGAATGCTCTGAAACACTGAGGTATTTCCAGCAAACAGGCCTCCCCAGGCTGAGCCACTTTAGCCTCGTTAAACAGGTGAACATTCTTTCAGTGAATTAGATGGGATTCAGAGGCGTCACCAGCTTCCTGGGCCTCAGCTTGTTTAAGAAGATCCTCAAGAGTGGGGACAATTTCTGAGCTGTGCAGAACTCCTCCCTGGTGGGGCCTCCTTCCTGCTGCCAATGGGTCAGCTCAGTTAGGTCCCCCATTTCGGCCACTTCTTCCCCTGTAGGTTCATGGGGCATCCTCTTTAGGTTCAGCTTCCTCCTGGACTGTGGGGATCTCAGGAGCAGGTTTACCACATCCCTTGCCCCTCCTCCTGGCAGGCACCTGGGCCACTGTTTCAGACTCCCGGTCCTTCTGAGCACTATCTGTGGCGGTCATGGACCGTATGGTCAGGCATGCCCACTCTGTCAATCCTAATATTTCCAAGTACGACCTAAGCTTCACTTCCTTCCAGGCGGTATGCTCCAAGTCATTGCCTAGCAAACAGTCAACAGGCATGGATGGACTCACAGCTGCCCTGAAGGAGCCTGAGACCTCCCCATTCAAAGGAACCTGAGCTACAAGACATTGGTGCTCACTGTTGTCTACTGATACAACCTAGTGGATCACATTAGGGATTACCTGCACCTCAGATACCAGATGACATCAGACTGTTGTCATACTGGCTCTTGTGTATCTCAGAGCCTCCACCCACCACCCATTGATGGTCACCCACTGCCTGTACTTCTTAGTGTTGTCGGACATGAGGGTTCTCTGGATCACCTCACCCTAGGAGACTTCGGGTAACTCAGCTAGCTCCCCACCACTAACTATCCACCACCATCTCTGAGAGCTACTCTAGCCACCCATAGTGTCTGTCTACCAGTGGTGGGCAGTGCCCACTTGGGACTCCCCCTGAAATGCTCTTCTTGATTACAGGTGAAACACTTTAGGGGTTCCTTTCCTGCAGGCCTTGCTGAAGAGAACAAAATCTTCTTCTCAACAGGAGGTTGGGAATCCTTAACCTGAGATCTAGTTTGTGACTCTTTTAAGAACTCCTTACTTTTATCTGTGCTCCCCTTATTCTGCTGGTGACCCTACCCACACTTGGCTGAGTCTACCACATACAACTTGGACCCTGGAAGTCATCCAGCAGTCCATCTCCTGAGCAAGCTTCCTAGGGTCAGTAAGCCTGTTGTCTATCAAGTGCTGGCACAGCTCTGGAACACACAGACTAGACTAGTGCTCCCATACAATTGTACAGCCCCTGATAATGGGTTACCTCACTTCCCTTCACCAAACCATACAGTGCTAGGCAAAAGGAATCTGCACACACAAGCCAGGTCTGAAATCAAGTTTCCTACTCTTCCTAAACTTCCTTCTGTACATCTCTGGTGTCAGGCCATACCTAGTGATAAGGGCACCCTTCCAGGCAGTGTAGGTAAGATTGTTTGCTTCCTCTAGTGCCAACAATGTGTCCCTCCCTTCCACTGTGAAGTAGATCCACAGAAATGCCCCCCATTCTTTCTCAGCCTCCCTGGATGACAACCAGACCCTCAGCACCTTTACCAGCTCCTCCTTTCTAGTGAGGCCTTTTAAAGGACACAAACTCTTGGCAGAACCTTTGAGCTGAGGCACTGTATGGTTTTCCAACATCTTCTGCTCAAACTTCAAATCTGCAATAACTGCTCATGTCCCAGCAGACCAAGATATGATTGTGGATGAAACTCAGAAGTTGCCCAGAATTCCAGAAGGCAAAAAAAGAGAAGGCCAAAAAGGAAAAAATAACGTATGTGGTTCCGTAATGGTCTACAGCATGGAGGTAGTGTACACCAATCAATGTATGTCAAGTAGAAATATAAGTAGAAATATAAGTCCTATCCTCACTGCTGACCTCCAATGTTTGAAATGGGGTCTAAAGCTGGCAGTGGCTTGCACACTGTCCAAGTAGGGATGCTCACTATAGTCAGGGTAAGAGAGTCACACAGCTATGATAACTGCTGCTTACCCCTTTAGTAGCTTGTCACGAGCAGTCCAGCTTATCTCAGAGGCAATGTGTGAAGTATTTGTACACATACACAGTAACACAGTGAAAACACCACAAAAGTACTCCACACCCATTTAGAACAATATCCACTATCTATCTGAGTACAACAAGACCAAAACAACAAAAATCCAACATACACAAGTAAAGATACACATTTTCAAAGATTAAATCTTAGTAAATCACTTAGAAATATAACAGACTGATGCCACTCGTGAGAAATTCAGGGCTGGTCTTGGAGTCGCCCGACGCCAGGTACAGTACCTTGGAAAACGATGAGCAAACAAAGGCATTGCACAGAGTCGAGGAGATGAGGCATCACTGGAACTGGTGCTGTGTCGGTTTCTTCCTACTACAGGGGAGGCGAGGCATCAGTTCCTTACTGCTAGGCAGGGGAGGTGTAGTGCTGGTTCCTTACAGTTGCAGGGGGGGTGATGCAGTGTTTGTGGTGAGACGTTGGTTCCTTACAACCCAGCGGGGTCAATGAATCCAGCAAGTTAAGATGCGAGGAGTCAACTTTGCAGTGTTGTGATCACACCACTGGGCCACAGGGTGTCACGGACATCAGTGACACAGCACTCAGAACTCACAATGTGGCGGGACTTGAGAGGCTCTGCGGCTGCGGCGGGCCTGTGTTTCATGTCATGGTCATTGCACTTAGTGGGTACCAAGGGTCCGGTGCAGGTGGTGGCGCAGAGTCGGGGACTAGTGCTTGTTCTGAAGTCACTCTGGAGTCGATGTACTTAGTTAATTCTTAGTTGCCTCAGAGCTTACTTCCAAGGGCCCAGGAACAAGATTTGGCAAAACTTGGCAAATCAGGACTCTCAGCAAGAGATCCCAGTCAATGGTAAGTTAAGTCTTTGATGTCCCTGAGATTTCTTAGAAGGAGGCAAGCTCCGGTCAAACTCTTGCAGAACCTTGGTAAGCAGGATGTAGAAAGCAAAGTTCAGTCCCTTACTCCATGAACAGGCAAAGTGGCAGTCCCTCCTACAGAATGGAGGCAGAATGTCCTCAGTCCAGGAGTGTTCTAACTATGTGGTGTCACAAGTCCAGTACTGATTTTGAGTTAGGCAGACTTCAAAAAGAAGAATTTGTATTGCACAAAACCCTGTCGTCTCTGCCCTGGCCCCAGACACACTCTAGGGGTTTGGAGACTGCTTTGTGTGAGGACAGGCAGAGCCCTATTCAGGTGCAAAAGTCAGCTTCTCCGACCACTCTAGCTCAGCCTGGTGATGGGCCATCAGGGTTTGCAGGGCACACTTCAGCTCCCTTTCTGTGACTGTCTAGAGTGAATGCACAAACAGCCCAACTGTCATTCTGACCCAGACATATATTCAGCAGACAGAAAGAGGCACAGAATGGTGAAGCAACAAAATGTCCACTTTCAAACCTGCAATTCAAAAACCAACTTCACCATAAGCTGCATTTTTAAATTGTGAGTTCAGAGACCCCCAACTCCTCATCTCTCTCTGCTCCCAATGAAAACTTACACTTAAAAGATATTTTTTAAAGCAACCCCCAAGTTACCCTATGGGCGAGATAGGCCCTGCAATAGTGAAAACCCAAATTTAGCATTATTTAACTATCAGGACATTTAAAACCCACCAGCACATGTCCTACCATTTAAATACACTACACCCTTTTTTGGGCCTGGCAAGTGGGTGCACTTGTCAGGGCGACATGGCAGTTTAAAACTGCCACACAGACACTGCAGTGGCAGGTCTCAGACTTTTTACAGAGCTACTTATGTGGGTGGTACAATCAATGCTGCAGGCCCTCTATGTAGTGCATTTTATTAGGGGCTTACTAGAAAATCAATTAGGCATATTCGGAATAAACAATCACCACTACAACTTAGACAGGAAGCACTTGCACTTAAGCACTGGTCAGCAGTGGTAAAGTTGATTGAGTACTAAAGCCAGGAAAAACGAAATTCAGTATAGGATCAAAACAGAAGGTCAGAAGTTAAAAGACAATGGAAACCATGCCACAAGCTGACTGGTCTAACATATCGATAGACTATTACTCCCTACATAGGCTTTAGGACATATGGATTTCAGAATATTATGCAACATATTCACTCTTACATGTGTAGAGATTCTTCATATTGTGGGCATGTTTCCCAGAGATGTCATTTGTTGTCATCATTTTTGTAGGTTTAACATTTGGTACACTTTTTAAAGCCATCTAGTGGTTTTAATCATGCCTTCTCTACTCTGTCACTCCTAACCAAGCTATCTCGCATAGATCTCGCACCCCTAAAGGTGACTAAAGGTTTTCTAGAAAGATCTTCTCCTATCACTGGAGCTCTCATTAGGAGGTGCTAGTATTTGCTGAAGGCAGCTTTCACAGACTAGTGTGAAGTATGATGTGTAGTTATAAATCTGTGTTCATTCTTTTTGGTAGAGTGTTTCCTCTGCTGACTGAAGAGAATACCATTGCTTTTGAGTTTGGCTACCTTGTTACATGCAGTCTCTAAAGTGGTACTTTTATAATTCCTTTGTCTAAATCCTTTTATCATGTCCCTTTGTACTTCTTTAAAACTATCACCAGTGCTACATATCCTCTTTGTCTCAGGGGCTTTCCCTAGATGCTCTCCTTAAGGAGGGGAAGATGGAAACTACTGATGTATAGGATACTGTTAGCCACAATAGGTTTTCTGTCAACTCTCCAGATTGCAAAAAAATAAAAGCTTTGAATTTTACCCACATGGCATGTGCTCATTCCATTTGCCCAGTGGGGGGCTGCTGAGGACCTGTCCCTCCCACCAGCTCATGTGGAGATTTGCTTAACTGGGGGTGAAACAAGTGCCAATCGTGCCCGCTTTTCTTCAAATATCTTGTGATTAAAGAACAATATGCTGTGTTTGAGGCATCATTTAACCATGCCCAGTAGCATTTTGTTGGGTGTTTATAAAATCTGATGGGCCTTGCCCTGAGGAAATGTTGAACTGCCTTGGAGCCATCATTGCAGTGTACAACAACGCCACATCCAGTGTCATGAATAAGCAGTCTCCACCCAACTAATTTCACAAATACTTTTCAAGAAGTCAGTAGTGTCTTTTATATAGGAGGACATGTTCTGGAAAGAGCCTTAAGAAGTGGTCATTGTAGTGAGAGAAAGTTTCAAAATAGCCCCTCTTGGGCCACTATAACTGCTCTCCAAGGGAGTTTGTTTGCATTCTTGTGTATTTTAGTTATTAGGTAGAACACAAGGAACCTAGGATGACCCAGAAAGGGGTTGGTTGGTGTGCAGCCCCCTTCTCCATTTGTTTTAAGTCCAGGCCCTGAGGGATGGGATCCTAGGGGCCCAAATAGTCCTGGGGGGGAGCGTGACCCTCCTCGCTATTTTAAGAATCATTAGGACCCAGAGGAATGGAGGTCCCTGGGGCTAAAATTGGCTTGTGAAGGGGGCCACGCAGTCACCTTCCCATATTCTAATTTAGCTGGGTCACAGGGGACAGGGTGCCCATGGCCAAAATCTGCCAAGGAGGGGGGCATTCTCCCTGGGATTTGACCTACTGGTGAGGCAAAGAAAAGCATGCACAGGCTTTTTTTTCATTTTGGCTGGGATACTCTGTGGTTTCCCAACAAAATTGAAAAAAATAGAAATAAGACATTTTTGGTCCCCATCGGGCTCCCTATGGACCTAGGGTTCAGGGTATTACTATTCTGCCCAGACTCTTTTTTTGCCTTTTTTCTTGGGATCTGGACAGGTCCGAATCCCAAGATATTTTCCTGGTTGAAGTGTTGGCAGCCAATCAGATTTCATTTTGAGATCTGTCAGCTCCGGAGGCCCTCTGCATCCCTCGATATATACATTTATATTTTTCATTATTAATGTAAAAACTACTCAAGGGGTTTGCACAAAAGTACAAAGAACATTCTTTTTGGACCAAGAGCTTGCTTTCTGCCAAAACTAGTGCAATTCTGTTCAATAGTGCAGACTATGGCAAACTGCATTAGTAAAGCATGGTTTGGAACCCCACTTTTTCTCGGCCCCTGCTTGATGAATGACCCTGAAATTTTACAAACATTAGTGAAGTGAGTGGCAAACTAGTTTGAAAATTTTGTAAGGATTCGTCAAACGGCGGCAAGTTATCGGCAAAACATAAAGCGCTTTGTCTATGGAAACTATGTCCTAACTATAACAACCTACTATTGGCTGGCAGTAGGTTAAAAAAAAATATATATATATATATATATACATATATTACATATATATGTACACATATACAAATATATAGATAAACATATATATGTATATCTATATATATATATATATATATATATATATATATATATATACAAATATATATATATATATATATATATATATATATATATATATATATATATATATATACACACACAAAACAAAATCCAGCTAAGGCCAATCCCATCCACCAAGTGAGGCCAGTGCGCTATGCAGGACGCTGGAAATTTGCCAATATCACAAAACAAAAGCTTCACTCGTATATGGTACTCGTACTCGGATTGAAAGAGCAATCCAGGACAGGATAATTAAGAAAATGAAAAGTTTATTGGCAACAGGTTTCGATCACATCAATCTTCTTCATAGCCATGTTTCAAATTACACACCACTCCCCTTATAATAGTGTGCTAAGAAATAAGTAAGAAAACAGACAATTATCCCTGTGGAAAAAAGACTCATTTATCTACAGAAGTTTCATATATATATATATATATATATATATACATATATATATATATATATATATATAAGATATAGATATATATACAGTATATAGATAGATAGATATATTAAAAAAAGTTGTGAAGATTCTTCAGACAGCGCCAAAGTTATAGGCAAGTCAAAAAATGCTATGGAAACATGGTCCTAACTATAACTAACTACTGGTTCGGTGCGAATCCATTCAATAGTTTTGAAGTAACTTAATGTAAAAAATATGGATATCTAGGGTTGGGGATTCACCCTGTATCCACTCACCATTGGAAGAATCTGATTGGCTAGCTGCAGCCACCATTTTATTTTGTCGGGAAATGGTCCCCAGCACTGACATTTGGGGGGCAATGGAGCTGATAGGGTCAAGGTAGAGGTTCCCTGACTCCATGGGAGTGCTAAAGTTGTAAGGAAGCAGCAAATAATGAACTTGAAAATGCCTGAAAACATTTCTTTTTGATGTTTCATGAGATCCGCTGATTTACCGGAGGGGTTCGGGGCACCTACATTGTAAATCCACCAGTGTATAAGTGGATCTCGCGAAATGACCAAAAAACATAAATACATCTATATTCATACTATTCAAACTCCCAGTGAAACACCCTCTCACCCACTCCCATATACAGAGAGATGCTGTCACACCCACACCGACATTCTCATGCTCACTCTCGCAGTCAGAGAGCATCTCACACCCACTCGCACATTGACTATCACACTCATTCTCACACCTAGACAGAGACTCTCATACTCACTCTCACATCCAAAGAGATGCTCTCACAAATAGTCTCACACCTAGAGACACCCGGGCAGGCACTCTCACACCCACTCTCACAGCAAGATAGACACTGTCACATCCCCTCTCACACCTAGAGATGTTGTCACATCTACTCTTACACCCACACAGATACTCTCACACTTATTCTCACTCTCAGAGAGACACTCTCACACCCACTCTTACAGCAAGATAGACACTCTCACACCCACTGTCACATCTAGAGAGACTGTGTCACATCCACTCTCACACTTACACAGATGCTGTCACAGTCACTCTCACACTCAGAGAGACACTCTCACACCCACTCTTACATCCAGGCAGATGCTGTCACACTCCCTCACACCCAGACAGAGGCTCTCACACTCACTGTCACACCCAGAGACACACTCTGATACTCACTCTCACACCCAGACAGACACTCTCACACACACTTTCACAGGAAGGTAGACACTGTTACATCTACTCTCACACCTAGAGAGACGCTGTCACACGCACTCACATTTAGAGAGTCTCTATCACATCCACTCTCATACCCACACAGACACTTTAACTCTCACTCTCACACTCAGAGAGACACTCTCACACCCACTCTCATAGCAAAATAGATACTCCCACACTCACTGTCACATCTAGAGAGACAGTGTCACATCCATTCTCACACCCACACAGACACTCTCACACTCACTTTCACACTCAGAGAGACACTCTCACACCCACTCTCATATCCAGGCAGATACTGTCTCCCTCCCTCTCACACCTAGACAGACACTCTCACACCCACTCTCACAGCAAGATAGATACTGTTACACCCACTGTCACATTGAGGCAGATGAGGTCAGGGAAAGAAAGGGCATTTTTAGCCGCAAACAAAGAGAAACGAGAAGCATAATAAGCCCTCATCTTCACCTTCATCACCAAAATGGGAAGGGAAAATGAAGACAAACCATCATTCCCTGATCTCCCCTATAGCCCATTTTTTAAGCAGGCTTCAAAAACCAGTAAACTTCCCCCATAAAACGGATTTCTACCTAACGGTTCCAAGACCTTACCTCATCCAATCGCCCTCATAAAAAGTGAATGCAGCTTGCTATATAAGCAAGGTGGCAAAAGTGGGTTTAAGGATGAAGGGCGGACTGGAAAATCTATCCCTGAAAAAAACAAAAAACAAACGGAAAACAACCCTAAAGATAATGTCTGGGGCTCAATCAGTGACTTAGAATTACTAACCCTTCGATCATCATCGCCATCCCCTGTTACCTCTAACTTTCCATCTTTAGAAAATCAAACCGACTTTCCTCATTTAGGCATTCAACCTCCATTTGAGGTAAATGTAATAATTAATGAAGCTAATGACCCTTCCTTAAGTGAACCTGCTGAGAGGCCACAAGAGCGGGGCAAAGTGAGGGAAATAAATCATCCTTTAGAAACTACTCATATCTTGGAAAATTTCAATAATCCGGACTTGTCAAAATCAAATCCTTCCTGCCAAAACACGGTTTTGAGCCCCACCACTTACACCTTCAACAATTCCCTTTACAAAGATATGGGGGTGTCGCTGCAAGATGATAAAAATGAAATCTCAGAAACGCAAATGGATATCTCTGTCCTTGAATGCAGATCTTTAAATGCCTCAATTATAATAAAAGAAAAAAAAAAAAATCTGAAGTCAAGGAGGAAAAAAATGAGAATACACTGCATGCACAAAATACCTATAACCGACTGGATCAAAACGCGGTATGGGATATCTTTTGTAAAACCTCACAGCTAACGCTGGATGCCCTGTCTTACCAGTCCTCTAAAATGGATGTTCAGGTAGATGTATTAACTGCTATGGCTAAATCAGTAGCAGGGATTGATCAGAAGCTGGTAAATTTAAACAACTTGATAAAGCTAACTCAGAATCTCGCTGAAATGACAATAACAGATTGCACTTGCGAGCCCATAATTAACAAGCTGGCCACTCTCCCAGAGGCACTAAACTCACTGATAGCAAACCTCAAAGAAAATTTAAGTATGGAAAGAGAGGATAAAATTGTAGCCAAAAAATCCCCCCTGCATCAGGAGGAGGCTGGGGAAAATAAAGGCACAGAAAGCAGAGCAAATTGGTGTCCGATGAAACCGACTGATAAGGAGATAGAATCCTTTGAAGATTGATCAGGAAGGTGCATGTGAGGAAAATATAGGCTCCTTTGATTTTCCCAAACCAGCGGGCCTTCCATTGCAACCAGTAAAGCGACCTACTAAAAGACAAAAGAAAAAGCAACGAAAAGCAAGAAATAAAATAGGGGGTGTCTCAATGGGCCTATCAGCTACAAAATTGAGCCCCTCTCCAAACCTGGACATAAGAGATGATATGCCAATGTCTAATGCCCCATGACAAACACAAAGGGTATTTCAATGGCAAATATACTGTTTCCACTATTCAACACTGGAGTGAGGGGCTATTCCATCCAAAGCCAAAAGGGGCAAAACGAAAACGAACAACACTCCAATGAGGGGGATATAAAAAGCAATGACCAACAAACTACGCCAGTATCAAATGATATGGGCCAATCAAAGCAGGAACCTCAGAATACTAAATTACATCAACGGGAGATACAAGTTGATACAAGTCTTAGGTGGTCATTACAACCCTGGCGGTCGGTGCTAAAGCAGCTGTAAAACCGCCAACAGGCCGGCGGGAAAAAAAATTAAATCACGACCGTGGCGGAAACCGCCAACAAAGACAGCCACTTTAACACTCCGACCGCCACGGCGGTACAAACAAACAGCGCGGCGGTCACCGCCAACAGACAGACGGGAGTCAAAGTACCACCCACAGTATCACAACAGTCCAATCCGCCACCTTTTCCGGGGCGGATTCACCGCTAATAAAAACACGGCGGAAACAGGCATTTCGAAGGGAAAATGCTCACCTAAACACACCCCACGAGGAACGAGGACACCATGGAACCGGAATTCCAAATCCTCCCAGCCATAGTCTTCCTGCTCCTCTACCAGGAGCACGTACGCCGGCGCAGAAGACAACGGTGAGTACTGCACCTACGACACAGGGAAGGGGGGAGGGAAAAAACAGTGACACACACATGCAACACCCCCACCCCCACCCTCACCCACTACATCACACACACTAATACATATCTATACATCACAGTTACACCCCCCCAGACCCCCTGGAAGAATGCAAAGACAAAAGGAAATGACTGTAACCATTGAAATATATTGAAATACAGCAATCAAAAATATATACACACTAAAAACTATTATATACACCAAATTTACAAGTCCAGGCATTGTACCAGGCATTGTCCGTGGACCACTGGGCCCAAAAAACATGGGCAAAGCCCACACCGGATACCTGACCAAAACGGAGAGAACACTGCAGGGGCATCAGATAGCACAACTAGAGACACCTCAGGGGGAAGGGAAGGGGGGGCACCTCAGCCGGATGAGTGCACAACGCCAGATCCACGAGGGGGCTCCATGCCCACTGTTCCATCCTGGGGAGTGCAAAGCCACAGTCTCTCAAGTCTCTACAGTGGGTGGCTTGCCCACTGTTCCATCCTGGGGAGTGCAAAGCCACAGTCTCACAAGTCTCTACAGTGGGTGGGTTGCCCACTGTTCCATCCTGGGGAGTGCAAAGCCACCGTCTCACAAGTCTCTACAGTGGGTGGGTTGCCCACTGTTCCATCCTGGGGAGTGCAAAGCCACAGTCTCACAAGTCTCTACAGTGGGTGGGTTGCCCACTGTTCCATCCTGGGGAGTGCAAAACCACAGTCTCACAAGTCTCTACAGTGGGTGGGTTTCCCACTGTTCCATCCTGGGGAGTGCAAAGCCACAGTCTCACAAGTCTCTACAGTGGGTGGGTTTCCCACTGTTCCATCCTGGGGAGTGCAAAGCCACAGTCTCTCAAGTGGATAACAGTCTCCACTGGTTATAGAGGGTGCCTGTTGGCCAGAGTGCTTCTTCCTGTGCAGGAATGAGGTAGTGGATGCATGTCTCCACTGGTTCTGGAGAGGGCCTGGTGCCCAGAGTGCATCGTGTAGCCCTGTCCGACACAGATGCGGCACTGCCCCTGCCGCTCATGGGCCAGCGCTGCGTGAGATGGCGGTCCCCTGTTCAGCGGTGCTTGGGATAGCCGTGCCCTGTTCAGCGGTGCTTCAGATGGCGGTCCCCTGTTCAGCGGTGCTTGAGATAGTCGTGCCCTGTTCAGCGGTGCTTCAGATGGCGGTCCCCTGTTCAGCGGTGCTTGGGATAGCTGTGCCCTGTTCAGCGGGGCTTGAGATAGCCGTGCCCTGTTCAGCGGTGCTTCAGATGGCGGTCCCCTCTTCAGCAGTGCTTGGGATAGCCGTGCCCTGTTCAGCGGTGCTTCAGATGGCGGTCCCCTCTTCAGCGGTGCTTGGGATAGCCGTGCCCTGTTCAGCGGTGCATCAGATGGCGGTCCCCTGTTCAGCGGTGCTTCAGATGGTGGTCCCTGTTCAGAGTTGCTGCCCATGCCGGGGTGCTCATGTGCCATCTGGCCTGGGCCTGGCGGGGCCCTCCTGCCCACCTGTCCTGTGGGTGCCGGGGCCCTCCTGGGCAGCTGTGCTGGGACTTTTGGTGGCCTCCTGGGCAGCTGTGCTAGGGCTTTTGGTGGCCTCCTGGGCAGCTGTGCTGGGGCTTTTGGTGGCCTCCTGGCCAGCTGGGATGGGGCTTGCGGGGCCCTCCTGGCCAGCTGGGATGATGGCGGTGTTGTGGGGGGTGTGCTGCCCTTCCCAGCCTTTCCTGCTCTCCTGTGGCCCTTCCCCACCTTGGCCGGTGTCCCAGCTGCCTCGACACTCCCACCGGGAGCCCTGGTAGGGGTTTTTGTCCCTGGTGTCTTGACCCTCTGCTGCCGTGCACTGTCAATTTTTGGATGTTTCTGGGGAAGGAAGGGGGGGGGCTGACTGTGCTGTGGCTCCGTACCAGACTGACTGCCCTGGTGGGTGGTGCACTCCAGTGACCATGGACGACATGCACCACTGGTCCCGGTGATGTAGTGGCTGAGGTGCTAGCTCTGGGCCTATGACATGGACGGGGTGTGGGAGTTGAGGGAAAGAGGTTAAGTTTGGAGAGGAAAACATTTTTGGGAGCAGTGGGACGGGTAGGTGTAGAAGGGTATGGGAGTGGAGGAAGAGGTTGTGGTTGTAGGAGGTGTAAGTGGGGTGGCTTTGGGTGCAGTGCCTGGGCTGTAGGCTGTCGTGAGGTGGATGGCTGTTGGGTGGGTGGCTGCCTGCGTTTGTGTATCTTGGGAGGGGGCGGCACAGACACACTGGGAGAGGACACAGGGGACGTGTAAATGGCAGTGGGGGTGGTGAGTACACGTGTGCGGGGTGTTCTGGTGTGTGTGCTGCTGAGGGACGTAGTGGCTGAAGATGCTGTGCATGCAGGTGTGAGTGGAGACAAGACTGGCAGGGAGGAGGGAGACGTGGAGGAGGGGGACACAGTGGAGGCAGTGGATGTTGGTATGTCTGTATGTGGATGTTGCTTGTGTGACTGCCTGTGGGATGTGTGCTGCTTATGTCTGCGTGAGCTGCCCTTGGGTGTTGAGGTGTGTGCAGGCTGGTCTGATGGTGTGCTTGGGATAGGCAGAGGTACAGGGGATTGGGTCTGGGTGTAGGAAGTTGGAGGAGGGAGGCTAGACACAGGGACAATGGCTGCCATCAGTGCTAAGGCCAGAGATTGCAGGGTTTGATGAAGGTCAGCCTGACCAGAATGAATGCCCTCCAGGTATGCATTACTTTGGTGCACTTCCCTTTCTACACCCTGGATGGCATTCAAAATGGTAGACTGCCCAACAGTGAGCGACCTGAGGTGGTCAATGACCTCCTCACTGAGGGCAACAGGGGTGACTGGGGCCGGGCCTGAGGTGCCTGGGGCGAAGGAGATGTCCACCTTCCTGGGTGAGCGGGCACGGGGCAAACGCTGAGGGGCTGCTGGGAGGGTGGTGCTGTTGCGGGGGTGGCGGCTGTACCTGTTGTTGCGGGGGGCAGAGATGTTGCCGCCACCACAAGGGAGCTCCCATCAGAGGACGAGTCAGATCCACTAATGTCCGCTCGTGTCCCCGCCGTGGAGCTCCCCTCGCCCTCCGTCCCACTGGCGAATTTAGAGTCGGTAGTGTGGCCCTCCATGGCCATGTGGGATGCAGCTCCCTCGTGCTCCGGTGCCACTGCTCCTCCGCCTGATGATGCTAATGCACACATGAACAGGAATACCACAAAAAGGGGGGGGAACAGAAGAAAGACATGTTGAGTACATGCATTCCCGCTATTGTTGGGGGACAGCACAGACACAGAAGCCCCCTGCACTACGGCGCGCACTTGGGGTCCACTTTGCAATCCCTGGGACATGGCCTACAAGGCTATGGACGACATCTGCACACATAGGTGACACAGGGCCATAAATAGCTGTACTTGGCACCCTACAGAGGTGGGGGGCAGGGGCACAGGACCGTGCCTTACGGAGGGGCCTAGCCTATGGAACTCACCCTGGCCTAGGGATACCCACAGCCCTCCTCCCCCACCCAGACACCTCCCCAGCGCGCAAAGTTAGCAGAATGTGAGTGTACTCACCCCCTTGTGTCTGCTGTGATGCCCTCACGCGCCCATCCAACTCGGGTAGGCCACCGCCAGGATCCGGAACATCAGGGGGGTCAAGGTCCGACGGGCACCCCTCCCACGTTGGGAGGCCATCCCCAGCTGAGCCTCTGCCGTCTTCCTGCTCCAGCGGCGAATGTCCTCCCATCTCTTCTGGCAGTGGGTGCCCCGTCTGTGGTGGACCCCCAGGGTCCGGACGTCCTTGGCCATGGCACGCCATATATCCGTCTTCTGGTGGGCGCTGACCTATATGAAATGTACAGGGGGAGAAGAAAAGTAATTTACCTTCTGCACCATCAATGTGAGTGGCCCCCCATCCCTACCCTTGCCATGTGGCACATGCACTCACTGTTGTTTCAAGCATGCTTCAATCTCTCCCCCCCCATCTTTCATCCCACTCAACACAGGCATAGCCCATACAGCATGCTCCCAGTGTATTTACCTGTTTGTATGGAGGACCGTAGAGTAGCGCGTACTGGGGGAGGACCCCATCCACAAGCTTCTCCAACTCCTCCGATGTGAAGGCAGTGGCCCTTTCCCCAGTCGCATGAGCCATTGTCCCTTCCAGACCGAGGTCACAGCAGCACTTGCAGTGTAGGTCCTCTCCTGTCGAAGATCAGGTATCGAGTGAATTAACAGAGAGAAAATGGCGGTCACGTCCGCGGCGGTGCGTACCGTGACCGCCGGCGCACATCGTCATTGGCTCCTGAGACCCATAGGGTCCAATGTTAACCAATGCAGCATTGCGCTGCGGTCTTCGACCGCCTAGCGCCACGGTGTGCAACGCCAGCGCTGTTACCTCACATCCCATTGTCACACTTTACAGGTCAGGCAGCAGCCATTTCAGGGTCCCACATGCCTTACTTTTTGTACTGCGTCACACATACCTAGGCATCCACACTCATACAAGCCATTCGATGGGTTAAGATCCGTGTTTTTTTTAAAGCTGGGGTTACGTACCTCTGGGATGTTTGACTCTGTGCTCGCTGTTGTCCTTCATAGGCACCGTCCGCTGTGACATGTGAGGAGATGGCGGCATCCTCCGGTGTACAGACCGCTGGTGGACCTGTCGACAATGGAGGAGAGACATCTCATCCTGACTTACAGGCTTGACCGTGCCACTATTCTGGAACTGTGTGCCCAGCTGGAGCCAGACCTGATGTCACCTAGCCGCCATCACACAGGAATCCCCCCTCAAGTGCAGGTGCTGTCAGTACTCCATTTCCTAGCAAGTGGGTCATTTCAAACAACAGTGGCCATAGCATCAGGGATGTTCCAGCCTATGTTTTCCAACGTGTTGTCCAGAGTGTTGTCTGCCCTGCTGAAACACATGCAGAGCTACATCGTTTTCCCTGAGGTGGAGGATTTGGCTACAGTGAAAGGTGACTTCTATGCCCTTGGACATATCCCCAACATCATAGGTGCCATTGATGGGACCCATGTGGCTCTGGTCCCCCCCCACAGGAGTGAACAGGTGTACAGAAACTGGAAGAATTATCATTCCATGAATGTCCAGATGGTATGTTTGGCAGACCAGTACATCTGCCATGTGAATGCCATGTTCCCTGGCTCAGTGCATGACGCCTACATCCTGCGGAATAGCAGCATCCCTTATGTGATGGGTCAGCTCCAGAGGCACCGTGTGTGGCTAATTGGTGACTCTGGTTACCCCAACCTGTCATGGCTACTGACCCCAGTGAGGAATCCCAGGACTAGGGCAGAGGAACGCTACAATGAGGCCCATGGGCGAACTAGGAGGGTGATTGAGCGGACCTTCGGCCTCCTGAAGGCCAGGTTCAGGTGCCTCCATATGACAGGTGGATCCCTATTCTACTCACCAAAGAAGGTGTGCCAGATCATCGTGGCCTGCTGTATGCTTCACAACCTGGCTTTGCGTCGCCAGGTGCCTTTTCTGCAGGAGGATGGTCCAGATGGTGGTGTTGTAGCAGCTGTGGAGCCTGTGGAGAGTGAAGAGGGGGAAGACGAAGAAGACGACATAGACAACAGGAACACGGTGATACTGCAATATTTCCAATGAACAGAGGTAAGAATACAAACCGGCCTACTACATGTACTTAAACACTACTACCTCTGTACTGTCTGTCCTTTTCACCCAGTGTATGGTAACTGAGTTGTCACTTTCCCTTACGATTTCAGAGATCTGGGTCCTACAGTGTGACATCTGCTTTGTTTCCCCATGGACTACAGCTGTGTGACATTGGTATGTTGGCATCACAATGTAAATAAGCATTTTGGCACTGTAATTACAGATAACTATATTCACATTCACAGACAGACTCCTGATTGTTTTGTGCAATAACGGTGTTTATTAAGGTGCAAATTATTGGAGGGGGGTTGTAAATTGGTGAGGGGTGATGGTGGAGGAATGTCCATGGCAGAGTCCAGTCTATTAGTCTCACAGGTGCATTGTCCAAATGGGTCTGGGAAGTGGAGCTGGGGCAGTTTAAGGATGGACAGGGTGACAAAGTGGGACAGTGGGATGACTATCAGGGTGGTATCCTTTCTTGGCGGGGGTCTTGGCATCTTACTCTGTCCTCTTCCTGGATCTCTGGGACCGCTTGCGGGGTGGTTCTCCTTCTGCAGGGGGTGGGGTGCTGATGGCCTGTTGGTCCTGTGTCGGTGCCTCCTGTCCACTAGCGCCGGCGTAGGTGGTGTGCAGTTCTTGGTCCATGCTAGTGTCAGGGGCCCTTTGTGGTGCCACAGTGTCCCTCAAAGTGGTCACTACCAGATTCAGCACCCCTACGATGGCGCCCAGGGCGGAGCTGATGGTTCTGAGTTCCTCCCTGAAGCCCAATTACTGTTCCTCCTGCATGCGCTGGGTCTCCTGAAACTTGGCCAGTACTGTAGCCATCGTCTCCTGAGAGTGGTGGTATGCTCCCATGATGGAGGAGAGGGCCTCGTGGAGAGTGGGTTCCCTGGGCCTGTCCCCACCCTGTCGCACAGCAGCCCTCCCAGTTCCCCTGTTTCCCTGGGCCTCTGTCCCTGGACCGTGTGCCCACTGCCACTGCCCCCAGGTCCCTGTTGTTGTTGGGGTGGTGGGTTTACCTGGGTGCCCTGTAGTGGTGAACACACTGCTGCGTGACGTGTCCTGGAGACAGAGGTGTGGGCCCACTGGGTGGGTGCTGTGCTGGTGTTTCCAGAGGGGGTTAGGTCTGCAGTGACCTGTGGCTGTGTGAGGGGAACCGACTGTCCCTAGGTCCCCAATGGGCCGGGCTGGTCATCTAGATCCAGGTCGACAAAGCTGCAGTCATCACTGTGGGCCTCTTCTGGGGGGGGTGGACATTTGTGGACCCTCCTGTGCAGTGACGTTGCTTAGGGGTCCTGCAGGGGTATAAAAGCATGATTATTGCATCTGTGTGTGGAATGGTGTGCAATGGGTGGGTGCCCGTGTCCCCCAGTGCTTGCATTCCTGTGTGGGGGCTTTTGTGTCGGTGGTTTGGGGGGGGGTATGGGTATGTGCAGTGGGCATGCTTTGGTGATGGGTGTCCATGCTTTGTGGTCGCATGCAGGGCTTGGTGTTGGGATGGATGGGTTGTGATGGTGGGACATTTGCAAGGAGTAGGAGTGATGGGGTAAGGCTGAGGGTGGGGGTATGTGTTGGCATGCAGGTGGGGTGGGGGGATGAAGTAGTGAAGATGTGACTTACCAGAGTCCATTCCTCCAGATACTCCGCCGAGGCCCTCAGGATGCAGGATCGCCAAGACCTGCTCCTCCCATGTCGTAAATTCTGGGGGAGGAGGTGGGGATCCGCCCCCAGTCTTCTGCACTGCAATCCGGTGTCTGGGTACCATGGAACGCACCTTCCCCCCTAGGTCGTTCCACCTCTTCCTGATGTCATCCTGATTTCTTGGGTGCTGTCCCACTGCGTTGACCCTGTCGACTATTCTGCTCCATAGCTCCATCTCCCTTGCAATGGACGTCTGCTGCACCTGTGCTCCGAATAGCTGTGGCTCTACCCGGATGATTTCCTCCACCATGACCCTGAGTTACTCCTCCGAAAACCTGGGGTGTCTTTGCGGTGCCATGGGGTGGTGTTGGTGATGTGTGGGGTGTAATGTGTGGTGATAAGTGTGGTGATGTGTATTGGTGTGTTGTGTGAAGTGCGTGGTATTTGTGTGGGTGATGGTAATATGTGCGTCTGGGTGCTCGATTCTTCTATATGGTCTCTCTCTCTGTGCGTCGTCCCGATTTTTTTGTGGTGGGGGTTTGTGGGTTATGTGGGTGTATGTTTTATATTGTATTGGGTGTGTGGGAGTGGTGTTTGTAGGTGTATCAGGTGTGTGTATTTGGATTTGTCCAATGTGGCTGTGTTTTGTAGGAGTGTGTGTATTATGAGCGCGGCGGTGTGTACCGCCAATGGGATACCGCGGTTGAAAGACCGCCGCGTGGATTCGTGTGTCGTGATAGTGTGGGCGTATTTCTGTTGGCGTGACGGTGTCGGTTTGGTTATCGCCAGTTTATCGCTGACCTTTGGTGTGGCGGACTTCTGTGGGTGTCTGTATTTTGGCGGTTTCAGAGTTGTGGGTCATAATGACCGTGGCGTTTACCGCGGCCGCGGCGGTGTGTTGGCGGTCTTCTGCACGGCGGTAAGCGGCTTTTACCGCCAATGTTGTAATGACCCCCTTAGTCTCATAACAAACGAGAGGTCGTTTGATGACGAGGGTATAACAATTACGGTCACAAATTTGGAATATGCAGAGTACCAAGGGACTCAAGCTGGAGCCCAAATGGCTCAACATCAGGCAAAAAAAAGAAAAAATTACCAGATTACCCCCGGAAGAAGAGTTCCAAAGTGGTCCATTAGCAAAGCAAAAGGGTAGAAAGTTAGAGTGGTTAGATAGAGAGTCCCTGTTAGGGATACAGGTAACAGAACATCCAAGGGCAGCCCAAATAGATGAACAGGGGCTTAATGACTACCTTCAACTAATGCTGGAACCTCAATATCAATCTAGGGGACAATATGATATCTTAAATAGAGGAAATATATTAAAACTACTACAAGCTATTCCTCCATTAAAAGATATAAAATCCACTGCTATTGTCTCTATAGAATTTATGCCAAGGGGAAAAAACTAATGAAGGAGGACTAAATGAATCAACCCTAGTAACCTGGAGGTCATCACATCTGGTAAAAAGAGTTGTTAAAGAAACATTTTCCTTCTTAAACTGGGAAATTAGCTTCAGTATACCCAAACAAATAGTCTACCTTGACCCTTTAGAAGAACAAATCAATACGTCTAATCAATCTAAATCAAAAGAACTGGATAAAACTTTCTCAGTTCTTAGATCAGCAATTGGAAGAACGGAAGACTACCCCTCAGGGCGTGTTGTATTTAACACACATTCCTTATCACAGCAAGAGTTAGGCTGGAAATCGAAAAGAATCCACCTAGAAAAACATCAGTGACTTAAGAATAGTAGAGTGCACAATATGTTGGTAACTTTGCATGAAAACCCTATCCAAGTCTGCTCATGGAATATAAATGGGGTTAGATTAAACACCAAACAAAAAGATCTATCAAGCTTATTAAAGAATTTTCAAATTATTCTTCTCTAGGAAACCTGGGCCACCAAACCTTTCCTAATTGATGGAGTTATAGGATTTCTTTCCCCAGCAATAAAGGAGAAATGTCTGGGCATCCAAAGGGGGGATTAAGAATGTTTTACTCAGCAGGATTAAACATATCATGCACACGATTATATGAGGAAATCAAAGACTTCTTGCTAGTGAAACTAGACGGGTGGAATAAGGAACATTTCAGCCCACTCCTGCTAATTAATGTTTATATCCATCCAGACACACATTCCAAAAAACATATATCCTCCAAATTGATAGATGCCACCAGGATTTAGGATCCCCGTAGCTTTTAATAGCTGGGGATTTCAACCTGAAACTATTAAATCACTTTGAAAGAAATACCCAAACCATCTTGCAAGATCAATTATGGACAGTACCACAGCAGTCCCCAGGGGTAACAGAGCAAGGTAAAACTGGCACAGTAGCACTCTCTTTAATAAAAGATCTTGAGGCTCTTGGGCTTAGACTTCTAAATGGGAGATATCCACAAGATACTCCACCGGCAACTACCTGCTACGTTACGGAAACTCAAGCGACAATTGATTATACTGTGGCCTCCTTATTTCTGCTTATGCTAATCACAAAGCTTTTTATTGTAAAATCAGATATGAATGACCATGGCCAGCAATGCCTGGAGATAGGATGTGGCCTTCCCACTTTTAACCCTGCTCTAAATACACCAAGGGATGTCACTACAACAAACTATAAAAAACTCCAATGGACTGAAAAGTTAAAGGAATCCATTGATGAATGATCAATGGCGATAATCAACCAATGCTATACTGACATAACTAGGGACTCAATAACCATCTGGTCAACTTTCCTAGTTAGATTTGCGGCTGGTCTTCTCACAGAGAGATCACAAAAAAGGTACCAAAACCAGGGGCGAGGTGCAAAAACAAACAAGAATATACATTTTTCAGTACATATGATTAAATTAAGGAAAGAATGAAACAGAATTTTAAAATTATATAACAAGAACCCAACAATCTGTTATATGAAGGCTGACCTAAAAAATCTAAACACTATATATCGGAAACAAATATGGGAAAATAAACATCAGGAAAAGCACAATTTTGGGGCAAAAGCCCTATTCTTAAGTAAAAAATCAAATACACAAGGTTTTTGGAAATTGGTGAATGACCTGAATAAAGCTCTGATGACTTTGACCAGCTCAAATATTTCAGAAGCCGTCTGGTTTGACTACCTAACTCACTACTTTGGCAAACAAAAGAGAGCCAGCAAAAATTCAGAAGAGGAAACAAAAAAGTCAAGCCTAGAAAGAGTCAAATTAAAGCCCCGTACCCCCCAAAAGGGATCCACCAAAATAATATTTACAATGCCTGAAATTATGAACTCAATAAAACACAGCAAAAGTGTGGGTGCTCCTAGTCCAAATGGGCTCCTAAATGCCCTGTTTAAACTAAATTTTGCTTTTTGGGGTGAAAAACTGGCCTTAACTTGTAACCATTATATAGCGCTAGGAAGTTTTCCAAAATCTTGGAGGGGGCGATAATCCATCCAATATTCAAAGGAGGTAGTATATCACATCCTGAGAATTATCGACTAATTACCCTAACAGATGTAGAAGCTAAGTACTATGCAGGGATTTTATTGGAGCATCTTCGCAGGTGGGCAATCGAAGAAAGTATCATTCCCTCTAATCAAACAGGTTTTGTTAAAGGCCCGGGTACGGCTTCAAATATTCTAACTCTATCAATGGTTATCGACAAATGCAAACAAAAAAATCAACCCTTATATCTGTGTTTTTGTGGATTTCAAATTGGCCTTTGACTTGGTACAGCGATCTCCAATATGGGAGAAATTAGCCTCTTGGGGAATACCGGAGAATCTGTTAAAAGCAATTCAGCAACTATACACAGATACATGGATAAGAGTTAAGATAGGGGATGGTTCCATCCTTTCAAGGGAATTCAAGACAAATCAAGGACTGAAACAGGGATGCGTACTGGCACCATATCTCTTTAATCTCTTTCTATCAGACCTGACTAAGAAACTAAGGGCCAGATGTAGCAAACGTTTAGCGAGTCGCAAACGGCAAAATTTGCCATTTGCGACTCGCTAAACGCATATCCCAATGCAGAAATGCATTTTGCGAGTCGTTACCGACTCGCAAAATGCATTTCAGACTCGCAAATAGGAAGGGGTGTTCCCTTCCTATTTGCGAGTCGCATTGGGATGCAATACCATTTGCGACCGCATATGCGGTCGCAAATGGCATCGCAGTTACCATCCACTTCAAGTGGATGGTAACCCAATCGCAAATTGGAAGGGGTCCCCATGGGACCCCTTCCAGTTTGTGACTGAACCCCAAAATATTTTTTCAGGGCAGGGAGTGGTCCAAGGGACCACTCCCTGCCCTGAAAAAAAACTGAAACTAAAGGTTTCGTTTTTTTTTAAGTGCAGCTCGTTTTCCTGTTAGGAAAACGGGCTACACTTAAAAAAAAAAAAAAACTGCTTTATTGAAAAGCAGGTCGCAAACATGGAGGTCTGCTGACGACAGCAGGCCTCCATGTTTGCGAGTGCCTATACTCGCAATGGGGCCGCAATTTGCGACCCACCTCATGAATATTCATGAGGTGGGTCATTGCCACCCCATTGCGAGTCGCAGTCGGTGTCTGAGACACCGTACTGCATAGCAATTTGCGACTTGCAAATTGCGAGTCGCAGGGACTCGCAATTTGCAAGTCGCAAATTGCCGACTTGCTACATCTGGCCCTAAATAAGGTAAATGCGCACTCCCCAAGGCTAGGTGGTATGACTATTTCAAACCTGCTATATGCAGATGATGTAGTACTCCTGAGTCAAACCAAAGTAGGGATACAGCGGCTCATCGTAAAGATATCTGAATATGCAGAGCAAAATGGAATGGAAATTAATCAGATAAAAACCAAAGTAATGGAAATCAGTAAAAAGACTTCTAAAGTTTAAAAATGGAACATACAAGATGGAGTTTTGGAACAAGTAAATCAGTATAGAAACCTGGGTGTACTTTTTGATGAATGGGGCTCCTTTCTTCCCCAGAAACAGGGGCTATACAGAAAAAGGAAATGTTTTACTGTTCGCTTTCCGCACTTAAGAAAAATTTGCTTATCGGCACTAGCTACCAGCCCTTGCTCCAAGTCATAGCAGCTAAACTAGTTCCAACTTTAGGATATGGAAGTCAAGCCCTGTGTGGACAAGACGATATCATCTTAAATAAAATCACTGGAAAAACGTTTAGGTCCTTATTCCACCTACCAGGGCGTACCTCCCAAGCACAAATTCGGCTGGATTTTGGTTATTTAAATCAATCAACATATAGATGGGAAAGCCATTTACATCAAAACCTGGAAACATTTACAGTTAACAAAAGAAAATCAGCTTTGTCAAGCACTTTGGAAGGAGATCAGTTCAAACCCTGAAGCCAAATCTCGACAGTACTTAGATCAGGCACTAATAGACTTGGAAGTAGCGGATTTATGGGATTCAAACCTCTCTTACCTTGCTTTCAAAAAAATCTTACACCAAATAATTAGGAAACGATCGGTAAATATGGATAAGAGCCTATAAGCCACCAGTTCGCACTACTGGATGGTAATAAACGAGTATAAACTTTTGAAATATCAACCATATCTCGAGGCTGGGTGGACTAAGACAGATAAGGACCTTTTCATCAAATATCGATTTGGCATCATGCCAGGTGGTGCCCATCTAGTCCTGTGGGAACGTCCTGAAACAATCCCTCAGTGCAGGCTGTGTTGCCGGGGACAGGAAGATATAACCCATTTGATCTGTATTTGTAATGACTTACAAAATTAGCGCAACTATCTATTGAAGGCAGCATTCAATCAAAGAAAAATACGGTCTTGCAGGTAAGCGGTGATTGCCTGTTTTAATCCCTCTGACGTTGCTTTGAATACTAAATTTACAAAGTTTCTACACTTAGTATCAATTTTTTTTTAATATGAGTTCATAATTAGTGTAAATATAGTAAGTCTTCATACAGTATTTACGGAAATATTATTATTTTTTACATACCCTCAGGGGTATGGTAAAATTGTACTTACCTCAGAATAGGAGGTACCTATTAGAAAAAAACCTAAATAATATTATCCTTATGCACATTAGAAATTATAGTAGATTTTCTGGATTGTATATATATATTTTAAATAGAATGATGTGATGTATTGGTTTTTTCATTAACTATGCATTAAAAAAAAAAACTTGAACTACAGATGAAAGAGGATGCATTCTATCACGTTATGCATGAACAGCTTGTTGCCTTTGTCTGCTAGATGAACTCAGTCATTTCTGTATATACCATGCATATAAAACCATAAGATGTTGTGTCATATGGAGCCCATGTTATGGTCTCTGAGGAATGCAGAAACAGCTTTTTTTAACATGTTTCTTGGATTTGTCTATTTGTGGGCAGAATTGAGTTGACCAGTTCCACTTCTGTCTTTGCCAAATGTTGGATAAAACAAAGGCAGTCTGTGGAAAAAGTATTGTTAATTTTCTAAAGGTATCCTTCATTAATATTTCCAAACAAACGACTGTAACACTTCCCAGGTCGTTGCCACCACAGTGCAGAATCATAAGGTCTGGATGTTGGCAATCCTTAATGCTTTCAATCAAAGGGAGTAACTGATGCCACTATTACCCTCTCTGGTTAACCCAAGTAATATCCACATTAGATAAACCCAGGTTCCTGTCAATACTACTTATTTTCACTCTGTCCCAAAACACAAAGCAATATTCCACAATCCACACTCTGAGTATCTTGCAGGTAATGTGGAGTAGCACCCAGGAGAAGGCTGCAGTTGAATAAGGCAGGTCTGAAATTAAATTCAGTTAAAATGAAGGGTAGAAGGTAGAATCTAAAAGAACAGATTTAATTGGCTGTGGTAGATATGATTGTTAGTGGAAGTAGGTAGTGAGGGAATATAGTTGTAAGCAAATGTTGGATTGGCTTTACAAAAATTGGAAAACAGTATTAGTAGCTGTGATATGTTTACTGTGAAAGGTTCAACCACAACGCCTAAAGATGGTTTGAAAGTAAGCATGCTCCACTCAGAAATTTTTATGAACGCATGAGCTGTTGCAGCAGAAAGTTTATTTGGTGTTGAGATTTGTTTTTGTGCGAAAAAAGATGTACATATGGATCTGTGTTTTTTAAAACTGTGAAAAAGTCATTTTTGAGCTTCCCCATGGATCCAGGAACACATTGATGCAAACACTAACACACCTTGGCACACACATATACATACACCGACACACCCAGACACACAATGATCAATACACTGACAAACTCAGTCACACACTAATGCATATACTGATTCACCTAGGATTACACTGATGCATTCACTGTACGCCCAAGCACCCTCTGATCCATACACTAAGACATCCAGGCAGACACTGATGCATACACTGACACACCCAGGCACACACTGAGGGATACACTGGCACACCCAGGCACACACTAATGCATACACTGATACTCCCAGTTAGACTGTCATAAATACACTGACACACCAGGCACACACTGGTACATACACTAATTCAGATGCTTATGCACACAGTGATACACCCAAGCTCACACTAATGCATACACTGACACGCATATGTACACTCTCATGCATACACTAATATACCCTGGTGCACACTGCCACATACACTGAGACCCCAAACACACACTCATGCATACACTAACATACCCAGCTATACACTTATACATATACTCACACACAACCAGGCACACACTGATACATACACTAACATACCCAGGCACACTTACAAATACACTGACACATTATAGCACAAACACATGCATATATTGACAAACCCTGGCACATGCTTATATATTCACTAACACACCCAGGCACACACTGAGGAAGGAGTGCTCTATCCACTGGTTGACTGAGGACAATGTTGGGCACCCTCTCCATATAAATTGTTCTGGCTTCTCTGCACTTGCAGTGACCCAGAGGGGTATCCATGAAAAATGTGGGGCACCAGACATAAGGATAGTGTTGTGAGTACAAAATTCAGCGTGATTCAAGGGATGTCAAGCACTGGCTTATTATTTTTGCTAACAAAATGCCATGTATTTCAGGACTTCGACATCAATAAACCTTGTATACAGCTCTTTGCAAAATGGTGGGAATTTGATGGAATGGTATCCAAGTTTCCCAATCCAAGATGAAGTAGAAACATATCCTGTAATGCCAGTTTTTTAATCATATATACAGGATGCTATCACAGGAGGAGTGCACTTCAACAAATTTCCCCTGAATGTGTGTTGCTTTTCTACTCTGCTGTGCAACTTTTTCTCCCCTTCTTTTGTATTGTAACATTTGAGATTTCTGCTGGATTCTACTTTGGAATATTATGCCTGCCTCTTTTTTCACCCCTGATATCAGAGGGAGTTTGGTACCTTCATCTCTTCAATAATCTTCACCTCAAATCAAGAGCTACAAGATTGTCAACATTTGTTCACTCTGTGGGGTTTTCCTATAAACTGTGACTCTGTTGTTAATGAACAATGCTGAACTTTATATCTAGTTTTAATGCACAGTGCCTTATAAACTGCATTCCAGTTCTCCCCATTATTAAATTGGAAGAGCACTGATGGATCAGATCATCATTGCACCTGAACAGTTTACCTTACTCTTTAGTAAGTGAACAGGTTTTCAATAGTTTAGTTAAGGATGTATTGTAATTAATGCACCCTTTAAATCATTCACCTCCAAACTATTCTATGTTTATAACACACATATCAGAGCCCAATTGTTTTACTTCCTTATCAAATAATTAATTATTCTATTTTATCCTAAATGTAGCTCAGAAAATAATATTTTCTTAACTATTGAATTCAAAAAGGGAATCAACCTTTGGTAGTAGATGGATGCTGTCTGGGATTTGGTAATTAATCTGGCACGGGGATGCCAAGGGTCTAGGACCTGGGGAGTCACCTCTTGGGGATGAGAGACACACTTTAGCAGAGGCCAGCAGGGCTCAGGCCAGTCCAGTTGCAGCAGGTCAGCTGAGCAGTTGCTGCGAGTTCTCTGGCGCTTGTTGTCTCCCTGTAGCTCAGAAGAGGAGGTCAACCAACTGACCTTTGGAGTCATTCCATTCAGGTTAGCCTGGGTTGACGGTAGAAGGTCCAGTCTAAATTCTCAGAGAGCAGGTCAGGCCTCAAGCAGTAGGGCAGTTCTTTGGGGAGGAAGGAAGGCCTCAAGCAGCAGGGCAGACCTCTGGTAGCAGCAAGTAGTTCTCTGGAGAACAAGGCAGTCCTCAAGCAGTAGGGGGCCCTCTGGGGAGGTCTCCCTACACTACAGCCACACCTGGTTTTGGACAGATTTTCCCTTCACCCACCAAGGCTCCAAAAAGAAGTCTGGGGTAAAAATAGACTGGTGGAAGGTTCCTTTATGTGTGTTGGAGGCAGATCTTTTAAATGTAAGAGTGGCATGGAACAGCTCTGCCCCAATCACCCTAGCAGAATGCCCTATTCTGCCAGGATGTTCCACCCTGCCAACAGCTATCTCCCTTTTGTCTCAATGGGAGGAATACACAAAGGCCAATTGCCAAGCTATTCAAATCAAATCAAATCATTAACATTTATAAAGCGCGCTACTCACCCGTGCAGGTCTCAAGGCGCTAGGGGAAAGAGGGGGTTACTGCTGCTCGAAAAGCCAGGTCTTTAGGAGTCTCTGGAAAGTGGAGTGGTCCTGGGTGGTCCTGAGGCTGGTGGGGAGGGAGTTCCAGGTCCTGGCCGCCAGGAAGGAGAAAGATCTCCCACCCGCCGTGGAGCGGCGGATGCGAGGGACGGAAGCGAGTGCGAGGCCAGAGGAACGGAGGAGGCGGGTGGGGACGTAGAAGCTGAGACGTCGGTTGAGGTATTCCGGTCCCTTGTCGTGGAGGGCTTTGTGTGCGTGGGTGAGAAGTCGAAAGGTGATCCTTTTGCTGACTGGGAGCCAATGCAGGTGTTTCAGGTGTGCGGAGATGTGGCTGTTGTGGGGTACGTCGAGGATGAGGCGGGCCGAGGTGTTTTGAATGCGTTGCAGGCGATTTTGGAGTTTGGCTATGGTCCCAGCGTAGAGGGTGTTGCCGTAGTCCAGGCGGCTCGTGACGAGGGCGTGGGTCACGGTTTTTCTAGTGTCGGCGGGGATCCAGCGGAAGATCTTGCGAAGCATGCGGAGGGTGAGGAAGCAGGCGGAGGACACGGCGTTGACTTGCTTGGTCATGGTGAGAAGAGGGTCCAAGATGAAGCCGAGTTTGCGGGCGTGGTCTGCGGGGGCCGGTGCGGTGCCGAGGGCCGTGGGCCACCAGGAGTCGTCCCAGGCGGACGGGGTGTTGCCGAGGATGAGGACTTCCGTTTTTTCAGAGTTCAGCTTTAGGCGGCTGAGCCTCATCCAATCTGCGACGTCCTTCATACCCTCTTGTAGGTTGGTCTTGGCGCTGGCGGGGTCCTTAGTGAGGGAGAGTATAAGTTGGGTGTCGTCGGCGTAGGAGGTGATGATGATGTCGTGCTTGCGTACGATGTTGGCGAGGGGGCTCATGTAGACATTGAAGAGTGTCGGGCTGAGTGATGAGCCTTGGGGTACGCCGCAGATGATCTCGGTGGGTACTGAGCGAAACGGAGGGAGGTAAACTCTTTGGGAACGGTTTGAGAGGAAGGACGCGATCCAGTCCAGGGCCTGGCCTTGGATCCCGGTGGAGCGGAGGCGGGTGATTAGGGTGCGGTGACAGACGGTGTCGAAGGCAGCCGAAAGGTCGAGGAGAATGAGGGCGACTGTTTCACCGTTGTCCATCAGGGTTCTGATGTCGTCTGTGACTGAGGTGAGGGCGGTTTCCGTGCTGTGGTTGGTTCGGAATCCGGTTTTTGAAGGGTCGAGCAGGTTGTTGTTTTCCAGGAAGGTGGTCAGCTGTTTGTTGACGGTCTTCTCTATTACCGTGGCTGGGAAAGGCAGGAGAGAGATGGGGCGGAAGTTTTTCAGGTCACTCGGGTCAGCCGTAGGTTTCTTTAGTAGGGCGTTGATTTCGGCGTGTTTCCAGCATTCGGGGAAGGTAGCAGAAGAAAAAGAAGAGTTGATGACGGCCTGGAGGTGCGGGGCGATGATGTCGTCGGCTTTGTTAAAGATGAAGTGAGGGCAGGGGTCCGAAGGGGCGCCGGAGTGGATAGAGTTCATGGTGGATTTGGTTTCTTCAGTGTTGATGTGGGTCCAGTTGTTGAGGGTGATGGTCGGGGGTGCGGGTTCGGTGGTGTTTGGTTGGGTCTGGTGTCCGAAGCTGTCGTGGAGGTCGCTGATCTTGCGGTGGAAGAAGGTGGCGAGGGATTCGCACAAATCCTGTGAGGGCGTGACGGCGTTGGCGTTGGGGTTGGAGAACTCCTTGACGATGCTGAAGAGTTCTCTGCTGTTGTGGCTGTTTTTGTCCAGTCTGTCGGTGAAAAAGTTCCTTTTAGCAGCGCGGATCAGGTGGTGGTGTTCGCGGGTAGCGTTCTTGAGGGCAGTCATGTTGTCAGCGGTGTGGTCCTTGCGCCAGCCCTTCTCGAGAGCGCGACAAGTTTTCTTTGATTCTTTGAGGGTGTCAGAGAACCAGAGAGGTTTTTTGGTGTTGGTCTGTCGATGCGTGCGTTTGAGGGGAGCAAGATTGTCTGCGCAGTTGGAGATCCAGTTTGTGAGGCTGAGGGCTGCGTTGTTGGGGTCGGATGTGAGGGTGGGTTGGTTGGCAGAGTCATGTAACCCAGGAACTAGGCAGCAACCTCCAAATAGGACAAGAAAATGCCAACTTTCTAAAAGTTACCTTTTCAGAATTGTGACTACAAATCCAACTATACCATTAAAGAGGATTTTAAATTAAAATTAATTTGAGGCCACATCTGACACCCACATCTGTTCCCAATAAAAAGCTAGCACTTATTAAATGTAATAATTTAAGCCATGGTATCCAGTAGAAGAGATAGCCCTTACATTAGTAAAAAACACATTTAGGAGCTTTTTCCTACCAGGAAATGTAGAACTTAAAAACACATGTGCTACTTATTTAAATACAATGCACCCTGCCCAAAGGGCTGATTAGGGGTGACATCTTTGTTTTAAAAAAGAAGATTTTGGACCAACAAAAGCTTTATTTTTCTCAATCGAATTCGCAGTTTACAACTGAACTACAGACTGTAGTGGCAGGCCTGAGATATGTTTTAATGGGCTGGGTAGCACAATGAGAGCTGCAGCCGACTAGTAGTATTTAATTTACAGGCCCTGGGTACACGTAGTACCATTACTAGAAACCAGTAGGTAAAATAAATATACCAATGAGATGTAGTCCAACTGCATCATGTTTTAGAGAGCACAAGCACTTAAGCACTGTTTAGCATCTTTTAAATGCACAGATAACTAATGTCAATAAAACAAAAATTTAGAAAACAGGAAGGTTGACTGAAAAAACTTTGGGGGTGGACCTCCAGAGAGGTACAAGCCCAAGAATGGAAATATATGCTGCAGACCGAGATACACACTTCGACTGGGCAGGCTCCTAGAGCACTCCAGGATAAGTGGAGTGGACCACACACCATTGTGGAAAAAAAGGGTGAGGACACTTATTTAGTAGACCTTGCCACTCCAAGATGTCCCCTCAGGGTACTTCATGTGAACTACTATGACAGAGCTGACTTAACCCTGCTCATGACCACTGAAGGGGACAAGAAGAAGAGCGTAACCCTCTCCATTAGCTCTTCTCAAATTATGCAGCTGATGGCTCAGTTGAGTGGGTAGTCTTAGCAGATTGCCTTTCTGAGTCTCAAAAAGAAGACTGCAGAAATCTCTTAGGGCAATTCTCAGAACGGTTTTCCCTTACACCTGGACAAATCACATGGTGTGAACACACCATTGCTACAGGGGGCAGCCTACCTGTTAAGAGTAAAATCTACAGGCAGCCTGACCATGTAAGCAACTGCATCAAAGTGGAGGTGCAAAAAATGCTGGATCTAGGAGTCATTGAGCACTCCGCTAGCCCCTGGGCTAGCCAGGTAGTTCTGGTCCCAAAACCTCACTCTAAGAATGGGAAAAGAGAGATGAGGTGTTGTGTTGACTATAGAGGGCTCAATACAGTAACCAAAACTGATGCTCATCCTATCCCCAGGGCAGATGAGCTCATAGATGCACTGTGATCTGCCAAGTGTCTTAGCACTTTTTACCTTACTGCTGGCTATTGGTAGATTACGTTGTCAGAAAATGCTAAACCTAAAACTGCATTTTCAACCATTAGAGGGCACTACCAATTCACAGTAATGCCTGTAGGAGGATGGCCTGGTTTGTAGGAGGTACTTTAGGTACTTACACCTTATACCAGGTATAGTTATCCCTTATTAGTGAAAAGTAGTAGTGTTCTAGCAGCTTAGGCTGATAGAGGTAGCTATAGCAGAGCAGCTTAAGCTGAACTAGGAGACATGCAAAGCTCATGCAATACCACTTATAGTTACACAGTACTTATACACAGGTAAAGACAATACTCATTGTTACCAAAAATAAAGGTATTTATTTGGGTGGCACAGTACCAAAAATAACTTAGTGCTTAGTATGGAAGAGAAGTTCCAGGAAGGACAGGAGCCCCTGCCAACCCAGAAGAGGGTGCAAAAGAAGAGTCCACGGTTAGTTGAAGACAGCAGAAATGCACCTAGGGAGATGCTAGCTGGTTCCTGTGTGATGCAAAGGATATCCCAGGACGGGAAGATGGTTGCAGACGTGATTTCGTGTTGGAAGTCGCCAACAAGCCTTGGTTACGTCAAATGTGCATTTTGCATCAAAATGGCGCTGGATGGACCCAGGAGGGACCTGGGGGCCTCAACTATGTGTGAGGAGGAAGAGGGGGGTCTCAGCACTTTAGAGAGCCCTCAGGATGCCAGCCACCACCCCCGGGAGTCCCAGGACACGGGGACAAAGGAGATGCAAAAGGCAGTTGATGCAGCACAACAAAGAAAGGTCCCACGCTGCCGGAAAACAACTTAGCAAGATGAGCATCTCAGGATAGAGTGCTGGGGACCTGGACCAGGCTGTGCATGAAGGAATTTTGCAAATAGTGCACAGAGGCCTCAGAAAGTGAAGAAGACACAGTACACAGGGGGGCCGTCGCTCTCAGGGCAAGGCAAGGTCTTACCTCCTCCAAATTGCGTTAGCAGGACCTCAGGACAGTCTGTGTCGAAGGGGTCCAACCTCTGTGTCCTGAGGAGCAAGCTTGTTGCTGTGAGAGGAGTCCAAGGGTACCGGTCGTCATCTTAGAAGGTGCCTTTTGGAGCAGGGGAGTGACTCTGTCAACCCACGGGAGATTTCTTTGGTCCTTCTGGTGCAGGATGAAGACAGGGAGTCCTCAGAGCGTGAACACCATGGAAACTGTTGCAGTTGCTGGCTGGAGCTGAAGTTGCAGAGGAAAAGCATCCCTTGTGGATACTTTGTTGCTATTACAGTGGTTCTTGGAGCAGGCTGCGGTTGATCCGAGGTCAGAAGATGATGCAGAGGATTCGTGAAGGAAACTTGCAAGCAGAATCTGAAGAGAACCCACAGGAGAGACCCTAAATAGCCCTGAGAGGGGGACTGGCTACCTTATCAGGTATGAACCTATCAGGAGGGGTCTCTGACATCAACTGCTGGCACTGGCCACTGAGAGCCCTCCAGAGTGCCCCCACACCTTGCAAAGCAAGATGGCTGAAGTCTGGGACACACTAGAGGAGCTCTGGGCACCACCCCTAGGGTGGTGATGGACAGGGGAGTGGTCACTCCCCTTTCCTTTGTCCAGTTTCACGCCAGAGCAGGAAACAAGGGTTTCCTGAACCGGTGTTGACTGGCTTATGCAAGGAGGGCACCATCTGTGCCCTTCAAAGCATTTCCAGTGGCTGGGAGAGGCTAACCCTCCCCAGCCTGTAACACCTATTTCCAAAGGGAAAGGGTGTAACACCCTGCTCTCAGAGGAAATGTTTTGTTCTGCCTTCCTGGGACTGGGCTGCCCAGGCCCCAGGAGGGCAGAACCCTGTCTATGAGGTGGCAGCAGCTGTATCTGCAGTGCAAGCCTCAGAGAGCTGGTTTGGCAGTACAGGGGGTCCATGGTGGAGCCCCCAGGATGCATGGAATTGGCTCCCCAATACCAGATTCGGAATGGGGGGACAATTCCATGATCTTAGACATGTTACATGGCCATAATCAGAGTTACAATTGTGAAGCTACATGTAGGTATTGACCTATATATAGTGTACGCATGTAATAGCGTCCCCGCACTCACAAAGTCCTGGGAAATGTCCCTGAACTATTTGGGGGCACCTTTGCTAGTGCAAGGATGCCCTCACAAGTAATAACGTTGCACCTAACCTTCAGTAAGTGAAGGTTAGACATATAGATGACCTATAAGTTAATTAAGTGCAGTGAAAATGGCTGTGAAATAACGTGTGCGTTATTTCATGAAGGCTGCAATGGCAGGCCTGTGCAAGGGTTTGTCTGAATTACCTATGGGTGGCAAAAGAAATATTGCAGCCCATATGTATCTCCTGGAACCCCATTGCCCTGGGTACCTAGGTACCATATACTAGGGACTTATAAGGGGTGGGGGTGCAGTGTGCCAATTGAAATTGGTAAATGAAGTCTCTAGCCTACATTGACAAATTTAAAAGCATAAGCACTGAGGTTCTGATTAGCAGAGCCTCAGTAACACAGTTTAGCGCTACACAGAGACACACAATAGACCATAAACTATGAGCACTGGGGTCCTGACCAGCAGGATCCCAGTGAGACAGGCAAAAACATACTGACATACAGGTTAAAATGGGAGTAACATGCCAAAAAAGATAGTACTTTCCTACGCATACTATGGCATTTTTTTTCTGTAGAGATGGTTTGTTGCTAAAGAAAGAGCGAGTGTAGTCAGAATGTTTGGAGTGTCGTGTGGGCTCTCATTATTCTAAATGAGACTACTGCATTTCTAGGTAGCAGGATCTATAACGGTGTGGGGGACTGAGTCTGACCCACGTGTAAAGAACTCTGTCACCCTAAATCCGGTTTTTGCTCCGGCTAACTAGCAGTGCCTCATTTCTCCCATGTGGGAGGAATGATTTGGCAGCCGAGCGCATGACATCTTTGGAACTTCTCAGGGAAGTCGTGGTTACTCAGATCCAAACCAACTCTCTTATTTCCAAATATGATCTCATATACAAATGACAAAGACAGTATAAGTTTTATATAATGTTTTAATGAAACAACTGTATTTTAGATAGTAAGGCGTGAGCCGCAATAACCAGAACGATACAACACAGTAGGATTGTAATAGTTACCAGGAGAGTAAAACATGAAAACAAAGCTATCATATTGTCAAACAGTTTCTACTCTCCCTCTGCTTGTTCTATCTAGAGCACAGCATGTTAAGCTTCTAGCTTGCCTATTAGAATCACTGTGGAGACATCAGCCCTCATACCTGAGCAAAGACCTGTGATCTTGGTTCAGCATCTGCAACGAGGCAGTCAGCGTCAAGTTGTGGTTCCCTGGTCGGAATCTCCCTCTTGCGTGTATTGGGACAAGGAAGTGATTTTATAACTAACATTTCATCGTGATCACTAAATGTCCCTACGCAGGAATGCCAAGTCTAAACTCTTACCACGTCTATCGGCAATGTACCAGACTGTATCCTTGACTGAAGCACAGAGTAAGTATGTTATGGAGAACTCCAGTGCTGAAGTAGGCAAAACAGTGTGATATGAATAAAAAACAACACCGTAGAACTGGCTATTTGAAAAATAACAGTACGAAGCCTAATAAAAAGCATGTAGAGCAAAGTACACAGAGGCTCTAAGCTGTCAGCAAATGAATAAAATATATTCAGGGCAAAGTGCACAAAGGCCTAAAGCCTGAAGCTAAAGCAAAATGAATAAGTAAAACTAACCACACTACACCCTCCCCTTGTCGGTAGCAAGTGGTTACAATAATATAAAAGGATGTCCTAAATATAAACAATACCTAAAAAAAATATTTCGACAAGGTGGGAAGACAACAAAGTCATAAATTTAGGTAACATGTGATCATAAAGCCAAATTCAATATAGTGTCAATTTCGTAAAAATCCAATCGTCAGATAAAAGCAATAGAACGCAGGAGTTCCTCCACTTCGATATATGTCAATATCGGAAGATCCACGCCACAAAGTACCATGGAGCAGGTGTGATCCAAAGCCCCAAAACCATTCAGGGCGGCACCCCGTGCAGGGCCTATGAAAGAGACAATACCATCTTCCTCCAGGAAGAGAATCTCATAAACTGCCTCACGAAGCAAACGCATCCGTAGTGCACAAGTCTGGGAATGAGCCCTAATCGGGAACATCAACAGATCAGTATCGACCATAGGAGGGCGCTGCAATGAGAGACAGAGAGCCAGTGCATGTTCAAACGAGCACCAAAGGCATCGAAACACGGGTTGCACACAATCCAAAACCGGTCTGAATGACAGAGACCAGTCGCACTCCAAATGTCCCAGGAGTGTCGCTCCAAAATGCTGCATCATGCGTTCACGACACAGCTGCGCTGATGGGAGCAGCAATACAGGATCTCGTCGTGACGGGACAGCCATTGCGAAAAAATAGCAACAACAGCAAGACTCCAGCCAATAAAGCCAAAGTAATCGGGAAACCCCCAAAAATGCTTCCGAAAATAGAATGTATAGCCGAAGGTATCAAACCGAATATGGAAGAGAAGGTATGAGCAAACCCAACACCAACGACTTTGAAAAAATGTGCAATACCAGCAGTGCTGGATGCATTAAATATACGTCCCACAAGTTCACCGAAGTGATTTGGAAAGTTAGTATTCAAAAGGGACTGTATCTCCGCCGATGACCTTGCCACCTGAAGTGCGTAGGTCTCGCTAGCAGATGTAAGGGCCACATGCTTTTGACACAATAAAGCTTTTAGCCGACTCAACTTGTCGAAATCAACCTTGGAAGTAGCAATATGAGGCCAGATGTCCGCTACCTCCCTAAATTGAGTGGGGGGAAACAACACATTCCCGCAGCACGTAACAGCCTTGTTGACAACGACGATGTAAACTATTCCGGCACGCATGCCACAGCAGCGTTCGCTGTTAAGAACAATGTAACTGCCATTAGAAAGCACCTGGAAAGTGTTTTTAATAACCGGGACTGGAACTCCCTTCAGATAACAAGCTAAGTTAGCAATCGAAGCGTTACACGCCCCGTGCAAGGACAGCTGTTTACAAACCATTGAATGGCTGACAGAAGCTTCGCATTCGCTGCCGCTAAGAAAAACCTCCTTCAAACCATTAACACATCTGTACTGAAAGGGAAGGTCCCACACCTCGTGTATGTAACTGTCTCCCAATAGTTCATATCTACCCACCGGAATGTGCTTCAAACACGAAGTAATTTGCAAAGTAGAGATAGGCAAATTAATAACCCCATGGATCAACCATTCAGCTGACGGAATCTCAGCTACCGTGAAAGGCAGTTTCTCTAATTTCTCAATATTTAACATAACATATATCGCTTCCTTTTTAGCCATCAGTTGTTGTTGACGAGTCAAATTAAAAGAGATAAAGATCTCTCTGGCACGAACGTGCTGCCATGGAACGCGACCCGCCTTCAAGGTCTGCAGAGTCCAACCCAGCTGCATGATGGACCGCGTCTGACTCTGCCCATGATATAAAGAAGACATGTCCGATTTAATAATGTCAATGGCAGAGGAAACAATGCTGTCAATCGTGTAAACACGTTCAGAAAGGGTATGCATGCCGTTATCAACAACAGACAAAGTCTGCATCAGATTTTCTTGATCAATCTGCCTCAACCGGGCTGCAGCCTCTTGTTGTGAAAGCTTCCAAATCCCATTATAAACCTCGTATAAGAACCTTTTCTTCCGTGATACTTTGGGACCTGACAAAAATTCTTGTAAATCAGTATTATTAGACAGTAACATGAGATGTGACTTAACTGCATCCAGTGTGGATGACTTCAACCATTGCTGACAAAGCTTCAACACACTGTATGTAGTTATAATATCAGCATGTTCTGGTGAAACGTAACGAGGGTCTGCCCTACTAGTCCTGAACCCCCCTGAAGAGGTGACAAAACGTTGATGACACATATTAGTGTCTACAGGCCATAATAACCACCCGCCTGGATGTAACGATGAAGTGTTAAGCGTACCATTCTGGACCCAATGTGTAAAGTCACTGAAAGTAGCATTCACATAGTGCTGCCAATTTTTTAATTTAGAAGGGGCAGGCATACTAGGCAAAGTCAACTCCCTAATTGTCGCTAAATGCAAACAGCTAGTCTGTTGTACTGTGTCATTGAGGAAAATCATCTGCACAGGGATAATACATGCTCTAAATAACGTGTCCCTGCCTTGCATTTGCCAAGTTTTCGTACCCCAAACACTTTTCAAGTCAACAGTTTTGAACCAGTATTCATATCCCTCGACCGACAGTTTAGATACAAACAAATTGGAATACAGTAATTTAGTATCTGTCAATAACATTTGCTTATTAGAATACGGTGTAACTTTAAAATAGTAGGACCTAGCATTACGTGGATCATGCCCAGCAAAATATGCAAATTTTTCATAATACGTTTTTGAACTCCCTTGTGGAGGAGTCGAGCAATGTTCCCATTGCACATAATTAAACATGGGCTTAGGGCTACTAGCTTTATGAATAAAGTGGTGTCCATAATAGTTGTAACAAAACATGTCACCATGATTATCTCTAAACTGGAAAGCATCTTCATCGTCATAGACAGTATAATATTGCAAATCAGTTAGCATAGAATCTACTGTCTTCACATCCCAATCATCAGAAACAATGGCAGGTATAACAATATCATTCATTGATAATTTGAGGACATACGGTATTTGAATCAATTCAGTGGGACCATATATATCAAACATTACTTTATCCCACACAATTCCATCCGGAACTGGTATAGCAGAAATGTTCACTGTGGACAAGTCTCTTCGAACCATATGAGACGAAAAATGCGGTTTTAACACAGTCTCCACGTGTTCAATGTCAGATCGATCAGGAAGAAAATGACCATGTATTATCAGAAAAAAAGTAACCACAAATCCCAACCATAATAAAATAGTCATCACGGCCAAAAACAGCCAAAAATAGTTCCAAGGAAAAACAAAATATGTTCGTTTAAGCCATCCCAGCAGCCGTCGGGGACCGTGGACAGAAGACATCGAAGACGAGGAGCCGGACCCATCATTATCAGCGTCGTTGAAGCAGCCAGAAGCAGTTCTAGCAAAAGGTGCAACTGTGAACGAAGAAGCAGATGGAGGCTCTCGCCGTGGCACGCTATAAACCACATGTTCAGAAACGTCAGTAGAACGTACAGCAATTTGATCACAAGATTCCATATTAATCGCCGTCGGTGGAACAATCGCAAGATCATCATCCACCCTCCCCAAGCTCGGAGAGGAAACAGTGTCGGTGAAAATCACCTGCAGCGGGACCTCTTCCCCAGTAGTGAGAGGGATTCCGGAACTACTGGGTGTCCCTCTTGGTCTGCTGTGCAGAATCGGCTACATGTTGTAACTTGACATTATCAATGGAAACAAAGCGATTTCCTTTGGCCCCTCGCAGCGGCGGTAAAATCACAGTTCTCGTGCCGCTTACCCCTAACACAGGGACAGGTTCTCGATAAGAAGGACCAAATTCTTTTTTAACTGCGACCTTTTCACGCACTAGATCCCCAATCCTGGGTATCCAACCAGTAGGTGTTACTGGCTCATCCTTAATTCCTGAGGAGGCAGCACTGGCAGAAGAGTTATCTTCACGGAATTGTTGTAAATCCTGCAAAACAGTGACACGATCATTTATGTCAAAGGGCGTATCTGCCGCCTCCACACCAGGACCATCTAGATCAGGAACATACATTAGTGTTCCAAACAGGCACTCATATGAAGTACGACCCCCCAGTGACCTTCTAGGCAAGTTATTAAGTGCTCTCTGTACTCCATATAGGTGGGCTAGCCAACCACGACCCGTACCTATAACTCTGGCCGTTAAGGACTGCTTTAAATCACGATTTAAACGCTCCACGTCAGAATTTCCCTCGGGATGAAATGGAGACGAGAATTGGAGTTGGACCCCCAACGAAGCCATGGTGTCCCTGAATGCCTTAGAGGCAAAAGCAGGGCCCTGGTCCGAATGAAAAGCCGCAACTGCAAATATATCGACAAAGATGCGCAAATCTTTAATAACAGTGCGAGCGTCAGCCGAGCGTTGTGGCCATACCCATACAAATCTGGAGCACGAATCTACAGCAACCAATATATATTTGTATGCACTATCTGGCGTCAGCGGACCACAATGATCCAAGTACACACACTGTAATGGTTTATTTGAAATCAGAAGGGGCGTCTGCTGCGGGCGTCTAGCCGACGACGCTTTAATTTGTTGACAAACGTCACAACAAAGGACATATTGCTTTGTCTCTTTATAGAGACCAGGCCACCAGTAACGAGCCTGTAAAAGTGAAATCGTGGCAGCCACCGCAGCATGTGCAGAAGCCACCCCCTTATGTGCTGCAGAAATCAATCGAGGTCTCTCAATCTTATTGGGAATTTCATGTACACCAATGCCTGGAATTGTAACAGTAGCATTTAGCGCACCGTTCAAGCAGTAACTATATTTTGAATGAAATCCTTTAGGAAAGGGCGTGCCATCAGCCGTAGCCTTTATGGCAGCAGAAATGTCTGTGTCTGGTTTGGAACTCGAACGAGTCACTGCGGCCACAGTGGCGACAGCCACTGCCGATTTCGCGGCTTCATCAGCCAAAGTAATCCCAGCAACGTGTATTCCAACGCGCTGGTGTCCAAGTGTATGTACAACATGAACATTAGGAAGCGTTTCCTTCAGATCCGCAACCTTACCCCACAACATTTTATGTTTAATGGAGTTGCCTTTAGAATCTCTGAACCCATTCATCTTCCAATAGTGTAAATATTCGTTGAAAGACTGCACACAGTAGTAGGAGTCACAGACCAGCAAGGTTAAAAGTGCCGGATCCGCGTGCTCCAACGCTAACAATAGAGCTTTGAGCTCAGCCAGCTGTGCCGTGCAATCTCCCAAGGTTTTAGTATAAGTATGTCGGGGGCAGAACACGTCCCCCTCCATAGTGCCGCTCACCACCGCACATGCAGCAGAATACTGTTGTTTAGTCCCAACCGCTGGTTGCGCAGAGCCATCAGTATACATGACCACTTCATATTGGTCAATAGGCAACGTACCAGCAGGAACAGGGTATTCTATTTCGTATTGAAGAAATTCTTGAGTCTGCAGTTTAGGGTCAAATACATAATCTACATCAGTGGCTGTCAAAGACGTAGCCCATTGTATCCATCGCGGTTGTAAAGCTTTCGAATTAGGAACACTCGCTTTTGTAACAGCCTCTAAGGCCGGAACCGGGGAAACGATAACAATGCGTTAACCCTGGGCCAGCGGTCTTTCTTTAATAACAGCCATCTGTACTGCAGTGAGAATTTTCTCAGTTTGTGCAAAACGTTGCTCTGCAGCAGAATACAAGGGAGACTTGTATGCAATCGGGACTGTCTCCCCTTCATTAAAGGTGACATAAGTAAACCCAACAGCCCCAGGTATCACCCTGATGACTAAATGTGTCTTATTGTCCCGTGTGTGTAAGTGTTTAACTGCTAAGAGATCACTCTGTAATTCTCGCAGTATGTGTGTATGTTCAATCGTCCAAAATCTACTCGAAAAATTCGGGCGAATCAACTCGTATAAGGGTTTTATACGCGTTGCATAATCAGGAATGTAAGTTCTGCCAAAATTCAGAAACCCCAACAATGACTGGAGCTTCCGAACCGTATTAGGAGGCTGCAATAAAGCACATTTCTCCAAAAAATGTGGCGCTAGGCTCTTGCCCTCACTCGACAACTCATATCCCAGGAAAATGACGCTGAGGAAGGCAATCTTCGATTTCTTAAAATTAAACTTATAGCCAATATCAGCAAACCCCACAACAATGCGCGATACACCCCTTAGATGTTGCAGAATCTCATCATCTGTCAGATATATGTCATCAACATATGATAATGCTTCAGGGTCGAACTCATGCAGCATTTCAGTTACACGAGCCGAAAACAGTCCTGGGCTATTCTTATACCCCTGAGGCAAACAACAAAAATTTTTCTGAGAGCCAAACGCACTGAAACAGGTATAGTCCCGACTCTAGGGCGCTATATTCTGGCAGAAAAATCCATTTGAGATATCTAATGTTGTCTTGTATTTTTTACGCACTATATTATTCATAAGCGCTGCGCTGTGTAAATTCTGTATTGCATATGTGCGTGTATGACTATTCAAATGTCGGTAATCCACCACTATCCTATATGAATGGTCCGGTTTAGCAACCGGAAACAAGGGATTATTCATCGGCGAGACACAGGGCTCAATTACACCCTGATACTCCAATTGTGTAAGAATTTTTCTAACCGATGCCATAGCTTCAAATTTTATAGGATATTGCGGTTGTGGCTGAGGTTCGTCTTTTATTGGAATTACATGATAAGGTGATTGTCTGTCCCACCCCACGTTATTTCTATACAAGGCGGGAGCCTGTGCTAGAGCCCATGATTTACTATAGGACTCCGCGAGTTCTCTCGGAACAAGTGGTGAGAAGGAAGGTTTAATAACCTCCTCCCCAACTGGACAGTCGCGAACAAAGTCAGGTGGCCAATCTTGTTCGGCCAACAGAACATCATATGATTTTACCACATGGTCCCAAAAAATGGCGTTTATAATACGGTCAATGTCCCCTTCCAATCGCAGAGTCACTTCATATACTCTATCAGGATCAGAGACTCGCATATCCGCCGTCTCGACTTGTATGAAGTCATCAGTTGCTTTCACCTCCAGATGCTCTAGAAGACTCCGGCAAACTATTGTGACCTCTGCCGCGCTGTCTAACAGTGCTAATGCCCATGTCTTGTTCGTCAAGAGAACTCTCTTCTTGAGCGGCATGTCTGACTGAGACAGCTGCCACTTTCTTCTTCTTAAATTGCTGTTTTTGTTGAAGCGGTTTCTCTTCTTGTTTAATAGAAACCTCCGCTGAGTGTTGTGAATCCTGTCTCGGTTTCATGTACTCCGTCCTCCGCTCTGACCGCCCACCTCTCTCACTTCTCTTTTCCGAGGAGTCCTGAAAGGAACGAGATTGGCGTGTATCAGTATATTGATATCTATCAGGCGTCTCCAAAGTATCCCTATTCCTGAGATTATACTTATTCTGTGTGGTCTCCGGTTGCGGAGACTGCCCACCGTCTTTCTTAGGTGTTTGCTGTTTCTTTTCCCAGCGCTTTTTCGAACCCTCAGGTTGTTGCTGTTTAGCATTGTCTTTATTATTTTTACCCTGTAACTGGGGTTTTTGTGGTCTAGCCCCCAGGCTATCATGACCAATACTAGAATATGTTTCCGCTTTTATTCTCGGAAGCTCCCGCTCCTGATTAAGCAGCGGAACATCCCGAAGACGCATTCGCACTGCTAGTGCTACTGCCTCTCCTTTGAGGTTACTCAAAATAATAGAAGAAACTGTGGCAAAATTGCCCAGCAACTGCATGCCCAAATCTAAGGCAGGGGCAGCCCCATATTCATCCTGAATCTGTTTCAGCACGTCCGGTAAATTAGCTAATTTCGGTGTACCGTGTGCCGTAGTGTAGAGCGCGGCAAATACCGTGCCCCAGGTATTACAAAGGTCCACCGGAGGAGCCATCCCTTACGGCAAACACATCGTCAAAATTCTATGTTTATCCTGAGGTCCCGTATGGGGAAATACTGCTTCCAGCGTATTAATTTTTTGCGCCAGCCAAAATGGATTCTCCTCTCGTTTAGCCGGCACTTTACCCATTACCGAGTGCACAGTGGCCGGATTAATACCCGGAACCACAGCCTGTGGGTGCGCTGGAGCAGCACGCGCTGCATTCGTATTTAGTCTCTGCATGACAAACTGAACTAATCGTCTATATGTAGCCGTTAATTCTGTATATAAACAACGAACTTCAACCACTGCCAATTGAGCAACCGCAGGATGTGGTTTATATGTAGCCAATAAAGGCCAGGTAGGACCATCATTACTCAGTGGACCTAACCTAACTTGTGATACTGTGTGTGGGAGGGCGCCATCAAGCAAATTATGGTGTTCTTGATAAGATAGAGGTATTTCTAAATAAGCGTAAGCCCTGTATTGTCCAGGGACATTCGCAACTGTGTATTCGTGAAAAGTATTTGTTCCCCCATCCACTGCTGGAAATCCGACCCAAGAATAAAAAAGTTCCGTTCTATAGGCTGCATGGGCGTCCACCACAAAAGTGACTGGACCCCCCTGGACTGTCAGTCCATGTGTCAACAGATGTCCTGTGAGCGGATGTCGCATATTAATTGCTATGTTCACTACATTAGGATTCGCCATTTTTTTAAAAACGGCTTCAGGTCAGAGAAGGCACACCAATATCGGGGTTTTTCCTTTCAAAGTTCAAGCTTGAACAACCAACCACTAAGCAATAGGAAGCACCTATGCCGTGGCGGCGGAAACCCTCAGCCCCACGGACGTCTCCGTATACGGAACCGAGGAGTCAAAATATATATGAGACCAAGAGAGTCAGTCGGACCTAATCATTAGAGCCAGACCAAACGTTGGCGGCGCCATGTCGCGTGGGCTCTCATTATTCTAAATGAGACTACTGGATTTCTAGGTAGCAGGATCTATAACGGTGTGGGGGACTGAGTCTGACCCACGTGTAAAGAACTCTGTCACCCTAAATCCGGTTTTTGCTCCGGCTAACTAGCAGTGCCTCATTTCTCCCATGTGGGAGGAATGATTTGTCAGCCGAGCGCATGACATCTTTGGAACTTCTCAGGGAAGTTGTGGTTACTCAGATCCAAACCAACTCTCTTATTTCCAAATATGATCTCATATACAAATGACAAAGACAGTATAAGTTTTATATAATGTTTTAATAAAACGACTGTATTTTAGATAGTAAGGCGTGAGCCGCAATAACCAGAACGATACAATACAGTAGGATTGTAATAGTTACCAGGAGAGTAAAACATAAAAACAAAGCTATCATATTGTCAAACAGTTTCTACTCTCCCTCTGCTTGTTCTATCTAGAGCACAGCATGTTAAGCTTCTAGCTTGCCTATTAGAATCACTGTGGAGACATCAGCCCTCATACCTGGGCAAAGACCTGTGATCTTGGTTCAGCATCTGCAACGAGGCAGTCAGCGTCAAGTTGTGGTTCCCTGGTCGGAATCTCCCTCTTGCGTGTATTGGGACAAGGAAGTGATTTTATAACTAACATGTCATTGTGATCACAAAATGTCCCTACGCAGGAATGCCAAGTCTAAACTCTTACCACGTCTATCGGCAATGTACCAGACTGTATCCTTGACTGAAGCACAGAGTAAGTATGTTATGGAGAACTCCAGTGCTGAAGTAGGCAAAACAGTGTGATATGAATAAAAAACAACACCGTAGAACTGGCTATTTGAAAAATAACAGTACGAAGCCTAATAAAAAGCATGTAGAGCAAAGTACACAGAGGCTCTAAGCTGTCAGCAAATGAATAAAATATATTCAGGGCAAAGTGCACAAAGGCCTAAAGCCTGAAGCTAAAGCGCAATGAATACGTAAAACTAACCACACTACAGGAGTCACTCAGACCAGTCGGCCTGTTCATATGGTGGTTAGCATTTGTATTCATCCATCTCTAGGAATGTATTTATTTACACAGCTGTGCCTGCCCTAATAGGTATAAGCCAAGTAAAACACAAAAGAAACAATGTTGTTTTTGGTTATGAAGGAGGGAAATACTTCATCTGAATATGGGAATTCAAAATTAACTTCTTTCAGTCATTATGGGTACATATCTCAGGTAACACTATGTTTGCTTTAACATATGTCAAATAATATTATTCAAGGGTAATCATTTTCCTTCCTTTGGGTAGTAGCATGGTGGAGAAATGAAGGGGAAGGATGACGGTGGTGTCTGCAGCTCAGACCTATAACTTGGGAAGAAGTCCCTCAACAATCATTATGGCCAAAGGCATAAGGTCCATCCTATTATTGTATACATGTTTTTGTTGTCTGAAGTAGGTATTCAAGATTGTCAGTATAATGTCAGGGAGGCCTTTGAGTAGAGCAGTGCCTTCATCTATATTAGAGATAACTAAACTTTGTACGAAGTTGGTTTAGAATAACATGGATTTTACTTTTTCAGGGAAGAGCGCTGAATCCATACTGTCTTATTTTAATCATATGGTGATGTGTTTTTGAAGCTGTGGGCCGTGTCAGTGACTGGAAGGGCACAAACAGTACGTTGCAACAAGATTAAAGAAAGGTTGTCCAACTTAATTTCCTTCGTGAAATGAAGGCATGACGTTTCAGACTCTGCTTTCACCTCTCTGGACCTATGATTTATATTGATGAGAATGCACATCGTTAAAAGAGACCGATTAAACATGAGGTCTAGTTAGTACTGTACTCCTGTGCAGGGGAGTTCTTGGGTGCATTTAGGATGTAACTCTTGTCACATTGTGCAGTACCAGTATACTCCTTAAATATTTGGTGACAAACAGACCTCGTTCAAACAGAACATTTGCATCCCTTTGACTTAAATATTTAATCGCTGGCTCAGCTGTCAGTCTGTCGTTGAGGAAAATATGTTGAATTACAATTTATAACAGTAATATTTGGACTTTAGTTTATTTCTTTTGAGAGAAACATATAAGTCTTTCACTTGATTAATTAGATCCCTTATGCGGGCATTGTAGGTAGGGCATTCCAGTGTGTAGATGTAGGATGCTGGCCTTGTGTGTGGTGGGTACCTATGGTAGTTACACCTTATGCCAGGTCCAGATATCCCTTATTAGTGTAGTCAGTGTCTAGAAAACAGGCTCTCAAGAGGTAGCTGTGAATAAGCAGCCAAGGCTCATCTAGGAGACATACAAAGCTCATGCAATACCACTGTAGTCACACTTAGTACTTACACACATGAAAGAAAACACTCAATGTTACAAAAATAAAGGCACTTTATTTTAGTGACACAAATAACAAAAATACCATAGAGATTATACTCCTTTAGGAGGTATGTAATACACAAATTATATACACTAATATGCAGAAATAGGCATAAATCCAGTTAGAAAACTGTGAAATTAGTGAAAATCCCAATAAAGAGAAATAGCCCTGGGAGAGCACAAACCATATACTAAAAAAATGAAATGCGAGAGTCAGTCCCCCACCTTTGGAAGTGAAGTGTGTAGAGGGGAGCTGGGAGTACTAGGAAAGCCTAAAGATAAGTACCACAACCCACCCCAGCGACCAGGAAAGCAGAAGTAATTCACAGTAAATTCTACAGAACACCCACTTAGAAGATAAGAAGAAGAATACAAAACCCAGAAGAAACTGCAAGACACCAGCAGTGGATTCCTTGACAAGAGGACCTGTGGAAGAAGGGGACAAGTCCAAGAAGCACAGCAGAGTCCAGGAAGGGCAGGAGCTCCTACCCACCAGACTGAAGGTGCAAGAGGTGAGTCGACCATGAAGAAGGAGAGTCAGCACTGCACCGAAGAAGACAAAGTCGAGTTCCTAGAGGATGCAGGTGATGTCCTACGCCGGAAGGAGGATTGCAGTTTGGTTTGCGTCTTCAGATTCAGCCAACAAGCCTTGCCACAGACAAAACTCAGGGTTAGCTCAAAGTGGAGCTTCCGGGGACCAGGAAGGTCCAGGTGTACTCTACCCAGGAGAGGAAGTAAGAGGAGGCATCAGCAACACAGAGAGCCCATAGAATCCCATGCAGCACCCACAGGAGTCCCACAGGATGGGGTCACGAAAGTCGCAGAAGAGGAACCACGCAGCACTACGAAAATGTCTTCCACGCTGCTGAAGAACCACTCAGGGAGCTGTGCGTAGCAGGATGGAGTGCTGGCGGCTGGAACTTCAAGATGCCTGAAGATCTCAAGGAAAATATGCCAACAAGCCTTGGCAGCTGCTAAGGATGTGCTGCATGGGGGTACTGTCCTGCATGGGCAGGCAAGGGCTTACCTCCACCCAAGTTGGACAGATGAAAGAGAGGACCATCGCAACCACTTCAGTCCACCACCCGTGATGCAGGATCCACGCAGCTCAGCAGGAGAGAGGATCCATGCAGCCAGTTGTCATTGCAATTTGTGCCTGAAGAAGCAGGAGAGTGACTCTTTCACTCCAAGGGAAAATCCTTCTTCCTTCTGATGCAGGCTGAAGACGGGCTGTCCTCAGAGGATACATAGCTTGGGAAATGTTGCAGGTGCTGGAAGGAGCCATGGATACAATGTTGCAGGAGGCGTCTTGCTTTTTTGTTGCAGCTTGTTGGGTCCTGGGGCGTCCAGATGCAGTTTCTTTAGTCAGAAGTCAAAGTGGAGGTTGCTGAAGAATCCTGCTGGAGTCTTGCAATCTATGTTCTTCTGTGTTCTTCCGGTCTTCCTTTCTTCTCTCCTTCCGGGCTTCTGATCTTCCTTTCTTCTCTCCTTCCGGTCTTCTGTTCTTCTGTTCTTCTGTTCTTCTTGTCTTCGGCTCTTCTGCCTCCTCCGTCCTCTTCTCCCCGCGCCTGCCCTCCTGCTCCTGCCTCATCCCCCTCCCCCACTCGCATCCCCCTCTCTATCTCTCCTATCTAACCCGTTCACTATCTACCTCCCTCACTCCTCCTATCTACCTATCTCTCTATCTCTCTATCCCACTATCTAACTCCCTCACTCTCCACCTACTCCTATCTTCCTATCTCTCTATCTATTTCCCTATCTATCGATTTCCCTATCTATTTTCTCTATCTATTTCTCTATCTCTCCCCCCTCCCTCACCCCTCTATTACCTATCTTCCTATCCTCTCACTCTACCTCTCACCCTCACCCACCTCTACAACCCCCCCTCCCCTATCTTCTCAACCCTACTCCTATCTTTCTCCCTTATCTCCTAAACCTCCTAACACTCACCCCCCTCCACCCTTAAATCCCCCTCCCCCAGCTCTTCTCATTCTACCTTTCCCCCCTCCCTCGCGCTTTCCCGCCACGACCTCCTGCACGCCCCCGCCCCCCAGCTCCCATTCGCCCCCACCTGACCCCCCCCCCCTCCTACCTCATATGGCGGCCGCTGCGCGACAGTGGTAGCGACCCCTGACCCAAGGGTAGGTCGCTCCCCCTGCCGCTGCAGCTCCTCCAGGTTCCTGAGTTCCTGAGACCCACCTCACAGTAAGTACCCCCCCCCCTCCCAGCCCCTCGCTCTGCCCCGCGCTACTCACCCTCTATCCTGCTCCTGCTTCTTTTCTTCTTTTCTTCTTCTCTGTTCTTCTGTTCTTCCTCCTCGCTCCTTGTCTGTAATCTTCTTCTGTACTCTTCTTTCCCCCGTCTTCACTCTTCTTCTCTTCTTCCTCATCTTCTTCTGTGGTCTTCTGCCCTCTGTTCTTCGTTTTTCTGTATCTTCTTCTGTGTTCTTCTGTGTTCTTCTATGTTCTTCTGTGTTCTTCCGGTCTTCCTTTCTTCTCTCCTTCCGGTCTTCTGATCTTCCTTTCTTCTCTCCTTCCGGTCTTCTGTTCTTCTGTTCTTCTGTTCTTCTTGTCTTTGGCTCTTCTGCTTCCTCCGTCCTCTTCTCCCCGCGCCTGCCCTCCTGCTCCTGCTTCATCCTCCTCCCCCACTCGCATCCCCCTCTCTATCTCTCCTATCTAACCCGTTCACTATCTACCTCCCTCACTCCTCCTATCTACCTATCTCTCTATCTCTCTATTCCACTATCTAACTCCCTCACTCTCCACCTCCTCCTATCTTCCTATCTCTCTATCTATTTCCCTATCTATTGATTTCCCTATCTATTTTCTCTATTTATTTCTCTATCTCTCCCCCCTCCCTCACCCCCTCTATTACCTATCTTCCTATCCTCTCACTCTACCTCTCACCCTCACCCACCTCTACAACCCCCCCTCCCCTATCTTCTCAACCCTACTCCTATCTTTATCCCTTATCTCCTAAACCTCCTAACACTCACCCCCCTCCACCCTTAAACCCCCCTAACCCAGCTCTTCTCACTCTACCTGTCCCCCCCCTCCCTCGCGCTTTCCCGCCGCGACCTCCTGCACGCCCCCGCCCCCCAGCTCCCATTCGCCCCCACCTGACCCCTCCCCCCCTCCTACCTCATATGGCGGCCGCTGCGCGACAGTGGTAGCGACCCTTGACCCAAGGGTAGGTCGCTCCCCCTGCCGCTGCAGCTCCTCCAGGTTCCTGAGTTCCTGAGACCCACCTCACAGTAAGTACCCCCCCCTCCCAGCCCCTCGCTCTGCCCCGCGCTACTCACCCTCTCTCCTGCTCCTGCTTCTTTTCTTCTTTTCTTCTTCTCTGTTCTTCTGTTCTTCCTCCTCGCTCCTCGTCTATAATCTTCTTCTGTACTCTTCTTTCCCCCGTCTTCACTCTTCTTCTCTTCTTCCTCATCTTCTTCTGTGGTCTTCTGCCCTCTGTTCTTCGTTTTTCTGTATCTTCTTCTGTGTTCTTCTGTGTTCTTCTGTGTTCTTCTATGTTCTTCTGTGTTCTTCCGGTCTTCCTTTCTTCTCTCCTTCCGGTCTTCTGATCTTCCTTTCTTCTCTCCTTCCGGTCTTCTGTTCTTCTGTTCTTCTGTTCTTCTTGTCTTCGGCTCTTCTGCCTCCTCCGTCCTCTTCTCCCCGCGCCTGCCCTCCTGCCTCATCCCCCACTTGCATCCCCCTCTCTATTTCTCCTATCTAACCCGTTCACTATCTACCTCCCTCACTCCTCCTATCTACCTATCTCTCTATCTCTCTATCCCACTATCTAACTCCCTCACTCTCCTCCTCCTCCTATCTTCCTATCTCTCTATCTATTTCCCTATCTATCGATTTCCCTATCTATTTTCTCTATCTATTTCTCTATCTCTCCCCCCCTCCCTCACCCCCTCTATTACCTATCTTCCTATCCTCTCACTCTACCTCTCACCCTCACCCACCTCTACAACCCCCCTCCCCTATCTTCTCAACCCTACTCCTATCTTTCTCCCTTATCTCCTAAACCTCCTAACACTCACCCCCCTCCACCCTTAAACCCCCCTCCCCCCAGCTCTTCTCACTCTACCTGTCCCCCCTCCCTCGCGCTTTCCCGCCGCGACCTCCTGCACACCCCCGCCCCCCAGCTCCCATTCGCCCCCACCTGACCCCTCCCCCCCCCTACCTCATATGGCGGCCGCTGCGCGACCGCGCCACTGGCGCGCCGGAGGCGCGCCAGAGGCAAGCCCGTCTGCGCCCGTTCGCGCCTGGCCCGCGCCCAGCGCAACGATCCCTGGTCCCCAGCTCTCCCAAGCCCCGCTGACCCGCCACGACCCCACCACCCTCCACGCCCTCAACCCAGGACGCTCCAACACCTGCTTCCAAGCTCACCCCAAACGCACCCATGGACCCTTCGCCTGCAACTCCTGCAAACGCACCTTCCACCACGCAACAACCACGACCACAAGCCCACGCGCCATCAACCACCTCAAGTGCATCCTAGTCAACGCTCGCTCCGTCCACAAACACGCCATTGAACTCTGGGACCTCCTGGACTCCATAGCACCGGACGTCGCCTTCATCACGGAGACCTGGATGAACGCCTCCTCGGCCCCTGACATCGCCACTGCCATCCCCAAAGGCTACAAGATCTCCAGAAAAGACCGCACCAACCAGGTAGGAGGAGGTATCGCCATCGTCTTCAAAGACTCCATCAGTGTCACCACCTCCACCGAAGACACCCCTCTCGCCGCTGAACACCTGCATTTTCAGATTCGCACCGATCCGAGGACCACCCTCAGAGGATCCCTCGTCTACCGTCCTCCCGAGCCACGCGCCCCTTTCAGCGACGCCATCGCCGACTTCATCTCCCCGCACGCCCTCGCCTCGCCGGACTACATCCTCCTAGGTGACCTCAACTTCCATCTGGAACAAAACAACGACCCCAACACCACCACCCTGCTCGACAACCTCGCCAACCTCGGCCTCAAACAACTGGTGAACACCGCCACCCACATCGCCGGACACACGCTTGACCCCATCTTCTCCGCCAGCAAACACGTCTTCTTCAGCCACGCCTCCGCCCTACACTGGACCGACCACAGCTGCGTCCACTTCACATTCCGACGCGAGACCCGCCACCTCCGCACCCAACCCATCCCTCGTCGACAGTGGAACAAGATCCCCGAAGAGCAACTCTTCTCCGCACTCGCCGCCAACCAACCCACCCTCACCACCGACCCCAACGACGCAGCCCTCAACCTCACAAACTGGATCTTCAACTGCGCAGACATCCTTACTCCCCTCAAACGCACGCATCGACAGACCAACACCAAAAAACCTCTCTGGTTCTCTGACACCCTCAAAGAATCAAAGAAAACTTGTCACGCCCTTGAGAAAGCCTGGCGCAAGGACCGCACCGCTGACAACATGACCGCCCTCAAGAACGCTACCCGCGAACACCACCACCTGATCCGCGCTGCCAAAAGGAACTTTTTCACCGACAGACTGGACAAAAACAGACACAACAGCAGAGAACTCTTCAGCATCGTCAAGGAGTTCTCCAAACCCAGCGCCAACGCCGTCACGCCCTCACAGGATCTGTGCGAATCCCTCGCCACTTTCTTCCATCGCAAGATTAGCGAGCTCCACAACAGCTTCGGACACCAGACCCAACCATACACCACCGAACCGGCATCCACGGCCATCACCCTCAACAACTGGTCCCACATCAACACGGAAGAAACCAAATCCATCATGAACTCTATCCACTCGGGCGCCCCTTCGGACCCCTGCCCGCACTTCATCTTTAACAAAGCCGACGACATCATCGCCCCGCACCTCCAGACCGTCATCAACTCTTCTTTTTCTTCTGCTACCTTCCCCGAATGCTGGAAACACGCCGAAGTCAACGCCCTACTAAAGAAACCTACGGCTGACCCGAGCGACCTAAAAAACTTCCGCCCCATCTCTCTTCTGCCTTTCCCAGCCAAAGTAATAGAGAAGACCGTCAACAAACAGCTGACCACCTTCCTGGAAGACAACAACCTGCTCGACCCCTCACAAACCGGATTCCGAACCAACCACAGCACTGAAACCGCCCTCATCTCAGTCACTGACGACATCAGAACCCTGATGGACAACGGTGAAACAGTCGCCCTCATTCTGCTTGACCTCTCGGCTGCCTTTGACACCGTCTGTCACCGCACCCTAATCACCCGCCTCCGCTCCACCGGGATCCAAGGCCAGGCCCTGGACTGGATCGCCTCCTTCCTCTCAAACCGTTCCCAAAGAGTTTACCTCCCTCCGTTTCGCTCAGAACCCACCGAGATCATCTGCGGCGTACCCCAAGGCTCATCACTCAGCCCGACACTCTTCAATGTCTACATGAGCCCCCTCGCCAACATCGTACGCAAGCATGACATCATCATCACCTCCTACGCCGACGACACCCAACTTATACTCTCCTTCACCAAGGACCCCACCAGCGCCAAGACCAACCTACAAGAGGGTATGAAGGACGTCGCAGATTGGATGAGGCTCAGTCGCCTAAAGCTGAACTCTGAAAAAACGGAAGTCCTCATCCTCGGCAACACCCCGTCCGCCTGGGACGACTCCTGGTGGCCCACGACCCTCGGCACCGCACCGACCTCCACAGACCACGCCCGCAACCTCTGCTTCATCTTGGACCCTCTTCTCACCATGACCAAGCAAGTCAACGCCGTGTCCTCCGCCTGCTTCCTCACTCTCCGCATGCTCCGCAAGATCTTCCGCTGGATCCCCGCCGACACCAGAAAAACCGTGACCCACGCCCTCGTCACGAGCCGCCTGGACTACGGCAACACCTCAACAGACGCCTCAGCTTCTACGTCCCCACCCGCCTCCTCCGCTCCTCTGGCCTCGCACTCGCTTCTGTCCCTCGCATCCGCCGCTCCATGGCGGGTGGGAGATCTTTCTCCTTCCTGGCGGCCAAGACCTGGAACTCCCTCCCCACCAGCCTCAGGACCACCCAGGACCACTCCGCTTTCCGGAGACTCCTAAAGACCTGGCTGTTCGAACAGCGATAACCCCCCCTTTTTCCCCTAGCGCCTTGAGACCAGCACGGGTGAGTAGCGCGCTTTATAAATGTTAATGATTTGATTTGATTTGAATCTGAGGAACCACCCAAGATACCCTAAATAACCCTGGAAGGGGGATTGGTCACTTAGCTGGGTGACCACCTATCAGGAAGGGGCTCTGATGTCACCTGCTGGCACTGGCCACTCAGATGCACCCAGAGTTCTCTGCCAACCTTGAATCCAAGTTGGCAAAACACAGGGACCCTCTGGAGGAGCTCTGAACACCACCCCTGGGGTGGTGATGTACAGGGGAGTGGTCACTCCCCTTTCCTTTGTCCAATTTCATGCCAGAGGAGGGACTGGGGGTTCCTGAAGCAGTGTAGACTGGTTTATGCAAGGAGGGCACCAAATGTGCCTTCAAAGCATTCCCAGTGGCTTGTAGAGGCTACCCCTCCAAGCCTGTAACACCTATTTCCAAAGGGAGTGGATGTAACGTCCCTCTCCAAAATGAATCCTTCGTTCTGCCGTCCTGGGCTTGAGCTTTTCAAGCAACAGGAGGGCAGAAACCTGTCAGGGAGGTGCAGCAGTTTAAGCTGCCCAGAAACCTTCAGAAGACTGTAATGGCAATACTAAGGGTCCTCTAAGGAGCACCCAGAGTGCATGGAATCATAGAACCAATGCTTGAAAAAGCATTGAGGTATGATTCCAACATGTTTGATACCAAACATGCTTATGTTCAGAGTTACCATTATGTAGCTGGACATAGGTATTGACCTATATCCAGTGCACGGGTAAAATGGTGTCCCTGCACTCACAAAGTCCTGGAAAATGGGCCTGCAGTTTGTGGGGGCACCACTGCTAGTGCAGGGGTGCCCTCGGACACAGGTACTTTGCACCCTTCCCTCTGTGCTAGAAGGCCTGCCATGGGGATGACTTATAAGTGACTGGGTGCAGTGAAAAGTGGCTGTGAAAGGGTATGTTATATCCATGTCTCTGTTAGAATGTTAGTAGGTTGGATTGTTGGGGAGTTTCCGGGAGAATGGTGGGAGGAGATTGAGGACGGTTGAGGAGAGGTGTGGAGGTTGGGATGCTTTGCTCTCTTGTAACTGTAATGTTACTCATTAAATGAAGAAACTTGGATGCTTTCCGTGTTTCCTGACATTCATTTGGATTCAACTCCCAAGCGTGTAGCAGGGTACTTTCACCTTTTAACTCAGGCTGCAATGGCAATCCTTCAGAACCATTTGCTTGGGCTCCTTATGGGTGATAAAATATATGCTGCAGCCCATAGGGATCCCCTGGATCCCCAATGCCCTGCGTACATAGGTACCGTATTCCAGTGACTTATAATGGTGCACCAGTGTGCCAATTGTGGGATGGAATACAGAGTTTTGGAAGAGAGAACTTAATCACTAGGGTCCTGGTTAGCAGGATCCCAGTGAACACAGTCAAACACACTGACAGGCAGAAAAAGGGGGTAACCATACCAAGAAAGAGGGTACTTTCCTAGTGGACACATTTACAAGGCCCTCCATGACCTAGGACCTACCTACCTCAACCGCGGCATCACCTTCTACACCCCACCAGACCTCTCCGCTCAACAAGCACTAGTGAACGTCCCCCGCATATGAAGGACCCCGGGTGGTGGAAATCCTTTGACTACCTTGCGGCAAAGATCTGGAACACACTGCACCTCAGGCAGTCACCATTGCTACCTCTATTCATGAAGGACCTTAAGACCGGACTCTTCAACTGAAGCTGAGAGGACAAAACACCTTAGCACCTTGAGACCCTTACAGATGAGTAGTTGCACTCTATAGCCCTGAGTTGAATTGATTTGATTTGATTTTGTGCACTGCAGTTGAACTGATTTGTTTGTATCATCTCTCACTAACAGTGACAACCAAGATAACCATGCACTTCTATTCGAAGCCGCCATATGCATGGCTTTAGGTCATTTGTCCGAAGAAGATACACTTCCATTAACAGTTGGAATTGAGCTAAATAGATGCTGCTGGTTTAATGCCTTATAAAATGCAAGATGTTTTCAAGCTGCTAAATGATCAAGCAGCGAAACATTTAAGGAGTGAAGAAAATACCACTTGAGAAAACTTAATTACATGCGCTTTCAGAAAATGTTTTAATAGTGGATACCATATAAACCCCTCAAGGATTCGCTTACTTGCAATATATTTCAGCTATGTCTTTGACACTAATATTTTTTTTTTAAATCGATGTATCTTTCCATGTTTCTAACATTAACCGCGGAACAATCAGGACTCCAATGGTACAAATGGAAAATGAATGCCCCGTAGTACCACTTGAGGAAAATTAGAGCTAATGTTTAAAATATCTGAAAATTACACAGAATATGTAATATGTGTCATGAGAACAGCCTCGTGAGTCATTGAAACTTTGTATGAATTTATATAATTTGTAAATTAATCATATTTGCAGAATTCGCATTCGATTATCGATTTAAAGTTTTAAAATTCTTATGAATGATTAGGTTTTTAAAGCAATGGTTAAGGTATTGGCTAATATATTACTTAGTAATAATATACAAACTGTTGAATGAAAACACAAATTTTAAATATACGTATGCAACATTTAGCTTACTTTTTTATCAATATACTGTAGATAAAAAATGGTATTATTTACATGTAGAAAAAATCACAAAACCACTCCAAATATTCTGGTTAACAAACGTGTGCATATCTTGCGTGCTATCATTTCAGATTTCAAAGGTAGATAGATAGACATCTAGATAGATAGATAGATAGTTACATAGTTAGATAGATAGATAATCTATAGTTACAGATCTATTGTCCTCTGCATCAAAAATACATATTTGGGTTTGTTTATAACTTTGGAGTAATTTCATGAATCTGCCCTTGCATAGACTAATGGGTTCATGTTTGACATACCAACTTTATTACCCTTATTTATGACCTTTAGGTATCTTAGTACTAAAAATAAGAAAGAAAGGAGATCTAAGTCATCCTAAACTGTAAAAATAGCGATGGTGCAGAGAACATCCGTTAGTTGATTCCATGTTTCGAGACATCACTGAAAAGCATTCCTGTTCAAGATGGGCTCATCTGAAATGCGAGACCAAAGCCTGTGCCTGAGTGGCTGTTCAATAGGAACGAGCCGCGGTCTATATAAGTGGGACAGACGTTGATTGCAGGGGGCCCTGTAATGATTAGGACTTTGCTCCACTGAACCCCCTGAGTTGATTACACTTTCACAGATCAAGAACAAGTCTACCAGCTGTATTCTGGATCAGTTGCAATAGAGCCAACAGCTTTACATGAGCACCCAAAAGTCAGAGTTTGCAGTAGTTCAGCCTTGACCAGATGGATGCCGCCACCATCATACCTTAGCTTTCATGAGGGATTACTGTCAAGCCGTTCCTTAAGAGCTTACATTGATAGCAGTAAACAATACCACTGAGTTTACTTGCTATTCAAGAAAGAGTTCTTTATCGGGTTTGAAGCCCTGAATTTGTATAGCACTCACACGAGATAGGAGGGATCCTAAATTGCCAGGTCTCATGGTGGCCTTTCAGAGGCTGGACCACAGATGAGGATCTTTCTTTTATCTGTGCTTAATTTGGACTTGCTTCTTTTGATCCAAAACCGGACTCCAGACAAAAATGGATTAGGGATTTTTTTAGACTTCCTCAAAGGGGCCGAATCATCCAGGAAAACAGTGTTAAGATAGGAGCATAAGATGCACAAGATGCATTTTCCTTTGTAGATTCCACTGTAGGTCTATTGGAAATTGTGTTATCTTCTCCAGCAACAATTGCTGAAAAGCTTTACTTGGCGTGAGAGTATAACTTCCCTCAGACTGGAACATTTTTGATCAGGTGTAAATTAACACATTAGTTTTAAGACTCTTAAACCTATGGGCATAAAACTCATGAATTGTGTCAATAATGTTTGAATTTTTCAGGAAATACGGTTGGCTGATGTGAGGTTTGAGTTATTGTTTCCGTCAGCTTGACAAATGCAAATGTACCCAAAGTTCAATGGAACCATGGAAAAAAATAACAAAGCAAAGGGAAGACGTGCTAAGCAGTTCTAGGCCACAGTGCGGGTTAGGCAAGGACGCAGATGGTGGAAATACCATCTTTCAAAAAGAAAAAATGCATTTAGAGGCTGCAATCTCTCAAAATTAAAATGATTCTTGAACATGCAGCCATTTTGTATTGTGAAATGTGCTCACTTTCCCTCACCTTATGATTTTCAGTGAATTTTTGAATTTCAAAAAGACAAAAAAGTGAATAAGCTTATTATGCACTACAGTAAGCATAATTGAATGACAAAGAGAGTGAGGGTTCATGCAGAAAACACAGGTTGATTATTGAGGCACAATAAAAACAATAATTTCAGAAAACAATACATCATACATTTCAATACAAAATATACAGGGGTTTTAAGTCATCAAGCCTGTAGTTGGGTGCATAGCCTGGTAAGGTGCATGGCATTTGGATGCAAACCCTATGTCCCACCACTTTGATGCATGGGCATTGGGTGCAGGGCTTGGAGCCTGTGTGCAAATGGTGTAGTACAAGATGATTGGTTGGAAAGCTTGGATGTATGACAGGGCCAGAACCCAACCTCAGCCATTCCTAGCTGAAAATCACCCTGGCCGGAGTTAGACAAATGGGTGGTGCTGTAGAAACCAGGCCCTGCACCAGTTATAGTCACCACGTATTGTTCACTAAACCAACCATAACTGGCAACCTTGTGATGAGGATCATAAATAACTGTCAAAATTGACTGCTCATGACCTCACACATGACACGATAGGTGCTATTACAAAAAGCATTGAAGACATCAGTAGTGACATTATATTACAAGTTACTGTTGACATTATTAATTATGGCAGTAGTGTTTTAGGTATGTGTTATTATTTCATGATTTGTTTTTAGTACAGTTGTTTATTGTTTAGTGTGTTATTACTTGTGTGGCAGGATGCAAGTTATGTTTTATGTTGTGAAGCATCACGGGCAAATGTCAGTTTTTTTTAGGTTTTGATTTGGAACTTTTAATGTCACCATGACTGTTGGTTTTCCAGTGAAAACCATATATATTTGATGTATGTCATATATTAGACCTGTATCACAGTAGACGTAAATTGAAAGATAGTTAATTAAAACCAAGAACGAAAGGTGCCTAAGATGCCACCCAATGGTATAGATTGATTTAATAAATTAAGAACATTAGAAGTGAAACATTTAAGACACTAAAGTGGAGTGCTAAGTTATATAGTGACTCCTGTCTAGAAAGTGTAAATTTAAATATTTGCAAAGTGATACTGTAAAAAAAAAAGAAATTAGTTGGGAAGATATGAGTCCTTCCCAAATAATAGGTACAACATCTTGTGAGGTCCAACACAGAAGTTCAATGAATAAACCTGGATTCAATCCTTGGTAGCTATGGTACAGAGCAAACAGGCTTACCTTAAGAAAAAGCTTGTAAAGATTTTAGAAGCACTAAAACAGTTAAAAAGTCTAAACACAAGACAATAAATATCCCAGAACCAATTTCTTGTCTTTTAATTAGGAAATATGGCACAAATTATTAAAATGCACTAAGTAGAACGATGTATTTACAATGTTTTATAGCACAGTGTGCAAGGAAAAAGCAAATCTCAAATCAGAACTCATTGCTCAGAGTTGACTGAGACATTGGCGCAATTTCAAGCTGACAAAATAGAGTAGATGCCGAATATATCAAGCAGGTTGTCCTCTTTAAAACATTTACCTTCTAACTTAGGACCTCATTACGATTGTGGCAGTCTGTGGACTGCTATGGCAGCATTGGTGGTCTGTTTACCGATGGGTTGGTAGTCGGACTGCTGTATTAAGAGTCATGTTGGCCTATGGATCAAAGACCCCTGCGGTCCAGCCGGCACTGCCTGGCCATGCAGACTGCCGCTGACACGAGGCAGCACAAACAGGCTGACAGAGCCTGCGTTGCCGCTGGTCACATTAGGAGGTTGCACACCACGAATGTGACTGTGGCGGTCCAACACCACATCTCAGTAGGTCGAAATGGAGAGTATAGAAGGAGCAACTCAAGTGCATGCAGCCTTACATGTCTGGTGTCGCCATGGAGCCCAACACACATGTCCGGCCACTGCTGATGGCCATCGATAGAGCACAAAATCCATGCCGCTGTGGACACAACCGATCATAAGAACACACACCTACCTGTGTTATTATGTTCAACAATAGATTGTTGCGCCTTCAGCCACCTCATATGGAAGTCACGCTATGCGCACCAAGTACACTTGTCGTTGTGTCCCGCATCTGAAAGGAGACATTCAAAGTCACAATACATCCCATTTGGGCAGGTCACACATGCTGTACTGGAATACTACACAAAACACAAGTCTGCTCCTCTCAGGCACAGGAACAATGAAATGTACACAACAATGTCTCACACAACACGAACAACACACTAACACCACATCTACAAATACAATTCACACACTCATGAACTTCACATGCTATGGACCGTCATCACATTCAATCCACATATGTATGGGTGTTGCATATAACACAAACAATGCTCCCAGTAAACAGCCCTGCAATAGACACACATTACCCACATTGCAATGCATTGGAAGGACAGTGGGATGCACAATAGACAGAGAGACAAATATACAAAGATCACTATGCAAACAATACCTGCACAATAGGGATGGGGCCATCAGGAAGGCTCAGGGAAGGAGACTGCAGTAGGACACATATCACTTTGCACATGTCCCTTAGACAACATTAGCACAGGAACTGGCCCCAAATGTATCTCAGGGACAAACAATACTAGACCCGAATGACACACCTTTCCACACAATATGCAAGGGCAAGTCAACAAAGCACATACAACTCCAGCTGCATGGGACATACCTCTACATGAAGTAGCTGCAAGGTACACACAGCTTAATGGACACCTGCACAGTCGAATGCAAACAAAGGTAGCACAAGTGAACACACTCCTTGTTTACACAAACAAAACTCAATCTGCTACCCGTAAGTTAAATACATAAGCCATATCAGGGGGACAAGGCTAACACCACACATGCTCACATCGGACAAAACAAGATGAAATACTTACCATTCAAAAGAGTACACAATGCCACAACATTACTATTGTATTTACACCCACATATCCATACAGTCAACATATACCCTTGCCTTGCGGAACACCAGCACTGCTCACAAAGTCAGATACTGTGAACAACAGCAAATGCATCAGAAAGCAGGCTGAAACACACACAACTGTAGGCAGACAACACAAGTCACTCAGGAACCACATAAAGGTAGGAAAGGAATTGCAGGACAAATCTATACTCAAAAGAAACAACTTCTTCAGCTCATTAAATTCAAACTTTTAAAGTGTAAGGTATTTGGTCAGTCCATTTGGTTCCACACAGGCACATCACTGTGCTGTCACTTGACTTCTAACTGCCAGGTAACCTCTACCGGAAAAAGCATCAAGTGGGCAAGCAGGAACCTCAGAGACTGTCTTTGAGGGGTGGGGGATCGGATTTGGGAGGGGTGAGTTTGGGTTTGGGAGGGGTGGGCTGCTTCTTGGGTAGGGGTGGGCTTCTTTTCTTGGGGGAGGGGCATGGGTGCTTGCGGGTGGGGCATGTGTGACAGGGTAGGTTTTGAAAGTAGAAGGGAGGGTTTGGGTTTGGGACAGGGTGGAGGGAATAGGGTAAAGGCCAAGGTCAAACAAAAAAAGGTTTCTTTGGTACACTGGGATGGTCATCAAAAGGGGGTGGAGATTTGGAGGTCGATGGAGTGGTTGTCTGCTGTGTAGGTGTGGTTGTCATGGGTGTGTGCGTGTGGGAGGTATGCTTGTGTCTGTGTGGTGTCTGTTATGTAGGTGAGTGTGTGCGTTTTTGTGTCTTGGGGGCTGGGAGGTGGAGGTGCGGGGGATGGAGTGGGGGATGTGTGTGTCTGTTGGGGTGGTGTCTGCGAGTATGCTGGATATAGTGGATGTGTGTGTGTGTCTGTTTGGGTAGTGTCTGTTGGTGTGGTGGTTGTGGTGGATGTCTGTGTGTCTTTTGGGGTGGTGTCTCGGTGTGCTCAGTGCATCACTGACTGTTGTGGTAGTGCCTATGGGTATGCTTGATGTCGTATGTTGTACGGTGGGGGTGTGAGTGACTGGAGAAATGGTGACTGCTGTTATGTGTGTGGGTGTCTGTCATTTGCTTGCATGCCAGTGTGTTTTGTGGTGCTTGTGACTGTGTGAGCTGTTCTTGTGTGTTGAGGTGGGTGCATACGGTTCAGTCTGTGTGCTTGGAGTAGGTAGGGGAATGGGGGATTTGGATTGGGAAGAGGGAGATGAAGGGGGGACAGAAGATGGGGGTGACTGGCTGCCATCAATGTGGAGGCCAGAGCCTGAAAAGATCTCTGTAGGGCAGACATTGCAGGGGCTGGGGCAGAAATGCCTGAGTCAAAGGAGACAACCATCCTCTTGGGTGAGCAGTCACAGCCAACTGGGTGGGGAGCAATAGGGAGAGTGGTGATAGAACGGGTGGTGGCAGACAAAGATGGTACAGGGTATGCCCCGGTGGATCCATCATCACTAGGAGGAACTGGAGGAAGATTCTGATGAAGATGATGTTCTGGTCTCCCCCATGGCACTCCCTTCATCCTCCAGGCCACTAAGTGCCTCTGTGTCTGTGGTGTCTTGACCTGAGGTCCCATGGCCAGATGCGTCCCCACTTGGCTGTGCCCGGTCTCCTTCACTTCTCTGGGCTGATGCTGCAAATTCAATGAAAAATAGGTTCATCACATGTCCATGATCACACTTGAACAACAGGTGTGATTAGCAAACATTGCCATGTTGTCTGGTAGGCCCCAGCAACAAACTCCACCTAAGTGATTGATATACTGTACATGCATAACATATGCATGGATGCCATCTGAAATGTCCACAGTTGCCCACAAGAAAACCAGGATCTCAGACAACTACAATTGCGTGGCTGAAGTTGTGCAATCACAGTAACCATTGAACTAGTAGGAGATCTCATCAACCTCAAAGCTTTGCCCCATGGAGCAGACCTCAGTTACTTGTTGTCATACAATAGTAGGCCAATGCCAACTGCATTCCCACAGCTCCCACACAAGGTCATACACACATATATTTATCACATACACAATGATCTAACAATAAGAAATGATGTTCAAAAATCCTGACATGTTGCTGACACAAATACAATAGTCTGGAGAAGGTGACAGGGAAATACTCATGTCACACTGGAAGCAGTCCAACAATGCACACTTCAATTAATCAATCAATCAGGAATTTGTTGTTGGAAAATGGGTTACTGGTAAGGGCAGGTAGTTACCTACACTTAGCAATAGGCCACTAACCTCCACTAAGGTCCAGTTAGGTCTCAGTAAATTAAACCCAGCTCAACCCTTGGTAGCTTGGCAACGAGCGTCAAGGCTTAACTTAGGAGACAGAGGCCCTCATTCTGACCCTGGCGGTCGGCGGAGAGACGGCGGTCGGACCGCGAACAGACCGGCGGTATTAAAAATGGCATTCTGACCGCGGCGGTCCCCGCCGCGACCGACCGCTACTTCTCCACTCCGACCGCCGCGGCGGTCATGACCGCGGGGCTGGAGTTTGCGCACTCCGGCCCGGCGGTCGTCCCAAGACCGCCAAGGGTATTATGACCCTGCCTACCGCCGCGGTTTCTTGCGGGCGGGAACCGCCGTGCGAACCATGGCGGTAAGCACTATCGGGGCCAGGGAATTCCTTCCCTGGCACTGATAGGGGTCTCCCCCACCCCCCACTACCCACCCGAGTCCTCCCCCCACACCCTCCACCCCCCTGCCACCCCCCAGAGGTGGTACGAACCCCCTCCCCACCCCCACCCCGACATGCACATACATGTACCCCGACATGCACACACCCCCAACATGCACATATACACACCCCCTACACACACATACACAACGGGGACACATACCCGCACACATACATGCCGACATGCGCACCTGCCGAACAGCACACATTACCCATAGACACAGCAGCACCCCCCGCCCGCATACACGCACTCACACACCCCCTCTACACACTCACACGCACACCCCCATGCACGCCCACATCACACAACACCCCCCCACCCCCTCCCCTCACGGACGATCAACTTACCTTGTGCGTTGGTCCTCCGGGAGGCGACGGGAGCCATAGGGACGTGACCGCCAACAGAAGACCGCCAACAGAAGACCGCCACACAGAAATGTGGGTCGTAATTCTGTGGGCGGTGTTCTGCTGGCGTGGCGGTGGAGGTTGACCAGTCTCCACTTTCCCGCCGACCGCCAGTGTGGCTGCTGGCGGTTTTCCGGCGGAACGCTCCCAGCGGTCAGAATGCGCACAGCGGCACACCGCCGCGGTCGGCGGTCTTCACCGCGGCGGTAACTCAGCGGTCTTGCGAAAAGACCGCCAAGGTCAGAATGAGGGCCAGAAGAGTGTAAAGCATTCAAATATCACAAAACAGTAATTAAATAAAACACAGGAAACTGTTTAAAAATCCAAAACCAATTTATAAAAATAGATTATATTTTTATCTTTAAAATGACACCAAAACGAATAAAATCGGATAAGGGGAACCGGAGATATGAATTTTTAAAGAATTATTTTATTTTTAGTGCCTAGAAACAAAAAGTGCCAATTGGGTCATCTGGTAGCACCTCGACCGGGGCAAAGTCAAAGTTTCAGGCCGACCGCAATGGAGCCCTGCTCGGCTACAGGCCGCGGGAGGCCTCGGTTAAAAGTTTAACTTCACACTTAGGGGGTCATTCTGACTCCCGCCGGCCGCGGTAACCTCAGGGCCGGCGGGAGCCGCCAGAATACCGCTGCGCGGTCAGAAGACCGCCGCGGTTATTCTGGGTTTCCCGATGGGCTGGCGGGCGACCGCCAGAAGGCCGCCCGCCAGCCCAGCGGGAAACACCCTTCCACGAGGATGCCGGCTCCGAATGGAGCCGGCGGAGTGGAAGGGGTGCGACGGGTGCAGTTGCACCCGTCGCGATTTTCAGTGTCTGCATGGCAGACACTGAAAATCTTTTTGGGGCCCTGTTAGGGGGCCCCACGACACCCCATTCCGCCATCCTGTTCCTGGCGGCCGAAACCGCCAGGAACAGGATGGCGGTATGGGGGTCGGAATCCCCATGGCGGCGCAGCAAGCTGCGCCGCCATGGAGGATTCCCCAGGGCAGCGGAAAACCGGCGGTACACCGCCGGGTTTCCGTTTCTGACCGCGGCTGTACCGCCGCGGTCAGAATGCCCATGGGAGCACCGCCAGCCTGTTGGCGGTGCTCCCGCGGTCCCCAACCCTGGCGGTCTCAGACCGCAAGGGTTGGAATGACCGCCTTAGTCTTTTTTTCGAAGATTTTCCTCAGCGGGACGAACCTGCCAGTCCAAACCGACCTCCTGGAGCCCTTCTCCGGATACGCGATGCTGGAATCCTCGGTGGAGATTTTTACCTTCGGACTTAGTCGTTTTTTCGAGGTGAAAATCCTTCGACCGAGGTAAACCTGGATCTTGATCCGACGTCCATGGAGCCCTCCTCGGATACGCTGGCTGGGAGGTCCCGGTCAACTTTTTACCTTCGGACTTAGTCTCTTTTTTGGAGATTTTTCTTTACCAGGACGAACCAGCAAATCAGGCCGGGTCGCGGTTGAGGCAAGCCGGCTAGAGTTGCCGCCGCGGGTCGGTCCCTCTATGGAGCTTTTTTTCAAAAGTTCTCCAAACTTCTCCAAACTTCTGGGGCTTCTCCCAGATGTCCTTTTGAGGTTCTTTTGAGGTCCACAGCTCACCCCAAGGGTCCAGAAGTTCTGAGATGGTCCTTGGGGGGTGCGGACTACAACTCCCAGAATGCACCTGGCGCAAACTCCTTTTTGGCCACTGGACAGTGGTCAGCTGATCGCTTTCTTTAGGAGTTGGTGCAGGGGACTCTGGTTAGCAATTTTACACCTATAGCAAACAGGGAGTCCCTCCTTGAACCAGTTGAAGCAAGGCAAAGTCCTTCTTGTGGTGAAGCCCAAGTGTGCAGCTGGTGCAGTCCTTCTGAGTGCAGGTTCCAGGTGCAGGCCAGGGGTCGAGCAGGGCAGTCCTTCTTCTTCTGTTGTTCTTCCTTGTTGGTTGTGGTAGGGAACTGAGGTGTGGGTGCAGGTCTGCCAGTTTTATCCTTGCCCCTGGGTGAAAAGCAGGGGGGTCCTGGTTCTCAGGTGCAGGGTCCTTCCCCCTGTGATGACCACTTCCTGGGAAGTGTGGCAAAAATCAATCCCAGGAGGCAACATTCTCTAAAAATCCATCATGGCTGAATCTGATTTTTGGAGGTTACATCTGGCTGAGCCCACCCACTGGTGTGGCTAAAAATCATAAACACACCCCTCTCCTGCCCTCTCCTAATCTAATCAAGGGGGCACCTAGTTGTCTGGGGTTGCAGGATGTGGGGGTGTTGCTGGTTGCTCCAAATGTCCTTCTCTGCCTTTGAAGACCAGTTTGGCAGCCCTCCCCCTTCCTGCCTCACCATCTGCTGAGGGGAGATTCCCTCCCACGGGCACATTCCTTTGTGTGAAGCCAGGCCACTTCACACCTCATCAAGGCAGCTTGGTCAAGCTGCTCAAGGCTGGCCAATCAGAGCACAGCAGCAAAAACAATGCAGGGCTGAAATTGGCAACTTTTCAGGTAAAGTTTAAAACTCTTTACCTGAACAAGTTATATTAAATCCCACAACTGGAAGTTGTGGGATTTATTACAACAATTAATTTGATACCAAACTCTTGGTATGCATCATTTAAGGAGACTTTAAAAATTAAAATAAAGTCTCCCCATTCTAGCCTATGAAGGCCATGTACTACAATGAGGGAAAAACAAATTTGGCTGTTTTTACCTCACCAGGGCTTATAAAACTATTTTTATAAGGTCCCTGCTTATAGTTACATGGCACCCAGCCCTAGGGGCACATAGGGCACACCTTAGGGGTGACTTATATGTAAAAATAAGGTAGTTTAAGACTTTGGAACTACTTTTAATTCCAAAGTCGAATTTGCATATAACTTTAATTTAGAAGCAGCCAGCAAGACAGGCCTGCCTTTAAAATGACACTGGGCACCTCAGCAGTGCACCTGTGATCCCTAAACCTACATGCCCTACCATATACTAGGGACTTATAGGTAGGTTAACTTAGCCAATTATAATTAACCTAATTTGCATATTGATTTTACACAGAGCACAGGCCCTGGGACTGGTTAGCAGTACACAGGGCACCATCAGAGTCAGGAAAACACCAGCAAAAAGTGGAAAATGGGGGCAAAAAGTTAGGGGGCCTCTGCAATCAGCCCTGTTTTTTCACATTTGTAAAGGGCACTACTCACCTCTGAGGGTCTCAAGGCACTGAGGAGGGGAGGGGGGAGAAAGAGAGGTTACTGCTACTGCTCGAACAGCCAGTTTTTGAGAAGTATCCTGAAGGTAAGGAGGTCTTTAATCTGGTGCAGGTGGGTGGGAAGAGTGTTCCACATTTTGGTGCGAGGTGTGAGAATAATCTACTGCCAGTTGTAGTTCTGCGGACGTGTGGGACGGTTGCGAGGGTGAGGTCGATGGAGTGGAGATGCCGGGTCGGGGTGTAGAAGGAAAGTCATCTGTTGAGGTATTCTGGTCCATTGTTGTGCGGTGCTTTGTCAGCATGGGTGAGGAGTTTGAAGGTGATTCTGTTGTTGTGGGAGGCAGTGCAGGTCTTCCACGTGATCTGTGATGTGGCAGTGGCGGGGGATGTCCAGAGGTATTCTGGATGCGTTGCATCTTCTGGAGTTTGGCCGTGGTTCCTGCGTAGAGGGCATTGCCGTATTCCAGCTTGCTGCTTATGAGGGCTTGGTTGAATGATCTTCTGGTTTCGGTAGGTATCCATTTGTAGATCTCTCGGAGCATGCAGAGGGTGTTGAAGCAGGAGGAGGAGATGGATAGTGAGTGGTCCAAGATGAATCCTAGGTTGCGTGTGTGGTGGGTGGGAGTTGGCGCGGTTCCGAGAGTGGCAGCCCACCATGAGTCATCCCATGCGGAGGGGGTGGAGACGAAGATGAGGACTTTCGTCTTGTCGGAATTGAGTGTGAGGCAGCTGCTCCTCATCCATTCGGCGATGGCCTTCATTCCTTCCTGGAGGTTGGTCTTTATGGAGTCCTTGGTGAGGGAGAGGATCAGCTGGGTGTCGTCGGCGTATGAGATGATGTTGAGGTTATGGGATCAGGCGATGCTAGTGAGCGGGGCCAAGAGGATCAGGCTGAGGGACAAACCCTGGGGTACGCCGCAGATGATTTCTGTAGCCTCCAAGCGGAATGGGGGGAGGCGGACTCTCTGGGCTCTGCCAGAGAGAAAGAAAGTGGCCCAGTCCAGTGCTCTGTTGTGGATTCCAGCATTTCTGAGGCGTGAGTGTAGGGTGTGGTGGCAGACGGTGTCGAACGTGGCCGAGAGGTCCAGGAGGATGAGGGCCGCGGTTTCGCCGCTGTCCAATATGGTTCTGATGTCATTGGTGGTGCGATGAGGGCGGTTTTGATGCTGTGGTTGCTGCGGTATCCAGATTGGGAATGGTCCAGGGAGTGGTTCTCCTCGAGGAAGCGGGTTAGTTGTCTGTTGACAGCCTTCTCAATGATTTTGCCGGGAAGGGGAGCAGGGAGCTATGCAAGAAGTTCTTGAGGTCCTCTGGGTCCACCTTCGGTTTTTTGAGGAGGCGTTGATTTCGGTGTGTTTCGAGCTGTCCGGGAAGGTGGCAGACTCGAAGGAGCTGTTGATAATCTTCCGTAGTTGGGGTGCGATGATGGAGCTTCCTTTGTTGACGATGTGGTGAGGGCAGGGATCAGATGGAGAGACGGAGTGGATGGTGTTCATGATTTCAATGGTGTTGTTGTCGTTGACGGTGGTCCAGGGGATCAGGAGGTTGGTTGGAGGGGAATCTGTGGTGTTGGTGGTTGCCGGGAGGGTCTGGGTGCTGAAGCTGTCATGGATGTCTGCAATCTTGCGGTGGAAGTAGGAGGCTAGGGAGTCACAGAGGTCTTGGGATAGTGGGATGTCGTTGGCGTTGGAGCTGGGGTTGAAGAGTTCCTTCACGATATTGAAGAGCTCCTTGTGGCTGTGTGCGTTGTTGTTGATTCGGTCTTTAAAGGCGGTTCTCTTGGTGGCTCGGATGAGTTGGTGGTGTCTGTGGATGGCGTTTTTGAAGGCTGTGAGGTTGTCTAGAGTCTGATCTTGGCACCACTTTCTTTTGAGTCTTCGCCGGCTTTGCTTAGATCCGTGGAGGTCGGCAGTAAACCAGAAGGCCTTTTTGTCAGTGCCTCTGTTGGAGGGATTCTTGAGTGGAGCAAGAGTATTGAGACAGGTGTCGACCCATTGCCTGATGTTGTGGGCAGCTGCATCAGTGTCAGTGGTGTTGATGGGTGGGTTCGGGGAGAGGGTCACTATAAGATGGTCTTCAGTGACCTTGTTCCAACTGCGGTGGGGGATCTGTTGTGGGTGGTGGTATGTTGTGGGTTTCTTGAAGGAGAAGTGGATGCAGAGGTGGTCTGTCCAGTAGAGTTCAGAGGTGTGGCTGAAAGAGACGTGATTGCTGGCAGAGCAAATAGGGTAGAGTGTGTGTCCTGCGGAGTGGGTTGGTGTCGTGACAAGCTGTTTGTGGCTGAGGTCGGAGACGTTGTCGAGCAGAGTGGTGGTGTTGTTGTCGTTGGTGATCTCGAGGTGGAAGTTTAAGTCTCCGAGGAGTATGTAGTCAGTGGATGCGACAGCGTGTGTGCTGAAGATGTTGGTAATGGAGTCACTGAACTGCTGTCCTGGGCTAGGGAGCCTGTAGACAGGGGTCCCTCGAGGGTGGTGTTGGGTCAGTGTGTATTTGGAAGGGCAGGTGTTCGGCGGTGCTGAGGGTGTCTTCGGTGTTGGTTGTGATCCTGAATGTTCTTTTGGATGATGGTGATTTCTCCTCCTGGTTTGTTGGAGAGGTCCCTGGGGGTGATATTGTAGCCGTCCGGGATGGCTATGGCGATATCAGGTGCTGAGGAGGGGTTCATCCAGGTCTCAGTCAGGAGGTGACTGTAGACGGAGTGGGTGTTGAGGAGGATACATCCGAGATGGCTGCGTCCTGCCTTGGTGGGTGGATCGTTGGCGTGGAGGCTGGTGAAGGTGCAGTTCCAGCAGGAGAAGGGTCTGCGGGTGGTCTGTTGGGAGGCTTGAAGGCAGGCGGGAGAGCAGCCCAGTGTTGAGGGAGTGGAGGGTGGCAGCATCGTAGTAAAGACGTGCTTGGCAGCAGTGGGGGGGGATGGGCGCCAGGGGTTCTGGCACTGGGCACGGTCCAGGCGTGGATGGGTGCAGATGGGCTTGCCTTTGGTTCGCCAGCGGCACGCCAGCTGCATGCACCCGCTGCGTGACCACGCAGCAGCCGCCATTAAGTAGGGAGGTGGGGGGGGGAGGGGGACAAAAAACTGTGCAAAAAATGGTGCAAAAAAGGGGGTGGAGCTGAAAAAGGGGGCAGGGCTGCGGGGGCAGCAGCGGCGGGAGAGAGAGAGAGGGGGAGAGATAAAGTGAGAGAGAGACAGTGGAGTGAGAGAGAAACGAGGAAAAGGAGCACTAAGGGACAATAGTGAAGCAGAGCAGAGAGCAAAGCAAAAGGAGGAGAGAGGCAGAAGGTAACCTAGTAGGAAAGCAGAGCTCTCCCACTAGACACCAGGGATGAGGCGCAGGAAGAAGCCTGCGGGTAGAGGAGGGCCTCGAACTCCTGACAGGGGTCAAGAGTTCAGAGGAGCCAGGGAAAGGGCTCTACTTACAGGGTGGAGCCAAGGGAGGCAGAGCAGTGCAATGATATTGCCACCAAGTGATATTTGTCTCAATGGAGTCATAGAGGTAGTACTAATGTTGCTCAGATAGGCCACACATGTAGCATGGAAATGGATACTGTAGACATCCTTTACAATATGTCAGGGAGAGATGTCCCTAAAATCCACATCACAATGAATCAGCAAGCCCCAGGGAAATCACCACTAATGTCTAGCATCCCTTACAATGACATACTGAGTGCATCAGTAGACGTTATTAGTCCCTTGGATGTTGGAGAGGCCCAGAGACTTGCAACTACTTGTTGAAGGCCCTCAACATGTTGACCAATTAGGAGCTACATCAGTGTTTAAATTATGGTCATGCAAACCCAGATGTCTGTGGACGAATGCTTGTACCCACTCACATATGATTTCAGCATAACTGCAAGTCTCTCCATGATGCATGACAACAGTCAGGTTACAAACCTCACCCATTTCACCTGTGCTAAGCGCTTTGTTACATGATGGCATAGAAATGTACATTGTGGCTCAAAACTAGTCCTACCTGTCATGTCTCCCATTGCTACTGCATTTTTTACATGCCAAATGACATGCTATGACACATGAGGGTATGTGTCAGCCAATAAAAAATGGTGACAGACTCCTGTATGTGGCAGAACATGAAATGTACCTCCACTGTAAATATCTTATTCCACGAATGTGCATATATATGTAAGGAATACAGATATCATCCCATCAACACAGGTAGGCCATGCATGAAACAGCAGCTTACAAATGCTTTACTAATGAGAAAGGGTCACATGCTAAATATGTAGTCACAAGAAATGTTAGCAAGAGTGATTGCACGTAATTCATGTCAATGGACATTCCCCACTTAGCAAGGGAAAGTTTTGATCAGTAGTTGCACCCAAAGTACAATGTATGCTCTGTCACATGTATGATGACCATCCTCACATTACAGACTGTAGTGAGGCACCAACACCTATCATACACTGAAATCAACTATCCTCTGGGTGGCAGATGCCCAAATACTAATTTACCCAGACACATGGCTGAGGACAGTGATCCATCACTTTCTTACATTCGGCCTGTAGCAGTGAGGAATAATGGTATGTTGCATAGAATTTACACACACTACAACAACTGTCAGTACATGATTGATCACGGTATATTGCCATATGCAATCCCTGGAGAGCACGTTGTTTATGGATTGTACACAGTAGGGTCCTAGGCCCATGGGCCAATAGGCAAGGCACATCAGTATACAACACATGTCTTGTCTGCACAATCACTCATCTACTGTTTTACACATGGCTCGTCCCTAATCATCAGGGGGAGCTGTCAGAACGTAACATTCACTTGTCAGTATGACAGGCAGGAATATGCCCTGTACTCACCCCCTTGTGACTATTGTGCCTTCCTCAAATGCCCATCAACTTCTGGGTTGGCCACCACAAGAATGCGGGCCATTATGGGGGGATTATGGTCCGACGGGCACATTGGTAGGACAACACCAGATGGACCTCTGCTATCTTCCGGTTCCAGCATTTCAGGTCTTCCCACCTTTTCTTGCAATGGGCACTCCGCCATCTGTGGACCCCCAGGGTCCGCACGTTCTTGGTGATGGTTCTTCAAAGCTCATGATATGCCTTCAAACCACCAGTTTAGAAAGGGCACTTGTGTTTTGAAAACTCTGTGGCACCATACAGATTGCTCACATGACTCTCAGCTGACTCATACCACATGCATACACAGCTCATGCTGTCATGCACATACAAGTTCTCTAACATTTACAACAATCACAAGGAAAGAGATGACAGTGGATGGCAGTAATGTGTCTTTACTTAGTTATGTGCATCCAACATAAGGAGGATCTAGCCCCCCTAAAAACTCACACAACATAATGTGACTGAAATTAACATATGGCACTAGCCACCAATACCTGCACATTGCCATCCCATTGATGCCACACAGACTGCAGTACAGGTACATGAGTAGTCTAACTGGCACACATGGGGACATTCAAGCTCATGACGAGGGAAAGGCTGGTGAAGTACAGAGAAAAATGTGAACTTTAGGTTCTTATCTACTCCTCCGGCGAGACATAGAGCTCACTATACAGGGGCAGGACCTCAGTCACCACCTCTCCAGCTCCTCTGGTGAGAAGGCAGGGGCCCTATCACCTGCTGCATGTGGCATGATTGCTCACAAAGGCAGCACACAACAGCTCAGGTCGTGGAGGTGTTGCTGACAGCAGTTTCAGGAGTCAAGTGAGTGAATCTGCAGAACATGGCGTTCACGTCCTCCAGAAAAGCAGTCATCACTGTGGCGATACACATCCATTAGCCACTGGTAACAAACCTAGCTAATAGCTGTCTCCACCATAGTTGCAACAGCCCACCTATATAAAACCTTTCAACGGCTGTCATGGGCGGTTCCTAATGTCCAGTGGAGTAGGCCAGGCAGCCACCATTTTGGCGGTCTAAAATGCTGTATTGGGGTTTAGAAAATGCATTAAACCTGCAAAAAGGATTTTTGACCTCATAAACATCCTTATCCTGTCTTGTCATGTATGTCCTACTACTCAAACACCATTTTAGTATATGTCAGAAGATTACTCATTAAGTCAAACTTCCACAGGAGCAGATGCCTTTTACTCAACTCCTTCCAACAGATGCATGCTCAGACTTTAACTGATTATCTGAACCCTGCATCCACTAGGGGAAAGGGGAATGGGAATAGAAAAAAAGAGAGCGCCTCCAGAACCAGTTCCAGACTGTGTTTCACAATTGAAGATAGTATATTCAGTGTGTGTCTCTGAAAATCTGCACCTTTCTTCTTGTTGGGTTTTATTTAAAGGAAGGACCTGCAGTCGGGTGATAAGAGCATAGATAAGTACATTCCTACTGTGCATTCAACTGTTCAGCCATTCACATTCACCCAATTCTATCGTTCTTCTAACCTGGATCTTTTGAGAGACTAGCCTCTCTCTAAGGCAACAATGTTAACATAATATCTTCTTTTCTCCAGGAGTCAGAGGTTTCTAAGGTTCTCTGGAGAACAGTTCAAAAGTTCACAAATATACAAACGACTAATGTCTTTTACAGGAAACGAAAACTCCTTCTCAAGGTTCAGTTTCCTCAATCACAGTTTCTAGGAAATAGTCTGAGCACTGAGGTTTGTCTCTAAGACTGAGAAGTCTGCAAAGCAAAGCGTCTTGAAGATACATGTGTAAATATATATATATATATATATATATAGGCAAGTCTGGAAATCATACAAAAGGATTCCTGTTAAGCCAAAACAAATTCTCCTCAGAAAGCCGATAGCCAGTTGTTGGAAGAAAGAAAAAAATCAGCTTCTTCAAAAGAGAAAAAGTAGCTAGTGTGCACACCGTAAAAAGAAAAATTATTAATTACTCTAAACTGGAAGAATTCTCTATCAAACAAAGTGCCTCAGGAACACTGTTCATTCTCCTCAGGATGACAGTTGAAATGCAGGGCTCACAGAGAGAAACAGCTGGAGGGAAGCTTCAGCATGAGACTAAGGTAGAAACACTAAAGCTCTGACCTCACAAGGATTTGCAGCCACCATCTTGAGTGGCAGTTAAACCTAAAGAAGCTAGTTCTAAGAACAGCCTCCGCAAGAGCCACCGGGAGTGAGGACGCTCCTGCAACCACCGTGTGAACGAGGAAAAGGGGAATCGTTTTTGCTGAGGGAAGAACTGAGGGAAGAACTTAACAATGCTGGCAATAGTTTTCCTCACAGTATGTTGCAGAGCACAGCTGGCATTTAGCAGTGGGGCACAGTCCACAATGCCATCGATCATTTTGGCAGTTGGGATATCCAGTCACATTTCGAGTGGCAATTGTGTTGCACATCTTTGAGTTTAGTCCATGTTTGTGGACACGTGTAGAAAACCCTGGGAGTTATGTGTGACCCTTGTGTTATTTGCAGCTGTGATGCTCACTGGTTGCCATGTCTATTCAGAAATGTCTTTTCACATGATATTGACATGCATCATGTATTTTGCTGTGGACACACTGACTAATGTTAGAAATGATGGCCCTAACTATGACATTGACACACTACTCACACCTATACACCACTCACGTACCCCACATCACACACTCCAACATATTACCCAACACACCCTCACCTACACACCTCACACAACACCCACGGCACCACAAAGACACCCCTGATTCACAGAGGAGGAGCTCAGTGTCATGGTGGAGGAAATCATCAGGGGAGAGCCTCAGCTATTTGGAGCACAGGTGCAGCAGATATCGATAGCTAGGAAGATGGAGCTATGACAGAGAATCATGGACAGCGTCAATGCCGTGGGACAGCACCCCAGAACTAGGGATGACATCAGGAAGAGGTGGAACGACCTACGGGGAAGGCAAGACCCCAACTTGCTGTACAGAGGACTGGCGGTGGACCCTCACCTGCTTCCCCACAACTAACAGCATGGGTCGGAGCAAGTCTTGGCAATCATGCATCCTGAGGTCCTGGCTGGAGTAGGAGGAGGAGTGGACTCTGGTAAGTTAACTCTTTACTATCACCCCCCTACCTGCATGCCATCACATACCCTCACCCTCACTCCCATCACTCCACCACATCCCATACATCCCACCATCACATCTCACTCATCCCAATGCCAAGCCCTGCATGCCATACCAATGCATCCCAATGCCAGCCCTGCATGGACACCTATCACTAAAGCATGCAAATTAGAGAGAAGCAACTAGCCCACCACATACCAACTTACACAAGTGAAAGCTGCCAGGCCAAATTAACCAAAAAGGGCAAGCCACCAATGCACAATCTGTCAGACACAGAAACAATAACACATCATTTACATCCCCCGAGGTACCCCAGCCAATGTCACAAGAGAGGAGGTGCCAGCATTATCCAGTCCCCCAACTGAAGAGGCCCACAGTGATGACAGCAACTCTGGTCTCTTGGATCTGGATGACCAACCTGGCCCATTAGGGACCTCTGGACAGTCGGTTACCCAGGCCCAGTCCCACACCACCTCCATCTGGAAACACCACCACAGCACCCGCCCAACGTACCCCCACCTCTGTCCCCAGGATACATCAATCAGCAGTGTGTCCACCTCTACAGGGACCCCAGGGCACACTAAATACCCAAGACTATCAGAGACTTGGGGTCAGTGGCAATGGGAACACGGTTCAGGGGACAGAGGCACAGGCCAACAGGGAAACTGGGAGGACTGCTGTGTGCCAGCGGGAGGACAGGCCCATGGAACCGACTCTCCAGGTGGCACTTACAGAGATCCTGGGAGCCTATCAACATCCCCAGGACATGATGGACCAGATCCTGGACAATGTGCAGGAGAACAGGAGGCTGCAGGAGGGACAGCACCAGGGGATCAGGGAGGATTTGAAGGCCGTCAACACCACCCTGGTCTCCATAGCAGGGGTGCTGGCAGACATGGCCAATATAATGAGGGAGGCAGTCATACAACAGTGGGCCCCTGCCACTAGCCAGACATCTGAACTGCCTCCCACCTCCACTGCCGCTAGTGGACAGAAGACCCTGCCACAGGACCAACAGACCACCAGCACCCCTACTGCTGCAGAAGGAGAACCACCCCGCAAATGTTCCCTGTGATCCAGACAGAAGCCAGAGACTATTGCTAAGGCCCCCACCAGGAAATGAGACTCTCCTGATTGTCACCCTTGTGTCCCACTCTATCACCCTGTCCACCTTGACCTGCCATTGCTCCCCTTCCTATGTCCCCTTGGACAATGCACCTGTGCTACAGACTGGAACAATACCCTGGAAGTTCCTCCATCATCACCCCATCCGGTTGCACTTGCTCCTCAATAACTTAGCACTTCAATAAACACCCTTGGAAAAAATAAGAGTATGGAGTATGTCAAATCTTTTAAGTAGGTATTCATTTAACTAGGTTCAAACATTGCAATTCAACTGTACAGTAAATGAGCATATGTTAATGACCTCTAGCTGGCTGCAGTGATCACACTAGGAGGTATTGTGAGGCACCAACATCTGTAAAATGAATTGCCAAAGGGTACCATAAGTGGGCATAGAAGTGGGAAATAACAGCATGCCAGTGCCACAGAATTTCAAAATATTGACAATGAAATGTGAAGTAACACAGTCTTACTTGTGTGCCATTGGAAGCATCGTCTGATCACTGCTGTTCTATTGTCCTTATCCTCATCCTCTGCCTCCTCATCCTCACTGCCCATAGGGTCCACTTCTGCCACACGGGCATCTCCAGCCTCCTCCTCCTGCAGAAAAGGCACATGGCATCTCAGGGCAAGGTTGTGCAACAGCAGCATGCCACTATTATCTGGCAGACCTTCTTGGGTGAGTAGCACAGGAATCCACCTGTTAGATGGAGGCACCTGAACCTGGCCTTCAGGAGGCCAAAGGTCCTTTCTATAATCCTTCTGGTTCCCCCATGTGCCTCATTGTAATGTTCTTCTGCCCTTGTCCTGGCTTTCCTCACAGTGGTCAGTAGCCAAGACAGGTTGGGGTAACCAGAGTCACCAGCAATATTGAGGGACAACATTTAGCCACACACTATCACATACAGCCCACACCATACCCACATACCAACATATTCTGGGAGGGGACCAGGGCTCACCTATTAGCCACACCCTGTGCCTCTGTACTTGGGCCATCACATTTGGGATGCTGCTATTCCTCAGAACAAAGGCATCATGCACCAACCAGGATACTTAGCATTGAGGTGGGAGATGTACTGGTCTGCCAAGCACACCATCTGTACATTCATAGGGTGGAAACTCTAAAGATTTCTGAACTCCTTTTCATTTTGACGGGTGGACAAATGCAATATGTGTTCCATCATTTGCCCAAGTTATGCTGGGGATATGTCCCATTGCATAGAAGTCGGCCTTCACTGTGGCCAAATTTTCCACCTGGGGAAATACAATGTAGCTGCACATGTGTTTAATCAGGGCAGACAACACTCTTGTCAGCACATTTGAGAACACTGGCTATGACATTCCTGCTGCCAAGTCCACTGTCACTTGGAAAGAACCATTTGCCAGGAAATGGAGCACAGATAGAACTTGAACAAGAGGGGGGATCCTAGTGGGGTGACGGACAGCAGATATTAGGTCAGGCTCCAATTGAGCACACAGCTCTATGATTGTGGTCCTGTCCAGTCTATAGGTGAGGATGATGTGCCTGTCCTCCATTATTCCCAAGTCCACCAGGGGTCTGTACACAGGGGTAGGTCTCCATCTCCTGTTCAACCGCAGCAGTAGCAATCTATTGGGCAAAAGAGTGAGGAGGCGGTCACAAACTGAACAATGGGGCTACAGCAGTACATTGCATGCTGTTAACTTGTAATGGGTCAGTGTGAATTGTCCAGTGTGTCCAAATTTAAACAGTGATGCAGCAATTATCCAGGGCCTGCCCTCCCCCCCTGAAATGGCATCTGCCTGTCCTGTGTGGAGGGACAGGTGGAAGTGAGGTAATTCCTCTGACATGAGCCATTGCGGGAGGTGGTCAGGAACCGCGTGCAACTCCTCATTTGTTATAATTGTGCCAATGGTGGTGACGGTATGAACCGCCGCAGACATGACTGCCATTTTCTTTCCGATTCCTCGCTTACTACCTGACCTTCAACAGGAGAGGACCTACACTGCATGTGCTGCTGTGACCTGTGTCTGGAACCTTCTATGGCCCGTGTGACTGGGGAAAGGGCCCCTGCCTTCACTTTGGTGGAGTTAGAGAGACTGGTGGATTGGGTTCTTCTCCAGTATGGACTGCTGTATGGGTCTCCAGACCAACAGGTGAGTACACTGTGGGCATGATGTATGTGGCATGAATGCATGGATGATGTGTGAAGGCCTCATGTATTGGGGGGGAGGTGGATGTCCTTGGGTGGCGTATTGGTTGTGTGCTGGGCCATGTGTGTGGAAAAGGTGATGAGAAAAGGTATGGTGGGCCATAAGTGTAACAGGCAGGACTGTCTGACTAATACTATTTTCTTGTGTATATTTCCTCTGCAAGTCAGTGACCATCAAAAGAAGGGTATATGGCATGCCATTGCCTAGGACATGCGGACCCTGGGGGTCTACAGCAGGTGGAGCACCCACTGTCGGAAACGGTGGGAGGACCTGAGACGCTGGGCACAGAAGACAGCGGGGGCCCACCTGGGATTGGCCTCCTAACAAGGGAGGGGTGCCCATCGAACCCTGACCCCCCGATGGCCCACATACTAGCGGTGGCCTATCCAGAGCTGGATAGGCGCTTGAGGGCATCACAGCAGCCACAAGGGGGTGAGTACATTGCCCATCATTACTACTAATGCCTGGTGGGGAGGTATCCGGGTGGTGGATGTATGTTAGTGGGTGCCCCTAGGCCAGGCCTGACATTGCAGCAGAGATCCCCTGGTGGCAAGGGTTCTGAAGGGATAATCCTGCTACTTAGCTCGTGGCATCCATTACTGGTCAGGGCTGCATAGGTCCCAGGATTGCTGGATTTGCCGATGTATGCCCTTCCCCATGCCTTGGTGGCTAGCAATATCACTGGTAGTGCAATGCATAGAGCGTAGGCCTGTTCCCTGTGTGTGATGGTGCTGTGTACTCCAACGGTGGTGTTGGTGCAGCCATTGACCAAGTGTATCCTTTGTCTCTTCCCCCCCTTTTTTTTTGTCATCCTGTCCTTATGTGCATTAGCATCATCTTGCAGAGGAGCAGAGGCACTGGCGATGGAGTGAGCTACATCTCACAGGACCCAGGAGGTGGAGACCCAGGAGGTGGAGTCCACCAACGCTGAATGCACCAGTGGGACGGAGGGCAAAGGGTGCTCCACGGCAGAGACTGGAGGGGACAGTTCAGACACAGATACTTCCTCCAATGGAAGCTCCCTGGTGGTGGCGGACACTTCCGTGACCACCCCAGCTACAGGTACATCCCCCGTTCCAGCACCGCCCTCCCAGCAGCCCCTCATCGAGTTTCCCATGCCCACTTACCCAGGAGGGTGGGTATCTCCTTCGCCCCAGGCACCTCAGGCCCTGCCCCAGTTAGCCCTGCTGCCCTGACTGAGGAGGCTATTGGCCTCCTGAGATCCATCTCTGTAGGGCAGTCAACCATTGTGAATGCCATCCAGGGGCTGGCAGCCCAAATGCAACAGAGTTATGCATTCCTGGAGGGCATTCACACTGGCTTGGCGGCCGAACAGAGATCGATCCAGGCTCTGGCCTCCTCTCTGATGGCAGCCATTGTCCCTGTTTCCACCATCCCCCTCCAAATTCCTCTTCCCTATCCCATTCCCCTCAACCCCAACCTGTCCCAAGCACACAGGCAGACGAGCATGCACACAAGACAAAACACAAGCGTGGCACAGGCAAACACAAGCACCACACTTCATCCCACAGGCACTCACACAAACACCATCCAGATGAAGACATACCAACATCCACAAATTCCACTGTGTCCCCCTCTTCCTCCTCCTCCACCTCCCTCCCAGTTCCATCTACACTCAAACCTGCATGCACTACTCCATCATCCACCACCAGCATCACCACAACACCTAGCAGAACACATACCTCAGTGGCAGACACCTCCACAATAGCAATGCACACGTCCCCTGTGTCTTCTTCTACTGTGTCTGCCCCCTCCCTCCCAGGGTATGCAAACGCAAGCACTCAGATGCCCAACAGCCCTCCACCTCACAACAGCATCCAGCCTATGCACTTGCACCCAAAATCAGCAGACAGACACCTCGTACAATCACTCCCTCTTCCTCCACTCCCAAACCTTCTCCCTCTTCCCCCAGTGCATCCTAAAACACTTTTTCCTATCCACCACTGACCTCTTCAAGGGAACTCTGGACTGTTTTTTGGAGTAACAGAAACAAGGCCTACTGGGAGTTGCAGTCATGTCACTCTCTCTAGTACACACACTATACAAATGTTATCCCCCGGGTGAGTGCACCTCAATTGAGAGCTAAGACACGGGGGTCTTAGGACAATAGAACACTATCCTGGTGTCTTAAGTTACAGAAACAGGACCTCCTGGCCTTAGCAGTCATGTCAGTCCCTGTAGTATATGCTCTATACAAATGTTATACCACCAGGTGAGTACACTTCATGTGTGAGTTACCAAACATGAATTTTTGGAGAAGAGGAGCCTGTGCTGGGTGAGTGAAATAACAGTGACAGAGCCTCCTGGCCATAGAAGTCATGCCAGTCCCTCTACTACACACACTATACAAATGGTATCCTCCCAGCTGAGTTAACTTACATTGAGGGTTGCCAACCAGGGACATTTCGACAAATGAACACTGCTCTGGTGTTTTGAGTTGTTGAAATAGTACCTCCTCTGAGTTGCAGTCATGTTATTCCATCTACCTCACACACTTAACCAACATTCTATCCCCAGTTGTCTTTACTTCATTTGTGAGTTGACAGACAGTGTTATGTGGGCAAGTGACCACTGTACTGGTGTTTGTAGTTAGAGAAACAGGACCTGCTGGGAGTTGCAGTCATGTCAGTCCCTGTACTACACACACTATACAAATATTATCGCCCCAGGTAAGTACACATCATGTGTTAGTTACCAGGAAGGAGTCTTTGAAGGAGAGAATACTGGACTGGTGTTTTGAGTTAGTGAAACAGTGCCTCCTCGGAGTTGCAGTCAGGTTATTCCATCTAGTTCACACACTTTTCCAATGTTTTCCCCCAGGTGAGTATACTTCATTTGTGAGTTGACAAACAGGGGTATGTGGGCAAGTGACCACTAGACTGGTGTTTTGAGTTAGTGAAACATTGCCTCCTGGGAGTTGCTGTCATGTAACTCCCTATACTATACACACAATAAAAATATCATACTGCCAGGTAAGTACACTTCATTTGAGAGTTAGGACTCAGGGGTCCTTGGACAAGATAACACTGTTCTGGTGTTGAAGTGACAAATACAGGGCCTGCTGGCAGTAGCAGTCATGTCACTCCGTCTGGTTCCCAACACTAGACAAATGGTATATTCGCAGGTGAGTGAAGAGCACTGGAGAGATTACAAACAGGTATATTTGGGCAAGTGAACCCTGTGCTAGTGTTTGGAGTTGCAGACACAAAGATTGAAACTCCACATGTTAACCTCCCAGGTGAGTCATCTTCAATTGAGAGATCACAAACAATGGTATTAGGACAAGAGAATACTGGGCTGATTGGTTTCATAGACACAGGGTCTTCCTGGCGTTAGTAGTCATGTCACTCCCTCTACTTCCCACATTTGACAAATGGTATCTTCCCAGCTGAGTAAACACATTTTGTGAGTTGCCAGACAGTGGTACTTGAACACTGTTCTGGTGTTTAGAGTTGCTGAAACAGTGCCTCCTGTGAGTTGCAGTCAGGTCACTCTCTAATAGACACACTTGACCAATGTTCCCCCCCAAGGTTAGTACACTTCAATTGAGAGTTAACTAACAGATGTATTGTAGCATGTGACCACTGTGCTAGTGTTTGAAGTTACAGGTCAGACACTCTACTACACACACTATACAAATGTTATCTCCCCAAGTGTGCACACTTCAAATGTAATTTGCCAAATAGAGGTCTTTCGGGGCTTGTGAGTGTAGTGACAATAAAAGTGGCAAAAGGTGAGCTGTGGCATGCATGACACAGCATTTGGGTGACATTTTTAGTGTAGTGACCTACCAGACTCCACTCCCCCAGATATTTCTGCCAAGCTCTTTGTTCCACCTATTCCTAATGTCCTCCCTTGTGGGCAAGGTGGTGCCTACAGCATTGACTCTGTCAATGATCCTATCCCACATTTCTATTTTCCTTCTGAGAGGAGAATGCTGGACTTGTGGTCCAAACAATTGTGGTTCTATTCTTATGATTTCATCCACCATGATTCTTAACTCATCCTCTGAAAAACAGGGATTCTTTAAATGTGCCATGGTGGGGAAAAAAAAGTGTGACAGTGACTTACTAAAAAGGGAAGTACAAAAGGGTGTGACTGGACAAAAGTGTGTGCAGGGTGTTGTATGAGATGGTGAAAAAAGTGGTGCACAACATGTGTACTGTGTCGAAAAAAAAAGCACTCTGGCTTCTGTGTGTTGCAGTGTACATGCAAAGGATTGTGGTCTGTGAAGGGGTGTGTTTAATAGTGTCCTTTGCAAGTTTGTTCAGTGTGGCAATTGTGTCAGCTGTGTTGTTTTCAAATTCATCCAATGTGCAGTTGTGTATTACTTTGGTGACAGCGGACCTCCATGGTATGGACGGCCATTGGCTGTCCCTCATAGGGGGCTGTTGGTACTGGAGGTCAGACCGGAGGTCAGACCGCCTATATCCAGACATCCGCACCAAGCTAGTCTGCCTTTTTCTGGTCAGCGGTCCTCCCCGCATGACTCATAAGAGGGCAGTCTGGAATACCATCAACATGGTAGTCTTTTTAGGACCACCAACATAGCTGTCTGGCGGTCCGACCACCAAACTCATAATGAGGCCCTTAGTCTCAAATGGAAGTCAAAATCTTGAGGTGAGGCAAGGTTGAGGGCTGTATCCAGTGAAGTTCTCTTGAAGTCATTGGATAAGGTTGAGCAAGGTCCTGCAGAGCCGTTGGTCCTCTTGTTGGCTGGATAATTTTCATACTTTTGCCTGGTAAAGATTTCCACATTTAGTCTTAGTCACTCTTTTGAAGCTCCAAATCCACCATAAGGAAGCTTAAAATTGTATCCAATCAAGTAATCTCAAAAGCAGGTACATGTGTTGTTATGTTCTGATCATGCTCCAGAGATTTTGGAAGTCTAGAATGTTCTAAATCACACTTTTTCAGACTTTCTGGAGCAGACACACTTTTCACTGGACACACTTTTTCAGACTTTCTGGAGCAGTTCCTCTTGCTCCAAAGACCTGGGGCTAGCATAGGGAATCTGGTTCCCAAGGGTAAACTTGCCTTTAGTCGTAAGTTTACTTTTTTTGTTATTCATAAATCAAAAGTTAATAATCGGTTTGGGCCTGTAGAGACTCCACAGTTGGAGTAGAGAACTCCTCACATAAAAAGATAGAACAGGTGTAAGTTTACCTGTGTGAATCAAGCCCTTATGTTTAGGGATTGCCAGAGCCTACCAGCAAGGACCATTCCAGGTCAAGTTGCTACCTGATTGCTCCAGGAAAAACGCCTCTTGCAGATTGCTGAGTCCCTTTAGTCTCATAAGCGGTCAGCCAACTGACCCTTGCAAATACAGCTCTTCAGGTCTCACACAGGTCACATGCAGTAAGGCCAGCCCTCTTCTGTTCTTCCACAGTTCCAGAGGTGTAGGATTCACAAGCCGATGTTGGGATGGCTCTTGAATTATCACTTGCCATTATTGAGGAAAGTTCTCCCAAAGACAATCCTTCCTACTTTGCAAAATATCTAGTTTGCATTACTGCAAACTAATATATGGTGCATTATTCTTTGCTAAATCCAGCATGATGGATCCCTTCTACTGTTGGTGGTGACTAGTGTCCCAGCCAACAGTGTGTCCAGGCAAATGAATGATACCATCTTCAACCACAATAAACTGTTTCTGGAACCAGCCCCCAATCTTGCTGGTCTCACTGGCCCTCCTTTACCATTAACTGTGAATTGCCAGGCCTCATCCTGATCCCTTTAAAGTTAATGAAGTTATTGAATCATCTGGAACTGCCATTCCTGAACTGAGATGAGTCACATACCTCACACTCAGGTCTTCCTGTCAAATGCCTACACACTTGTTCCTGCTCTGGGAGCAGTTTTCACACCTGATTAGTGAACATTTTTGCAAGGGAAGCTGTTGGAAGGTACATGCTAACTAGCCTATTTGAGCCTCAGACAGACAAAGTTACTTTTCCTGTATATGTATTCATCAAAAATCCAAGTTCCTGATTGAATTGGATCTTTTATAAATATTACAAACAGTGGTTGAATCATTTATGTAGCTCATCCTAAATCAGAGTTAACAAAGATAGAATTTTAATTGCACTTATTTGTCCTCATGGGATCAGATACAGCCCTGTACGATGAAAGGAGCTTTTGCAGGCTAGTCACTATAGAAACATGCAAACACTAAATTCTTGTACACACCACTTTCAGATTTTGGGCATCCTACATTGTGGGCTACAAGGTCCATGTACCAGTAAATTATTCAATATCTAAAAATAGGGTTCTTTCCCGTAAAAGTGATGTTTCTGACAGGTTTGCCAGCAGGTTTAAATGTTGCAGCAGCCAAGCCACACTTGGAAAGCTGAAGCCATGTTTTATTTGTCATTCTAATGGACCACACAATATGTGAGGCAGTCCACAGGTAATATTTCAGATTCCATGCCTTAGGTGTATTTTGCTGAACCAACTATCATTGGCTTTAGTGGAAAGTTAAATGTGCCAAATTAGAATTAACCAATTTTTTACTGTGTTTTAGAGGTCAAATGCTGTGATTTGAACAGCAGTACCTCATTGTGCAGAGTTCAGCAGCCAGCAATACCAATCAGCAAAAATAGGGGTGACAATAAGAAGAGTACCGATAATATAATTAAACCTAATGAAAAGGGGAGAATACTATGATCCAGGCATGTGAAATGTCTCTCAAGAAGGTGAAATGCCAATTGAGTTATATATTATTAACTAATAGATTGTTCTGTACTTGATATTATGAAATAAATGTGTTTTGGCACGGCTGAAAGTGTAGCAAGATGAGGAAATCAAAGTATAAAAAATGCCTGTAGTTAAAAATTGAGAACCATTGGTTGCAACTTAATCTTCAGTGTCAAAGGTGCAGAAGAGCAAGTCGTGCCTGCCTGGTTATCTAATCATAACTGTTCAGGGCAATGTATTTGAACAGAAAAATATTTACATAGACACAATTTACTAATATATTTACTCAACCAATACATCTGTGAGAGAGTGCATACGTTTCTGATTGGGTCTGTGAGTACACGAGTCTCTGAGTGAATCTGTGAGTGCATGAGTTTCTGAGTAGGTCTGTGAGTGGGAGCATGAGCCTGAGTGTGTCTATGAGTATCTGTGTGGGTGTGTCAGTAGCTGCATTAGTGACTAGGCCAACAAAGGAACCACACCTCCCTGATTATCCAAAAAGATGCCACAGATTTGCACAAAATGCCTGCCCAACTGAAGTGCTTTCTATTGATTAGTTAGTAACATCTACCTAATTGGGTAAATGTCCAGTGTGTTTTATACACCAAGGGTGTGTAATACATGTCTCCAGTGACTTGCTGTGCATTGAGTAATGTGATTGTTCCTCGTGAATCATTCTCCAGAATCTGTGATAACATGAATCTTGTTATAGTGAGGCCAATGAGACTACAAAGATATAAATCTCCACCAAACCAGGGTGTTCTTCTTATGTATTTTACGTAAGTGCTTCTTTGTTTGGTGGAGAAGTCCTCATATTCCTCAGCATCAAGAATATGCCACCAACATCAGTGGGAAACACATTGATGGACCTCTTGGCAAGCTGCACATCATCCTGATAAAAGGTAGGAAAACTTTTGTATACTACTAAGGTGGACAGTACGGAGCCAAGTGGTCGGAGCTATCAGGTGATTTGCACATTTGCATCCTTGTAGCAATTTGAAGGGAGACCCATGGACTCTAGGGGAGGGGGCTGCACAGTACCACTCTCCGGACCCATTTCAGCCCCAGTGACCCCATCCCCTGGGGACCAGCCATAAATAAATGGAAGAGGGGAATGTGCAGCACCCACCCAACCTGATTTCAGTACCGGGGACCCAATCCCATGGGGCCTGGCCTTTACTACCTAGAGGAGGGGGGTTACATGGCCCCCTTCACTGGATCAATCTCGGGCCCATCCACTCAATTCCCTGAGTCCCAGCCTCCATTAAAGGGAGGAGGGTGTCATGGCACTCCCCTCCCCAGGCCGATCTTTGCCCTGGGGACCCTATCCCCAGGGGTCCAGCCATTTTTCCTGGGTGCCCCCCAGGGTACCTAGTGTGCAATGGGACTGCAGGTTGAGCCTCGAGGCCCCTGCGGTTCTAGACAGCTCCCCGCCTCCTGCGGGAGATGGCATTTCTTTTGCACACAGAGAGCTGTTAAACATGTTTGCAAAAGCAATACTTTTATCATGTGGGCAGGAAAAAGATGAAACCTCTGCTTCCAGTGGGCAACAGCACTTTGACAGCTCTCACCCGCTGAAAGCAAAGTGTTCGCTCTGACTTGGCGGGAGTTGTCAAATCTCCATCCATGTCAGAGCAAACAGCTGTGCCCAGGTGGTGGGCACCCGGGACATAGCAGGAGCCGAGGGGGTGGTAGTCCCCAGAACTATTATTGGCTCCACAAGGAGGCAGTACAGCCCCCTCCAACAATTTAACTTAACCCCAGGGAGGTGGTGGCTGTGTGACCCCCATTGTAAGACTCTTGGTAAAATAACGAGACTCCAAAGTTTTGGGTGGCAGCACCACCAAGCATGGGGGAGTGAAGCCTAAATCTTTTGGCAAGCTAGCAGCACCTCACAAATACTGCAGGTAAAAGCGATTTGTGGCAGCCCATCGCATGACACTCTAAGACCCCTCAGGGAAGTCGTGGTGGAAACAGATCGTGCTCCGTTCACTCAGTTACACAAGTCTCACACATGTAATGACAAGCACAAGCATGTCTTGGTTCAATAGCTTTTACTGAAGCAAATACATCCCTTGCAGTCCCACATAGCCCTTAAAGAGCTTTGTAATAAAAATTAAACATTTCAATAAATAAAAATGTAGGGACCACAGGGGAGCCCCTGAGGGCTCCCTTGTGGTCCCAAATAGCCCACAAAGGGCTAAAAAAAAGAAATGAAAAAAAAGACCGCTATAGATCAGTGTGAAGGTCACAGACCTTCACACTGAGTTATGGGGGTTCGAGCAGCTGGACTCATTGTTTTTTAAAATAATTACGGCAATCATTCTATCTTTCATAATATGATTGATAATATCAATGTAATATTTGCTGCAAAGTTTTTGATGAAAAACATGTGCATCAACACCAGCAGCAGATTGACAGTTTACTTCCTGGTAAACACCAGCTTTACTAGAGTGTTCTAATGAACAACTACTATGCTAACATTCTGAATTCATGCCAAAAGTGTGGCACATCTGAAAACCGTCTAGATGGGATTGAAGTGGAAAATTAAAAGAATTTTCTATTGAGGATACTATAGTAAATGAGGAGATTAGGGACCTTCATAACAAATAACGGGACCATGCGCAGTACAAGAGGGTACTGCTTCTTGGTGCTTGAGTAGATTTTCTTTTCAAGTGCTAGCTTCCTCAATGCAAATGGAAGGTTCCTCAACACAAGCAGTAGCGACCATCCGCGACTGCCCATGTTGAGAAATCTCGCTGGGAGGTGGTCTGGAGTAAGATTTCCTCACTCACACTTGCCAACTTACCGTTGGTGTGCATGAATGAGGAAAAAACTCCGCTCTGCTACACAGTTTTTCAGAACCCACGCTCTAAGTGGAGTGCCAAGTGGCAAAAACTTTGCAAACTCTGCAAGCAGAGCGGAGTTCGTCACCCACCCCTAGTCAGTGTACAGCTTGGTGCATAAGTAGCTGTATTGGTGTGTGGCTGGATGTGTGACTGGCTGTATCGGTATGTAGCTGGGTATGTCAAAGGCTGTATCAGTGTGTGAGTAGGTGTATCAGTGTGTGAGTAGGTGTGTGAGTGGCTGTATCTGTGTGTGAATGGGTATGTGAGTGCTTGTACCATTGTGTGAGTGTGCATGAGTGGATATACTGGTGTATGTTTGGGTGTGTGAGTGACTTTTGTGTCTGAGTATGTGTCAGTGATGTATTAATGTGTGACTGGGTGTGTGTATGTGCCTGTATCATTGTGTGGCTGGGTATCTGAGTAGCTGTATCAGTGTGTGGCTGGTTGTATGAGTGGCTATATCAGTGTGTATTTAGGAGTGTGAGTGGCTATATAAGTGTATCCCTGTCTGAGGGAGTGGATGTATCACTGTGTGATTCTATGTGTGACTGGCTGTATTGGTCTGTGAGTGGGAGTCTGAGTGTTTGAATCAGTATATGAGTGGGTAAATGAGTGTGCATGAGTTTGTGAGTGGATGTATTGGTGTGTGAGTGGCTGTATGAGTGGATGTCCTCGTATCTAAACAGGGTCCCTGAGCTAGATACAGAGAGTAACACACAGGGAAGCAATACTATGAGTATAACGTAGTTTACTCTCCATTAACATAGCAAACATAGGAATGGAAATCTTAAATTCAAATATACAACATTCAATATATTTCAATTTAGATATTTATTATAGCTAATTAAACATTCAGTTCGCACATAATATAATCAACATAGAATCAACCAAAAAAATATAATACAACCCCCTAACCTAAATGAAACATACATATATGAAAACATAAATAACATACCAGTAAATACGCAAAAATAAACAAATAACACAGAACCAACAAAATCACAAAATAGTATACATACAAATTTACAACCGCCTCATACATGAGAGGATATTTAAACAGCACAATAAAGTTACTGCTTTGATGCTACAATTATGCGTTGTAGTTTGGATTGTATAAAATTCAACATAATAACAGCCAATTCTAGGTTATAATTTCCTGATTCAAATTCTCGTGTTACAGGCCTGATGGTAGCCAATCCTGGTCAGGGCTTCAAATTTGCCAATTTCAAACACTTCATGCCAATGTTCAAGACATGCCAATTTACAAGCCACCTCACCTGTATTGTATGAGTGGATGTGCCAGTGTGTGGCTGGGTGAGTGGGTAGCTGGCTGTATCAGTGTACTAAGTGTGTGTGTGTGTCAGAGTATGTGCCAATATGTGACTGTATATGTACGTGGCTGCATGTGTGATTGGCTGTATCAGTTTGTGGCTGGATGTGTGAGTGGCTGTACGTGTGTATGGCTGACTGTCTGAGTGGCTGTATGGGTTTGAGTCTGTATACATGAGTCGGTGTATCAGTGTGTGAATGGGTGTGAGTGGTTATACTAGTATATGGCTGGGTGTGTGAGTGGCTGTATCAGTGTGTACCAGGGTGTATGAATGGCTGTTTCAGTATGTGAGTGGCTATATGGGAGTATAAATGGGTGTCAAATTTGTAAGTGGGTGTATAATTGTGTTTTAAAATTGTAGCCTAGAACACACTGACAATGTAATATTATAGAATAACACTGGAAGAAGTAATTGGTAAACTGCATTACTCCAATAGACGGTGCCATTGATTGGTATAAAAAGAAAAAAAACACTAATATGAGTTAGTATCACATTTTACAAAATTAGAAATCAGACTTAAAATTTGAACATTTCTTAACTTAATAATACCAAGAGATCACTGCACAGTTCTCATGCTGTAATTCTAGGATGTAATAAAAAATATGCCTTTTATTTTTCCTTTTTTTACTGTTCTATACTTATACACCATACATGATGTGCCGTATAAAGAATCATCATTGAACAGTGGAGAGAAAACAATCATGTAGATTCTGGAAAAAAAACAGAACTGAATAATATGTCACTGTAATTAAGCATAATTGTGCATTGCACTCACTACAGTTTTTTAAACAATTACTTTACTTATACTTGCTGTACTAATTAAAAGAAAATTATGAAAATTAGATATTCATCATTAGAAGTGCTAATTGATAAGTATGGCACACCAGCATATAGAAAACCTTATGAAGCCATCACCCCTAATAGGCCGTATGATGTCAAAAATACTGATAATGTATCTATTGGTTTACTACACCATACCACTTTTACAACAGTAATCCTCTTTATGACTTTAGTTCCAGAAACAAAAGATAAGAATTTGGATACTTAAAAGGCAATCTTTGCTTGAACTTGAGGATGCTATCATTACATTCTGTCTATCCATTCATACGTTTTAGGTAGACAGTGTATTGACGAGATGTAACAAGGACTCCTTTATGAAATTTGATAGCAATATTACTACATGTTTTTTCAGAAATAGATAATTATCCTGCTGCTCAATTGCATAGACAACATGAGGTAATGCAAACAGTGCATTTAGAACAACATTAGCATAGGAGAGAGGTTTGACAACTGGTAACAAATGATTTCTCCCTAATATTTCAATTTTTTAGAGTACTTCCTTGTTCTGTTTAATTTCCTTCTTTCCAACAACATCACTACACTCCTTTGAACATATTTGTTTTGGATAAATGGTGAATTTTTTATAAAGTTGATACTGTCCTAAATGAGAAACATCAAGACGTATTAATCTGTTGTATTTTTTACACAACTTGAATCTGCATTTCTTTTGCTGTCATCAGATGCAACTAGCTACAAATCGGACAATGTCTTAAGTCAAGATAAAGCTACGGATGATATACCTTCCTTAAACACTGTACAACAAATATCAATAAATACTGCATCTACACTTAAACCTTGACATTTATGAATGGTAACAGCGTATGCTACGGAAACTGGAAACTATTTCCATCAAACATATGTCTTCTATTTCACAAGCAAAAAATGTACAATAGACCTTCCAATCTGCTTTGCACTATCAATTTGGTCAAATTTAATCAATAGGCATTCCACCTCATCCCTTTTAAGAAGGTTAAAGAAATCAATAACTTTATCCATAGCACCATTAACTAATACTTCTTCAGCATTTAAATCTCAATGCAAGATTGCTCTTACAATTCTTGAAAACAGTTAAACATTTCTACAATCTTGCAATTCATGAATATTTTCATTTAGCAAAACTATGAAGCACTGGTGTTCCATTTTGTCCAGTGCTGTCAGCCTAAAAATGTGTTCTTTCTCCAATTCCAGCAATTCTTTGTTGAAAGAGGCACACTCCTCCAGTGTAGACATTAGGCACACAATAGGTATTCCTTCTTACATGTAAGTAAACATTAGCTCTGCTGCTATCTTATTTGTTGGAAACACAATTTTTAAGAAGATGACTTTGTTGCAGAAGTTTCCCTCTTTTGAAACAACATCTACTATAATATCGTTCCGAATATTCCCATATTTAATGTCAGATGCTTGTTGCTTATCCCTAAGTAATTATTTGTAGTGGAAGCCTAAATATTCACATTTCCAATGCTTCACAGAGAATACTGAGTTTCATCATGAAGTAGTGTTTTCAACACAGGCTATAAGTTACAGTAGATCTACGAAAACAGTCAACGGTTTTCCTCCACATAGTACAGCGTAGTCTGTTGTTAGAATCTGTTGCAGTCTGAACCGTACAAAGGCAAACATTAAGTTGGAGACCATGCTCACCTCATTGACGACTAAAGTTTGAACTGTTTGAGCACTCTTGACACTTCATGGACATCTTTTGGTATTACAGTTTGTTATCATGTTCCACAAGCAGCATTAAAAGTTGATATAAAGTAATTCCTTTAATATTGTGTGCAGCTAATCCAGTGGGTGTTGTAACTACACATGACAAATTAAAGTCTGTAGTCTTCTCTAGGAATGCAGTAAGAACATGTATGAAGAAGCTGTTACTGGTACCAGTTTTACTGCTGACATAAATCAGTATAGGCTTAAACTTTGTGCATGTACACTATTTTTTGTCATGAAACAATCCATGCTCAGGCGTGGCTTACACCTCCATATATGTATTTCCTTTTGCTCATCATTTAGTTGTCCACCTAATTCTGCCATATTTGTTCCATTGCAGTCTCCACCTCATTCATTGCAATTGCAGCTTAATTTCAATTATTGGCTGTCCAAGTTGATCTTGACTTTGAGGACCTGAACTTTGGCTGCTTTGTGAACTCTCCTTAGCTACCTCAGCGCAGCAATTGTTTCTTCCTATTGAATTTCTTCATTTCACATTTTCAAATTCTGAATACTATACTTTATAGCATTGAAAGAGTCTTCATAGCAGTCAGACTCTCCTAGTAATTCTGATTCAGAATGCCAATGTTTTGGACAGCTGCTAAAGTGCCAAATAGAAAAACTCTCTTTTTCAGCAATCTGGCAACCCAGTTTTCTGTGGTTAATTAGACTGCCTCTGTTGTGTTGTACCAAACAACCATTGCAAATAACTATTTAAAATGTACCACCTTCTACATTTTCTGTGACATTATTTCTATATCAGTAGTATTGAATCATTTCATAAAGACAACAGTTTTCAAGATTCCCTATTGGATAGTAAGTGTCCAACATGTTTGTTTTTATAATTTCTGTACTTTAGGGTCAAATTCTGCAAGGTATTGAATTTCTTGAAAAGACGTCCGCACTCTATTTAGCGTACATGACTTAGAGTATAAACTAGCTGAACTCATATGATCACAGTACTCATATGATACAATTTCTCTGTGTGAAAGCATCTTCAAACTGAAGCTGTACAATTTCTTTATTAAAGACTTTTCAGCAGAAATCTCTTCCTACATATCTTTCATCTCTGTCTTCTCAGATGTGTTTTATGTATGAAGTTACATAATGAGAACCAGCTATGTTGTCTGTCACAAATTGAATATAAATATTGGCATGCAACACTTTCAGAATGACAGGACTGTAGTCATTAATATATTTCAAAGCCTCTGTTCTTCTCAGGTTGTAGGTGTTTTTGGGTGATGTTCGAGTAAGTGTATGTCTCACTGTAGACAAAATATTGTTGAAATAATAGGTCTTGGAAATCCAAAGATACATTTTGTGTAACATTTTACATTTGATCTGCATTTCTGCCTGTAGTACTTCCTAAATCTATGTGACTGAAAATGCTGAACATGCTCTTTTAGGCCTTTTTCCCCACTCTTTATGAAAGAATTATGACTCATTTGAGTCTGTTCAAAATTTTGGTGCATCTTTTATCTACATCAGCATATGAATAAAAGAAAATCCTCTTGCTTGATAGTCTTTATGCCAAAAGAAGTCAGTACCTTCTCCAAGAGGTGTATTGTTTGTTGCAGTTGAAGGGCAGTGGTTTTTCAAATCTGTAGTTAATATACCTACAAACATTTGCAGGATCCACAGAGCAAAGTTCTTGTGATATCTTGAAATTGATGCTCTTAATGTTAGAGTTTGCTTCTCTCAAAAAGTCATCTAAGTCACCCCATGCATACTCTGCACAACTCAGAGTCGCAAACCCTTCAGCTCACCATGACAATACTAATACTTTTAGATACCATGTTGACATTCCATCAAATTTATCAAATTGAACTCCAACTTCTCATTATTTCCAGAAATACTATAAACAAAGATTTTTGTAATCATTTTTGTAGATGAACTCTTTTTTTAAGATTAACATCTTATGACAGTACAGACAAATCACTCTCAAATAAGAAATGGAATATGGAGTACTTTGTTGAAATCTAAAGTCCTTTGAAGATAATCTTGTGGAGCTATACTCAGCTGCTTGTATTTGTACTAGCGGTCATGATACCATCTAACTACTCCATTTGAAAAACATTAAGCCTCTGAACTTTTCTCCCACACACTCATCAGAGCTCCTTTAGTTTTTATTGTCTGATACAGTTTAATGGCATCCCCCATAACCATTTGTGAATGCAGAGGATGGATACTGTAATACTCATATATTTTTTCAGATCTACTTCTCTCTAATCTTTCAAACTGTCCAATTGAAGGCAACGTTACTTCTTCCATACAACTTCCATGTGTAACAACATCTACATCTTTGTAATATAAAATATTCTGTTTGAGATAGAATGTAGCTTTTTTCATCCCAGTCACTTCCCCTAATTCCTGCCAGATTTCTTTGTTTTTTGTGGGTATACCATTGACTGCAGCAATGCGCAGTTCATTTACATCTCTTCATCCAAAGTTTCAATATAGCATGTAAAATCTAAAGGTAAGTACACAACTCGACATTTAAGGCCTTTTTGTAGCTCAATCAGTGGTAGTGTCCAACTCTTTTGTTCCATGCAAACTATTGCTTGTAAAGGGTGTTTAGATTATAAGAGTATTATTTCATAAACATTTAGAAGCCAAAGTTAATTTGGAATTTGAACCAACTCTGAGGGCCTGAATTAGGTCTTGGCAGAAGGAATACTCTGTAAAAAATGTAGCATATCATGGGATCGTAATGAGGTAGATGGGATATCGATCACATTTGTTATGGAGTATTCCCATCCGCCAAGCCGCAAATCAGACCCTTACTTATTGTGGAATTGCTCTGGCAGGGATTTTGTCCTCCTCTAGTTCATAATAGCAATATTTTCAGATGATCTGGCATGTTGACAAATCAAGATGTTCTTCCACAAATAAGTATAATGCAAATTCTAACCACTTTTCTCTGTTTTCTCATTCACTTTTCAATAACACATCAGCATTTTGAATATGGCCTTTGTAGTGAGTGTGTTAACAACAAATACAGACATAGGCCCTCATTACAACCCTGGCGATCGGCGTTAAAGCGGCAGTAATACCGCCAACAGGCTGGCGGAAAGAAAAATGGGATTACGACCACGGCGGAAATCGCCAACATAGACAGCCACTTTAACACTCCGACCGCCACGGCGGTACAGACAAACAGCATGGCGGTCACTGCCAACAGTCAGGCGGAAGACAATGTACCGCCCACACTATTATGACAGGCCAATCCGCCACGTTTTCCGGGGCAGAATCAACTCGAACAAAAACACAGTGGAAACAGGACTTGGAAGGGGAAACACTCACCTCTACACAACCCACGAGGAACCAGAATGCCATGGAACCTGAACTCCAAATACTCCCTGCGATTGTCTTCCTGCTCCTCTACCAGGAGCACGACCGACGGCGACGACGACAACCAAGGTGAGTACTGCACCTACAACACAGGGGAGGGGGGAGGGGGGAGGGAAAAGAGAGTGACACACATACGCAACACGCAACACCCCCACCCCACCCAAAACAACACACATACCAATACATGCTGAAACATTACATTTACACCCCCAAACCCCCCTGGAAGAACGCAATGACAAAAGGAAATGAGTTGAACAATTGTAATCATGTAAAATCCATTAGTCAAAATGTTATATACACTATAAACAAATATGTACACCAAGAATTCAAGTCCAGGTACTGCACCAATATAATCCGTGGACCACTTGGCCCAAAATGCATGGGCGAGGCCCACACAAGATACCCGATCGAAACGGATAGAACACTGCAGGGGCATCAGAGAGAAAAAAACAGGCACCTCAGGGGGAAGGGGGGCACCTCAGCTGGATGAGTGCACAACACCAGCTCCACGAGGGGGCTCAATGCCCATTGATGTATCCTGGGGAATGCAAAGCCACAGTCTCTCAAGCCTCTCCAGTGGGTGGGTTGCCCACTGCTTTATCCTAGGGAGTGCAAAGCCACAGTCTCTCAAGTCTCTCCAGTGGGTGGTTTGCCCACTGCTTTATCCTGGGGAGTGCAAAGCCACAATCTCTCAAGTCTCTCCAGTGGGTGGTTTGCCCACTGCTTTATCCTGGAGAGTGCAAAGCCACAGTCTCTTACGTCTCTCCAGTGGGTGGTTTGCCCACTGCTTTATCCTGGGGAGTGGATAGCCACAATCTCTCAAGTCTCTCCAGTGGGTGGTTTGCCAACTGCTTTATCCTGGGGAGTGCAAAGCCACAGTCTCTTACGTCTCTCCCAGTGGGTGGTTTGCCCACTGCTTTATCCTGGGGAGTGCAAAGCCACAGTCTCTCAAGTGGATAACAGTCTCCACTGGTTCTGGAGGGGGCTTTGTGGCCCAGAGTGCTTCATCCTGCCAAGGACAGAGGTAGTGGATGCCTTTCTCCACAGGTTCTAGAGGAGGCTTTGTGCCCAGAGTGCTTCATTCTGCCAAGGACAGAGGTAGTGGATGTCTTTCTTCACTGGTTTTGGAGGGGGCTTTGTGCCCAGAGTGCTTCACCCTGCCAAGGACTGAGGTAGTGGATGTGACAGTCCACTGACGGTGGGGCAATATGGAAGCTGCCCAGGCCCCTGGAACTGACCACCAGCCTCGTACGAATGACCACTGGGGATGGCAGCCATGTCTGCGGTGGTGCCACTGGCTCAGGATGTGGCGTGGCCGCTGGCAGCGGGCTCAGTAGCGGCGGTGCTTGCGGCGGTCATTGGGCAGCGGTGCTGGCGGTGGGCTCACTGACCTCGGTGCTGGCGGCGGTGTCATGAGCGGCGGTGCTGGTGGGGGGCTCACTGACCTCGGTGCTAGCGGCGGTGTCATGAGCGGCAGTGCTGGTGGCAGGCTCACTGACCTCGGTGCTGGCGGCGGGCTCACTGACCTCGGTTCTTGCGGCGGTGTCATGAGCGGCGGTGCCTGTGGCGGGCTCACTGACCTCGGTGCTGGCAGCGGTGTCATGAGCGGCGGTGCTGGTGGCGGGCTCACTGACCACGGTGCTGCTGAAGGGCACAGTGTCTGCGGTGCTGGTGAAGGGCTCAGTATCTTGGGTGCTGGCGTTGGTGCCTGTAGCGGCGGTGTATGTGGCGGTGCCGGTTGTGGTCTTGTCCGCCATGCAGGTTGGTTGGCGACTGTGGCTTGCCTTTCTTTTTCAGGCCCTTCCCCACCTTGGATGGTGGCGCAGCTGTATTGCCACTCCCAACTGTTTTCTAGGCTGAGCCCTTGGTGGCAGGTGTTTTGGCCTTCTCCCTCTGGGATGTGGGCAACTTCTTCTGTTTTGGAGGTGGGGGAATGTCCTTGGACTCGCTCCTTGGGATACTGGCAGCCCTGTTGCTTGGCGCACTCCAGAATCCGGATATTTCTTGCACCAGAGTGCCCGGTGATATGGTGGCAGAGGTGCTGGGTTGGGACATGGAAAGGTGGGCCCTAGGGGACGGACGGGGGGAGGTATGGGGAAGAGATCAACATTTGAGAGGAAAAGCTTTTTTGACACACTGGGATGGGTCGATGGAGGGGGCGTGGGAGTGGAGGAAGAGGTAGTGGTTGTAGGAGGTGTTCGTATGCTGACATTGAGTGAAGGTGCATGGGCTGGAAGCTGTTGTGAGGTGGATGGCTGTTGGGTGGGTGTGTGGCTGTGTTTGCGTAGTTTTGGAGGAGGGCTCACAGACACACTGGGAGAGGACACAGGGGATGTGTGAATGGTAGTGGGGGTGGTGACTGCACATGAGCGGTGTGTGGTGATGGATGTGTTGGGGATGGAGGTAGTGGCTGAAGATGTAGTGCATGCAGGTGTGAGGGGAGACGTGACAGGGAAGGAGGAGGGAGACATGGAGGATGGGGACACAGTGGAGGCAGTGGATGTTGGCATGTCTGCATGGGTATGATGCTTGTGTGGTGCTTATGTTTGCCAGAGCCACCCTTGTATGTTGAGGTGTGTCATGCTGGTCTGATGGTGTGCTTGGGATAGGCTGAGGTACTGGGGATTGGGTCTGGGTGGAGGAAGTTGGAGGGTGGAGGCTGGACACAGGGACAATGGCTGCCATCAGTACAGAGGCTAGAGCCTGAATGCTCTCTATTGGGCTGCCTGGCGGCCAGAATGAATGCCCTCCAAGTATGCATTGGTCTGTTGCAACTGCCTCTCTACACCGTGGATGTCATTCAGAATGGTAAACTGCCCAACAGTGAGGGATTTCAGGAGGTCAATAGCCTCCTCACTGAGGGCAGCAGGGCTGACTGGGGCAGGGCCTGAGGTACCTGGTGCAAAGGAGATGCCCACCCTCCTGGGTGAGCGGCCATGGGACACACGCTGAGGGGCTGCTGGGAGGACGGTGCTGGCAGTGGGGGTGGCGGCTGTACCTGTTGATGCGGGGAGCACAGAGGGGCCCACCACCACAAGGGAGCTCCCATCAGAGGAGGAGTCGGTGTTGCTGGTCTCTTCTCCTGTCCCCGCCGCGGAGCTCCCCTCGCCCTCCGTCCCACTGGAGACTTCTGACTCCGTTGTCTCGGCCTCCAGGGCCATGTGGGATTCAGCTCCCTCCTGCTCCGGTGCCACAGCTCCTCAGCCTGATGATGCTAATAGACACAAGAACAGGGAGACCACAAAAAGGGGGGGAAGAAAGAAATGTTGGCAGACACTACAAACACAACAGCCCTGTGCACTACGCCATGCACTTAGAGTTCCCTAATTAATCACAAGGGCATGGGGTACATGGCCTACACCCGATTGCTGCACACCTTGAAGTCAAAGGAGCCTGACTAAGTGTTGATGGCTCTTATCACTGGTGGGGTGCCCCTTAGCCTGCCTCACAAAGGGTCCTTGGCTACAAAGCTCGCCCTAGTCTAGGGGAACCCACTGCCCACCTCCCCCACCCAGACACCTCCAATGCGCGGAGTCAGATGGACGTGACGGTACTCACCCCCTTGTGACTGCTGTGATGCCCTCAAGCTCCCAACCAACTACGGATACGCCACCGCAAGGATCCGGAACATCAGGGGGGTCATGGTGCGACGGGCACCCCTCCCACATTGGGAGGCCATCCCCAGCTGGGCCTCTGCCGTCTTCTTGCTCCAGTGGTGAATGTCCTTCCATCTTTTCTGGCAGTGGGTGCTCCGTCTGTGGTAGACCCCCAGGGTCCAGACGTCCTTGGCGATGCCACGCCAAATATCCTTCTTCTGGTGGGCGCTGACCTAGAGGAATAGTACAGGGCAAAAGGAAAAACTGTAACCGTCCGGACCGTTACAGTCATTGGCCAACGTTCCCACCCTTGCCCAGATGCACATACACTCACCGTCCGATCATGCAGGCCTCATTCCCCCCACCCCCGTATCTTCCATCCACACCACTCCAAACAGGCATTGCCCTTACAGCATGCTCACAGTGTACTCACCTGTTTGTCTGGAGGACCGTAGAGTAGCTTGTACTGGGGGAGGACCCCATCCACTAGTTTCTCCAACTCCTCCGTGCTGAAGGCAGGGGCCCTTTCCCCAGACACATGAGCCATTGTCTCTTCCAGACTGAGGTCATAGCAGCACTTGCAGTGTAGGTCCTCCCCTGTCGAAGATCAGGTATCAAGTGATTGAACAGAGAGAAAATGGCGGTCACGTCCACGGCGGTGCGTACCCTCACCGCCGGCGTACATCATCATTGGCTCCTGGGACCCATAGGGTCCAATGTTAACCAATGCAGGATTGCGCTGTGGTCTTCGACCGCCTACCGCAGTGGTGTACAATGCCAGCGCAGTTACCTTATATCCCCTTGTACCAAATTACAGGTCAGGCAGACACCATTTCAGGGGGCCACATGGCATTCATTTTAAATGCATCACACATATTTAGGCCTTGCATACACACTTATACAGGCACATAGCGGTTTAAAAAAATTGAGGAATAAAGTTGTGTTAACGTACCTGTTGGTTGACTCTCTGCTCACTGTTTTCCTCCATAGAGCACGTCCGCTGGGGCAGATGAGAAGGTGGCGGCATCCTCCAGT